>NC_092807.1:19363959-20012709 GCF_040954645.1 Diabrotica undecimpunctata
TAGACGAACCAGTTCAACTTAGTAATAGCGTGAATCAGAATTGGGTCAAAAAATTGTAAGTACGAAATTAAGGTGATTACAGTCGACCCACGTATTTCCTACAATTCTCTCTTTTATAAAACAAAAATATTCAAGCCTTTTAGTGCATAATACGCCGCTTTCCATAAAAGGGAGCTTATTAAACTCAAAACGATAATTTTTAAACCAAAACATTTTTTAAAGAAAAATTGCTGTAACAATTAGTTCCATTAGTGAATGAATAATCTCGAATGTTTTTTAATAATAATACAAAGTGAGACATTTCTTATTGCTGTGGAAGTTCGATTCATCAGCGGACAAAATTTATCCAAAAAGTGACTGCTCTGATTTTCATTAACTCCGTCCCGTTGAAAGTGACGCACACTGTATATTGTATGTTGTATTTAAAATCTAAATACTTGAAGTCACAGTGAATCCATTTAATTGTGTTTTATTGAATCGTAAACTTAGTTATAATGTTCATTAATTTTTAAAACGTATTAAAATTTTATAAAAATAAAATAATCGTGACCATGACTTTGATAGTTCCCGGCGAACCTAGGCAAACCATATCCGGTTTGTATCCGCAACAATATAATTACAGTTATTTGCAACTTGCAATTTATTAAAATACTCTTCGTTCTATATTCTTATTGATATGATTCCTCATATGATTGAGTTTACTTCTTCAGCTACGATTTGTTAACAAATAACCGCAAATTATGATATACATCGATGGTTTAGACGTGATGTTCTTCAAAAACATATCTAGCAGAATATCTCAGTTTACAGTAGGGTCAGAAAATATGATAGGTTTAAAGAAGGAATCGTTATATTGATAAATCAAAGATACTGAAATCAGATAACTGAGTGCCAGTATATTTATCGGCAAAGATCATTTCAATAAAAATAAGAATTGAAGGAAAAGATTCAAAATGTACGGTAACAACAGCCCAGAAAACTACAAACTATAAGAAAACAACAATATGAAGAACTAAAACAAGCTGGTCACCAGGATGGTATTTTTCTTATGGTGCCTTATCCAATTAGTGGATGTTGGCGACAATTCTGGTATACTCCTCTCGGTCTTGTGTGGCTCTAAAGAGTGCATGGGCATCGAGGTTTGTCCAATCCCTTATGTTTTTAAGTTATTATTTAAGTTATTATATTTACAGATAAGCAGTTTTTCTTCTTTTTATGATTGGCAGCAATTCTCGTTCTCTGCCCATTTGATTTAATACTTCGACATTTGTTGTGTGATCTATCCAGGGAATTTTAAGTAGTCTTCTAAATACCCACATTTCAAAGGCTTCCAATCGGTTCATCACATTGGCCTTTATGGTTCAGGTTTCTACATCATATAGCAGTATGGAGTAAATGTAACATTTTACAAAGCGATATCGAAGCGTTAAGTTAAGGCTGCTGTTGCTTAGCAAGGTTCTCTTATTATGCTGTTCTGGCTTGCTGAATCCTGCTACGTATTTCTATGTCTGGATCTAGATCTTCAGTTATCCAACTACCGAGATATCCAAACTTGGGGACCTTTTGGATGTTCTTATTGTTTACTCTTATATTTAATTGCATATTTCGTGTTTTGCTAACCACCATTACCATCGTCTTGTCTATATTATTCTGCAAGCCCAGTCGTTCTCATTCAGTGTTTATTCTATCTATTAGTCGTTGTAGCGCTTCTTGGCTATCAGCTATTATGACTGTCTCATCAGTATAGCGAAGATTACTAATAGTCTGTCCGTTGATTTTGATTCCATCTTCAGTGTTACTTAAGGCTCTATCGAAAATCGTTTCAGAATAAAGATTAAAAAGGAGGGGTGGCAGAACACAACCCTGTCGTACACCTTTTTTTGATTGAAAAATATGATGTAGATTCCAATCCTACTCTCACAGATGCCACTTGATTCATATAAAGGTTGTTTATGATTTTAAGGTCATTCTCATCTATCGAATGTTCCTGGAGCAATCTTACTAATTCTGAACACAATCGAATGCTCTCTGGTAATCTATAAAGCATAGGAAGACATATTTTTGCTGATCTCTGCATTTCTGAAGTAGGACAGTTAAGCTATAAAGTGCTTCTCTTGTGCCAAATCCTTGTTTAAAATCGAACTGTGTGGGGCTAATGTCTCTTTCACATCTGTTTTGTATTCTTGTGTAAATTATCTTTAAGAAGAGTTTGAGGACGTGGCTCAATAAGCTGATCATTCGGAATTGGTCGCAACTATTAGAGTTTGGGTTTTTTGGGATTGGTATAAAGGTTGATTGAAGTCAATCCTGTGGTATTGGACCGGACCCATAAATGTCATTAAAAAGATCTACCAAGGCGTCTTTAATCAACATTGTTAGAACCTCTATGTATATGTCGTCTGGGTCTGGTGCTTTTCCCCATTCATTTGCTCTGTTTGATTGCCCTTCCAACTTCTGACTTCAATATTTTGGGGGGGGGGGGTTCACTTTTATATTCACTTTCAGAGTTTCTTCTAGTGTTGTCTTAGTATAGTTGCTGTGTGTAGTTTCTCCAATGTTGAAGTAGATCCTTGGGATCAGTAATTAATTTATTGTCCTTCACAATACTGTTAAAACTGCAAGGTTTTGTATGACCTGTCACTTCTTTAACGAGTTTATGTATGTTAAAGTGGTCATGTTTTTCTTCCAATTTCTCCATTTCTGCACACCTGTCTAACAGCCACTGTTCTTTAGCTTTGCGACACTCTTTTCGTATTTGTCGGTTAATCTGCTGTTTGGTTCGGTCTTTGTTTTTAAATAATCTGCGGTCGTCCATCATTGATAATATTTCGTCAGTCATCCAATTCTTGGGTGACCGACGATAGCTTTTTTAATACAATTCCATTGGTTAGTTCCAGTGGTTACGATAGCTTTTTTATTACAATTCCATTTGTCTTCTATACTGGCCGGTTGTTTAGATCTTGCCGTGATATCCGCTAGGTTAGGTTTTAAGCTGTTTATATCAATTTTCTTTATGGATTTTGTTTTAATTTTCTTAAGCTTAATTTTAAATTTTCCTACTACGGGATTGTGATCAGATCCGATATCTGTTCCAGGGTAAGTTTTTACTCCTTATAATCCATTTCTGTATCTCTGATTAATCAATAAAAAATCAATTTGATTTCTCACGATGTTGTCATGCGTATGTTGTGGAGACTGTCAGGTGTAGAGTCTCCGAGGTGGCAGTTTGTACCAGGTATTCACAATGACTAATTTTTCTTCTTGACAGAACTGGATTAGCATATCACCTCTCTCGTTTCGATCTCCTAAGCCAAAGTCACCCACGACATCTTCAACACGTCGTCGCCCTACCTTCGCATTGAAATCTCCCATGATTATAAGTGTCTGGTTCTTCTTGATCACTTTCATTAACTCCTTTTATCCTCCTCCAGGATGGTATAAAACTGCAAAAATATCTGGAAATGTCTCGAAAAAGACGGATAATCCTTTAAGCACCAGACTCAACATAACAACACAAACGTTGCCAAATAAAGAAAAAGCCAACAAAACAATGCTTTATCATAAGGATCTGAAAGATCATGTACCAACGCTATCTTTATAGTCAAACAATTGAAAGAAAAAGCTCTAGACTACAATAGGCTAGGAATACCTATTTTTTGTAGACCTGAAAGAAAATTTCTGTAGTATCAAGCTGAGGAGAGACACTCATCTATTATGCACAAGAAACATACTACTATAATCAAGACAAAAAAAATATATCAAAACATCATAATAAAATATAAAACAAAAGAACTAACCAATCCGATCAAAGTCAATAAGGAGAACAAACTGTAAGAGTTTGTAAGTTCATTATAGATTATAGATAAAATCAAAAAAGATGGGAAGAAAAGAAAATAACAAGCTAGAAAATTTTATAGAATAATTTCACCAGGAAAAATCACCATCGTCAATACGGTAGTGCTATATTTATTAGACCAAAATTGGGGATCACTAAAAGCTCAGGAAACAATCAAAAGAACATTTAAATCCTTTCTACCAGATCCGATAACATCGATAAATGCTCTGTATAGAAACCAGCCAACCAAGAGTTCTCCTTTAACACCCGACTAGCTAATAAACCTACAATTATTATTGATGACTTTAATAGCCACAGCCTAGTCGTATATATTAATATAGCAGTCTGTAGAGCGAAGTGACGACACTATTTGTTGTCGTTGTTAGTTGTGTCTCTACCTTACATCAAGTAGGTATAGCAGCGTCTCTTTTTGTTCGGAAGAAAGCGAGTGGAGAGTTTCAATGCGCTAGAGACGGACATATCTTCTTCTTCTTCAAGTGCCATCTTCGTGCCGAAGGTTGGCGATCATCAGGGCTATACGTATTTTCGAAACTGCTGACCGAAACAATTCGTTGCTGCTACAGCTATACCATTCCCGTAGATTCTTTAGCCAGGTGTTTCGTCTTCTTCCTATGGACCTTTTTCCTGCTATTTTCCCTTGCATAATTATTCGAAGCAGTTCATATCTTTCGCCTCTTGTAATGTGTCCCAAGTATTGCAGTTTTCGTTTTTTGATCGTAAATATGACTTCCTTTTCTTTATTCATTCTTCTCAAGACCTCGACATTTGTGACTCTCTCGGTCCATGATATTCTCAGGATTCTGCGATACATCCACAGTTCAAATGCCTCTAATTTTTTGGTATCAATCTTTTTCAACGTCCGTGACTCCATTCCGTAGAACAGCACAGAAAGTAAGTAACATCTCATCAGGCGAAGTTTCATTTCAAGGTTCAAATCTCTTCCGCAGGACACTCTCTTCATTTTAGTGAATATGGATCTGGCTTTTTCTATTCTTATTTTGATTTCTGCTGAGCTATCGTTGTCTTCATTTATAAAAGTGCCTAAATATTTGTATTTGCTAACTCGATCGATAATTTCATTGTGTAAATATAAATTTTGGACATTTTGTGTTGATTTCGATATTACCATAAATTTAGTTTTCTTTATGTTCAAAGATAGTCCATATTCTTCGCTGCAGTCTGCTATCTTATTCACCAATGTCTGTAGCTCTTCAAGTGTTTCTGCGATCAGAACGGTGTCGTCGGCAAATCTCAGATTGTTTAATCTAACACCATTTATTTTAATACCTACGGATTGCTCAGAGAGTGTTCTATTCATTACGTCTTCGGAATAGAGATTAAACAGGGTTGGTGACAGTATACACCCTTGTCTCACACCTCGCTTTATTTCAATTTCTTCAGTGGTATTATTCTCTACTCTCACTACTGCTTTCTGATTGTAGTACATATTTGCTATTAGACGGATGTCTCGTTTATCTAAATTCTTTTCTGTCAGGAGTCTGATTAGGTGATCATGCCGCACTTTATCAAAGGCCTTGTTGTAATCTATGAAACACATGAATACATCTTGATTTATGTCAAGACATCTTTGAGACATAACGTTCAGTGCAACCAACGCCTCTCTTGTTCCAAGTCCATTTCGGAATCCAAACTGGGTATTATTGATGTCCATTTCCAGTTTTCTGTGTACTCTAGAGTGTATAATTTTCAGAAATATTTTCAGTACATGGCTCATCAGACTGATTGTACGGTAATCACTGCATTGTTTGGCATTTATCTTTTTTGGTATAGTAACAAAGGTGGATAAAAGCCATTCTTGTGGTATTTTTCCTGATGTATAAATGCTATTGAAAAGTTTAACTAAAATGTGAATCGAGTCTTTTTCTATTAGTTTAAGGATTTCCGTTGGTATTTCATCTGGACCTGGGGCTTTACCATTTTTCATTCTTTTTAGTGCGTACATTACTTCTTCTTCCGTTATTTCTGGACCTTCGTCTCCTTGTATGTTAGTTAGCTCAGATTGTTGTCTATCATCTGCAAAGAGTTCTTCAATATAGTTTTTCCATGTCTTCAACTGTTCTTCTAGTTCTGTTATTATGTTTCCGTTGACATTATACAGGGTATTTGGCTGCTTACGTTTTTGTGTACCTGCAAGTTCTTTCACTTTTTTATGTACATTAAAAATATCATGTTTTGCCTGCAATTGCTCTATTTCTTCACATTTTCTTTTATAAAAATCTTCTTTTGCTATTCTGATTTCTATTTTGATTTCTTTCTGTATGTGTTTATACCTTTGTTCGTTTTTTCCTTTCATTATTCTCCGATTGTCCATGAGAAGAAGGACATATCGAACAACCGCAAAAGATGTTGTCGTCACTGCTGGTTTCTGGCATGCTCAGTCTATGTTAATAAATATATACATTTACTAGCCACAGCACATTCTGGGGTTACAGAGAAACCAACAGAGATGGAGAAAGAGTGGAAAACTATGCTGAAAATAACGGACTTACTCTCATCCATGACACGAAGCAACCTTCATCCTTTAATAGTTTAAGATGAAAAAGAGGATACAATGTAGACTTAATCTTTTCTAGTAATTATATTAGTAATATTATTCTGAAGCTATTTTCTTGTGGTATTTTAAAGTAATTACTATTTAAATGGGAATAAATCACAATTAAAGGTTAAAATAAGTTTATAGACGTTTCAATTTCCACTTCGGAAATCGTTCTCAAAATGCCACAAGAAAATAGCTTCAGAACAATTTAAGAAATCGTTATGGGCCAGCGTTATTCAAAATTTTCGGAGATTGGAAATTCTTTACAATTAACTGGCACAGGAGAACGATTTCCGAAGTGAAAATTGAAATGTCAATAAATTTACTTTAACCATTAATTCTGACTTATTCCCATTTAAATAGTAATTATTATATTAGTAACTTGAACGTCAAAAAGATCCTTAACCCAGTTTCAAATTCTTAATACAGATCCATCATGATTCAAATTAAAGCAGCTATTCAACCAAAAACAATCCCTTTCAGGAGACGTTTAAATTTTAAAAAGCCAGATAGAAGAAATTTTCGGAGAAACTAGATCTCAGTATCCGTGAAGCGAGACCCTACAAACTACGATGCATTTGTGAACGCAATCAAACTGGCATCAAGATAGGCCACCTCGAAAAGATGTTAAACCAAATATATCCCTGGAATAACTGAGAACAATTGCAAACTGTACAAAAACTACTCAGCTACATGATGAAGAAACTACAACAAGAATATACCAAGGCTAGCCTAGATATTAACCTCGCGAAATCAAAGTACCTATCTACAAGTGAAGAAGACATAGAAGATCTACAGATTGATGACAACGTAACAATCAAAGGAAAGGATCAATTCAAATACTTGGGGTTTATAATCACGAAAAAGGCAACAACAGAGGAAGAAATTACACAAAGATTAGGACAAACAAGAACACCAATCCGACAACTTAACTCAGTATGGTGGGATAGACACCTAAATATGAAGACAAAAACACAGATTTATAAAACATTAGTGCGAAGTGTTATGACATATGGGACTGAAAATTGGATCATAAACAAGAAAAACAGCAGTAAGATAGTAGCAACAGATATGGAATGCCTGCGAAGATGCTGCAGAGTAACAAAAATGGATAGGGGAAGTAATGACGAAATAAAGCAAAGAACATCAATAGAAACAGACATACTAACATATATAGAACAAAAAAGACTAAAGTGGTATGGACATGTAAGAAGAACTAGCGACAGCAGGTGGATAAAGAGAATAACCGAATGGAGCCCCATAGGAAGGAGGAAAAGAGGACGACCCCGAAAATCCTGGAGGAACGAAGTAGACGATGCCATGAGTAAGAGAGGCTTAAACGATGGAGAATGGGACAACAGAGAGAGATGGAAACGGTTGAGCGAGGGAAGGCAGTGAATACTGTAGAATCCCTGAATATATATATATATATATATATATATACAAAAACTACTGCCAGTTATATTATGACAACCACTATCTCCAACGATGATTATAGCAGGTGAAGACTTGGAGGCAATATCAGAAACTAGGCGCCAGGTATGGATACAGATAGTTGAAAATACCAAAAAGACATACAGTAGCAGGAAAGCCTGGCAATTAATAAAGAGTCTGGCCGGACATAAGACAGTGCAATCCACGAGATAGCTACATAATAATTTCTACAGATTGGTAACCCACGTAAAGGACAAAAACACCCCAATCAATTTATAAAGAGGAGTTAGTATATGTAAAGCAGCAAGCCTAAAAATCATGAAATCATGAAATCCTTAATGAAAAAACATAACTATTAAAGCTCCTAAAGCAATGTTAAGCACAGGCTAATATCCCAAAACTATGGAGAAAATCTAAATATTATCACCAGGAAAGGATCCAGAGAACCAAAAAACTACCGCTCTATCACTCTCCTGTGTTTAACATTTAAGCTGTATGAAAGATTGAATAGAATCGATCCACTCATTGAAGGAAAACTTATAGAGGAAGATCGTATTCATTTATCTAACGACTGCATATGATACTGTTAACCATCGAATACTCCTGAACGAAATGTACAAAAAAATATAAAGCTACAAAATAGTTGAAGTCTTTCGATCAATTCTGACTAACCGACGTTTGCATGTTGAATTTCAGGGGCAAACAAGTAGATGCCGTGCACAGAAAGAGGGAGTAGTCTAGCCAGTACTCTTCAATATATGCAGTAATTAGCAACCGATCCGTAATGCGTCAAAAAAATTAATTTATGTTGATCGTACAACCGCATGTCAATCTAATAGTCTTTTAAATATAGAAGAACATCTTACGAACAAGCTTTAAGTATTGTCAACATACTACAAGGAAAATTAGCTTCACCCAAATTCACAAAAAACACAAATTAACCTCGGTAAGATAGTTTCGATAGTATTTTTCATTTTTTTCATTTCAACAAATTAACCTCTTCCATCTCAACATCAGAAAAGCTACAAAAAAAACCTTAATGTTCAATGGAATGGAGTCACAATGTCCATTCCTTAAGTGCCTCGGAGTGATTCTAGACAGAACATTGAGCTGCAAGTAGCACATTGAAAATAGTAAAGCTAAGACCAAGCTAGAAATAATGTGCTACAAAGTCTAACATCATCCAGATGGGGAGCTAACCCAAATCTGCTACGAGCAATAACGCTAGCACTCTGCCTATTAACAGTATAATATGTCTGCCTCAATTATGAAGGATCACGACACACTTATAAAACAGACGGTGTAATAAACGAGACATACCTACTGATTACCGGTTGCCTGAAGCAAATAAGAGTTAAACACCTTTGCTCGTTGTCAGGCATTGCTCTTCAAGTTATAAAAAGGAAATCGCAAAGCATGACAGGACGAGCTGAACAAATAAATGATCAACGTCATTCATTGCCCATTCGGCTAAATTCCTGTACATAAACTACTTACATCTAAAAGATCATTCATTGAGTCAGTTGAGCCATTATCCCACAACGTAAAAGCCAAGACATCCATATTGTGAGAAGAGCAGCAAACAGAAAACAGCACAATAAATACTTCAGAAGTACTTCGGCCATTAAAATGTATTTTAAATTTAATATGTTGTGTATTGATGTTAGTTTATCGTTTAAACAATCAGTTATTTTAACATCATAGGCGTTCTAAGGTTATCTTTTTGTGTGTTTTTAAATTAAATTAAAATATATCTTGTTTTGTTGTTTTAATTTAACTTACATGTAGTGACTTAGTGGGTCTGTCCTATGCTTTTAATATTATTTTAATTGTGACGTTTATGTATACTTGTTAGCACCGAATTTTTACATGCTTGGTAAGTCAAAAGTTTCACGTTTAAACCGTATTATGTCTTTGATAAAATGTTTTTTTCGTCAATATTACTTCTTGAAAAAGGCATGGTTTTTCTGCCGAAACGTCGAAAAAATATATAAAAATGTCTTAGTATCAAAACAATTTTTTTTATGAACCTAAGCCCAAGAAAATCCACTAAAAAATATATATTAAGGTTCAAGAACTAAACTCAAACTATATATAATAATATGTATATATATATATATATATATATATATATATATATATATATATATATATATATATATATATATATATATATTCATATTCATACATACATATTATGTATGTTTAATAAGATAACAAACACATCAACATGTATGTTAATTTAGATCGTAATAACAATAAACAACTGACTCACCACTGATGTTAAAACACACAACACAACACAAAGCAATAACGCGCCAGTCCATCTTGCCTATATAAACTCTACTGGAAATATGCCATGCGTTTTCTGCGGTATTTTATATCTACCAATTAAACAGAAAATCCAAATCGTGGAAAGGAAGTGTGCGTGAGATAATCACGTCAGACAAGTGCAGTCAGACCAATTTAAAAAGGTGATACAGTAATTATATTTAATTTTGGTATGTATCATGGATCTTTGTTAAGAGATGGCTATGACTAAAAGACGAAAAATACAAAAAATATACCTTTGAATGACCTTTGAGACTTTAAAAAATGACAACATCAAAAGTTAAAACAAAAAATTAAAACAAATATTGAGGTAGGGGAGACCTGATAATAATAGTGACACAATCCAAAAATAAATGCAGATTCATTTTTTCACTTTTATTTTGACCATTGACATTAATAAAATCTAACAATAAAAACCGAAAGTAACAAATTATCGTCTGAATTACATTTAATACATATGAAAAAAGTGATATTACTTTTGTTCGTACATTTGATGTGAGCCCATCTGCTGCAATAGGTGCATTGCACCCAGTCATCATCTCTAGAGCTATTTAGATAGGAATCTTCACATACTAAGCACTCAGTTTCACCCTCAGATTCCGAGGATGTAGGGTCATGATATGGTGCAGACGTAGATGTAATAGGGAAAAGAAATTTTTGACTGTCTCTAATTTTTGTGTTCTTAATGCCTGTTTTTTTGGTTGCATATTTTTTACGTGGACCTCCCTTTTCTTTCGCATTCTGTCTTTCTTCGAAGTATCAGTTCAAATAGCAGTTTGTCCCTTCTTCCGTGATTTTCTCGGATTTTGTCGAAGATGTGCTTTTGGAAACGCCCTTACTCTTCAGTGAAAAGCAATATCTAACTTGTAGGTTCTATTTTTGTCGATGCGACTATGTTTGCAGACAAATTGTCGCCGACATCTGGGAAATGCTCTAGAATTTTTGGTGGATTCTCCATGATTTTTGCTTGCTCCACTGCTATAATATTTCTGTTGTTTTCGTTAGCTTCGTTTCCTTCTTCATTTTCTGGGGTGTAGCCCTATCTGTCACATATGATGTCAAGAAGTCACTCTCTGTAAAGATACTCTTATTCAGAGGACATATCCCTGTTTTATTGGTTGTCCCCAGACTCAATTTTACAATGTCGGAAACATCATATATGGAAAATGTTTTACCTGCATTGTTCACCATCCAGTTATCCATAACTGAATTGCAGTATTTTTTTAGGGGTCCGTAAATAATCCTACCTAGAGGCTGTAATTTATGCGATCAGTTCGGAGGGAAAGATAAAACTGTTATTCCGTTTTCCATACAAATATCTAACACCTCGATAGACTGGTGGGATTCATGGTTATCTAGCAGCAAAAGTATAGGGCGCTCCTTAGAACACCTTGTATGAAACACAACATGCTTGACTAATTGCAAAAAATGTTGTTCTTTCGTTCATCCTGATGGATTTGCATCTCATAGGCTTCCGACATGTGCATCTCTAATAAAGTGGTCCCTGTAGTTTACCCTCGGCAAAATAAAGAACGGAGGAACAGTATTACCACTTGCTGAAAGTTCAACAGTGAGGGTTACAAGGGTTCCTCTTTCTGCGAACGAGAGTTTGCCTATTTGCTTGAAGCCACGTCGTGTCACTATTCTATCCGGCTTCTGAACAGTAGTGATACATATCTCATCAACGTTCCAAATATCGGATGCTTGCAAACGCAGACGCTTATATAGCATTTTCAAATTGTTAAAAACATGTCTACATTCTATTTGTTGAATGAAGTAGTGGCAAACTAGTGGCTTGTGGTGTCCTCAAGAATAATGTTCTATTCCTTTTGATATAAGATGTATACCAATCTGGACCTGCCATTTTATTGCATATTCATCTATTTGGAACTCTTAGATGGTTTGCACTGGCATACCGTAAGGCGAATTTTCTAAGCTCCTTTGGATTTAAACCGTAATAAATATATAAAAATACGAAGCTTGTTTCCGGTAATTATCTAGAAGTGTCCACCATGTGATCTGGATTTAACTACATAGCGCTGAAGTGTTTTTTGTAGTATTGAGAAATCTTTTGCAACACTATTAACACTTCTGCTATCATTTAAAACTGTTAAAACTGCCCGTTGAATGATATCGGGTGCTGTCTTGCTCTTATCACTTTTCCTCTTGTAGATTCTTATAGTTCTACTCTAACAAAAATAAAGATGATAACCGCTTCAAATATATTTACATTTGAAGAAACATGTACAAGCTAATAGTTTCCAAATGCCTCGATATCACCCTCAACTTATTAATCCATTGTAAAAAGCCAACTTAGTTCACTTTGAATGAACTGAGTGAGTGATTTTAAAATTTGAGTGCATAATGGGGTTTTTCGACTAAGTCAACAAACTCCGGCACGGCTTAGTCGACAAGCGCCATGCGTGATCCTGTCACACCGAGGTTTGTATGAACATGCTTTAACGTAGATACGAATAAGTCACGTCAAACCCTAGCCAACGTATTTTACTTCTTAAAAATATTCAGTGAAATTTGTGACGAAAGATTTTGTAGATAATAATACGAAAATGTTGAGAACCAAATTAATTTCTTACCAAGAATGATTCTCGTTCTCACCAACACAAAACACAAGCTACCATAACAGCGATCTTGTAAAATGGAGGCGCAAGAGTGAGCAGTTCAGGTATCTAGATGTCATATCATATCAGGTGTCTAAAGGCGACATCTGTTACACATTAGAGGAAGGAGAGGCAATTAGTCAACTAAAACCTTTAGTCAACTAGCCCCAGTCTCCCCTATTTAATAAGTTTTATATATTATGATTGCGGCAGTAAAATCTGTAAAGTACTTTGTTAGTATGTATAAAGTATTATTCAAGTAATTTAAATTACTGCAATCAACATCAACAAGTGTATTATAATTAATCTGTACTGGAAACAGAAAGCAACTGCTAAGAATGAAAACGTTGAAACGGAAAATATAGCTGTTAAAAGGGGAGTTAGATAGAGAAACGTCTTATTCCCATCGCTGAATAAACTTTCCACCTAAACCATTTTTAACAGGATATTTTTAGAGGATGAATACGATGTAGCCATAAACGGAAAACCCTTAAACAACATTAAATTAGCAGATGACGCCGGTATTTTAGCTGACAATCTAGAATCACTACAATACTTACTAAATACAGCAAATCAATGCAGTATCCAACACGAACATATATTAGAAAGGCTAGCCGTAGAAGGAAAAAACTGAAAAGAATTACAACAACAAATATCATATATCATACCAAGTACAACCAGAAGATTTTTTTTATTCATTACTAAAACTCCCCTTAAGAGGTGCCTTTACACTATAATCTGATCAGAAAGTTCAATGGGCTGTTCTGTTTCATCCTAAATTAATACTAATTAATCTTAAAACTATAGTTACATTCAATAATGTTTCTACAAGGTCTTTCTTACTTACAGTAATTATTTACACAAGCACTCGTGTACACTAAGCCGCACTATACTCTGCTTTTGAACTAATCACTACATTAACTCGAAAGGCTTCACTCTCTTTAGTCTTCTTACTAACTCTGTATTATCCAGGAATTGGAGAGCATCTTATTCTATTTACAGCAGCTCGAAAGAGATCAGTTTACATTGACCAGTGCATTTCCTAAGATTGGTCAGCCAAGATATACGTCTACGTCCAGAACCTATCTTGCCCTCAATCTTACCTTTCGAATCAACTGTAGAAGTTAGTATTTATTATTACGCATAATGTAGCCGAAGTAAGCCAATTTTCTGTTCTTTAAGGTGTTTCTGTGTCTTTTCTTAACCTCTATAGAATAGAAATGTTTGTTGTGTGGTGTATATATATGAGACCCTTAACATATATCGGTAGCACTGCATTTCAAAATGCCTCTAACCGTTTTATGACATCTTCTGTAGGATTCCAGCTTTCTACACCGTACAGGAGGACACTAAAGACGTAACATATAAGAATTCTTATGTGTATATTGATACTTAAAGATAAATTGCAGAGGAGCTTCCTAAAACCGTTAAAAAAGCTTCTGGCTTTTTCAATACAAGTTTTTATTTCGTAATATGTTTTTAATATGTTTCCACATTATCCAACATCCTTTGGATCCCCTGCGCACTATATTCCAGCAATACGGTATCGTCTGCATATCTAATATTGTTTATAACTTGGCCATTTACTGTAATATCATCTTCTGATACGCCCAAGGCGTCTCTAAAGAGGTTTTCACAGTATAAGTTAAATAATACTGGTGACAGTATACAACGCTGTCGAACTCCTTTTCCAAATGTAAAGATCTCGGACACTTTATTTTCGAATCACACTGTTACTTTTTATTGTAGAGAGATTAATATCCTTACCATCTATTGCTGATGCTTTTAGCATATTGATTAGATTAGTTTCCCATGCGGTACTTTGTCAAATGCCCTCTCAAAATTGATGAAACATGCATATACATCGCAGTTGACATGTCTGACCCTTTGTATTAGAACTTGCAAACTGAAAACTGCTTCCCTCGTTTTGAGTGGTGTTCTGAATTCAAATTGAACATAAAGGAGTACTTTAAGTATGCGGCTCATCAAACTAATTAATCTATGTTCTTCACATTTCTTAGCGTTGGCTTTTTTGAGTAGTCGAATGAATATTGATAGTAGCCAATTTTTTGGTAAGTGACCAGACTCATAATTTCTTGAATATCTTCGTAAAAACTGTGATTTGGTGTACCTTAAATAGCTTTATAATTTCAACATGCACTTTATCAGGTCCTGTTGTTTTACATCTTTAATTTGTTTAATGTCAATTACTGCTTCTTCATTTGTTATGTCTGAACAGTAGAGATGGTCTATTTCAGTCGGTTTTCTTGCTGTATCTTCGAATAATTATTGGATGTATCCTTTCCATTTTCTTAATTAATCTGTAATTCTAGTTAAAATATAGCTTTCGATGTCTGCAACTATGCTTGTATTCCATTGTTTTCTGGTGATCTGTACCTCGTTAATCTTTTTATGCATATAGAAATCGTCCAAGAAAATAAAAAAAAAAAATAATAAATAAAAATAAAAAAAATTAAAAAAAATAAATAAAAAGTAAAAAAAAATAAATCATCTTTATTACAATCAGCGAGCAATAGTACGAATTGAAAAAGAGACATCTGAAGAAATGGAAATAAAGAGAAGAGTCAGACAAGGCTGCATACTATCACCTCTATTTTTAACGCTTATTCTGAAGAGGTAATTCGAGAAACTCTGGAAGACAAAACAGTCGGCATAAGAGTAATTGGAGTCTTAGTTAACAACATCAGATATGCAGATGATACAGTAATAATAGCCGATAGTTTACAAGACCTAGAAAGACTCATAAGTAAAATAGTAATGTGTAGTAGGGGGTACGGACTCTCGCTCAATATCAAAAAAACGAAGTTTATGAAAATTTGTACAAACAACTATAATACTAACGAAATCTTGATAGTAGAGGGCCAGCAGATCGAAAGAGTAAAAAAGTACACTTACCTAGGAACACTTATAACAGAAAATAATGACTACACTGCAGAAATCAAAGTCAGAATCGAAAAAGCACCTTCTAATTTTATGAAAATGAAAAAGATCCTATGTGGCAAAGATTTAACATTACCTCTTAAAGTACGCCTAACAAAATGTTACGTATACAGTGTACTATACTATGGAGTGGAATCATGGACGTTAAATCTAGACACAATGAGACGACTTAACGCCTTTAAAATGTGGACCTATAGAAAAATTATGAAGGTTTCCTGGGTAGATAGAGTTACGAACAATAGAGTCAGACTGAGCAGATTAGGTAAAGAGAAGGAAGTTGAACTTACAATTAAAGAAAGAAAACTACAGTATCTCGGACATGTGATGAGAAGTATGACATCCTGCGACTCATACTGCAAGGAAAGATAGATGGCAGCAGAAGCATCGGAAGAAGACGAATTTCATGGCTTAAGAACCTGAGAGAATGGTTTGGGTGCAGCTCAAAACAACTATTTAGAGCTACTGCCTCAAAAACTAAAATAGCTATGATGATTGCCAACCTCCGTAGCGGAGATGGCACCTGAAGAAGAAGAAGAAATCGTCATGTTTGCGTTGTAGTGTTTCAATTTCCGTACATTTCTCCATCAGCCCTGCTTCTATTGCTCTTTTATAGAAAGTATAGAATGCAAAAGGCTGACATAGTATGACCATGTCGAAAGGATGAATGATCAGTGATGGCTAAAGCGAATGTTACAATATGACCAGTCGCAATATAAGGGGTCGACCAAGAAAGTCGTGGAGGTAAGAACTAACCGGTGCAAGGGAAGATACAGGTATAAAAATAGACGACTGGAAGTATCGAAAGCGTTGGAAGCTAAATTGCGGGAAATAGCGACAGCTAAGCTGTAATAAACTCATGGTTATATAATATACAACAATATAAACTATTTTGGAGCGAGCTACATGTCATTAACGCAATAAAAATAATATTAATACTATTATTTGTAATTTATTGTAATTATTTGTATAATAATCTATTACAGTAGTAATGTTGGACTTTCCTTAATGATTAATAGTTTAATTTTTAAATATTTTTCGAGCTGGAATCCCGTCGATTGTGGTTAAATAAGAAAAGCGTTGTCGATAGTGATGACATATATAATTGGTTTAATTATTAATCAACTGTGTTTTAACACCATTTGCTACGGAAGTTCATATCTCTCGGATGTCGGTTTCAGGTTAGATAATTGACGGAAAATTAATAAATTTACGTGTACATATCTTAGGAAATATTTTATTTTTATTCTATACTATTTTTATTACTCTGACAAGAAGAGATATACTTTATTAAACACCAAATACAATTAAACACTGATGTCATTACCGCGAAAACATTCATTACCATAAAAAGTTATCTGATTAATCGAAATAAAGGGAAACAGAATTATATAGATAATCAGGGAATTCAATGGTCGTAATAAAAGGCATAGAAATGAAACATGAATAACATTTAAGGCTCAGGTGAGCTGATGGAAAATTTGACATAGGAGAGCGACTTACTACAAATGCATGAATTCAGATTTAAATTCGATTTAAAGGTAAAATCATATTATTCTTGTTAAATCAAGTAATTAAACTCACTTCGGTGGTACAAATACTAAAACTAGACAGATACAGAAAACAATATCATGGCCTTTGCGCAATGGTACGCAGAATAGTGAAAAGTTCCATGTGTTTTCCCATTAACTTTAAATTTAACTCCTTTGCTACAGCATTAAATAACATTCTCTGCTACAGCAACGTTGAAGGAAAGATTAGTGTAAGAACTATGTTGAAAACCTTTTTGAGACAACGTAGAAGAAAACCAAACAGGACCAGATATAACAAAAGCAGAAATTCGATATGCTTTGGAAAATATGAAAAGCATATTTATATATTGTTTTAAGATGCTTTTCCTGTTTTTAATAGCCAATTAGAACTGTTTCCCTCCCAAGAGAATTCATAGTCTAATAATTGCTTAATCTGTGAAAACCAGTTGTATCTATTCTTATTTACTGAGTTATTTACTGAAGTAATTTGAAGCTGATGCAGAAAACAAATAAGAGGAAGTCTTAATTCATACATTTCCGATAGCTTGATGTATCAATTTAAAGTAAGCTTGAAAATAGTGTTCTCTTAGCAATGGAAGAATTTTATTTTTGCCAACATTTACAGTTTGCCTGGTGTTTGCTCACTGTATTGTACTTGAAATATTAACCTTGAACTAGCTTAAGTTCGCCGACTTCAGATTTCATCATCCCATTCCCATAGAAACCGCTGAGCACGCAGTAGAACTTTGTACGAACCGTTTGCCAATATTCATAAACCTGTAAATTACCATTTTCAGATGCCGGAACCACTCTTAGCTGTAACTTCGACCAGTCCAGTTATTGTAGTCATTTTAAATTAATTTAATTTTGTACTATTTAATGTGTAACAAATAAAGTTCTTTTTTTAAAAGTTAAATACGTAATTAGTGATCTAACAATTGGCGCAAAGTCAGTAGGATCCAGTTAACGTTGCTAGAACACGTGTATACTCACTGGCAGCGGCGGATTCTCATCCCTTAACGGAACAAAGAATCTACGGAAGTCCTCACTCCTGTGATCTACGGAAGGAACACCTAGTGAAGCCCCTGGTAGCCGAGCAGAGAGAACAAGACGACCCTTAAAGAAGAAAGTATCTTCGAATAACCTCACTCCTGTTATCTACGGAAGGAACACCTAGTGAAGGCCCTGGTAGCTGAGCAGAGAGAACAAGGCGTTTCGATGTTCTTCTTTATATTCTATGGACTCCTTTCTATCGTCCAATACAAAATTCTCCTCACTCCCATTAATAACACAATTGGAATATTTTTTCATGAAAAAGGAACTATACGAATATCTAACGACAAATGGACTTTACTTGTTTACAAAGAATTATTCCCTATCAAAACTACAATATCCAACAATGACAGAATTTGGGAAAACCTATTAGAAAAATTTATTAACGTGGATACACCGAGAAAACTTGCCTTTCAAGCCGAAGTACAGACACATGTTAGTCTGCTTAAACAAATCTCAAACTCCGTTAACTTAAAATATAAAGAAATAACCTCTGACGCAGTACCTTATAATAAACGCTTAAAACTTGGTTTAGTAAATGGTATTGGAACAATCTGGAAATCTATTACTGGAAATTTAGACGCCTCTGACGGCGAATACTTTAATAAATGTATAAGATAAATTCGGATGAAACTCAAATTGAAAATCTCCTAAAAAATCAAATATCTGTTACCACTTTAGTTATAAGAACTTTCAACACTACAATTTAAAAATTGCAAATAGACGAAGAAACTTTTAACAAATACCTAAAAACTATCGAGACTACACTTCTGGACATTAATAATGACATCTCCTTTTACCAAGGACAATTACAAATCCTAGATTTATGTGAGTCCTTAATGGAAAGCTACGTATTTTTAGAAAATTATTTAAATGACATACTAAATTCTATCACATTCTCTCGCCTGTAAATTCTACATAGTTCTATTATTTCGCCCATAGACTTAATGGACGCATTAAAAGAAATCTCACAGTCATTACAAAATAACGTATTGCCTCTACCCACTTATATGTTGAATATAGCTCAGTATATTGTCAGATATATACAGATGCTATATGTGAAGCCTAGCTTTTGAAACCTCTCAGCAACTTACCAAAAACTTGCCAGATGTCCATGCTCTTGGCACAATGTACAAGAAATTGACCGAAATTTATGGTTACTAACCATTTCCGATCCATTACCAGTAACAATCAAATGTGCAAGAAAAGACGTCACTACACAAATAATCAAAACAAATTCAATCTTAAGATTAATTCCCGAATGTATTGCATTCATCGGCAGTATCAGAATTTATGCTAGAGACCAAATTGGGAAATATACAAATATCACGTATAGAAGTCACCCAGTTAACGTGCCCTACAGATGCTGTGACCATTTTGAAACAAAGAGTCACCTATCAAAATTGAAACCACTAAAACTCAGTAAGATCAACGTAGATGACTTAAATATTGCACAACACAAATTGGGCCAATATTCAGAAGAACTGGACCATATCATAAGCCAATCATTCATTGAGGAACATCTACCCTTATTCACTATATCAACCTTATCCCTGATTATTATCCTAGTTATCTTATACCTTTTCTTCAAATACCGCACCAAAATATTCCCAAAAATTGCAATCTCCTTGTCCCAGGATCAGCCTCTAACTTCATTACCATGCAGAAATTCCATTAGACAGAAATTTCAAAGCTTAACCTCTTTCAGAAGAAGACCCAATGTCCAACAAGAAAGCGAAGCAGAAACACCAATTACTCTGTAAAAGTCAAAGCAATGGCATTGACTTTTTACTAATAAGGGGAGCTGTTATATGAGAAAATATTAACCTTGAACTAGCTTAAGTTCGCCGACTTCAAATTTCATCATCCCATTCCCATCATAGAAACCGCTGAGCACGCAGTAGAACTTTGTACGAACCGTTTGCCAATATTCATGGGAACAGCGATTCAGCACTTCATCATCATCAATCAGCCAATCCCGTCCACTGCTGGACATAGGCCTCCCTCAGTTCTTTCCAGTGTTCTCTACACTGGGCCGCTTGTAGCCAGTTTCCCGCTACTCTTTTTTCCCGCAGCACTTCATACCAAACCTATAAATTACCATTTTCAGATGCCGGAACAACTCTTTAGTTGTAGACATTTTAAATTAATTTAATTTTGTACTATTGAATGTGTAACAAATAAAGTTCTTTTTTAAAAAGTTAAATACGTAATTAGTGATCTAACATCTATACATATATATATATATATATATATATATATATATATATATATATATATATATTACAGGATCCAACTTGTAAACACAACAATACATTTTGGAGACGGCTATCGCCGTATTCCCGTTCTCCTCCGCCAATCCCTCCGGTCCAAGGCATGCTACTCCTCCAAACCTCTCGATTCCATTGCTCTTCTAATTCGTTCATTCCATGAAGGTAGAGGTCTACTCTATTTTGCAATCAGTAAATTGCTCGGTAGTTTTTGCATATGTTTTGGGATTGTCACTATAATTCCCTTCTTCCATTCTTCAGGCATTATTTCTTTGCTTCATATATTCTGTATTAGTTCATTAATTTGTGAAGTTATTTGCTTTAGCAAATTTGAGACTGTGTTTCATATAGTCTTTACTAAGTAAACTAAATTGTGTATGAAAAACGAATAGTTTTAACCAGGGTGGTTTTGGGGGGGGGGGGAAAGTTTGTTACTTTCTACGTCACAAAAAAAAGCGGAAATTATTTTAGTTAAAACTTAACTTTAACTTAATTTTTATGCAAATCACTTTTACCAGAGGTTATTTTAAAGGTTTTAAGATCTTTAAAAAAGTTTTTATAAGTTTTCCACGAAAAACTTACCTTTTTCCGGTTATTCAACATCATGTGTTTGGATTGTTGTCAGTGGCGCACCGAGGGGGGGGGGTTTGGCGGTTAAAACACCCCCAGGACCCTATTCCGACACTGTTACTTACACATTTTAAGGACTCAAAATGGAGGTAACATCATAAAAAAAATTTGGTGACCAACCAAAATCCCCCCCCCCCCCCAGCAGAGGCAAATTCTAGGTGCGCTACTGATTGTTGTATTCAATGAATAAAAGTCTACTTTGGAACAATCATAACTTTGTTAATATTAATTTTACGGTAATAATAAAAAACGTATCTCTTCGTTTTATAAGATTTATGTTATATCCAAACAGTTTTGCCGATAAAATCTAACTGTTTGGAGTTATTCACGAAAAACCTGCTTTTTGACGAGTAATTTGTGAACTTGTCACTTCTTCTTAAAGTTCCATCTCCTATCGGAGGTTGGATATCACAACGGCTATGGTCACTTTGTTGGCTGCTGCTCTGAAAAGTTGTAGTGAACTACAGTTAAACCATTCTCTAAGGTTCTTTAGCCAGGAGATGCGTCTTCTTCCTACGATTCTTCTTCCTTGGATCCTTCCTTGCATAATAATTCTCAGCAGCTCATATTTTTCTCCTCTGGTTATGTGACCCAAATATTCTAGTTTTCTTCTTTTTATGCTGTTCATAATTTCTAACTCCTTATTTAGACGTCGTAGTACCTCAGCATTGGTAATCCTTTGGACCCACTGAATTTTTAATATTCTTCTGTAACACCACATTTCGAACGCTTCTATTTTCCTTATGTGTTGTTTCTTCAATGTCCAAGCTTCCATTCCGTATAGTAAGATAGAAAATATGTAACATCTTAGAGCCCTCAATCTGAGATGCAACTGAAGGTCTCTGTTGGTAAGCATTGTCTTCATTTTCACAAACGCTTGCCTTGCAGTTTCAATTCGGACTTTGATTTCTCTGCTTTGGTAATTTTTGTCATCAACCCAGGTTCCCAGATATTTATATGTCTCTACTTTTTCTATTTGGGTTTGCTCTATCATTAATCTTTCATTTCCATGTTGCGTTTTTGAGACAATCATGAATTTAGTTTTTCTCTTATTTATTTTTAGTCCGTATCTAATGCAATAATCGTTAATTCTATTTACCAATTTTTGTAGCGATTCCAGCGTGTCTGCCATTATAACGGTGTCATCAGCGAATCTTATGTTATTTACTATTCTTCCGTTTACAGAGATTCCATCATCCAGATCCGCTATCGCTCCCTGGAATATGGATTCACTGTACACGTTAAACAGTAATGGTGACAGAACACAGCCCTGTCTTACTCCTCTCTTTATATCTATATTTTCGGACTTTTGTTCTTCTATCTTTATATTGGCCTTTTGATTCCAATACAGATTGATAATGATTCGTAAGTCTCGTCTGTCTATATCTTTGTTTCTCAGTATTTCTATTAGTTTTTCATGTCGGACCCTGTCGAATGCCTTCTCGAAGTCGATGAAACAGAAATAAATATCTAGGTTCATATCTAAGCATCTTTGAGAGAGGACATTAAAAGCAAACAATGCCTCTCTCGTTCCCAGTCCCTTGCGGAACCCAAACTGAGTATCATCCATATCATCTTCTAGTTTTCTATATAATCTTCCATGAATCACCTTTAGAAATATTTTGAGGGTATGGCTTATTAGTGATATTGTCCTATAGTCTGAACAGTCTTTGGCATATACTGTTTTTGGTATTGCTACAAAGGTGGACACCAACCATTCCTGTGGGATTTTTCCAGTTTTATATACTTTATTAAATAGGTCCAGAAGTACAGGTAGAGTTTCATCGTCTAGACATTTCAGTAGTTCCGCAGGTATTTCGTTTGGACCTACAGTTTTTCCGTTTTTTGCGTTTCGTATTGCTTGTTCGATTTCCTCTATTATGATCTCTGGCCCCGTTTCGCTGTCGATTTCTTCCGGCTCTTGCCGATTATCCTCAAACAGATCTGTTATGTATGTCTTCCATTTTTTTATTTCTCTTTAATTTCTATAATGATTTTTCCATTTGCGTCTTTCAGAAGGGCATCTTTCTTTTTTCTCAGTGTATTTGTCATTTCCTTTATTTTCTTATGCATGTTAAAGCTATCATACTGTTTAGCATATGCCTCTATTGCACTGCATTGATTAGCAAGCCAGGTGGATTTGGCCTCTTTTATTTTCTTTCCTATCAATCTCTGTAGTTCCTTGTATTTTGCTTTACTCCTGCCTTTATGTTTCCTTCTTTCCTCCATTAGATCTAAGATTTCTGAAGTCATCCATCTCTGTTTTTTTCTTATTTTTGTCTGCAGTAGCTTTTCTCCTGCCTTTATTAAAGTTTCCTGTACCATGTTCCATTTGTCATTAACATCTGTTGTTTTTATCACGTCTTGTTTGATTTTCTTTAAGTTATCATTTATTTCTTGTTTCAAGCTCTGACGTATAGGTTCTTCTTGTATCTTTGAGACATCAAACCGTGGTATATTTGTTTCTTTTTGGATCTTCTTCAATTTTATCTGCATTACGCCTACTAATGGATTATGGTCTGAATTTATGTCTCAGAGACTTTATAGCGATGAAGTTGTCACGAATAACTCCAAAACGACTTTTTAAAAAAAACTTAAGGAACATTTTTGTCTTAAAATTCACTAATCTAGTGATTACCATGGTTTTTTTATCTTAACTTTTTTCACCTTTGAGTTGGGGTGGTAACCACCCACAGAGGAAGAAGATATTATTGCCATAATATTAATTTTGATCTTTAAGCTATTTTTTACCTACTCTGATAATTGAAAGTAGATCGATGCAGATAAAAAAAATTCAGCGGTTTTCTATTATTTTTACCTTTATATCCTGGACTAATAATTGTTTTGTAACGTGAACTTGAAATGTGAAGTGTCCATATTCTTGAAATAAGCGACGCTGAGTTAGCACATTCATGTGATTGCAGGAATATACCTTTACATTTAATTAAAAAACTAGAATAAACTGTATCCATAAAGTAAAGCTTTGTCGTTATCCTCATATTGAAAATGATATATCTCCGGTAACCGTACAACCCATAAAGCAAAGTCGGTATTTGCTTTAAATACATTGATTTCATTTCATTGATATTTCTTTTATGTTTTTGTTTTATTCTTTTTATTTAGTTTTATTCCTCGCTTTGTCAGTTTCTTTATTCCATAAGTTTAGCCCTTTTTCTGTTGACGTTATAATTACAATTTCATCTACAAGACATGTGACGAGATATCTGCCCGTTTTAAACGCCTGTTTTTCTAGGTACAACAATCACTAAACGCATATTTGGTAACTGCTTACGGAAGGCAGTCTCAGTATGTATATATAATCAAACTACAGAAAGAAATAATAATTGTTCTTTATTTTTTATACTTTATAAATATATAACTAGTATAATTAAAAAAATACTAATTATTTTTTAAATAATCCTCATTCTAATACTTTTTTACAAAAAAATATCTTAAGGGAACTTTTTATGTTTTCTCCAAGGAGCAGGTTTTCTCTTGCCTACATAATGGTCATCGTCCTCACTATCAAAGTTTTCGTAAAAACTGTCTGAATCAAAATCATCATCATCATCATCGTCACTCAAATCGTCGCTGTCAAGTTCGTTGTTATCTCTAAAACGGACTTCCTTATCATCGGTAATTTCATCGCTATCACTGATATCTTCATCACTATCAAAGTCGTCCATTTCGGCTGAGTCAGATGTAGGTTCTGAACTGCAACAAAGAAGTTACAAATTTAATTATTATAACCAAAAAAATTTCATAGAAAATGTTTAGACTATCAAGAATCAAAATATTAGCAAGATAGATTACTTTTGTACCCACTGTATTGTGTTTTAGTTTTTTGTTATAAGCGCATAGATATAACAGAAGGACAAAATCTTACATTACATTTAAAACATAAAAATTTAGATTTAAAAGTTTAAAATAAATACTCAATTGTAGAGATTTTTATAAGTCCACCTAGAGTGTTTTTCTTTTAATTATACTACATGTGTACTTGATAATATTCGTATAATATAACGATATATCAACAAAAAAATGGTTTTATATCCAATTCCCTAGGACAAATTATATGATTTTCTAATTAAAAACTGAAAATACTAGATCTTGTGAATCTAATGACATTCCAGGATTTATCAGAAATTTAATAGATGCTATGATTTCACCTCTTACACATCTTCTTCTTCTTCCTTCGTGTAAGCCTGTTTCTTCTTGAATATTAGCCTCCTAAATTGCTTAAATTATCGCACCATCTTTTTCTTGGTCTGTCAATACTTCTCCGTCCATTTGGTGACTTATTTCGTGCTATTTGTACTATATTATCCTCTGCCATTCTACTAATGTGTTCATTCCACTTCTGTTTCCGTTTTGTCACCCATCCATTTATGTCTTCTATATTGCATGCTCTTCTTATGTTTTCGCTTCTCTCCCTATCCAACAGACTGTTCCCTGATATTCGTCGGAGTATTTTCATCTCTGTTGTTTCTAGTAGTCGTCTCGTTTTAGATGTGTCAGGTCTTGTCTCCGCTGTGTATGCTAATATAGGTCTAATAATATATAATCTTTAATATAATAATAATAATTTATTATTATATTAAAGAGAAGTGGGCTTACTTACTCACTCACCCTGTCTGACTCCGCTTTGTACTGACATACACTAGTTTTCCATTTATCTTTGCCTGTCTTCGATTATGGAAGTAGATGTTTTGGATGGTGTGTATAATATTGATTGGCATGTTTCTTTTATACAGTAGATGTAAGACGTCTTCGACTTGGATGCGATCAAAAGCCTTTGTCAGGTCTATAAAACATAGATATAGATGGTCTTTTCTGTGATTTGTCTTAGTACAAATACGGCGTCTACGCAGCATCTTCCCGATCTGAATCATTGTTGTTTATCTTATAAAGTTGTTAGTTTATTGATTTTGTTGGTTAGGACTTTTCTGGTAAACTTAAGTGCGGTGTTCAGTAGATTAATACCTCTATAATTGTTTGGGTCTTCTTTATCTCCTTTCTTGAACGTTGGTATCATTATGTTGTTTCTCCACGTGTCTGATATCTTGTAGTGCAATATTAGTTTTTGTATAAGTTTTGTCATCTCAAGGGTTATACTTTCTCCTCCGTGTTTTAGAAGCTCGTTGGTTATTCCATCTGGTCCTGGCGACTTTCTATTTTTGAGTGAATTTATGGCTATCTCTACTTCCTGAAAACTGATTTCTATTTCGTGTCTTAATTCAGGTACGTTATTGTGTTGATTATTATTTTCCTTTCCTTTAAACATTTCTGTCAGGTATCTTTCCCATTCGTTTGCTGGTATGTTATTGTATTCCTTTAATTCTGCAATTTCTTTCTGTTGGTTTCTTATGAATCTCCATATCTGTTTTTATGTACCGTAAGTCGCTTTCCATCCTTTTTGTAAACTGTTCCCAGTGTTCATTTTTTGTTCTTCTTACCAACTGCTTTGTTTCATTTTGTATTCTTCTCGGGATTCTGGAGTATTTGATGTTTTGTACTTCGTGTAGGCATCTCGTTTCTCTTTACATTTCTCATTTTAATTGCTTTTTTGAACCATGGTGTCTTGATGTTGTTTCTCTTTTGTTCAGTATGACTTTGCGTTTTCCTAGAGCTTCTGTTGCTGCTTCTTTAATGTTGTTTTTAATTTTCTCCCAGCGCGCGTTTATATCTTCGATGTCGTCTATTTGTTTCAGCTGTATCTTCTGTGCTAGCCTCCTTTGGTACATCTCTCTTGTAGAGTCGTTCCACAGTGATTCTACATTGAATTTTTCCTCGGTGATTTCCTATAGAAAATGTTTTGGTGTTATTTTCATTCTTATTTTTGTTAGTACTAGTTTGTGTTCAGTCCCTGCGTCTGCTGAGTTTAAAGTTCGGATATCTAGAATCTGCTTTGAGTGGATTTTTCTATTAGTGACTATAAAATTAATCATAGATTTGTGTCCCCTGGAGTTTTCAAATTTATATTTATACCGGAGCTCATGGCCGAAAAATGTATTATTGATTCTCAGTTCGTTAAAAGCAAAGAGATTAGCCATGAATTCTCCATTTGCGTTGACATGGTTATCATTAAATCTTTGTTTTAATCCTGGAACTATTTCATTTCCGATTCGTGCCTTAAAGTATTACACATCGAATAAATTTATTTTTGATAAATTTCAGTATTTAATTTGAACATACTGTATGAATATCTTGCCTGTTTGTTAGTCTGTATAATCCGATGTCTAAATTATTCAGTTGCCTTATGGCCGATTCCACATGTTTGATTAGAGATTTCTTAGCGGTAGGGAGAGAATAGTAGTAAGAGGACAGATATGGAAGAGATTGATAAATTTCATGTGAAAAAAGGATTGCACCAGGGATCGGTTAGTCCTTATTTATTCTTATTAGTGTTAAATTAAACAACAGCGAAGCTACAGGGTAACATTCCACGAAACTTAATGTATGTTGATGATGAAGTGTTAGTAGCAAATACTGAAAGTCATTTAGAACAAAAACTGAAACAGTGTTCTTAGAAGGACCAAAACAGATCATTTGGAATGTTAATTTAAAGATGAAAACACTACAAATAAAATGATATCTTTGGATGATGAAATGATCGTGAAAAGTTTAATAGTTTTAATTACTGTGGTAACAATTCTGCTGTATAAATATTAACATGAACAGGACTTAGTACTGAAACTTCTATTTTCCACGGAATTCTGTGTTAATACCGAAGACCGTAAATCCCATTTTCTGAATCTAGAATAAAATCTTTTGCTGTCCCCATACAGAGATGTAACTCTTTTTGAAAATTTATAATTTAGACCATATTTTATGTGCTGTAAAGTTGAAATATCATTATCCAGAAGATTATAAGCACCTTTCACCAAAAAACCAAAGCATACAATAATTTTGATGTCATATTTGTGACGATTTACTTACTCAATGTCATTGCTCATATCATCCTTATAATAATCTTCATCCGATAATAACATTTCCAAGTTGTCGTTCCGCTTCTATAAAGAAAATTATTCTTTTTAATTTCAAAACTAACTAATAATAGTTATATAGTTATGTCATTGTTATGTCATTTGGTACACAAAAGATGAAATAGTAGAAAAAGTAGTTATAATTGGAAATAAATATTTTAATTTTAAACTCTTACTTTACACTCCTTTTCTATTACTCCTATCCCTATTGCTATCCCCCTTTTACACTTATTTTCCATTAACTTTTTGATTATCTTTTTAATTATGCGCCTAAAAGTTACTAACACTAATACCTCTGTAGTTTAATCATTAAAATTAAACACACAAAATTTTTCACGACATAATTCTTTTGGTCAAACTAAATTTTCAGCAATCTTATCCTATCCTATATATCCTATTCCTATTTCAGCTATAAATATCAATTAAAATTTTAGTTAATTATCATGAAATATAGTAGATAACATAGAAATGTCACAAGAAAATAATTTCGGTACCATACTTCTACAGTTGATGTCATATTTTACGCTGCTACGTCGCGTCGGTGTCATATTACATCAAAACTAGTCAATTTTGGAACCCAAAATGCAAAAAAGTTTGTAAAATCACCCTCGTAGGGGAAGGGGAAACGGAAAACACCGATTTACCAAGAATCTGTACAAAAAAATGTTTCAAACAAAAATGTAGCTGAGATAATTTTCAACAAAAATGTAAATTGGCACTTTTTGTGAATACCGAACCGTTCTCTCGGAAACAACGCCTGAAGAAACCGGCGATTTTGAATGTCAGTTACGCTCACGAAATCAATTTTTTAAATAAAAGTTGTTTCAACTCGACGGTAAAAATTCGATATTTTTGACGTGACAACGTCTTAAATTAGGTTGTGGCTCGGAGTCACTCATGAAAAAGTGTAACGCCCGCTCACGTCTGTTACGATGAGTCACCGAACGAGAGAGAGGCCCGCCGGACCGGCGAATGCCTTGCGTCTCTCTCCCACTCAAACATGATCGGTCCGCTGCGCGCGCAGCACTAGAGAATTAGGCGCGTTGAATCGGTGCGTGCTTGTGTCTCTGTCTTTCTCGAGCGTTCTTGGCGTTGGAAAACCGAGAAAGCGTCATAATACAAGTTCACACGTGTGGTTAAAGTATCGTCAGCTGTGTCTGTAGTGAAAATGTGGAGTGCTTAAATTCGTCATTTACAACAACTACAACAATAAAGGTAAATAATTGTACACTAATATTTCATTATCGTAAACTATGATTGATTGATTAATTGTTAGATTGACACAAAAGTTGAGAAACTGAGTTTATAGGTTATGTCATACTATTGACAAATGTTGATAGTGTTAAGTAAATTATTAGTTTAAATCACTCTGCAATCAATCGTAATTCAGCCGATTGAGAAGAAACAGCGCGTTTCAACTGCAAACAACTATTGTGCAATTTAATAATATTCATATCAATAAATATTCTACCGAGAAAAAGACGTTGTCACGTAAAATCTTCGCCCGTAAAACCGACTTTACAGGCAACCGATTTTTTTTATTATAGTGTCATATCGACAAAAATTAAATTTTTCGTCGATATGACACTCGGTTTTAACGGTTTTAAAGTTGAGAATGTAGCTTTCGTACACAGGTTTTGTGTTTTGCCACAAATAAAGTCAGTTTTTCTAAAGCTGTTAAATAAGTAGGTAAACGTTGCGCGATTTTTTTAATTTTTTAACATTCTTTTTAGACAGGGGCGGACTAAGGCCTAGGCACGTGCCTAGGGTCCATAATGCTTGGGGCCTGAAAATTAGGTTTTTAATTTTTATAATTAATTATGCCGAATCGTTTGATAAATCGTTTGATAAAGTCGACAAGTGTTGATGAGCGTTCTTATGCTTATGCATCCACACCCGCAAGTGTCCATGTCGATGTGTTTATAGAGTGGAAAAAGTCAAACGTATCTATCTAAATCAGTCTCCTGAACGTTACGTATTGTATCTTATGCGAGTTTTGATTGAAAATTGTGCAATTAAGACTTAAGTCCTAGACTTGATTGCAAATAGACTGTTTTGGATTCATATTTAATACTTTGTAAAATTCCTAAATATCAAAAACCAATCATCAGCCACTTCAGTTATGCCGGAATCTGGAACGCCACAAACACCTTCACTATCCAAAAATGAAAAGAAGGCAAAAAATCCAAAAAGAGGTGGTTCTTATTTTCAAGCTATCAAGAAATATATCACTACAACTTACAAAGTAGATGCGGAAAAAAATGCACCGTTCATCAAAAAATATTTAAAAGCTGCAGTTGCTACTGGATCGTTGGTGTAAACAAGGAAAAGAGCGTCAGGATTTTTAAGTTCCTGATGAATATTTTTCTAATGAATTATACCGCAAACAATAATATTATTTTTTCATCCTATTTAAAATAATATTATTTTTTACAGAGAATATACAAAAATTCTACAAAACAATTTTTCTATTGATTTTCCCAGATATTCCAGTTGAAAAATAGCGGCCAGTAATTTTTCGATTTTTAAATGCTTCATTTCCTGCTGTAATATTTATAATGAGGTAACTACAAGAGAAATCACTAGAATAAAACTAACCGGCATATTTATGTTTCATGGGCCGTAAGAAACCATTGGTCAGGGGCAAATTATATATATATTTAGGGATTCTACAGTATTCACTGCCTTCCCTCGCTCAAACGTTTCCATCTCTCTCTGTTGTTCCATTCTCCATCGTTTAGGCCTCTCTTACTCATGGCGTCGTCTACTTCGTTCCTCCAGGATTTTCGGGGTCGTCCTCTTTTCCTCCTTCCTATGGGGCTCCATTCGGTTATTCTCTTTGTCCATCTGCTGTCGCTAGTTCTTCTTACATGTCCATACCACTTTAATCGTTTTTGTTCTATATATGTTAGTATGTCTGTTTCTATTGATGTTCTTTGCTTTATTTCGTCATTACTTCTACTATCCATTCTTGTTACTCTGCAGCATCTTTGCAGGCATTCCATCTCTGTTGCTACTATCTTACTGCTGTTTTTCTTGTTTATGATCCAATTTTCAGCCCCATATGTCATAATACTTCGCACTAATGTTTTATAGATCTGTGTTTTTGTCTTCATATTTAGGTGTCTATCCCACCATACTGAGTTAAGTTGTCGGATTGCTGTTCTTGTTTGTCCTAATCTTTGTGTAATTTCTTCCTCTGTTGTTGCCTTTTTCGTGATTATAAACCCCAGGTATTTGAATTTATCCTTTCCTTTGATTGTTACGTTGTCATCAATCTGTAGATCTTCTATGTCTTCTTCACTTGTAGATAGGTACTCTGTTTTCGCGAGGTTAATATCTAGGCCAGCCTTGGTATATTCTTCTTGTAGTTTCTTCATCATGTAGCTGAGGTCGTCTTGGTCTTGTGCAATCACTACCTGATCGTCTGCAAAGCTTAACGTATATAGGTATTCGTTCCGTACCGGTACTCCCATGCCTTCGCATTTTCTTTTCCATGTAGTCAAGGCTTTTTCTAAGTATATTTTGAATAGGGTTGGAGATGTGGAACAACCCTGCAAGAGCCCTTTTGTTGTGGTGAAGTCTCCTATGATTCTTGTTCCCATTTTAATGGACACTTTATTTTCTTTATACAGAGCTTTTGTAGCTTCTATTAGCTCTGTCTGTATTCCTAATTTGTACATTGCCTCCCATAGTTCTGACCTTGGTACAGAGTCATACGCCTTTCTCAGGTCCACAAATGCCAAGGGGCAAATTAAAGGACGTTATTCACTTATTGGACGCAAGAGAGATATTTCTAGTTATAATCCAAACGCTCGACAATATATACCAGTACAACACAATAACAGTAAAAGTAGAAGAAGAACTAACTGACCCAAATGAAGTTGTTTTTCTCCCATTTGGTATCATTTTTTCGTTCTTACTTTTTTTATTACTTTATCCATGATTAGGTTAAACATACATAAATGTATTTTTACGTACATAATATGTTTTGTCTGTCACTCACAATCAAATATCTTTCATGAAAAAAAAATCAAAGTTAACTTTGAAGTAATATTTAAGGAGTAAAATTGTTTTTGACCATTGTCCATCATTTAAGTATAAATAAGTTCACCTTTAGAAGGCATGTTCGTTTTTTATTGGTGTAGTAGTTTATCAAATAAATTTCAGCTTTACTCACACACCTTTAAAAAACAATACATTCAACAGCTATTCGTTAGTGTAAGTTACTAGTAAGAAACAGTCGTACCCAAAATTATTGATTTACCAATAAAAATGTAAGAACTAGTTTTACTGATAACGGCCAGTGAAAAACTTGTCCGAAATTTATTTGACTAATAGCAAGTTTTGGGTGTTATCAATTTGGACGAATCGCACTGGTATAATTAGTTATTTTGGAACAATTTTATTTTTAATAAGGAATTAGACATTTTTCGCTAAAGTTATGCAAGATATGTTGACGACTTTAACAAATATCGTGAAAGCAACAAATTTATTGATAAATTTTTGGGTGATTCTCCCAAAATGTATGTTATGGTAGATTTTCTCTTCGTTTAATAGGAAAAGCATGCGACACATCCTACAAAAAAACCAAAGGCACCCTAAGGGCCTTTAGGACTTGTGTTTGAAACTATTATGCAAAAAAACCAGCAGGAAAAACCAAGCAATTCCGATTGTGAAGATGAAATAAAAGAAAAAAATATAAGGAATAATAACATCTTTATCAACGTCTGTTTTGCCTTGCAATTCTTAGAAGGCACAGATTAAAGCAGAAATCTGAATTTCGTTTCGAAAAATTAGTTTACGGATTTATTATCAGATGTCGCTATTTGCGTCCATTCGAAGCCATGTTAGAGTTGCTTCCCAAGACAGAAAAGATTTATTTTCACGTTCAGAGCGTCTGTGCATAGCCATTCTAAAGATCCCTTTTAGGGTGAAATACGTATAAGCGGATATACAGACGCACCGTACGTGAAATCAAATCTTAACTGTCTTTTTCTTTTTATTCTGGTATACTCTTTATGAATACTAGAAACCAATTCGCTAAGGATTTTTGCTTAGTTGAGGAGATATGTTTTGGAATGCAATTTTAGGTTACCCATGTCTCTAATAACCGTCTGTTTTGCCTTGCAATTCTTAGAAGGTACACATTAAAGCAGAAATCTGAATTTAGTTTCGAAAAATTAGTTTACGGATTTAAAAAAATATAAATTTAAAATCCTCTCAAAAAAATAATTAAACTAAGAGTTTTGTAAACGACATTGCATTATGGCCAGATACTTAACAGACACCATTCGAGAGTATTATATAAAAAATTCACTAAACTCAATAAATGAATCTTTGGAATCATCTTCTATTCGATGTAACGAAGGGTCAAAATAAATCACAAGAAAAAGTTAAAAGAGATTCATCATCATCCAGCCTCAAGAGTCCACTGATGAACATAGGCCTCTTCCTCATGTTTCCAACCCCGTCTATCTTGCGCCGCTCTCATCCAGTTTTTATCGAGTCTTCTTAAATCGTCAGTCCATCTTGTAGGTGGTCGACCGACGCTTCTCTTGTCTTCCCTTGGCCTCCATTCCAATAACCTCTTTGTCCATCGCCCATCTGTCATTCTGGCTATGTGTCCTGCCCATCTCCATTTTAGTCTGGCTATCTTCTCGATGATGTCAGTCACTCCGGTTCTTCTCCTGATGTCTTCGTTGGTTATTCTGTCTCGCAGAGTTATTCCTAACATGGACCGCTCCATTCTTCTCTGCGTGACTCTCAGTTTGGTAGCTGCTGCTTTTGTTAAGGTAAGTGTTTCTGCTCCGTACGTCAAGACTGGGAGGACGCACTGATCAAATAAATTTCTCTTTAGGCATGTGGGCAGCTCACTTTTAAAAGTTTCTCTCAGTTTTCCAAATGCTGCCCACCCAAGGCCGATTCTTCTCTTCAGCTCATGAGTCTGGTTATCCCTGCCAATCATAATTTCATGTCCCAGGTATTTATATCTATCTACGAGTTCTATTTCTTTTCCACCAATACTGATGTTCTGTTTGGGTACCAAATTGGTCATGATTTTTGTTTTCGAGATATTTATATTTAAACCTACACTTTCTGTAGCCACAACGAGTTCCTGTACCATCTCTCTTGCCATACCTAGATCTTCAGCTATTATAAGTATATCATCGGCGAAACGTAAGTTGTTTAGATATTCTCCATCTATTTTTATTCCCTTTGTCATCCAATCCAAATTCTTAAAAGCATGTTCTAGCACCGTATTAAAAAGTTTAGGTGACATTGGGTCTCCTTGTCTAACCCCCCGTTCTATTTTTATGCAACTACTGTTAGTATGTAATCTGACAGTGGTTGTTGCCTGCAGGTATATTTTGTATAATAATTTAGTATATCTATAATCTAGCCTGCATTCTTTAAGCGCCTGTAATATTTTGCTTAGCTCAACTGTGTCAAAGGCTTTGTGAAAATCGATAAATATCAGAACTAGAGGTTTATTGTATTCCACTGCTTTCTCTATTAGGGTTTTTATACTTTGTAGATGGTCATTTGTTCCGTAACTTTTTCGGAATCCTGCCTGTTACCTTGGTTGATAAGTCTCTAATTTTCTTTCCATTCTCTTAACTAGTATTCGCGTAAACAACTTATATATATGGCTGAGGAGGCTAAAAGAGATTGGTTGGATTATACTAAATTAATCAACTTACTGTACTATCAAGTCTGTATATTATTTTCCAAGCAAACAACGGTAATGACAAATCGGACGAATGATTGGAAAAATGTATATAAAAAAATGTCAGAACATAGAAACTTTTCTGACCACATTATCTGCGGTGATTAACATTAAATTTAAAACAATCTTTATGATAGTGATGTTAGTGACTCTTTAATAGAGGAGTAAAAATGTTATGAACAAGATTTAAACCTAGCAGAACTGAAAAATAAGTATTACAATTTAAGACTTTTATAAGTAAAGAAAATATTATTTCGCCTGTATCCATATTGTCATTTATTAAGAACAATAATATTATTGCCACATTAATAACTTTAAACAAAATTCTGAGAATTTCTTTAACCATCTCATTTTTTTTTCTTGAAATCTGATAATTAAATATCTTCTTCTTCTTCTTTAAGTGCCGTCTCCCGATCGGAGGTTGGATATCATCATCACTATCTTTACTTATCCATAATTAAATATAATTAAGTATATAATATATGCTTTGAAACCAAACATATTTTCACCAATTTCGGTTTTGAGTTTTGGCAACAAATGTGAGGCATTTAAAATATTTTTAAAAACGCTGTGTATAAATATATTTTTTTAAATTATCTCAGCTATAGGTAATGGATTTTGACAAGAGCTATGACCTTGTAAATAACAGGTAAACTTGTGTACTGCATCGGCATGACTCACAGCTCTTGTCAAAATCTATTACCTCTACATTCCTTGTTTGAAACATTTGAAAAAATCTTGTCTTGGCCTTTTCTTGACATCTCTTGACTTGAGTTTCCACTCAAGAAATTTCAAGATCTTGAAATTTCTTGATTACCCGGTTCGGTGATTCCCCGGCGACCTTTTTTATTGCGTTGCGTGCTAACACGGCTATCTGGTGGCTCCACTGCCACTGGCTCCCGACCCCGGGGAGTCAACGATCTGCATTTGTTTCCTGACTAACGCAAAATTGATGTGCAGTTGCATGCTTTATCCCGTTTAGTTAAGTAAGGTTATTATTACAAAGTGGTAGTCTGTACCGGTTTCTCTATATTTTTGATACGAGTTTGTAAATATTGGTGATAGAAAATACATTATATTATATATATATATATATATATATATATATATATATATATATATATATGTATATATTGTTATGATATGTGAATTCGATGCAAGAAAACTACAAGTTGCTCTTATTTACCGGCTAGCTTTATGAAGATAAAAATAATTTTTTTTTTTAGTTGATTAATTTGTAATATTGTTAAATTTAGAAATGCTTTTAATAAAAATTATTGAACGCCTGAAAATAAAAAAAATTTGACAAACATTTATTCTACTCACCTTGTATTCTCTAAATCTGTATTTTGAATTTAAAATTTTTTTTACTTATTTGTCTTAGAACATGCAGACTCTTAACTCAAGCGAGTTCTGTGACCTGTACTGCTTGATAAAGCTATATAAAATTATATAAAGCAAAAATCACCACACAAGAAGTTTTATTTTTAATGTACTGTGCAATTATTCACAAGTGATCAATTAAATATTACACAACGATATCTTGTATAATATATATAAAAAAAATTATTTAAGATTCTTCCAATAAATAAGCCAATACTTAACCGTTTAATACTAATATGAATGGATTTAGATTTATGACGTAATACAATATTGAAGTAAGTATATGAAATTAGTGTTTTGTGAAGTTGCAACAAGAAATACTTGATCTAAGATCTAATACGTTTTTGTTTGTCAAAGTATTTATAACCTCACTTACTATCTTTTTAGAGCGAAAACAAAGGTTTATAATCCTTCAATTTTTTTAGTTTAACTGTTTTGTTTAATGATTTTAGTAAGCAAAAGAAACGGTGAATTATATTTGGTTAATATTACAAAAGCGATAATAAAATTTTTGTGAACTTGACTTCAAATTATTTTGTTTTTTAACACAAAGATGATTTAGGATGATATAGGCCGTTTAAAAAAAAAAAGGTAAGATTATTTCTAAAGAAATTTCAAAACTTGCGTTTAACTTTATTAAAGTTCACTTTCGTCTTTCAGATAATCCCTTCTCTAAAAATTTTATGGAAATCTTCAATAACAAAGATTGCATCTTTCAGTGACGTCTTCTAATGGATTAGGGCCGCAAAACTATCAGAATTATCTCTCCAATGGTTGAGAAATATTTATAAGTACCCAAAATGAATTTTAAATGATCTTCAGTCAAAAATAAACACCAAACGGTCTCTTTATTCAGCGAGAATTCAAATGAGTGGAAAAACTCACCTTTCTGGTAGCTGTGGACCTCTTTATGATGACTGCTAACAATTCCCTTATCGGAAAATATACTGTTAATCTGCAGGCTTTGCTAAAATTTAATCAGAAACGATGGTTTCTTATCGGCAAGGTAATTTGAATATACTTTGTTATAATTCAGGACTTTTTTAAGGTTTTTTAAAATACTTTTGAAAAATTGTGACTGCTGAAAAATAATCAAAAATTTTCTGCCCCTTCGTAACTATTGATTTTCTATCTTTTATTTTTCATTGCTTACCAGATCTCCAAGCATTTTGACAATGTTTTTTAAGATCTGACAGGATTTTTGTATATTTTTGACATTTATGATTAAAATAAAAAATATTTTAAATTTTCATAAATTGTTAAATCTTGAGAACTATATTGACTTTTGAAATGAATTGAAACAAATACTAGAGAATTTAAGCATTCTTTTGACATATAATTTCTACAACAAATGATAATTTAAATATTAAAATTTTTACTAACAAATTTGACATACACCAATTTTAACATGAATTAGTTGCTTTTATTTTGCTTTTATTTAATTTTAAAGCTATCTGAAAGCATTTTTGATATTGAATCACTGAGAATTGTCTTCAGATTACCTGTCCATTAAAGATTATATCATTCTGAACTCTTATTTATGAGATATATCCTATTTCACCTCCTAACACGTTTTATTTTCCGAGCTCTATCCATGTTAACTGTATGTTTACTAACAAATTGAAACTTCTTACTTTGTGAATAAATGACTTAAATATTTTATCTGTTTTAGGACTGTTGAAGATTCTATTGACTTGTATATATTAGAATTTGGATTATAATAAAAATTGTAATTAATTAATAAATACAAATTTATGGTTTTTATTTCCACTCGATCCGAAGTGGTTTGATATTTGCTTTTTGTATCTTTATGTTGTGGCTATATTGGCTTATTCTGTAAGTATCTCTTACATAAATAATATAATATATATATATAACGAACAATAACTTAAGTTTAAATCATAATCAATTTCATGATCAACAATTGTTTTTGGTTTAATTTTTTTTTATATATTTTTTTTTTTTATTGAAAAGTGTTTATCAACCAACTATAACTCAGTGGCTATAATAACTCACGTATTAAAAGAATCTTATTTCTATTATGCTAAATTTGTTTATAATAAACCAACTGGTTTTAATTATAATAATAATAAAATTATTTTGAAAACATTAATTAAATCTGGTGATACAATATAGTCCTTATTGGTTTGTTACATGTCTGTGAATTCTGCTTATTTTTGCTTTTAGTTTCTTTCTTATTGTTGAATCTAGTTTCAACTATTAAATTAACAACAATAATACAATTGTTTGAGTTAAATATATATGTGGTATATTCAATATTGTCATTTTGTTTTATGTTCATACTATTCAAAAAAAAAAACTGTTTAGGAGCTTTAATTTCATAACAATATATATATATATATATATAAGATTTAAGATTAGTATATATATTAAGATTATCTCTTATTTTACCATGAGTGACAGTGCCTCTTCAGTAAATAGTATATCTGCTGAGTCATTTGGCTCGAATTCTGGCTCAGAATATTTACCAAAAAGCAGTAAGCAGAAAGTCGTTACGGTTTAAGTAAATATGAAATAATCAGTGAGACTAACGTGACTACTAGTGAGAGTGTGAATACTGAGAATGACAAAACTGAAACCAGTGAGTCTGTAGCTGTCTGCAATAGTGGCAGCAAAAGAAAAAAGCAGTAGAATTTAATGTAGGATAGTGGTAGTAATAGTACTAGAGGCGATACTGGCATTACAGGCAGAAAAAAATCTGTGACTTTTTGAAATCAAGGTGGACACCAGTACCAATGGCAAAAACAAAAATAAGTTAGCCAAATGTGTACCATGTGAAAAACATAATAAAAGTTTTTATTAAAAACGTTTATTATGTTTTTGGCTGGGACATCTGGGTTAAAAAGACACTTAAATGCAAAGCATGGAATGTTATTTGACAAAGAATTTTCTCAAGGGGTGTCTGCTCAAAGCTAGTTTTAATGTTCTGCATCAAGTGAAAGTGGAAGTAATAGTATTTTAGATTTGATGAACCGAAGTCAGAGTAAAGAGAATATAAGTTGAGATTTAATAGAATGGTTTATATAATACTTACTTTTTGGAATTAGGGGCAGCATTTGGGGGAAAGGAGCTTAATGTAGTTGAAGAGAAGTGATGTAATGCAAGTTAATAAGATGGTTATGTCAAAATTAGATGTGCCTACAAGATGGCATTCAACTTTCGAGATGCTAATATGGGGTTTAAGTGTAAAAAATGTTTTAACTATATTTTGTGATAACATGGTAAATGTAAATAATTGCAAGATATTAGATAAAGAATGCGATCTGATCAGTAAATTTTGTCAGTATCTGGGAAGTTTTAAAACACTTTCTTTAATACTCAATACTCGAAGGGGAAAATATTACACAGTACCATTGGAGGTAATCGGAATAAACTTACTTTTAGACAAACTGGAGATATGGGCTCATGAACTTGATAATAAAATTGATAGAAACGCTACAGAAAAGCAATTAATTTACTGTATTTAAGCTGCGAGAGATAAAATACTGAAACACTATAACAAAACTAATTGAATAAACTGTATAGTTCTTTTTAACGAGTTTGCTCGGTAGCTAAGATAACAAATTTTATTTAGATATTACTTACCTATTTAAGAAAGCTGATAATGATAACATACAATCTTGGAAGTAATAAATTGAAAAAACTTAAATGAATCTAGCTCAGAAGATTCTGAGAATATACTTGATTGGTGGAGAAGACACGAAAATGTCTACCCGTCATTATCGAAAATGGCCAAAGATTTTCTCGGAATACCAGCAACATCTGTACCTGCGGGAAGGCTATTTTCAAGAGCAGCTTTAACAATAACAAAATCAAGAAATCGGCTAGATGTTGACTCCATAAAAAGTGTTATCTGCCTCAATTCACGGCTTATCAATTCCGATAATAAATCATTTTAGCAAAAAAAAGTGTTCAATAAATTAAAATATGTTATTTTATGTTAAAATAGGTTATCTTTTTCACAAATAAATACGTTTTAGAGTTTTCATTATTAGTCAAGATATTTCAAGATTTATTGTTTTCTTGACAAGAAATCTTGGTCTTATATTGTCTTGAAATTTAAAATTACTTCTTGTCTTAATGTTGTCTTGAAATCAAAACAAAATCTTGAAAATTTCAAGAACTTAGCGACCACTACGCGTAAAGTTTCTTGGTGTATCAATGTTTTCCGTTTTCCCCCTCTACGAGGAAGGTTTTAGGGGGAAGCCCGGGGACAGGAGTGTAAAACTTTTCCCAACAAACCTCAGCTTGTTTGTATACCGTTTGTATGATTTTTAGAGGCTCAGTGGCATTTTTGTCTCTGACAACTAGAGTAAAATAAATAAATCATAATCTCATTTAAAATACGTACCGTTGGATGGCATTTATTCTGTGTACAGGTATAATCGAAACCATTTGGACTGCAGATACAGACGTTACATCCTTTTCTAAATTTAACTAGTGGTGGACAAGAACTATCTGAAACAAAATAAAATTTTAGGTAATGTAGGCAAAAGTATCATCATCATCATCACTGGCTCGACAACCCTTTTTGGGTCTTGGCCTGTTCCAGGATTCTTCTCCATTCTGATCTGTTTCGTACTTTTTTCTCCAGTTTTTTATTTTTAAGGTTGTTATATTATTTTCTATTTGTTCTAAGTATCTCAGCTTCGGTCTTCCTATTGTTCTTTTTCCTACTGGCATCTGTTTGAATATTTTGTTTGATATTTCCCCTTTTTCCATTCGTTCTACATGTCCTATCCAACGCAGCCGTCCTATTTTAAAGAATGATATAATATCCGGATCCTGGTATATTTTGTATAGTTCAGAGTTGTATCTTCTTCGCCATATTCCGTTTTCTTTTGTGCCCTTATATATGTGTCGCAAGATTTTTCTTTCGAAGGTGGCTAACAACGTTTCCTCTCTTTTACTGAGTGTCCAGGTTTCTGAGCCGTATGTGAGTACCGGTCTTATTAGGGTTTTATATATTTGGCATTTTGTTTTTCTTGCGACGTTATCTGATCTTAGTTGCCTAATTAAGCCATGGTAACATTTATTTGCAATAAATACTCGCCTCTTCACTTCCTCCGCAACATTATTATCAGATGTGACTAGAGATCCCAAGTATATAAAGTTTTTTACCCCCTCAATGTTGTATTTTTCTATTGTTATATTTTGTGGCCGCCTTATTTCTGCGTTTTTACTTACCTGCATATATTTTGTTTTGGTCTGATTGATTTTAAGGCCACTATTTTGTGCAGCTCGTTCTATTTGGTTGTATGCCGCCTCTATCATTTTTCTTCTTGATCTTGCGATTATGTCAACATCATCTGCAAATGCTAGTATTTGCACGCTTTTATTAATGATTGTTCCTCGTGTATTGACTGTTGTGTCCCTCAGTATTTTCTCGAGTACGATGTTGAACAAGATGCATGATAGAGCGTCTCCCTGGCGTAGTCCTTTTTTCACATCTATTGTTTCCGTTAATTCATTTTGTATCCGGATTCTACTTTCTACTTTTAGAGATTCTTTTATAAGTTCTATTAGTTGTGTTGGTATATTAAATTCTTTCATTGCTTTTATTAAGAATTCTCGGTTTATATTGTCATATGCGCTTTCAAAGTCTATGAAGAGATGATGTGTGTCGATGTTATATTCACTTGTTCTTTCGAGAATCTGTTGCAGAACAAATATCTGGTCTATTGTTGACTTCTGTCTACAGAAGCCGCTTTGGTATTTGCCAACTATTTTTTCAGGTAAAAGTATAGATACTATGTAATTAAGAAAAATAGATAAAAAGCAGAGAAACGATAAAAAGTGGGCTTATAAAAGAAAGCATAATACATACACATATATTAATAGATCGATAAGGTTAACTTGATGAGTTGAAATTATATGAAAAGATCGTGTAACAAAAATTTTTGTGATACACTGAGTAACTTTTAACTCCTATTTTTTCTATATTTTTGATAATAAAGCATTTTTAAGTATTTACATTATAAAACTAACGCTTGTGGTTAAAAATACCGATTTGTATCATATTTTTAGGTACTACCTGTTCTGTAGAAGTAAGTGGCAAAGATAAACGTGTATCATTTGATAGCGGTATTCTACTGATAAACGCTTGGGTTTAGCTGCAGATTAATAAATGGGGACATCATGAAAGAGATTAGGAAACATACAAGAGAACAAAATGCGATTGAGATTAAAAATGTAATAGAAGAAAATAAAAGTCTTAAGTTTCTACACAGAAAAAACGCATATACAAAGGAAATTTAGAAAGAAAATTGTCTTACAGGAAATCTTGTTATTCTAAAAAAATATATATACCTTTAATTAAATTTATTTTATTTATTAAATTTATTTTATTTATTTATTTAAATTTTCATTACATCACAAAAACTTACAAATTGTTTTGTATGTATGAACCCTGTTCGTTTTACTTATATTCTTATATCATTACTTTTTTAATATTGTTCTGAAGCTATTTTCTTGTGGCATTTTAAATTAATTACTATTTAAATGGCAATAAGCCACAATTAAAGGTTAAAATACGTTTATTGACGTTTCAATTTCCACTTCGGAAATCGTTCTCAAAATACAAACGTATTTTAACCTTTAATTGTGGCTTATTCCCATTTAAATAGTAATTAATCATTACTTTTTTTGGAGACCTGAGGATGTTTTTAAAGAATAATAAAAACGAAACGTATTCTAGTAAACTAATAAAATAGTTGACGTCTTTCATTTGCCAATAATTGACCAATCAAACCTCTAAAATTATATATACAGGAGGGTAAGTTTTTAGTGCGACATCGGTTGATAATTCCATTGTGGTACAAGATATTCAAACAACTTAATTAGAAAAAAATGTAGGAAATAATATTCTCCATACTTGGAAAATATTTGAAATTCTACAGGGTGATTAATAATTACGTGGTATAGCAAACATACAATTTTTTAAATAGGACACCCTATACATTTTTTTTCATATTTATATTCCTCTCATAATTCTTGTGATTATAATATAGGCTTTGCATTACTGTACAGAGTATTTAACAAGTTATGACCATTTTTTATACAGAAGTAGTGCATAAACAATTATTTATTTTATATAATAAAGTAAACAGTATATTGTAGTTTTTAAATTAAGTTTAATTGAAATCATTGATCAAAATTTGTATACAGGGTGAACTAAAAAACAAAATTACAATTTTCTCAATTTTTTAAATAGATCACCCTGTATTTTATTTTTTTTAAATATTGTATTTATGATACTATTTCATTTTTATATAGCATTCTCTATACCTAAACTCATTATTTTCCGAGATATTTTTAGTCTTCTTCAAATTTCGGGAATACATTCAATTTTTGTCAGTAGAAATAAATATTGAGTATTGAGTGATAATATAACAAAATTATTTTTATTCAATAAGTAACTAACAAAAAATAAAAACCATAATAATATGTAATAAATGTAACAATTAATGTGATATTAAGGAAATATGTCTAAAGTAAATGTTCAAAATGTCCACCTTCAACGCCTATACAATTGTTCATATTATCTGGCGTTTTTGGAGGCTTCTGGTATACAAGGTCTTTTATATAGCCCCACATGAAAAAATCAATTTTGGAAAATGCCGGTGATCTTGGTTGCCAAGCAGTTGGTCCTCCTCTACCTATCCACCTCCCTGGAAAGTTATAATTTAGATGATTGTGAATACGAGCAGTGTGGTGAACTGGAGCACCGTCGTGTAAAAACCACATTCGTTGTTGAATATTAAGCGGTACATTTTTCAGTAGTATTGACAAATAATTATTTAGAAAGTCCGGATATATGGCACCATCAAAATTCACAAGACCGTCAAAAAAATGTGGGCCAATCATATAATCGCCAACAATACCACCCCAAACATTTATAGTCCACATAGTTTGACTGTGAGTGTTAACAAAATAGGAATTGCTTGATGCATAGTAATGAAAATTATGCCGATTCACCGTTCCACTGTTGTGAAATGTAGCCTCATCTCCAAAAAGCACATAATCGAAAAAAAAAATTGGTCTCTTTGCACTTGCTGGTAGACCATTGACAAAAAGCTAATTTGTGTTGATAATCATCGACTGTCAATAATAATGATGTAACTGTTTGCGGTAAGGATGCAGTTTTTGTTTACGAAGGATTTTTGCTGCCGAAGTTTGACTAATGTCATGTTGACGTGAAATTTCATGAGTGCTGATGTGGAGATCTTCAGTAGTAGCTATCAGTACGTCATATTCCTTTTCTTCACTTAGAACAGTTTTGGTTTTCTCATTTTTTTCGTATACAACTGACCCAGAGCGAACAAAACGATCCATTAATTTTTCAAAAGCTCTGGCGCTTCCTCCGTTCAGGATATCGCTCGTGATATATTCTGGATGCAAGTAAGGAATTTCTCGAACTTTCTCCTAATACTCAGATCATATCTGTTAACTCTTTTACAGAAAAATTCATTTTTAACACTAAAAACAAGCCACACAGACCGATTAAAAAGGTAATAATATGAAAACAGTAATTTTTTCAAAGCCTACTATTTTACCTTTGTAACTGACACAAATAGCCTTTTACTTATTAATAACTGCGCGTCACAATCGGCAGTTAGGAATGTTTTATTAAAAATTCCTGGCTTAGAATACTGTTCATATACTAAAAATTGTTACATCAATTGTATACAATGTATACAATTGTATACAATGATTTGTATCAGTTATTTTTGAATAAAAATAATCTTGATATATTATTATACAAAATATTATCTTGTAGGAATTTAAGGAATCTTATATTTCATTAAATAAATATGATATTTCCATAATAGCACGTTTATTGATAAATTCATTGCATATTGTTATGGTTTATATTTTTTGTTAGTTACTTATTGAATAAAAATGATTTTGTTATATTATCACTCAATACTTAATACTTTATAGTAGAAAATAATAGGTTTAGGTATAGCGAATGCTATATAAAAATGAAATAGTATCATAAATACAATATTTCTAAAAAATCAAATATAGGGTGATCCATTTAAAAAAATGAGAAAATCGTAATTTTATTTTGTAGTTCACCCTGTATACAAATTTTTGTCCATGATTTCAATTAAACTTAATTTAAAAACTACAGTATATTGTTTACTTAATTATATAAAATAAATAATTGTTTATTCATTACTTCTTTATATACATGGTGTTGATTTCATTTGGGATTTCGAAATAAAAATAGTCATATCACATGAAAACCAAGAATGCAAATTTTTGTTGAATTAATTTTATTTGTGGAATAAACATTTCGTTTTGTTTTCTGACAGCAGTTAAATGTATTTTTATATTAAATAAATTAAATACGTATTCCTTGTGTAAATTAATTTATTTCAACAAATAAATGTGGTTGGCCACCCTGTATAAATAATTATGTGAATGTTTATATTACTGAATTTAGAATTGAATTGAATTGAAAGTTTTCAAAAGAGTTATATATTACACGACCCCTATTCTAATTTAAAAAAAGGTTATTGATTACGTAATGACGTCTAGATGAATAAAGTCACTGATATGATATATAGTTATTCCAAAAAACCATAATTTAAAAAAAATCGACCTGTTTCGGAATTTGTCTCCAAAGTCACCTATTCTCGAAAAAATGAAATTATTCCATAATTTTGTCATTAAAAAGTAGCCAACTCTCTAAACGAACAACTCTAAAATGACACATTTATAAAAAATAGACAACATTTTTTTAACAAATGATCAAATATTGAATTTAATTCAAATAATAATTTAGTCAGTTTTGACATAAATATTTGATTTACAAATGTGCCATTAGATAGGACTTTGAATATAATCAAGACAAAATTAGAGAGTGATGATACATTGGAAACTAGAACAAAACTAAATATATCAGCTATAATGAAGTTATTGACATTATGTACTGATAATACATATTTTCAACTAAATAATGAATTCTATAAACAAAATTTTGGTCTAGCAATGGGCACTAGTTTATCTCCATTATTAGTTGGTATATTTATGGAAGATTTTGAAACAAATATTATTTCTAAACAAAATTTAAAACCTACAGTATGGTGGAGATATGTAGATGATGTATTCTCAATATGGCCGCAGAGTTCATCAATCAGAGTTGTTAGACACATTTCTGAACGATATAAACGATAAGGAAGAGACATTTACCATGGAAAAGCAATATAATAACACACTACCTTTCTTGGATGTTTTAATCTCTAAGAACGATACTGGATATGAGACTCAGATATATAGAAAATAAACACACCAATAGATATTTAAATTACAAATCAAATCACAATATCAATATTAAAAAGGGAATCATTAAATCATTATACGAGAGAGCCAGAATTGCTTGTTCTAACGAAAATTCGTTCTTAGAGGAAAAACATTTGTTAATCTGTTTTATTAAAAAATGATCTTTTATCATTTATAAATAGGGAATTTTCAACAGTCGACCGAATAGAACAGAACAACTTAGAACGAGATACTACAGCATACACAAGGAATAATACGAGGAAAATAACAATACCATACATAAAAGGATTGTCAGAAAAACTTAAGAAGATTACAACATACACATTGAGATATATTTTATCTAAAACTAAACCTAACAATGAACAAGAAAGAACAAAGAATTGTACTTATAAAATACCTTGTGAATGCGATCAGTTTTATTTAGGTGAAACATCAAGGTCATTAAATGTTATAAGTGAACATCAATCTTATATTTAAAATAGAGAATTTCATAGATCTCAAATATATAAACACGCATGGAAAAATGAACATAGGGTTCAATGGAATGAATCAAGTACAGTCCTAAAAGAAACAAATGGTAAAAAGAGAAAAATCAAAGAAGCGGCTCTAATTATGCTAAATGAGACCAATTGTGTCGCAAATTCCTCGGCAGAGTGCAGTAGGATCTGGTTACCCATATTAAGAAGAAGTTAATAAAAGGAAAATACCAGTATTAGTTAGTCGGTAACATATAGAGGATACATCATTTATGTTTTTTTAAATAACAAACATATAAAATCAGAACTTGGTGTTTATTGAGAGTAAACTAAATGTAACTCCAAATACTTACCATGTCGGGATAGTAATATGAGGTTTTTTGCCTGGTTTTATCCTCATGATTTACTATGAAATCACTAACAAGAGAATTTTACTGTCATTATGGCATGTATTTGTCTTTTTAAGGACGAATTACATGCTATGATTTTTTTCTGACGGATATTCTCAAGTTAAAGTTGATTTTATGTAATCGAATGAACTATCTTACAATAAAGTCGTCCCAGGAACGCAACTCAGCAATATTGGCAATATCATATTAAAGTCGTCTACTTTAAAAGGTATAATATATGTCTGAATTGTCAATATAAATGAGTCAGATAAAATTAAATTATTAGAAGAATTTTTCACTAAGTAATAAAAAACAAAATTTGTTTAATTTATTAATGGACAAAATTTTATATCATTTTTATTGACTGCTTGCTATTGAGAAGTTTTATTGTATTAAAAATAAATACAATTTTATTTAATTAAATATTAAAAATATATATATAAATGATAAATTGTAAGAAAACTGTTTCTTTATAAATAGAAAATTGAAAAAAAATAACAACTTATCTATATATTTGGTGTTAATAATTTGTTACATACCTCCTAAACTATATTCGACAAATACAGTGACAATAAGAAGTATCAGTAGTCGACTCATCTTGAAAGTCTTGACACCACTACTGGCATTTTTACTTCTGTGGTCGTTTTTATAATTTCCAGGAAGGAAACGATGTACAGATAAATATATGAATGTATATTTTGTTGAAATTCAAGAAGCAATACACAAGTTAAAAAATAATAATATATTATAATTTTATTAGCGAATGGTACTGTAAGTGGCAACAAAAAGTCGTTTATATTTATTACAAATAAAATGAAAAATGTCGGTTACAAATTTGTTGCAAAGCCGAATTTATGTATGTACAAAAAATGTAAAAATAATTAAAAAATAAATGAAAGAATTAAAAATAAAATGAAATAGGCAAAAACGCATCGATTGTTAAAAACTGCGATTAGGCCGAACTTCTATCATCAAAACGTGATATCATTCACCTTCTGTTACGTTATATATAGTGTGTTCGTGTAAAGTATGGAATAAATTCGATACTACCTAAATGAAAAGCCTTTTTAAAAAATCAAAACACGTCAATTTTTAAGTTTAATGTTCTACATTCTACAACAAAATTTCATTATACAAGGTGATACACATTACAGTGATGACGTCATCGGCTCTTTTTTAAATGTAACACCCTATATTTTATGAAACTTTTAGATAGATAAAAGTTAGCTGATTCCAAAACGTATAATACTCGTGGTCTAATAGATATAATTTGAAAGATATGCGCTTAGAAAATAAATTATTTACTATCAATTGCAAAAAAGTAGCCTACTACTAGTTTTTAGTGAAATGTAATTATTTTTAGTAACGTTCAATAACAATTAAGTAGTACAATAATTGTATTAATTCGTGAATGTTCTGTATTATTGCTTAGATTAGAATTAATTTGAAGTAGAAATGAATTTGAGTGTCAAGCAAAGAATTGAAATATAGTCGCCTCGCTATATTTACGCCGGTTTCGGATTAAAAATTTTATTGTAAGTACCCAGTTTTAATTACCTGCTCTTTGGGGAAATATCAACTGGTCAAATGAAATGAAAAATAATCCATAACTTTTTTTAATTAAATAATAATGAAAAATCTTTTATATAATTGACAGTATAATAAGGAGAATTACTTCATTAATGGAGTCTAATGTGGCTAATATAAACCTAATAATAATTTTATATTACACTTCACACAGAAAATATGGTCTATGTATATTTGTTCCATGGAGAGAATTTCTAATGAAAAATAAAAAAATTTAACTTGCCAACAAAAATGAAAATCAGTCATTATCATCAAAAATATCATAATCGTCATCATCATCACTGTCATCACCATTAATTGTTATTATGATTGGACTTATTTCGTTTATTTTATTTTCACGAGTCCACCAATCTTCGATTAGTTTCTCGCACTTGAATATACAGTTGCACCACACTTCTGGAGTTACAATTGAAAGTGCCTTTCGCCAAGTTTCCCGAACTGCGTCGTCGCTATAACCGTTAGGCCCAATATGGTTGTCATAATATTGTTTTGCTATTCCCCATATATATTCGATGGGATTAAACTGGCAATGATACGGTGGCAGACGTAAAACTTGATGACCGTAACTTTCAATAATCTGATCCACAACGCAGTTCAGCGTCAGCCGCTGAACAGTACGGACGTGCAGTAGAAGCGACACCTGAAGACCGCCGAGGAGCTGCAGCGTTGAGTCGAAGCCGGACTTATCAGTCTGTGCCGTGAATATAAGCACGGCAGAGCGGAGACTTGCGTTAGCCGCGGCCGAGGCCACTAGAGGCAAAAGCCTATGCCGAGACAAAGCTGAACCGGGGAGATTTGTATTAATCGAATCTTCACGGAGGCCAAAATCAAGGCATAGGCAAGTGAAAAAGTAAACGGGCTTAGCCCGTCGGGATACTTCCTGTACTACGATTGGGATGACACTGTGAGGTGTAATATTTTAGAAATTACACCTGGCAGACACGGCCCCAAGGTCAGGGAGGTAAGAAATTCAAGCGGATCCCACTCTAGTTCTGCCTAGAGCGTGAACTTCCGAGTAAAGGTACTGGGTGGCACCCAGAAGCCGTGCTGACAACGGGTCAGACGGTCAAAAAAATAAGCTTTCCTCCAAAGATTAGGACTTCCACCCCACGCGATTATGGATCGGTCACGATCCCCACCCTGCCGAAAGGCCACTCCAAGCCCCAATGGTTATAGTTCGAGGTATAAACTCAACTATAATATCTATGATGCCCTCCTAGAAGACCAGGACACAAATTACGAGATCTTTGAAAATCTCCCCACCGAGGACATACACGAAGGGGACTTCAAACGCCCCAAGACCAAGAAAAAACGAACAAAAGACCGCGCGGAGGGAAACCGCGAAAAAGAAATGTACTCCACTGACGACGACGTACCACTCGAAAAACGAGCCACTACAAAAAGGATGAGACAGAGGAGCAGTGAGGACGAAAAGTCCGCACTGGCAAAGATGAAGATGATATTGAAAGAAAAGGACGCCGAAATAGCAGCACTAAAACAGAAAATTGAAGAACTGCAGGATACGATAGTAACCTCGCAAAAAACAATAATTGGCCACATTGACTCAAAGTTCCAAGAACTTAGCAATGGAAAAGAAAATAAAAAAACCAAGAAGACAACAGAAACGGTCTCAAAAGAGAGCAGCAAAGAAGATACCTGGGAAACCCAAGCCAAAAAGGCGTCAAAACCGGAAAAGTCTACGGGAACAATCCCAAAGACAAAAGCAACCGCAGAAAAGTCCACGGGAACAATCCCAAAGACAAAAACAACAATAGAAAATACAAAAAAGGGAAAACAAGCAGAAGAACCCAAAAACAGCAAGAAGAAGGCCGTGAAGGAAGACTTCCCTCCACTAGCGACCCCTAGTGCAACAGAACTAGAGTGTCATCAGGAAAGAGATGCGCGCGCTACACCACGCCCTCCGACTCCATGCCAAGCACAAGCAATGGAAACCGACGGAGAACAAACCACAAAACAAGATAAACCAACGTGGAAACCAAAGCCGCCTGTAATTAAATTACAGAGCGTCAGCCAGACAGGAGCAATACTAGACATTGCTCAGAAAAAGAAGGTGATAACGTCGAATAGACTATCGAGAAGTGGACGAGAAACGTTAATACAAGCGAAAAATCCAGAAGATTATAGGTCTATGGTAAAAATCATAGAGGAGTATAGTCAAAAAACACCTATACAGTGGATTGCCTTCCCACTAGAGGAAGACATAAAACCAAGAATGGTTTTAAGAGGACTACCTCCAAACACAGACGTTACAGAAATGTTCAATACTCTCAAAGAAGAGTATGATATCGAATGTGAATCAATAAAGAATATGATTTCCAGAAAGAGTGATAAAAGAAATCTACCAATGTTTGTGCTGACACTGGAGAAGGAGGACGTGGAAAAAGCCAGGCGCATTACTAATCTGATGCATATGAAGGTTCACATCGAAGACCTCAGAAAAGCAACTGGGCCCACGCAGTGTTTCAACTGCCAGGGGTACCACCACGCGCAGAGAGCGTGTTTTAAGACACCTCGATGCGTACGATGCGGAGAAAATCACTCCACAAGAAACTGCCAAATGCCCCGAGAACAAAAGGCAAAATGTGCCAACTGCCAGGGTCAACACCCGGCAAACTTCAGAGGATGCCCCAGATGCCCAACCTGGGGAAGAAAACAACCACAGAGACAACAAGCCCCGCAAACAAGGCCGCAACAAACATCAAGCGGACCTTCCTACGCACAGGCAGCAAAAGCGCAAAATACCGAGAACACCATCTTGATCTCGAAACAACAGCAAGACGGCCTAGTGAACTCAGTTAAGGAACTGGTCACTAGAATTGTCCACGAGGCGATTGCAGATATAAAGCTAGCACTGAACTAGTGCAAGCAAACAGGGGATACTTGAGGATAGGCTCCTGGAACCCAGGAGGCATAAGGACCAACCAGAATATACTGGACGAACTGGTCAATAGATATGAAATGGACGTCGTGGCAATACAGGAAACAAAGCTCACGAACAACATCAACATCAAGTTTCCAGGCTACGACATATACAGGAACGACAACACAGCAAGATCAGGTGGCACAGCAATATTAGTGAAAAAAGGCATAGGTCACATCAGAATTCTAACACCACAACTAAATACTATGCAAGCAACAACAATAAGAGTACAAATGAGGCAAGGAGAAGTCAGAATTACCTCCGCCTACGTAAGACCACAAGATCTACTGATTGAAGACGACTTAAATATGTTCCTAAACAACGAACCCTCAATCATAATAGGAGACCTAAACGCAAGATCCCCAAACTGGAACGACAGAGCTACGAACAGAAACGGAAGACTACTAAACATATACATAGAAAATAATGACGACGTTATGGCAATGGGCCCCACAGACCCAACGCATTACCCAGGAAACGGACTTCCTACACACATAGACATTGTAGTAGCAAGAAACCTAGGACTACAAACAGAAATACAAACATTAAACGAAGGCACAACGGACCACAACCCCATCCTATTAGAACTAGGAACGTGGGAAGAAGAAAGTACAATCAAAAGAGTTAAAAAGAAAACAAAGTGGACAAACTTTAAAAGACTCGTGAGCACTAGAATTAACATAGTTCCAGTGATAGACAACCCACGAGAAATAGAAGACAGAGTCCTAGAGTTGGAAAACATCATCCAACAAGCACTCAGAAACAGCACTACAGAAGAGGAAGTAGAAATGCACACGGGAAGATTTAAGGATATACCACAAGCAATAAAAGACTTAATAAGGGAAAAGAACAGAGCAAAGCAGACAGCGAGAAGGACAAGGAACCAGGCAGACAAAAATAGAGCAAATAGGCTAAACAGAGAGGTCAAAACAGCACTACAACAACACCGTAGTGAAAGCTGGGAAAACCACATAAGAGACATGGAGGAGCAAGGACCAAATATGCAAAATATTTGGAGGCTCCAGAGAATACTGAGAAACGACAGAAAGCAAATCCCTCCATTACATGGAGAAAACGGAATAGTCTACACCACAGAGGAAAAAGCAGAAGTAATGAGGAGTACTCTCGAAAGAGAGTGTACATTAAATTACCACCCAGATGAGGACATCGACTTCATAGAAGAAGTCGAAAGACAAAGAGGAAGACCCGAAAACCCGAACGAAATCATCCCTCCTACATCACCGGAGGAGATAAACGAGCTAATTAAAAATAGCTCGCCGAAAAAAGCACCTGGTCCTGATCAAATAACGAACAGGGCTCTAAAATACTTACCAGCGAGAGCCATAGTATATCTAACAAATATTATCAACGCGATGCTAAGATTCAAGAAATTCCCAAACAGATGGAAAGAGGCTCATGTCATAATGTTACCAAAGCCCGGAAAAAACAGCACATTCCCGCAAAACTACAGGCCAATAAGCTTACTACCTGCAATCAGCAAGATTGTAGAGAGAATAATACTCGTCAGACTCCAAGCTGAAACAGATAGATTAGATATAATACCCGAAGCCCAATTCGGTTTTAGATCAGAACACTCCAGTGAGCTACAAGTACTCAGATTAACAGAGTACATAGCAGCTGGATTTAATGACAAACAATTCACAGGAGCTGTCTTCCTAGATGTAAGCAAAGCTTTCGACAGAGTCTGGCATAAAGGACTTATCTACAAAATGAGACGATACGGCTACAGCGGAGCAATGACAAGACTAATCTCTTCGTACTTAAGCAATCGTAGTTTCAGAGTCCGGATAGGACAAGTCCTATCCGAACTCGGGAACCCGGAGGCTGGAGTGCCACAGGGAGCGGTACTGTCACCTCTACTGTATACGATATACACAGCAGACATACCTAGAACACCAGGTACACTACTAAGCCTCTATGCCGACGACACAGCGATAGCGGCCAAACACAGAAATGTAGACATAGCGGTAAACAACTTACAAACAGCGCTAGATGACATAGAAGAATGGAGTTTAAAATGGAAAATCGCTATAAACTCCGAAAAGACACAGGCTATACTTTTCAAAAAGAGGCACCAACAACCAGAAGAACAGGTAACTGTGCAAGACAATCCTATCGAGTGGAAAAGTGAAGCAAAATACCTCGGAGTAATCATGGACAAAGGCTTAACATTTAGCAAACATGTAGAAGCTACAGTACAAAAAGCCAACATGGCAAGAGCATCAATAAGAGGCCTAGCAGGAAGAAAAAGCAAACTTAGATTGAAAACAAAAATAAGATTAATAAATTGTATAATTCTTCCTATACTAACATATGCATCTCTCGCATGGGGACACATATGCAATACATCAAAAAAGAAAATACAAGCGGCACATAACAACAGCCTAAGAGAAGCAGTCAACGTACCGAGATACGTAGCAGAAAGATTTCTCTTTAGAGAACTACAACAAATCAGAGTGACCGACACAATGAAAGAAAAAGCTAGGACAAAGTTCGCGGAGATAGAGAACCACCCCAACCACATATTGCGAGAGATATTGAGGTATGACGCTTTCCACAGATGGAAGCACAAAAGACCCAAACAACAAATAGTAGAATAAAATCATAATACTAGAGAGAAAATCAACAATCACACCAGAGAGAAAACAAAACACCAGAGAGAAAACACTTCAAAAAACAACAACAACGCACAATGAAGATAGTTCGTAGCTCATAACCCTTGTGGACAATCGCAACGTACAGCGTGGACCCAGTAAATTTTATGTAGATAATTTATTATATAAATATGCACTAATTCTGATTTTATGTTTCAGGCATCCTACAAAAAAAATCCAAAAAACAACAAAAAAACGGCTTCGGCCACCAAAAAAATCAAAAAACTACTAACAAAATCCGGCGCAAGCCACAAAAAAATATTAACAAAAACCACTAAAAACTCGGGCATGTAGGGCCCAACCCCTTGAGCACCAAGTCGCCGAACTGAGCCTAGCTCAGAGCGGAGACTTGAGGCCCAAGTAAGCAATTTTAGTTCGCGGATAAGCCACATTAAGATAACAGGAATATAGCGATAATGCGCTGTCCTGAGTTTTGAATTCGGTTAGGAAACCATGTTGGGGTTCTATTACCCAGGATCTCCACATGAAGAGCATTTGGCTGATAGTTGTGCCCCTATCGCGCATCAGAGTGCTATAGGGGGGAAAGGGATGGTCTGGAGCATTCGAGCGCGGTGGAGTGACTCCTGTTTTTACTCGAGTTAATACACCTCGCTCCAATGAATTGTTACACCCGAACGTAATTCTTAGGGGTGAACATTTCTCACAGGCTGGGTTTAATTAAATTGCTTGCTTGCTTGCTTGATCCACAACAAAGGTTTTTGGTTTTGCGTGGATATTTGCCAAGCGTAATAATTCTGATTTTAAAATATGTTGTGTAAATGGTATATGTTCCTTTGTCAACCATTCTTTAATTTTATTAACAGTCCAAGAATTCGTTGGACTTTTGTTTAATACTTCAGAATGGTAAGGTGCATTGTCTAAAATAATTACGCTGAGCTCACTTAAACCTGGGAGAAGTTTTTCATGTAACCATTTTACAAACATTTCTGTGTTCATATTATCGTGATAGTCACTTGATTTTGATTTAGATGAAAATATTAAATCAGCACCTTCTATAAAACCCGATTTCCCTCCTGCATGTAAAATTATGTGTCGCTTCCCTTCTCCATCAGTATGTTTGATAGACTTTACGTTATCATCTTGCCATATTCTCTTGGTTGCACCCCTAGAAAATATCCATGTTTCGTCTAAATATATAAAATTTGCCCTTTCTTCTTTTAATTTAGAATATTTTCTTAGAAAGTTAATTCTTTTATGCACAACAGAACTTCTTTCACAAAGGGCTTTTCTGTTATCCTCCTTTTGAAATTTGAAACCCAAATTATGTATCACTTGCCATAGACTTGTTCTGTCAATTTCGTCAAATTTTCTATCTTTTAATTCCGAGAGAATTGTATTTAAGGTCACATGTTCCTTGTTGGCTCGCATTCGATAAATGGTATCACGAATTTCAAATTTTTTCCATCTGGAATATCTTTCGTTTTCAATGATAGGCGAGTTTTTCGGTGATCTTCTTTCGGCCGTTCATTATTGCGATTTTGTAATACTCCTCTTAGTTTGGTTTCACTAATTCCTAGAGCATCACATACGCGTTGTTGAACAGACATTACCGATTTTAAAGGACCGCCATTTTCTTTTTCATCCGTAAAATACTTATGTACACTACAAATTAGACTATCTACATCTAACACACGTCTAGGCATTTTTAAATATTTCCACCAAACATACAATGTCAACACTGGCAAAGAATCAATTCAACTGCAATATTGTAACAAATTTATACCTACCCTAATGTTATTTTAATGTATTTTAAAATATGACCATTAATGCAGTTTTTACCTAATTGTCTGTGAAGTCGTTTACTGCAACTGGTTATCAATGAGTCATTAGCATAATTTTGTTAATCCGGAACCCGCGTAAATATAGCGAACTGACTATACTCATGATGATTGGGTATGGAGACAAATCCCAAACTCAGGTGGATGTGTGTAATTATTTAATGATAAATATTCAGAAAGACCCATAACGCAGTCAACAGTAAGTAAGATTGAAAAGAAATTTAGAGAAACTGGTACGGTTGAAAATACATGAAAATCAGGTCGTCCCTCTGTAAACTATGATACAACATTAGATGTTCTACTTGCTTTTGAAGAAGATGCGCACACTTCTGTTCGTAAAGTTAGTCGTGATCTCGATGTTTGCAAAACAACGGTACACAAAGTAATAAAACTTGAAAAATGGCACCCCTTTAGATGCACACTTGTACAGGAATTAAACAAGAATGATCCAGATAAAAGAATACAATTTTGCAAAACAATGATGGACAACTGCCACCGAAACCCTCTCTTGGTTCAAAATATTATTTTTGAAGTTATACTTCTATACGCGCGTTCGACGTTGGAAATTTGAACGGGAGTGAATCGGCAAAATCATTACATATGTAAGATATAGGTAAGAGAGAAACAGACGAGATATTTTCTCTCTTTCTCTCTCGAGAATAAAAATGTTCCTTTTGTAAATATATTTAATATTTATTAATATTATTATTATTTTATATTAATTCGGTAGATATATACATTTGGCCAGTCTTTTACAACTAAATATTCTTTCTGGAACTTCTATGATTCGTAATAACTTTCCATTTTTGGAATACAATAAATAAATAAACACAAACACAAAATACAACCAAAAAACTGACATCTTAATAATGTTCTTGTCAAATAATGACTTTGATTAGCCACTTTATTATTTAAGGTTACTGGTCGAATGAGTTGAAGCGCGGTATTTAGAACCAGAAGTCGCGAGTTCGATACCAATGAGGGAATATATTTTTTTAATTGTTATGTTCTGATTTATGTCACTTTGGTTTTAAAAATCAATGAATGGAAAAATCATAATATATTTTTTAATATTGTTTCGATAATTTTATACATTATTTAATTTTCCAAACTATTTTATTTATCATTGAATATTTAGTACATATAGTAGTCATGGGCGTAGAGATGAAAGGGACAAATATAATGATTGTTATTTTAAATTTCTTTTATGTTTATATATATATGGATATAAAGCTCAAAAAAAGTCGATTTTATTTTTAAATTAAGATTTTTTGGCATATATATGATAGTAGTGACGTTATCCGTCTGGGAAGAGTTATTCTTTCACCGAGAATTAATTTAATAAGATTTTCCCAATTTAGTGGGGATTTTGAAGCGGTGCCACAAAGAATCAAAAAAATCCAGGGACCTAATGATTTATACAAGTGCTTTCAAATAATATATTAATTTCTCCATGGTCCCATTTAATAGTATCTTAGCAAATGGTGCTAAGACGCTATTAATAACACTGAGGCTTAGTTCAGTTACCTAAAAATTTAGTAATTCAAGTTTTAAGGTTCAGAAAAGAGTTGTTTAGGGTATTTCGTTTTTTTTTTTCACGTTAGCATATTGAATAAATTCATTCATTTTCGCTAGAATATATGTTGAATATGTTGTAATTATCTTTACAATTTTTGAGAACAAACTATATACTAAAATTTTTGACCCTTTTAATATTTATTATTAAGGACTCAATAGTTATTGTCTGTCTGTTTTTCTGCCTTTATGTGCTATAACTATAAAAGAAAAATGCTAAAAACTTGCTACTTGATACATAGCTTGGTCCAAGATCAAACCCTATTGAATTTCTTCTTCTTATTCTTATTCTTTATAAGCAATTCTGCTTGTTCATTGGCAAATTAATGTATCTATGGAAAGTTGTCAATCCGTCTTTTGCCCGGCCGTCCGATACTTCTGGTGACTACCTCTTGCTATTTTGACGACACTTATGGGGTTATTAAATTTTAATTTTTCTATTTATTGTCTATTCGCTTATACATTTTCTTCTAATGTCTTCGCTTCTCTTTCGATCTCTCAGCGTATTTCCTGTAACTCTTCTCAGTACAATCACTCTCATCTCTGCCGTTTCCAGTAGCCTTTGTGTTGTGGCTGTGTCGGGTCTTGTTTCTCAGGCATATGTCATTATTGGTCTTACACTGACTTTATAAATTCTTGACTTCATCTCAGTGTTAATGTGTCTGTTTCACCATATACCTAGTGTTATTAATTCATCCTGTCAGTCTATTTACTTTTTGTGCTTGATTTCTCACTTCTTTGTCCAAGACTCCATAGCTGCACAATATAGCTGCACATTAGTAATAATGGTATTTTATTTCCATTACTTGTTCAATAGTTTTCTAAAATGAGATGGTCATATTTTTTTTTGCTCTTATTTTAAATCTGTGGACCAGTCTTTTCAGACTATCTTTATCTTGGGCTATCAATATTGCGTCGTCTGCGTAACAGAGTATCTTTACTTCTTCATTTCCCATTCTGTATCTTCTTTCCTTATTCCGCTGCCTATTTCTATAGGTTCTGAACTTCCAATATTTATAGAAACTTCTCTATTATACAGAGGATGAAGTACATCTTTGAGTCTTACTCTGACACAGAAATGCTAGTCTATTATGCTCTAGTGATTTCTCAGTAATTTGCTTTATGGCGAATATTGCATCTGTACACGATCTTCCAGTACGAAATTCCTATTTATTTGCTAAACTTATCCTCTAATTCATTAGTAGTGGGTAGTATTTAACTAAGTTTATACCTCTGTAGTCTTCTGGATGTTCTTTATCACCTTTTTTGAATCGTAGAATTAGTTCGCTCGTTGTTAATTCTTCCGGTATTTTATAATTTTATTGATTAATGCTGTTGATTTTCTGTCATTGTTGCTCTACAATATTTCAGTAATTCGTTTGGTATTCCGTCTTTACCTATCGAATATCGAATTTATTCCATACTTTACGGACACACTGTATAACGTAACAGGTTCTTTGTTTTACATTTCCTTAAATTCTCTTCCTGTTTTTAAACAATTGAAAATACTAGGTATACCGACCCTTTATGTTTGTTTATTGTTTTGTTTTTATCCTAAAAACCAAAATAATTGGCGCTCAAATTCTAGTTTTTAATTTTTGTTTTGTCTAATTTTCGATGCTTCTAGTATCTCAACATTTCAATATCCATACATCAATTGAGGCGGTAGCTAGAAGAAGGGCCTATCTGCTAAAAGTGTATTTTGAGAAACAAGCATTCAAAGATTTAACATCCATGTCTAAGGAGAACCAACACTTGCATTGTTTAAGTGTTTTAGTTATAAGAATTTTCGATCCATTGATAAAATAATAGAGAACACCTTTATAAAATATGTCCTTTTTGTCTTTTCAAATGAAGAGTATTAAAACAAGTTTACATACGCCCTTCTTCTGGAGAACACATTTGGCAGATTAAAACGTCTCCTGCAGAAGAAAGGCCTATAACTTTTTACTGTTGTATAGTATACTACAGTTATATATTATAGTATACTGTTACGATAAATATGACTCACATTTAACCTGTAAACATGTTTTTCTAATAAGTATTTTTCTAGTAGTTTAGCCTACGATAAAAACCTGTCTTCTTTCCATGCTGTTCGAGGGTTCCATGCTGTCACAATCCAATTCGAGGGAACTCTGGAATAACGGCTATTTAATATATATATATATATATATATATATATATATATATATATATATATATATATATATATATATATATATGGAGGATCTTTTTATTGAAAACAGTTAGTCTGAATAGTTGTATCGAGTTTGAATTTTAACGCGGAAATTTAGTATATAAATTAGAATCGTGTAAATAGTGTAAATAAATTATCGTAAGACTTTATATAAATTAAATAAAGACTCTAATAAACTAAGTGTTGGAACATTTTTATAATAAATAAAGTTAATAAATTAGATTCATAAGCACAGTTCAATACAAAGATTTAAAATAATATTTAAGGTCTTTGTACAACACGAAAACTTTTATTTTGTTTACACTACATTATACTATAATTTTATGCTAATTTTCCCCACCATCTGAGTCATCAGCACTACTCTCATTGTCCTTTTCAGCCGGTGTGCTTTCCTTAAATAAAAATTTGTAGAAATTTCTAAGTTCTTCTCTTAAGTCTCTCACGTCTTTTATTTTAGACTGATTAATAGAAACCTGAGGCAAAGGTGTAAGAGTAAGGTCAAGTGGCACCATTTTGCATATTTAAAAAGGGTATACATTTCAAAGCAGGTTTTAGAAGCAGCCAGTGTCACACAAGGTTTATACTTCAGCACGCGATACTGTTGTATTTTAAACTCACAATCTTTATTCACAGGCTTCTTCAAAAAATAAGGAAGAAGTGCTGCATCTCAGTCATGTATTATAGAGGAGTCATGTTTGAGGAAGAAAGGAGAAGGAGTTTGTCTGCACTGTACGATTTTTTTTACGTAGAGTTTGGGTTCCTCGGCATCTTGAACTCTTTTTAAGGCCTGTCTTATAGCCCCAAAATTTGTGTCACGCTGACTAAAGAAGTGTCCCTGAACAGAATAAATATGTGTCACTTCGACTTTGTATAGTTTTGATGTGGAAGAACAAAACCGTAACACAGTTGGCTTACTGTTTCACTAACTATTACCACTTGCAGTCACGTATATCTTCTTTTTTTGTCATAAAATATTCTATTTGGGATTGATTTTGTTCACATTTGTACATAATAAGTTGAGCTTCTCTCTTTTGAGGAGAATGTGTTAACAGTCACCATATCTAATGCTGCCAGATGCTATAGATCTAATGCTCACCATGATCGTTTATGGCCTTTGTAGCATTTGAAATTTATTGGAATCCCCTCGTATATGTGTTAATTGAAATCCCCTTATATATGCATTATAATAACGAAGAATTTTTTTAATGTTTCTTAGTTCGTATCCTTTAATTTATAATCTTTCGTTCTTTTTAGGTCGCCGCCGTCGATAATCAAAGCCTAAGTGCTTTGTTTGTTCTAACTTATGCGAGCAATTTTTAAAGATAATTTCGTCACTTTCGTTGGAGCCGCGGTGAAGAGCGGTGATCTCCAGCGTCATGTCCAAATTCAAATTGTAGTTTTCTGTTTTTGTCCCTTTTCAGGGAAATCTTCATCTTACGTAATGGAAATCAATTTTAGTAGCAGTTAATCGTCTAATTCTACCTGTTCCGGTTGTTTAAGAGGCAGAGTCATAAGTTTTGTGCTCAGTGCCGGCTTCGGCCTCAAATGGTCGATCCAATTTGCAGTGTGAGATCCAGTCCCTTTTGTTCGTGTCCAGGATTCAACTCCAGTTTCCAACCTCAGGAACTTGTTTTCGTGTTATTGTGAAACTCAGGTAACTTTTTTTGTGTCCAATTTAAAGTAAAGACAGACATTTTTTTAATAATTGCTTTCATTAAAATTTAAAAGGATTTGTAATATTTAAAGTAGTAAATTTTATGGTTTGTTTTTAGCCGTCATTGTATTTGTTCAGTTTTGTTTTAAATTTAATGTTAATTTATGACAGCCCGTTTTAGCATTTTTGATTTGTTTTGTTTTCTTTAAAAGAAAGGTTAGCTTACATTTAAATTTTGTAAATTTTTGTAGTATCTCCAACTCCTGGAAATTGTAAACAGATGACACATGTAAGTCTTTTTTGTATTTTTGTATTTTGCAGCTATTGTTATAATATTTTGTATTGTCTTTTTTTTGAGCATTCTTGTGTTCTCTATGTTTTGTAACTGTTTGTGGTGACACAAAAATAAATGTTAGATTTTGTTTCTTAACATTTGTTTATTTTTTTTTAACTAACCCTTTTTGAGTTTAATTTGAAAAAGATTTTGAATGTTTTGCATTTCTGATAATTATATCTCCAGTTACAACTAGCTGGTTGTAATAGGTATAATTAGGCACCTCAAGTGGCGCCCTATATTAAATTTCTTGAGGTGTTTCCGGTTTATTTTCATTTTGTTTGTCCCAAGAGATTTATGACCCTTTATTTCATTTTTCTGTAGTTGCCCCAATTAAAACCCCCTTGTCTTTTACTTATCCACGACCCCAGCTCTCCAACTAACCCCTGAGTGTCCGTTCGCATAGTAGCGTTTATTTTGCTTGCCCTATCTTGACCCCCATTAGTTTCTTTCCCCAATTTTATAATTACCCCTATTTTCTTACCCTTCTTCTTCTTCTTCTAATGGCGCTACAACCCTTTGTGAGTCTTGGCCTGCTTAACAATGTTCTTCCATTCTGCCCTGTCGGATACTTTCCTTCGCCACTGCCTGATGTTCATGGTTTTAAGATCCCTCTCTACGTCGTCTATCCATCTTTTACGGGGCCTTCCTCTTGTTCTGTTTCCTTGGGGCTTCCATCTCTGGACTACTTTTACAGCTCGATTATCTGGCATTCTTTCTAGGTGACCAAGCCAGTTTAGTCTTTGTGACTTTACAAATCTGACAATATCTACGCTCTGCATTAGTTCATCCAGCTCGTGGTTCATTTTAATTCTCCACGAACTATCGCTGCATTGGGTTGGTCCAAATATCTTCCTTAGTATTTTGCGCTCAAATATTCTCAGTTGATTTTCATCAGTGGTTGAGAGGGTCCACGTTTCACATCCATATGTGACCACTGGTCTAATTACTGTTTTGTAGATTCTCAGCTTAGACTCACGATTCAGTAACTTACTTTTCATTAAGTCTTTGTATGCATAAAAGCACTTATTACCGCTAAGAATCCGTGCTTGTATTTCTTGACTGATGTTGTTGTTGTCATTTATTATTGAGCCTAGGTAGGGAAAAGTGGAGGCATATTTGTAGGTATGGTTGTCTACCTTCAGATTCTCATGTTCATTCGATTTTGTGCACTCCATATATTTTGTTTTGCTTTCATTTATATATAGACCAAACGTAGCAGCTTCTCGTTTCAGTTCTATAACTTTTTCGCTTAATACCCTTTTGTTGCGGCTTATTATGGCAACATCATCCGCATATGCGCATATTTGCATAGATCTTGTATTAATACAGCCGTTTATATCCAGATTTTCTTACCCTATGGTAAGCAAAATATTATCGTTACACCTTAACTGCTTTTGGTTGTATCTTACTCCTCTGTTACTTTATAAAAAAATACACTTAATGCCCTATAAGTACGTAAGTATACTTTTTCTTTTGTTATGTGTTTTAATGTAATTATATTGACTCAGCTGGGTATTTCTGATGCTAAACATTATTTTAAACCACAGTTGATTATAATAAGAAGTGCATTTTACATTTCTTTTGATAGGGATAGACCACATCCCTCAAACATCATATCGGAACGATAGCGACCAACTGATTACAAACAGTCCACAATAAAGAAAATTTGATATATTGAGAAAAAGCTATGTCCATTAATAGATGCGAATAGCTGAGTACAAATAATAAATACACATATATGTTCAGGTATTTAAAATAAACGATTTTCAAAATATATAATTAACTTTATTATAAAAATAAACAAATTATTTGAAAAATAATTAACATAATTAACTTATTTATTAAACTTAGCATTAATCAGTCGATTCGGCGTGTTTCAGCTGAAAAAGAAATTGTTTATTAAATGAAATGTACAACCAATGCAACAAAAATACTTACACTTCTAACTCCCCATAATCCCTTCTTCTTTAATTTTTCTAATGAAGTGCTTTTTAAAGGATTCTGAAAAATATCCTAAAACAAAAAGTAATTAAAGTATATAAATCAGGAATTTATTGTTAAAAGAATGATAGTGAACTCTGCCTGGATTGGTATGAGCTGAATTGAGTAGCTCTATAACCGATGCAGCCGGTCCCAAGCCCGGATAAAAGAGGAGGGATAGAGGAGTAACACCTCTACAAAAAACCAGGATTCAGCTGACCCGGATGATAGCACCCTGTGAGGGTCCCTGGCTGGGGTACAGGTGAAAACCGGTCAACGGTCTCGAGAGCAGAGGATGGCTGGAAAAGTCACAATGGTCGAGAGGGCGGAAGAACCAAGAGCGTCTGATCCAGAATGGGCGGCTGAAGAAACAGTCCTCCAAACGGGGGTTGTGACGTTAGAAATTACCAATCTAACACACAGAGAAACATAGGGGTAAGAAAAACGAAAATCGCAAGATAAAAAAGCCAAATACGGAAACACATCCCCAGGGTGGAAATGCACACCTCTGATACCATCGGATACGGGGGGGGGGGGCAATGTTGCGAAGAGTTCGGAAGACCCAGTCTTATCAAAGCTCAACCAAAAATCAAAACGAAGAAAAGATAGAATATTCATAGTTGCAACATGGAATATACAAAAAGGCGACGAAAGTTATCAAGGAGTTTAGAGAAAGCAACATCGACATACTAGTAACAACAGAAACCAAAAAGAAAGGAAATGAAACGAAAACAATAGAAGACCATATCCACTGCTGGAGCGGAGTTAATAAAGAATGTAGAGCAAAGGCAGTAGTGGGAATACTAATCAAAAATAAGTGAAAGAACAGGGTTAGAACATGGGAACCAATCAACGAGAGAATAATTAAAATGCATATAGACAAATACGGTAAAGAGACAGTGATACTCGGAGTATATGCACCAACAGACGATTCTCCGAGAGTAGAAAAAGAACATTTCCCGGAACAACATCAACATCAAATAGAGCTAATTAAGAAGAACGTGGAGATAATTATAACAGGAGACCTTAACGGCAGAACCGGAAGGAAAGAAAACGATAAAGTAGTGGGGAGATTTGGAGAGGATGAACAAAACGATAACGGAGAACGTCTGATTGAATAATGCGGATTCTTCAGACATAAAAATATTCATAAATATACAAGCAAGAAACACGAAAACTGAAATCGATAATAGACTACATAATAATCAAACAAGATACCACAATAAAGATCAAAGATGTGCGAGTCAGAAGAGGAGCAGAATGTGGAACGGACCATAGACTACTGACAGCAAAAATGGGTATTAATTGGAAACATAACAAACCCCCTCTACAGAAGAACCGTTGAACACTATAAGAGAAAAACAATACAATATAGAACTACCCCAACAAAAATCAATATTGTCAATATATACCAAGTATAATCAATATATACCAACAACGTCTAGACCAAAAACCTAATAGAATTTCGATCCGGCAACATCGAAGAAATATACGAGCATATAAAGGCGAGTATAAAGCAAGCAGCATTCGAAGCCCTTGGAGAAAAAGAACATATAACAAATAAACAGCACTATTATGAAATAAATGAACCAACAAAAAGAATAATTCAAGAAAAAAAAGCAACTATACAGAAAATAGCTGACTACAAACAACGATGAAGTTTATAAAGAATATAGAGAAAAAGATAGAGAGGTGAAAAAACAAATAACACAACAAAAGGATGAAGAATGGGAAAGAACCTGCTTAAATATTGAAACATGCATAGGAGGTACAAGAACTTCGGAGTCATGGAAAGTACTGAGGGGATTGAAACAAAACTCAAAAGAAAAAATTAAATTGGGAAATATACAGGACAAAGAATGGAAGGATTATTACAAGGAACTATTAACAGAACAAAGACTACAATTCATTGGAAAAGAAAACAGGCGAAGACGAGGCAGGGTATAGCACATTTTTTATATCGCTACACTACATCAGGGAGCAGCAGATACTACAACAAGTTTCTTATCAATTTCACTGAGTTTTGCTGTTCAGTTAACAACAAACTTGACATTCTTGAATAAAAATAGTATTAACTCCCGGAAAAAGAGTTGCCATCTTCAAAGTTATTACGATTTTTGCATCGACTAAGTAATCGGTAATTTTGAGTTTTTGTTTGAAAATGGATACGTTCTCAGTCTACCAGTGTAAAAATTGGTTAAATAATAATAATTGGCTAGTTAATACAAAGACCATACATAATTTACAACTTTCACTTTACTTACTTTCTCTAGTGCTGCCTGTTTTTCCTTGGACATGTACTGAAGCAATAGAGCAGCAAATTCAGGTTTGCCCAAATCAACACAAGTTTGAATAATTTTATCGAAATTTAAAGAAAACGATACTGGACAAGACTAAAAAATAAAAATTGTATTAAAAACAAACTAAACACAACGAAACATAATAGAAAAGTTTATACAGTGTGTAAAAGCCAAATGGAATAAATTCATTATTTAGGTTACTGTACATATTTATAAAAAATCCCGAAACACGTCAATTTTAAATTATAACTTGACATTCTTTAACGTGAAAATGCAACCCCTACCTTCAACCCCCTTAAAATGACAGGTACAACCCCCAATTTTTAAAATAGGAAGTATAGACTTGTGATATATCGTTTGAAAGGTCTTTTCATTCTTCATTCAAAAATGTTGTCGCTTTCAAGCTTATTAAGATTAATTAAGATAAAATAAATTAAAATCATGTAGTTACCGAAATTCGCTAAAATATACTCAAAACTTATTTCCCGTTTAGGTCTTGATAAAGAGAAAGTGAACAAAAACCATAGCAATGTGGTTTTTAGATGGTAACCATTAAAAAACTTTAAAGAATTTCCGTGGCAACGTTTTAGTTTAAGTAAAAAGTTCGTTCAATTCAATTCTGAAAAATGGTTAGATTAACGGAAATGCATAAAATAACAGTGTTACAAATGATTGATTACGGAGATAACACCCGAACACAACAGGAAGTAACTCGCCTATTTCATGAGAAATTTCCTAATTTACCGCCTATATCCCAAGGAACAATAAGTAAAATAGAGAAGCAGTTTCGCGAGTTTGGTCATGTAAGGCAGATAAAAAAAGCAGCTGCCGATGCACTGAGTGATGAACTCAAATTAGATATGTTGCTTGAGTTTCAGGAAAATCCACATACATCGAGTAGATAGGCATCCACTACATTCAATGCTAGCCATCGATAGTAAACATATTAAAAGAAAATAAATTGCATCCCTATAAGATGATACCTACTCAGGAGCTCATGAAAGACGATTTTGATAGGAGAACTTTTTTTTGTGAGCAAATGATGGACATGTTGGATAACAATATTATCCAATTAGAAGACGTTATGTTTTCTGATGAGTGTACTTTTTCACTTAACGGTCATGCTAATCGGCAAAATTGCCGCTACTGGGCCACGGAAAATCCTCACTGGATGAGAGAAGAACACACTCAATACCCTGAAAAGGTTAATGTTTGGGCAGGGATTGTAGGAAACAATATCATTGGTCCCTTTTTCATTGAGGACAACTTGAATGGCAACAATTATTTGGCACTACTTCAAAATGATGTCATTCCAACGTTGGCAAATTTATATCCTGATCCAGGAAACCCTCAAGTTCCAGCGAATACGATATGGTTTCAGAAGGATGGAGCACCACCACATTACCAACTTAATGTCCGGCAGTACCTCGATACAATATTTCCCAATCGGTGGATAGGGAGGCGAGGATCGATTGAATGGCCAGCGCAATCACCTGATCTTACATTATTAGATTTCTTTTTATGGGGATATGTAAAGAGCCATGTGTACAAAACTAAACCTTCTGATTTAAATGACTTAAAAGAACGAATAACGCTTGCGATTAGGTCGATCACGCCTGTTATGTTAAATAATGTTAGAAGACAGTTTTATTTGAGATTAGGATGTTGCCAAGACGTTCGCGGTGAACATTTTGAACATCTACTTCATTAACATTCATAGTTCTTTTTCGTGCTCTACATTTTATTACGTTTTGCATTACATTTTAGTTTTTGATTGTATTGTAGCGAATTTCGGTAACCACATGATTTTAATTTATTTTATCTTAATTAATCTTAATAAACTTGAAAGCGACAACATTTTTGAATGGAGAATGAAAAGACCTTTCAAACGATATATCACAAGCCATCACATTATATTATATTATAAATAATGAATTTATTCCATTTGGCTTTTACACACTGTATATATACAGTAGACTCCCTCTATAACGAGAACTGAAATGAAAGACTAATTACCTCGTTATAAGCCAATCTCGTTATATCAGACAATCATAATACTGTGCATACATATGAATCTGTAGTTTTCTAAACCATTAACTTCCTATAGTGAAGCCATTCGGAGCAATATAAGATGCTAATAAATATTGTTTAAATGGCGTTTTTGAAAAAAAGTTATTTACTTTTATTGTCAATGAAATATATTAAAACATAAAAGAGTTGTTTACTTTTATTATCAATGATATACGTTAAAACAAAAAATCTGTACTTATATTTTTTTCCAACTACATAATGTATAAAGCGTATTTTCAAGGATAACATAAACTATTGCTTCTGCAATTTTAAGAACTCGGTCATTTTTAACTGCTTTAAATGGTCCAGTATCATTCTATCATATTTTCTAAAGATGTGAAACAGTTGTATTTATTCATTGTAAAGAAGTTTATTGCGGGCTGCAGTTAAGTTTATTGAGGGACTGTTTGAAAAGGTATTTATTTATAGCCACGACCCGACCAAAAACGTAAAAAACACGTTTTTGGATCTTATTTTATCTCGTTATAACCAAATTTGCCTCGCTCACGGGACATCTAATGTATCTCGTTATAAGCGAAACCTCGTAATAACCGTGTTCGTTATAGAGGGAGTATACTGTATATATATATATATATATATATATATATATATATATATATATATATATATATATTGATACGATTAGGGTTTATAGAAAATAATTTATAAGTTATATACTACATAATATTAGATATTTGGTTGTTTTAAATAAGTTATATACTAGAGAATTTTATAAAAATATATTTATGTGAGGGCATTTTAAGAAATTAGCATATAATAATTGTAAAAAGTTGTATTTTAGTAGTTATGATTTTGTAGATATATTTAAGTGAGCCATGTGACTAGGAACACACTATACCCTCCATTCCAAGTGTCATTTTAAGAATTTTACGAATATAAGTGGGGTTATAGTTGTTTAAAATGTGTAGTTTATTAAATTAGAATGTTAAGTTACTAATTTAATTATATATTCTGATCTGAAAAGCCTAAATGTAAACAAAATTATCAATAAAAAATGAACGAATTCTCCAGAATGCAGAATTTGACCATTGTTTACGGTCGAACATTCTCGAAATAATGATTATGGCGGTGGATCGAACAGATATTTTTTTCGAGAACATCTATATAGAAGTAATAGAACAAATTGGAACATGATCTCTTACCAGATGATTCTAGAATATCCAAAAAAATATAAATACCCGTGATTTGGATTCAAGAGGGCAGTTTTTAGTCAGAAGTCAGGCCAGTTTTATTATGAAAGTTAGTAGACACATTTAGTTAGTGAAGTAAATTGTTCAGAATTTTCAAGAAGTCAGTCAGAAAAGTTTAGTAAGAAATATGAAAGTTAGTTGGAGTCAGTGAATCAGTTACAAATAGTCCAATTGTTTAATATAGTGAGTTAAATGAAGATTAAAAATTATGCATATATTTTAATGCACATTTATAATTATACACAAATAATTATTGAAGATTAAAAAAGTATATTAGAAGAATATTGGAAGGAATTAAAATTATATTATGATTGGAGATTAGTATAAATCAACTTATAATAATTAGATATTGGTATATTGAAAAGAAGAATAAATATAAATGCTGTTTGCTGGTTTGCTTGGTGGTGTATAAATGCTGGTGAAGAAAAATATATCTTAAATTGGTAGAAGCTGATAATTGGAAAAAGTAATTTCACAAAAAACAAGGATAACCGAAGTACGAAGACATTCAGTGGTGATTAGAATATATATAGTGGAAAACAGTTCATTTAGGCATTCAGTGAAAGAAAGGTACAAAATTTTGTTAATATAATTTAGTTAGTGTCATAACAGTTTCAATTCTGAAGATAGTTTGTTTAAATTTTACATTGTCTATAGAATTTAATTAGTTTTATAAGAATATCAATTTAAAGATAGTTTATTTTAAATTTACATTGGCTAGGTTAGATATATATATATATATGTGTGTTTCAGAATAGTTATAATAAAGATAATTAAAAAAAGTACTTACAAACTAATTCTTTGAGAACCGCGATAAAAACCCTATATTATTAAAAATACTCATTGCTCATCATTCAAACAAAAAACACATAACAAATTTGGCACCCAACGCGGTGGCTCTCTATTTAAAAGAATTAGTTTGGGAAGATAAGTGCTCTCATATAATTAAATTAATTATCAGTAGAAAGAAAAAATTATAGATTTTATTTTTAATTATATTTGAACAAGTAAAGTCTCAAAATGTCTCAAGGAAAGAAAGGTACAAGAAGCAAAAAGAATGAAGAAGATGTGGAAGTAGAAACACAACCTATACAAGAGGAGAGTTTAGTTCAAGTTCCACAAGATACTGCAGAAATGAATCTAGAAAGAGAGGAAAATGTCAATATGGCAGCTTTGATGTCATTAATGATGCGGATGAACAAGACAATGGAAGAGAATTCAAAAGAAATCAAAGAAGACATGAAAAAAATGGAACAGAAAATGGAAGAGAATACGAAAAAAATGGAAGAGAATTCAAAAGAAATCAAAGAAGACATAAAAAAATTGGAAGAGAATTCAAAAGAAGTCAAAGAAGACATGAAAAAAATGGAACAGAAATTGGAAGAGAATTATAGAAAATTAGAAAAGAAAATAGAAGATAATAATAATAAAATTGTAAAACAAATGGATAAAAAACTTGAAGCTGCAGAGAAAAAAGTAGCAAATGAAATAAAAAGTATACGGAATGACTACAAGAAAAGGATAGACAATGAGAGGACAGAAGTAAAGAGGATTATTCAAGATAATAAGATAGATATAGAACAGAAAATAGAGTTGCAAAAATGTAACTTAGAAGTAAAAATTAACGAAGACAGGAGAAACACAGAAGAAAAATTAGACGATATACAACAAAATATCCAAATAAATTGTAATCAAATAAGAAATGTGGAACAGAGAATAGATGATATTTCACAAATGAGAGACATAGGGAGACCTTACTTAAATTTAACAAATGAGACTGGGATTAAATTTTCTGGTAATATAAAAAATTTGCATCCTAGAGTATACATAAATAGTTTAAAACATAAATTAAGATTTGTGAATAATATTAATGATATTAAAGATTATATTAGAATGACATTAAATGACAATGCAGCAACTTGGTTTGCTAGTATTGAGAATGATTTAGATAATTTACAAACATTTGAAAATAAATTTTTAAATTATTATTGGGGTGAATTAGAGCAAGCCAAGTTTAGAGAAATTCTATATTTTGGAAAGTATAATCACAATTTAAAATCAAATATGGTAGATTATGCATTGAAACTGATAACAGTTGCAAAATATTTAGAACCACCACTTAGAGAGGAAGAAACAGTCTTAAATGTATCTAGACATTTTGATGCTGATGTTGTCCAAACAGTAACTGTACAAAATATTCAAACAATAGATAGTTTTATTAATTTTATTCAAAGAATACAAAGAGGCAATATGACAAGTAATAGTAATAATAACAACAGAAAAAACAATAATAACTTTCAATATAATAAAAATGATAATCAACAATATAGACAATCATATAATAATTATAGATATGTTGATAGTTTACAAAATTTTAATAATAATAATAGTAATCAAAATAGACAGAATTTTAATAACAATACTAGTTATAATAGACAACATTTTAATAACAGTACTAATAATAATAGACAAGATTTTAACAATAGAAGAAATACAGAGCGACCTAACTATAACAGACAGGTAAATTGTGTACAAAGGAATAGGAGCTGCGAAGACAGGGAACGAAATAGTACAAGGCAAGAAAATGTGAGTAGAAGTCATAGTAGGGAAAGACATAGGACATCAGATCCAAGTGGTCAGATACAATCTGAAAATTCTAATAATCAAAATTTTGTGCAGTAAACTTTCTGAATTACAAGTTAGGCCATTGCTATTATGAAAAACCTTCTGAATTTATTTCTCTAGATGAAGATAAAATTATTGAATCTATTAATTTAATTTATATAAATGCTTTGGCCAAAAATAAAATGATTAAGATTATGATAGATACTGGTTCAGAAAGTACTTTAGTCTCGGAGAATTTTATTTTTAATACATTAAAATTATCAGATATAATAAAGATTCCAAAAATTAAAATTGTTGGTGCAAATAATAAGAAGTTGGGTGAAATTGATAAACTAGCCAATTTTAAAATTAATATTCTTAATAAAGAAATTAATATGCAAGGATTTATTGTCAAGGATTTATGTGTTGATATATTAATGGGAAATGATGAATTGGAAAAGAAGAAAGTAAAGATAGATTTTGAAGAAAGAATGGTAACTTTGGAAGGGCAAATAATTAAATTTATGCAGAAAGATGAGGTAGAAGAAGGAATAAGAGTTGATAGGATATTATTAAAAGAAAATAATGATGTTTATGAAGAAGAAATGTACTTTGATGATAGGGATATGTCCAAAAAGAATGTAAAGAATAATTATTGTAGTGAATATTTAAGGAATGGAAATTTTAAGCAGATGGATGCCTACGAGGTGGAGTGCGTAAAATTGGAAGCAAGGAATAATGAGTACATAATGAAGAATAATGTTATTTGTAAAGAAGAAGATATGATGAAAGTTTTAAATTGCCCTGAAGAATATAAATCAATAGTCATTTCCATATTGCAGCAACACAAGGGACTTGTCAATAAAGAAAATAGAATTGCACAAAATTATATCCATAGTATAAAAGTTAAAGAAGAAAAAGATTTTAAAACAAAATCATACCCAATACCATATAAATACAGAGAAGAAGTAAACACAACAATTAATAATATGTTAGAAGATGGAATCATTGAGAAAGCAGACACACGTTTTATTAACCCCATAGTAGTAGTACGAAAAAGATCAGGTGAAATCAGGTTATGTTTGGATGCAAGGAATATTAACAAGATTACTGAAAAGCAATTTGAAGCACCAATGAGTATAGATGGAATCTTAGGAAGAATTACAGGAATGTCATTTTTCACTAAAATCGATTTACAGCATAGTTTCTGGTTAATACCTCTAGAAAGAAAAAGTAGACAGTATACAGGATTTCAGATAGATGGAGTAGTATATCAATTCAAAGTAGTACCATTTGGACTTCAATCATCTTGCAGTGCTCTATGTAGATGTCTTCATGATATTTTGAATCAATTTGACATCATACTTGTTGAATTTTGTATATATGGAAATTAATTTGTACCCTAAAAATCATAATTTGGGGTTAGACACAAAATTGATACTATAATTGCTATAAAAATGTCTTTCTAATATAATAAAGTGAAAAAACTTACCAATTTATATTGATGAAAGTTATTTTGAATGAAAATAATTCCTAGATTTTGTCTATAAATAAACAGAACACCATATCGATTACATTTTTAATTAAGGTTATATTTTATTCTCTGATATCGCATCCATTGCTCCATTTGACATGACAGTTTGACCATAGAATAGCTGAACTGTGCTCCGTTGTTCTCTGCTTTGACATAGACAGCGAACAGGGATGTATTTAACACATTTTAAATAAAAAAAAAATTGAATTATTAATTTATTAAATTTAATAAGGTATGAGAAAATTAATATTTAAAAAAATAATAAGTAAATTATTTATTTTAAATATTATTTTGGGGTATTGATACGATTAGGGTTTATAGAAAATAATTTATAAGTTATATACTACATAATATTAGATATTTGGTTGTTTTAAATAAGTTATATACTAGAGAATTTTATAAAAATATATTTATGTGAGGGCATTTTAAGAAATTAGCATATAATAATTGTAAAAAGTTGTATTTTAGTAGTTATGATTTTGTAGATATATTTAAGTGAGCCATGTGACTAGGCAACACACTATACCCTCCATTCCAAGTGTCATTTTAAGAATTTTACGAATATAAGTGGGGTTATAGTTGTTTAAAATGTGTAGTTTATTAAATTAGAATGTTAAGTTACTAATTTAATTATATATTCTGATCTGAAAAGCCTAAATGTAAACAAAATTATCAATAAAAAATGAACGAATTCTCCAGAATGCAGAATTTGACCATTGTTTACGGTCGAACATTCTCGAAATAATGATTATGGCGGTGGATCGAACAGATATTTTTTTCGAGAACATCTATATAGAAGTAATAGAACAAATTGGAACATGATCTCTTACCAGATGATTCTAGAATATCCAAAAAGATATAAATACCCGTGATTTGGATTCAAGAGGGCAGTTTTTAGTCAGAAGTCAGGCCAGTTTTATTATGAAAGTTAGTAGACACATTTAGTTAGTGAAGTAAATTGTTCAGAATTTTCAAGAAGTCAGTCAGAAAAGTTTAGTAAGAAATATGAAAGTTAGTTGGAGTCAGTGAATCAGTTACAAATAGTCCAATTGTTTAATATAGTGAGTTAAATGAAGATTAAAAATTATGCATATATTTTAATGCACATTTATAATTATACACAAATAATTATTGAAGATTAAAAAAGTATATTAGAAGAATATTGGAAGGAATTAAAATTATATTATGATTGGAGATTAGTATAAATCAACTTATAATAATTAGATATTGGTATATTGAAAAGAAGAATAAATATAAATGCTGTTTGCTGGTTTGCTTGGTGGTGTATAAATGCTGGTGAAGAAAAATATATCTTAAATTGGTAGAAGCTGATAATTGGAAAAAGTAATTTCACAAAAAACAAGGATAACCGAAGTACGAAGACATTCAGTGGTGATTAGAATATATATAGTGGAAAACAGTTCATTTAGGCATTCAGTGAAAGAAAGGTACAAAATTTTGTTAATATAATTTAGTTAGTGTCATAACAGTTTCAATTCTGAAGATAGTTTGTTTAAATTTTACATTGTCTATAGAATTTAATTAGTTTTATAAGAATATCAATTTAAAGATAGTTTATTTTAAATTTACATTGGCTAGGTTAGATATATATATATATATATGTGTGTTTCAGAATAGTTATAATAAAGATAATTAAAAAAAGTACTTACAAACTAATTCTTTGAGAACCGCGATAAAAACCCTATATTATTAAAAATACTCATTGCTCATCATTCAAACAAAAAACACATCATAACAATTTATATATATATATATATATATATATATATATATATATATATATATATATATATATATCGTCAATTATCATTGATATGGATTCGACGCGGTTCAACTCGGAAGACTGTTGAGTTAAATATTAATTCCTGTAATAGTATTAATCTTAGATCTAGGTTTAATTGTACTAACCACGGAAATCTTTCGAAACATATATATATATATATATATATATATATATATATATATATATATATATATATATATATATATATATATATAATATATATATATAATATATATATATATATACATAATATATATATACATAATATATATATATATATATATATATATATATATATATATATATATATATACATTAACTCATTTTTTTTGGTCATTTTACTGATGTCCACTTTTTAGTTTTTAAACCTTAATTAAACTTAATATTACCTTTTTATTTCATTTAAGCATTTTATTAGAAATTATTATACTATAAACTTACCTGAATAGTTAAGAAATTATTCACTAAAACTGCTTCCAAATTTTCATCTGATATATTTGATATTTGATGGAAAGATTTATCTATAATCGCCTGCCAAGCATTAATATATAACTTTTTATCACGTTTGTTTTTAAGGTACTCCACATATATTTTCAGCTCTTCTATCTAAAAGGGATTAATAATAAATATTACAAAATATTGCAATAACTGATCAAGTAAATTCTTCTACCGACTATATATGTCCCCCTATTTACAAATTACTGACAATTTGGACTTTTTATTGCACTTTCTGAAGCATGAGACACTTAATATTTTTAGGATGTGTTCCTAAGACTAGCTTATTTAAGGATACTGGCAATCTGCTTCCTTTACTGCCAACATTTTGTACAAATTTATAAAATCTTACGTTTTAAAATTTCTTAAAACTTTTCTTAAAATAAATTATACAAACTTTAATATAAAATTAAAAACGCAAATGTTTTGGACAAATTTACCTAAAAATATATATCAACTTAATTAAATTCATTTAAATATTAATATTTTTCGTAGTCTGACATATTAGTATTTATAATATATTAAAGAATTCTTTACTATTTTTATTGCCAAACATATTTAAAAAGATGATTTATTTAAGGGATTATTACCATCTAGAATACAAAAAAAATAGAAGATTACAAAAAAAATGTTTTTTTCTATGGTTTATGTTTTTTAAAGGTGGCGCCAAAAATTTTTAGTCCAAAACATACTTCTCCATGGAGGCCAGTTAATCTCTAAAACGGCACTTCTGAAATATAAAATTGGAGAAGTATTTTAAAAAATAAGTGGCTTAAGTGACAGTTTACCAAAAAAATTGAAAATTCTTAAAATAAAACAAAATGGCGGAGACTTGAAAGAATTGTTAAAAAACTGACCATTTCAGTCACATAAATTTTATTATTATTTTTTTGGTTAGCTTGTGGTGAATTATCATAGAGAAAACCAAAACAAACACAATGCATTAAAGTTTATTAAAATCGACCGACTGGATTAGATTAAAGTTTTGAGATAAACTTTTGTTTTGATTTCCTCTATGATAGTTTACCACAATTTGACCAAAAAAAATAATAATAAAATTTTTGTCACTGAAAAAAGTCGAAAAAATGGTAAGTTTTTGAACAATTATTTCAAATATTCTCCATTTTGTTTCTTTTTAAGAATTTTCAATTTTTCTGGTAAACTATCACGTAAGGGCACTCGTTTTTTAAAACCCCTCTCGAATTATATATTTCAGATTGCCGTTCCATAGATTAACTGAAAATTTTTGGCGCCATCTTTAAAATACAGGAATAATGTAAAAAAAGAAAAAAAAATGTTTTTGTAATCTTTTGCAGTCATCTTTTTTAGCATTCTAGACGGTAATAGTCTCTTAAATAGATCATATTTTTAAATATATCATTCTGACTTTACAACCCGGCGTGGGTCCTAGCCTTCTCAAGAATTTCTCTCCATCGCCTTCCTCCGCCAAGCACGTATTCCCATATATTTCTCATGTCTTCATCGATGTTATCAAGGAACCTTGTTCTGGGTCTTCGTATTCTTCTCTGGCCAATGGGTCTATCAAGGAGCGTTTTTCTAGTTCGTTCGTTTTATTCCATCTGTATTACATGCCCTATCCACCTCAGACGTCCTATCTTAATAGGTTTTACGATATCTGGTTCCTGGTATATTCTAGAAAGTTCGAAATTGAATCTTCACTGCTCCATAGATTCGCCTTAGTACTTTTCTTTCGAAACATCCTAACATGTTTTCATTATTTTTTGTTAGAGTCCAGGTTTCTGAACCATATGTTAGGACTGGGTGTATTATTGTTTTGTAAAATTTATTGTTGTATCTCTCCATATAATTGTGGATTTCAGGAGGAGATTGAGTCCAAAATAGCATGTTTTGGCCGTGCAAATTCTGCGATTTATGTCTGCGGTAGTATTATTGTCAGTGTTAAGGAGCGCTCCCAGGAACAATACCTATTGATTTCATCAGTATAGGCAAGGATTTGCACTTATTTATAATATATTAAACCAATGGTTGTAATTTGTGAGATACGTATTACTTTTTCCAGAGCCATATTGAGCAGTATACAGGAAAGAGGGTCTCCCTGTCGCAGCCCGTTATTTGTTTTAAGCGGTACAGACAGTTCCCCCTAAATTCGTACTCTACATTCAACTTTTTCAATAGTTAGTTTTGTTGAATTTATCAACTGATTTGGTATTCCTAGCTCTTTCATTGCTTTGAACATTTATCTTCTATTCACAAAGTCGTAGGCAGCTTTGTAGTCTATAAATATGTGATGAGTATCAATACCATATTCCAGTGTTTTTTCTAAAATTGTTTCAGGGTTGCAATCTGATAAATTGTCGATTTACCGCCTCTGAAACTAGCCTGGTATTTTCCTACTATCCATTCTGCATATGGTGCCATACGGTGATATAGTACTGTGGAAAATATTTTATACGCTGCATTTAGAAGCGTAATTTCTCTGCGGTTAGAGCATTCAAAGATATCTTCTTTTTTGTGTATGGTGCAAAGTATTCCAATATTCCAATCCTTGGGAAGGGATTTCTGTGTAATACCAGGGAAGCTGCTGTAATGCCATTATGGTATCGTGACCACTTTCTTTATATAGTTCAGCTAGAAGATTATCTATTTCGGGTGATTTGTATCTGGCTAGTTTTTAACTGCATCTCTAACATCAAGAATCGCTCGTGGTTCCTCCTCCCTCTCGTCTGTTCCCCTTACCACATCTCTTTTGTCTTCCAGGTTTTCTTCTTCTTCCTCTATATTAAGTGGCTGCTTATAGTATTTCCACCCATCTGTTCAATACTTCTTTCCTTGTTATTAATAGGTTGTCATTCTGACTTCTACATTGTCTTGTGGTTGCCTTGAATTCTTTTCTGTTGATATTAACTCTCTTATAGAATGCTCTGAATTCTGTCTCTCTGTTGAGGTTGTCTATATAATTAAGTTCCTTATTTATGTGGTTTCGTTTTTTTCTTTTGAGTATCCTCTTTTCTTCTCTTCTCTTTTTCTCGTAATTCTCTACAGTTGTTTTAGTTCGTCGGGTAAGCATCTTTCTGTGAGCTTCATTTTTTTCTTGCGCACAATGATTTTTACGAGCACAATTTTCTGTTCCTATTTCATCTTTCGCTGCCGCTCTTTCTGCAATTGTCGCATCTCTCACCTTTTACACATTCCATTTTTTATTAAATTTCTATTAAAAATAATATATTAATTTAAATAGAAAATATAATTATTAATATTAAATATGTTTAGCAATAAAAATAGCAAATAATTCTTTAATATACTATAAATAATATATCCGATTACTAAAAAAATGTTTTTTAAATAAGTTAATATGTAGGTAAACTTGTCCAAAGAATTTGAGTTTTCAGACTCTTCCAAATCTTTTTGTTCCATTTCTATTATGGGTCGGTGGTCCCTAGCCACTATACAATCTGATCTTCTAAATGTATAAATTCGAGGAGTTTTTTGATTTTCATGAAGATATCATATATTTGTTCCAATATTTCAATTTCTTTACGTTGTTCGATTATCCATGTATATTTGGCTTATCTTAGAGCACTCCTTATCTCTTTATCAATGTTCTTGTATTCCACCGTGCTCTTATCTTTCATCGTCTTTTTACTTTTCATCATACCCAGTATTTCATTATTCATCCACAGTCTTTTTTTTGTGCTTCTTATTCTCAATTACTTGTCTTTGATTTTCCTAATTAGTATCTTTTGGTATTTGGATGTAATTTTCTATATTCGTTCTTCTTCTTCTCATTGCGCCGTCTCCTTTCGAAGGTTGGCGATCCAAATGGCAATTGTAGTTTTGGAAACTGCTGCGCGAAAGATCTCTGCGGATGAGCGGTCGAACCATCTTCTCAGGTCTTTCAGCCACGAGTTCTGGCGTCTTCCTACTGATCTTTTGCCCTGTACTTTTCCTTCCAGTATAACTTGAAGTAATTCATATCTTTCGCCTCTCAGCACATGACCCAAGTATTGCATTTTCCTCTCTTTGATTATTCCTAGTAATTCTTTTTGTTTACACATGCGACGAAGTACCTCAACATTAGTAACTCTTTGTACCCATGGAATCCTCAACATTCGTCTGTATATATACATCTCAAAGGCATCTATTCTTTTTTCTATTTCAGAGTCCATTGTACAACTTTCACAGCCATACTGTAAGACAGAAAAAACGTAACATCTGATCATTCGGATTCTAAGCTGTAGACTAAGGTCTGATCTTGTAAAAAATGTTTTAATGCTCATGAATGTTTTTCTTGCTTGTTCGATTCTTGATAGGATTTCTTTTTTTGGATTACACTGACTATTGATATTTGTTCCCAAATATTTTATGGAATTTACCTGTTCTATTATTTGACCCTTGGCATACACCTATACGTTTATTGGTGTCTTTGAAAATACTAAAGTTTTAGTTTTGGAAACGTTTAGATGTAAACCGAACATTTCGCTGTGGTGAACTACCGCATTTATTATATTTTGTAGTTCTTGTGCGTTGCTTGCTATTAAGACGGTATCATCAGCATATCTGATGTTGTCTATGCTGATTCCGTTAATCTTAATTCCGCCTTGGACCTCGTCTAATGCTTCTCTGAATATAGACTCCGAATACAAATTAAAGAGTAGCGGTGATAAGACGCAACCCTGTCTCACTCCTCGTCGGATTTGTATGTCTTCGGATGTTGTGTGCTCTATTTCAATTGTTGCCGTTTGGTGCCAGTATAGTTCTGAGAAAATTCGCAAGTCTTGTTCGTCAACTCCAGTTGTTCTCAGAATTTCGATCATCTTTTGATGGTTAACGCAGTCAAATGCTTTTCGATAGTCAATAAAACATGCATATACATCTACATTCATGTCTCTGCATCGTTGCGTTAACACATTTAAAGCAAAAAGAGCCTCTCGTGTTCCCAATCCGTTTCGAAATCCGAATTGAGTGTCACTCATCTGGAACTCGCACTTCTTGTAAATTCGTATATGGATAATTCTGAGAAAAGTTTTAAGGACATGAGACATCAAGCTTAATATTCGATAATCATCGCATTGTGAGGAATTCGATTTTTTTGGTAATGCTACGAATGTTGATTTTAGCCAGTCTGTTGGTATTTTACCAACGTTATTCGTTACGTGTTCAACATTAGTCACTTTTTGCTCTATATTTTCTTGTATTTATTGTTTCTTTGTGCATTTTTAATTATTATTAAATCATATTCTCTTTCAGTTATTTTTTTAGATTTTTTTCAGTTTAAGACGACGTTTACTCACCAGTGGATTGTAATCCGATTTGATTAATCATGATACAATCAATCTGATTCCTTGTAATGCTATTGACTATCTTGTAGTATACAAGTGTCCCGGGAATAATTTAAAAAAGTGTCAGTGTCAGTGACAAGAGTTTTCGAATAATGTGTCACATAGTGTTATGAAACATATCGATGATGTCATATTTTTGGCAGATGTCAATAAAAACAAATAAATTTTGTCGGTATTCAATCACAAATTAATCCCTTAACTTGTAATCTCACATTATTCTTAACTTCTTAACCTTTCATAGTTTCACCGGGTATAATTGAAACATTGTGAAACAAATCGAGTAATATTTTAATAATTAGAGTCCATTCAACCTGCAAACTTAATAAATTGCCAAATAATATAGTTTCTAATTGAACTTCCTAAGTGTTGCAATAGCGGCCTAGAATGAATTGTATTGTAAGCTCATAGTTCAAAGTTTGTTAGTATGATAGAAGCATTAACCTCTGTGCTGAGGTATACATTATTTGTAAAATTATAAATTGGGGATTTGAGCTCATTTGAGCATAGTCTATTATAGAAAGTTACCTAACCAACAACTAGAGTGTAATTATCAGTAGCTGTCAATAAAACTATAATTTTTACCCCACACTTCAACCATTTATTTACCATCGTCGATCGAGAAGAATCGGACAAAGGGGCATTAGAAAACAATTCGATCCTGATATTTACATCGAATTGTCCAGTCGGAATGTAGAAAATTTGACAAGTAAATTAACTTCTTCGAAATATCTACTTCTACTAAAATCATACTTGCCATTTCCAGCTTGATAGAACTCTTGACAATATAGTCCCAATATAAATTTTCTTCCAGCAGAAAAGTAATACACAGGGCTCCCATACACTTAATAGCTAGTGGTTTTCCGATGTTAGAAAGTTTTTTTAACAATTCCTTTTTGTTATATTGTTGTAAAGTCTCCACGCTTAAAAATATTCCCAACGATTCCAAGTCACTCAACAGAGTGAGCTTATCTATGTAATTCCTAAAAAAGAAAAATAAAGTATCAGTAACGCAAAATTGCAGCGGCGTAGTGCACACACTACCTCACAAGAGGATGAGGTCGGAAGTCCGAAGCCTATTTAACAAAGGGAAAAGTAACCAAGACTGGGATGCCTACAGGTATAAGCTAACGCTATACAATAAAGAAATTAGGAAAGCTAAAAGGAATTCATGGAGAGAGTTTTGTAAGATTACAGATATCCCGACATGTTCTCGAATCCATAAAGTCCTGGCAAAGGATGGTGCTACAACTAAAGAAGTAGGTTTCCTAAAGAAAGCTAATGACAAATTTACGGACACCAAAGAGGAAAGTCTTAGAGAACTAATAAACACGCACTTTCCGGGCTCAACAATTCTGGATGATGCAGATAGGCAAACCAACATAGACCAAAGGCTGAGTAGGCCAATGTCTAAAGATTGGCAAATAGCCACAGCAATCACAAGACAAGATGGGCTATAAATAGGTTTCGGCTATATAAGTCTCCAGGGATAGATGGCATATATCCAATACTGTTGCATATGGGATTAGAGGTATTGATACCACACCTATGCAAGCTCCTCAAAGCCAGTTTAGCATGGAGGGTCGTACCAGAAATCTGGCAAAAGGTTAAAGTCTTATACTTGCCTAAGGTAGGTCAAGTATCAGACCTAACACCAAAGTCATATAGACCGATAAGCCTATCTTATTTTCTATTAAAAACACTGGAAAGATTTATTGATAGGTACATCAGAGACGAAGTGCTAAAAGATAATCCTCTAAGCAATCGTCAATATGCATACCAACCTGGTAAATCTACGGACTTTGCGTTGGATGATCTAAATAGGCTTATCTCAAAGTCAATGAAAGACAAAGAAATAGCAATGGCCGCTTTTTTAGATATAGAAGGGGCATTTATTAATGTTACCGGCTCTTTGATAGAGGCTATGAGCAGACGAGGCGCACTTGCGGTAATATGCAGATGGGTAAGGGCATCTCTGGAGAATGGGGCAGTAATATCCACTCTGGGTAAAGCAACCATCAAAGCAAAAGTAGGTGGAGGCTGTCCACAAGGAGTAGTTCTGTCCCCTTTACTTTGGGCAACCTTGGTAGATGATCTCCTCAGAAATCTGTCCACAGAAGGTGTTTACTGTCTAGGATATGCTGACGATATAGCAATCGTTGTTAGGGGCAGGTTTGCCTAGGTGGTGTCTGAGAGAATGAAAGCAGCCCTAAATATAGTTGACGACTGGTGTAAACAAGAGAGACTGATAGTCAATGCTCAGAAAACACAAATCGTCAACTTCACCAAAAAAACAGCACTACAAGGCCTAAAACCTTGCTGGGAGGAACAGAGATTTCATTTGCCAAAGAAACAAAATACCTTGGAGTGTGTTTTGATCATAGGCTTACATGGAATACTCACATTTTGAAAACCACACAGAAAGCTACTATATCCCTGGGCAGATGTAGAAGAATGTGCGGTAAGAATTGGGTACTTAACCCCAAAATGACTCTATGGTTATACACAAGGGTTATTAGACCAATGATAACCTATTGCTTGGTGACATGGTGGACAAAGAAGCAGCAAGTGGGCGCAATAAGGTTGCTAGGTAATACATAATGCTAGCATGCCTGTGTATTAATGGGGCCATAAAAACAACTCCTACAGCAGCGTTGGAAGTCCTGTAAATCTACCACCACTTCATATATTTATACAGGGCGATCAGATCAGTGATGCACAGATTAATCCATAGTCAGCGACATAGAAGCCAGATGCATGGTGCTGACAACAGAAAGCTAATCGAGGAGCTAAAAGCGGATATTGTGATAGGGCAAGCTATCCATGCAACAGCTACGAGATATAGCTTTAACAATAAGTTCACAATTAAGATACCAGGCAGGGAAGACTGGAATGAAGGAGTACCCATACAAGTTGCTGCTACCTAATACACAGATGGCTCAAAAACATCGGAGGGTGTGGGAGCCGGCATAGTAGGGATAAATCAAGGGATTCATTTCCCGGTAAGTCTATCTAAGGATGTGACTGTTTTCCAGACGGAAATAACGGCAATCCATGATTGCGTGGAAGAAATAGAAAGGCAGGAAAGAATGTTCCGTTCAGTTGCCATATTCACAGATAGTCAGGCAGCGCTTAAGGCACTCAATTCTAAGCTAGTATGGGATTGTGTGTGTGTGTGTGTGTGCCCTAAATAAACTATGAGCCCGTAGCAAGGTTACGGTAGCCTGGGTACTGGGGCACGAGGGTCATAAGGTCAATGAAAAAGCAGATGAAATGGCCAAACAAGGCTCATTAATGCCGTTCATTGGACCGGAACCCTTCTGCGGCGTTGCAAAGACAACGGCAAAGATAACAAGAACGGCTACAAGAAAATGGGTAGTTCACAAATCTCTGGAATGGTGGAGGAATTCACCAGGACAAGGACAGGCGAAACAGTTCATTACAGAAGATTCGCCAAAATTTACGGCCGACCTAATAAGCAAAGACAGGAAAACAGTCAAAGCCGTAGTAGATCTTCTAACGGGTACTGTAAGCTGAATAGGCACTTGAAGCTAATGGGATTATCAGATGAAGACCTATGTAGATTCTGTCACCTCGAAGAAGAAACAACAGAGCACATTGTATGTCATTGTGACAGTCTGGCAAATGTGTGGTTCTTTGCATTAGGAGAAGAAAATCCACCGGCAAATAGCTACATGGAAGGTACAGTCTCAAAGCTACTAGACTTTTTAAAAAGGGTCAGGCTAGAGAATGTTATCTAGGACTAGAGGACCTTAATTGATCTGAAGAGGTCGCAGTGGAATAGGCCAAAAGGCCACCTCTCTAAATATATCTATGTAGTGCACACAAAAATTAAGACCGGTTAGAACACTAATTTTTCCCATAGCCACATATGCACCCGAAACATGGACCCTGAAAAAAGCAGATAAAAATAAAATAGAGGTTTTTGAGATGGGGGCATACCGCCGCGTGTTAAGAATATCCTGGGGTGAACATCGAACAAATTTATCAATACTAGAACAACTCAAAGTAGAAGATAGATTACTTAACGATAATCGAGGACAAGAATTGAATGGAAAAGACCTAGGGGAAGATCTCCAAGCTGTTAAGTGAATCGAACACAAATTATGATTAACGGAGGGTTACACGAAGCCGAACAACTAGCTCAGGACAACAAAGTACCGAAGGCAATTGTAAAAATACTATAAAAATTTGATGGTGTCACCACATACTATAAGAGATTAGGACTGAGAAGAAGGAATAAGAATTATTATACTATATTCATATAATCAAAATACAGCAAGGCATTATAATATATTTATAACTGGTAAATATTGGAGGAACTATTAAAAGTAGAGTCAGTAAAGAATTATTTCAATACTTCTAATTCCCGACAATTTAAGTAGTACTAGTTGCCTCAACTTTGAAAGGACTTGCGAGTAGAATATCATAGTATGTATCTAGTAATAAAACTAATACTTACAAAAATTCCTTATATGACAACTTAGTCAACGTAACTATAGTCTCCTCATCGGCGATTGCGCAAAAACATTTTAACGCTTTTGCCTTAAACGAAAACTTATTCTGTTTGCCTTCTTCTTCCTCGTCTTCTTCGTTTACTCCGACTCCGAGAAGATAAGACTGCCAGTCCTTTGGATCGCCGCTCGAACATATATAAATGGCCCTTTTCAAATTGTCTTCGTCGTTGTTAGTTTTTGGTGCGGATGACATGTTTGGCATGAAACAAGAAGTATCCATATCTAATTCCAAATAAGAACTGTTCAACCAGCGGTGCAAGATATCCTTGCGGATTTCTTGAACGTCCAAATTAAATAGCTCACATAAAGAATCCACCGCATTATTTATATCTAAAAAAAATAAATCATTAAAATCTCATAATCTTCCAATCAACCGAGATGATACAAGAAATGCTAAGATCGGTCAAGTATTCAAGAGAACCGTAGTCTACTTCAAGAATTTACCATCGACCCATTTATAGTTCAGTGTCCATTTGAACAAAAAAATATAGTGTAAATAATCTTTTAATTCAACACAAAAAAAGTGTCATTTTGCCATTTTCTCATTGTGGGACACCATCTCACAAGACAACCACAAAACTTTACTCTATGAAACACAAACCTTTAATAAAACATCAATACAGTAGTAAAACATTACTATACTATTCGCGTTCTCAAACGACAATAGGTGGCAGCACTTGTTTTGAAAGATGGAGGACGAAATAGGGATATCGTTTGTTGACATAGTAAATTTGATAGGGTATTTTAAAAGACCCCTAGTTGAAGGCCGGCAATTTTAGATTCCAACCACATTATTACTTGTGGAATATTATCATGTAGTGGGAAAACCGCAGTGATACAAGCATTGTGCCTTCAAACGAGCAATTTGAGAGGAGTACCCTATCAAAAACAAGTGAAAATTGAAGTGATTGATAATATTAAAATGTTGTTTGTAATTGTAAAAGAACCAGGCTGAGACAATATTACCTAAATAAATTTCCTATCAAATATAATTTGCCTGGAAAAAAGTAATCCAATTTCTTAAAGTGTCCTGTATACATTCATGAATTTTGTCACAGGTTTCGCAATAGGAAGAGCTGCTTTCTCGCCCCTTGGAAAGTAGTGAAGATGTATATCTTTCGTACATCGAGCAGAACATTCTTCTCCTTCTTATGGCTCATTATTTTTAAAATTTGATAAAATTTATACCAGCTTTAAACTCTAATTTATTCAAATTTTTGACATTTATCCCTATTTTATTAGTTATCTATTTTGACAGCAGTTGGCAGCACGGTCGTTTGAGAAGGTAAATAGTAGAATAATAAGAATATATTAGACCAGTAGTAGAATATCACAACTATTCACGGATGTTTAGGGAAGCTATCGAGATTAAAAAACATTCCATTAATTTTAACCATTAAGACGAAGACCTACATCTAAACAAGATGTTTGGATGTAGCTCTTCTTCTGGCATTTCTTCTTAGTGTATCATGCCTAATTTTGAGCGTAGGCAGCTCCTGTGTGTATACGTTTTGACAAAACATTACCTGAATATTCAAAGCAAAAAGTTCCAGCGTATTTTGGTATCCTACTATCCATGTACAACGCTTCGATCAAACTGTGCGGTTGAGTAACCAATTTCAAGTAGCTTTCTTTTGCTAAATTAAATCTGTGCAGAATGTGACATACCGACAGTCCAAAATATTTATTTTTGACCTTGATAAATGCTCTCTCTACCTCTCCATCGTTCATATGGTTGTTTCTGTAGGCTGTTACATACTTGAAGCTCAGCATGGCTGCTTTTACTTTATCGGCTCCTAAAAAAAAACAAAAAATCCAATATTATCTGCTATAATTCATTCCAAGAACTGTTTTGTAAATTGGTACACAGCACTATTTGCCAACGGCAAAGTGTGTACTTAAATGGTGCACAGCATGCTGATGTTGTCAATCATTGTATATACCTGTACAGATGCAGAAGCTTAATATTTTATATGAAAATTTTAATCAGTTGGCCTCAAAGACCAATTCTGGAAAAAATATAACCTATTATTTTTTGGCAAGGATGTTTCAAAATAATACACTATTTTAAGTGAAAAGAAAAATAGTTTATTCATCAAATAAAAACACATAAAAAATACGGATTATTGCAATTTAAAGAAACAATCAGTGCAAAGGTATTTACAAAAAATTGGACAACGTGTTCACACTTTTTTAGAAGTTTATTGTGCTTCTTTTCGTACCTCTTTCTTCGCTACTTCCTTATAGCAATTTTGGCATCTTCCTCTTTTGTTTGTCTTCTGTAAAATGTGACGATTTATATTTTCAGAACTGTCTGCTGACTTTATTGTTAGAAGACTTTTCAAAAGCTCTTGTTTAAAGTCTGAAATTTCATTTTTTTTTTGTTATCTCGAATAATCTCGAATACAACTTTTCGATACCATTTTAAAGATCTTCTTAAAGCTCGATGGTAGGATGTCATCTGTTCGGATAAATCAATAGCAGATTTGCCGATATTATATTCTATTATGGCACATGATTTAGATTTTATGTCACATCGAGTATGCACTTCTATAAATTGACCTATATGTTTAGTGTTTAATAACAAAACATCTCTTTTGTCTTTCCATTTAAGAACAGTAATACCACAGTCGTTTTGACGAGCAACAACTTCGTTTTTCTTTTCTTTTCTTTTACTACTACAGATGGTATTTGCTTCCTGTTAGCACGTAGTGTCCCAACTAAATGAGTAGAATTTTGAAGCAGTCTTTTTGCGAGTGGTACAGTCGTGTACCAATTGTCAGTAAATAATGTACGTCCAAAATTTAAATAGGGAGCCATTAACTCCATAACCACTTTCTCTGATACTGGCATATATATATAACAGAACAAAGTTTAAATATTTTTATTTCGTAACGATGCCTTTTATTCTGAATGTATTGACGGAAAGAAAGCCTGCCCAAAAAAGCAATCATAGATCAATCAATACATACAGACTAGGTTGGGCAGAGAGCCATATTGAAGTTTGCTGTCATCATATCAATTAAGTTTTGGACTGTCATTAAGGTTAAGGCTGTTTTATCGGTGCATCAAAACCTAGAGACAGTGTTTTCTCTGTTATTTACTGACAAAATGTCTCGAAATTTGGACACGTTATTCGAAATTATGTTGCCTTTAAACTGATGGTTTTACTTTTTTTATTTTTTTGAAACTTCTGTTGAAAAATTGGAATATACTGTTTAACGTTCTATTATAACCAAACTTTTTACGCCCATCACTCGAAAGAGTTTTTTTTTCTGTAATCGTTGATTTTTGTTTCACCTTTCTGTGTCCAGTAATAATCGAGAAAAGCGTGTTTCAACTTTAAAGAAAATTGCCTAAAAATACTGAAATCTAATAGTGAAACGTGTTACTCATCATTGGGCTTGGTTTCATCGTTATCGCCTTCGTGACGTCAAATCTCATGAACGTACGGTCAGTTAGTTGGTGTTAAAACTAATTTGAATGGAGAATAATGTATTTGTTGTCATTAAACTACCCGTCGGCCGGCGGCACTGAGTAAAGATGATCTCGCGTAAGCAGTGTAGAAAAGTAAGTGATACGCCCATTTCAAATCGCAGTTGGCTTGAACTGCTAAAACAGCCTTAAGTACGAAAAATACCAAATATCGAATGTTACTGATTGAATTATGCCAGAACATAATTAGTTCCATGTCGTTGATGTCGTAGCAGTTTGTTTGATTGAGATTTACTGTAAAGGTGTGTTAGTTGAAAAATTTAAAATTTCATTTTGTGTTATATTAATTATTTAATAGTTATGTGTGTTTATTTATAATGTTTGCTTTTCAATGTGTAGTAAATAAGCATAAATCTCACTCAGATGCTCAACATCTTATTTCTTATTTATTAAATTAACCATTTGACTGATAAATGCCATCTCGAGGAAGAATCTTTTATTGGGATTATTTTCCATTACAAGAATCTTTGTTTCGCTGTAATTCATTATATGGTGTTCATCATGTACGTGTTTTGCAAGGATCTATCAGGATCTATCTATCAGGATATAATCTGCTGTCACTCTTGTGTGAAGTGATACGACTTTTTAGGTGTCTGTTGGTTTGGCCAATATATTGTTTGTTGTAACTTCCGCAAGGAATACGATAGACTATATTGGATAATTGGTCCGTAGGTGTTTTATCTTTTACTTTAGTGAATATGGAATTAATTTTTAACACTCACTTTACAAAGTAAAGTGCTAAAGTCTCCTATGATTCTTGTTCCCATTTTAATGGACACTTTCTTTTCTTTATACAGAGCTTTTGTAGCTTATATGAGTTCCGTCTCTATTTCTAATTTGTACATTGCCTCCCATAGTTCTGACCTTGGTACAGAGTCATACGCCTTTCTCAGGTCCACAAATGCCAAATGTATATCTCTATTTTTTTATTTTTACTTTTCCAACAGTTGTTACAGTGTGTATATGTGGTCTATGCACGATCTTCCTGCCGTGAAACCTGCCTGATCCTCCCCGATTTTGCCTTTTATAGCTTGCTCTTCTTTTCTCGCAATATCTTCCCATTAATCTTCCTATTGATGATATTACGCTTATTCCTCTGTAGTTTTCGCATCGTTTTCTATCTCCTTTCTTAAATATAGATGTCATATATGCCTCCGTCCATTTCTTTGGGAGCTGTTCTCCATTTATGGCTTTCTGTAATATCCATTTTATGATCCGGTGTAATTTTTTTGAGTTCTACTTTATAAGCTCCTACTTTCTTATTTTTGATTGCTTTTATGGCCGTTCTCATTTCCCTATCTGTTATTTCTATTTCTTGTTGTGGGGATCTGCTTCGTCTTCGCCTGTTTTATTTTCCAATGAATTGTGGTCTTTGTTCTGTTAACATTCCTTGTAGTAGTCCTTCCATTCTTTGTCCTGTATATTTCCCAATTCAATTGGGAAATTGAAACGTCAATAAACTTATTTTAACCTTCAAATGTGGCATCTACTCTGTACTTACCAATTCGAATTCGATATAAATTCCTAAAAGAATGTTTGTTACCTATTCTTTGTGTGCAAAATTTTTGAAGGTGTTATGATTGTAAATGTATCAGCTATTAACTTTGAAAAGTTTGTCTATATCTGTCAAAATTTTTGAAAAAAGATGAATAACTCAAAAAATATAAAGTTTTGACCTATGGTAGTTTATACAAATTTTATCTAGAATTTTATGCAGAATTTAAAAATATAGTGTTCTATTTAAAATAACAAAGTTGTTGTTCACTTCCGGTATAAACGAAAGTGGCATGTCTATCAAAATATTTTCTTTAAGTTCGTCATAACTAGAAACCCCCATAAACCAATTTTCATAAATATCGTGTAAGTATTTTTTGATTAATATTTAGTGTAAGCTTGTCGTGATACATCATGTAAATCAATTCATACTTACCATCGGGAATGTAATTCATAAGGTGGTAGACAACTGATGTAGCTCTTTCCAAATCAGAAATATGTTGAACGCATCTGTCGACTTCTTCAAATAAATCATCAAATTTTGAATAAAGAAGCCAGTCTTTTGATTGTTCTTTACCCAATATATCGCTCGTCACCTAATTTAAACAAAAATTTAGTTACCAATACTTTTATAAATTTTATAAATTGCTGCTTAATTTTTCTGTATCGATTCTTAGCTTAAGAAGTGTTACAAACAAGGATTCTGTTCCAGCAACGCTGTTATACGGGATGTTATGAGTAGTGACTACTCATGCAGGAATATAAAGAAGCCTTTTTTTTATTTTTTTGGCATTAGGATGCACCCATTAATGGATGCAATAGTGGTATGAATAATAATTTAAAAAATGTTTACCACAAAGGTAAAAACGTCCTAACACTTATACGTCAATACTTACAACCTGTTTAACAGCATAAACGCAAATATCGTCCACCTTCAGATGCTTTAACATCTTGGTAGCGACAAACCAAAGCTCATATGATTTAAGACTGATTTCTGGTCTCAAAATACTCCAAATGTCAGACGTGAATAGAATGGGTGAGAATGGAAGTCTGTATTCTGAGAGAGGATCCAAAATTTGTGTATCTGGAAACGTAATATACCACTCTTCTTTTTCTCGTTGGCTGGGACTTTGAAATCTCGTGTAGGATTTTAAAAATCCCAGCATTACACTGTACTGTGAATTTGTTAGTAGTTGGTTGTTTTCCAAAATTTTATATATTGTATGGAACACTTCATAATGGTAAAAGTTTACCTAAAACATGTAAATATTAGTATAAGAAAATTACTGTACAAATGTGCAGAATTATATTAGATAAATTAAAATAATAATTTTGTAAAATGGACAGTTCTTGTTAAAATAATTAACATACTTAAATATGTTTTTGTTTATCAATATATTTAGCATTCAAGAATTCTTTATTTAAGATAGTAACTGCTGTATTGGAAATATTTTCTTCTTCTTTAAGTGGCATCACCGCGACGAAGGTTGACAATCATCATGGCTATTCTGACCTTCGAGGCAGCTGCTCTGAACAATTGCCTTGAGCTGCAACCAAACCACTCTCTCAGGTTCTTCAACCAGGAAACGCGTCTTCTTCCTACGCTTCTCCTACCCTCTACTTTTCCTTGAATTATGAGTCTCAAGATGTTGTATCTTTCGCCTCTCATCACATGTCTGAGATATTGCAATTTCCTTTCTTTTATTGTATTTTCCATTTCGCTCTCTCTGTCTATTCTCCTTAACACTTCTGTATTCGTGACTCTATCTACCCATGGAATCCTTAACGATCTTCTAAATGTCCACATTTCAAACTGGAAATATCACTGCGGGTAATATGCACAATTAAAAAAACAAAATAAATAGTTTCTTTCAAGCCCAACCAAAAGTAAACGTTTTTCATCGCTCAATTCAAAGAATCAACAGACCGAGTATAACTTAATATATCCATACTAGGAATACTTAATTATAACCTTATATTAATTATAGTAGCTTTAATTTCACGCTAGTCTAATTAATTATTTAAATTACCTCTTTTAACATTATTTCCATTGATTTTAAGACACCATTGATTTTAAGATTTTAAATTACCTCTTTTAACATTATTTCCATTGATTTTAAGACACTCTTTTTTTCACTATCTCCTATTACTCTAATAATATCTTGACAAACTTTATGGAGCTCATCTTCATCATGTTTCATGATTATTGTTTTCCTACCTTGTTGAGACTTGATCTCGTATTCGGGCTTCCAGTTTACCAAAGAACTAAAATTAATATTAATATTTGTGTATAAGTAAGAAAGTTTGTTATCAGGGTTTTTAGGCAACGGTATCAAATTATTTTTTCCTACGTGTCTATGTGATATTGATACATACTTGCTACTGTATATTAATTACTATGAATTCTACATTACCTTCTGAGATGTTCCCTGTAATACTTATCAACGGGTAAGTTGTAATCTTCGCAGTAAATTTGTATCTCTTTAATACCAACAACTTCCAACGCTATCAAACTCTTTAACCTCGTATCTGCATCAATTTTAAAAAATTCGTCATACATAATCTTCGAATGGACCGACGCTAATTTTCTCCACCATTTACAAGTCTTGACTGAGTTCATCATCAGATCTTTTCCTTTTGTTTCTTTATAGAAGTCCAGTAAACGTATACCTACGAAATGAAACAACAATATGTTAAAATCAGATAAATAAAGTCATATTTAAATCATCAACATCAACATTCACTGATTATTTGCGTAAATAGACACTACCGAGAACCTCTTAGCTAAATTTATGGAATCTCCCTTACATTTAAGACGGCTATTTTTACATGTAAAGTTCATTCTAAAATGCATAACCACATTTTTTCGATATTAGCGGTTAACGCGTCCTAACGTGCGCCATTTTGTTACGAATTTAATCCAGTTCCATTATATTTTACAATAAATAGGTGTTTCCATTAAACATTTTGAAGAAAAACAAATTTTAATTTTTTTTATTCGAAAGTACCCTCTACCCATGACAATTAAAACTAAATGCAATTGTTTTATAGTAGATATAAATTAATTCATCCACACTCTTTCTAATGACACTAATTTCGTTAAAATCGGTTGATCCAAACCCAAGTTATAGGTATTTATCCACAAATACTTTCCCACTCTCCCCCACCCTTTATTTCAAAAATATTAAAAAAAAAGTACTTGAACAACTTTGTGTGGAATTTAGGCCTCTTTCTAGTTTACTTATTTGGTATAATTGGGCATATTTCACAAAAAACTGGTTTTCAAATTTTTCTTCACAGGTTACGCCCCCTAGCGGTTAACCCAGAAACTTGAAAGTTATTTCCAGCAATCTCTCGGCCACTTTTACCAAGGAATTTTTTCTCCTAAAGTCATAACATGAATAGTTTCTGATATATAGCGGCTTATTGGACCACCCGGTACATAATGAAAGCGAAAAAGCCAGTTTAAGAAAAAGCCAGTTTTGAACAAAGAAATAAAACGAAGATGCAGGGCTGATAAACAACAATACTATCACAATATATGCAAAGAAATTGAGAGTCACGAACAATATACGACATGACGATGACCACTACATTCCCTCCGAGGGGTCAAGATTGATGTGAGAGATAATAAAGAAATATAACGAATTAATTCGACTTACCTACTAGAGACAGATCGTGTAGCTTCTTAGAATTCCTTTTATTTGTTTGTAGATAATGCATCAAATATTTCATAGCATCTTGTCGTACAGATATCAGAAGAGTGAATAGAAGGTCCAAATCGATGAATTTAGCAGAAACAACTGCATACATAATTTGCGGGAGGAATCTTGTCAGAATTATGGTGCGTACGGGTTTTATGATCGCTTTTTCTATCACCGGTTGTAAGTACAAAGTATTTGATAACGTCCTTAATAAGGAAAACGCCGTGAGATGTTGGCCTTCTCTACAAAACAAATCGATCGCCGATGTAAGATTTGATATTTCGTAAACCAATGGCTCCTAAAAAGACACAAGCAATATTAAAAATATGATACTCTTTCTTAAATTGTCATCAAATGCATTTATTTACAACATGTTAAGGCCAATGCATATCCTTCGGGTAAACTATTTTAATTAACTAAAATGTAATTGCCACTTGTTTAGTATGACACTATCTTCTCAATTTTTGAGGTTTTCTTGATTCCTAAGGAATTTCTGCTCACATTTACAAGGTAATGATGGAGTTTTAGGCATATAGAAAGCCACCAGGGAAGCAAGAGAACAGCAATACGGAAGGTAAAGTGTCCAAACCTGCATGGCAGTTGCATCTCTAAAAAGAACTGTCACGAACGATCTATTGGAGATGCCAGGCTGCACTTTCTTTCGAATTAGACCTTTTACAGTAGCTCTGTAGGTACAACAATTATTTACATATTTACGTATTATTAAACATTTTCCAACTCTGCCTGTATTGGTATAGGGTGAATTGAGTAGCTCTATAACCAAAACAAGAAAATTGGAATATCTCGGACATATTACATGTGGGGAGAAATACACCTTGCTCCAACTGATTATGTAGGGAAAGATCCAAGGAAAGAGAAGCATAGGGAGGCGTAGAATGTCATGGCTGCGCAACCTGAGAGAGTGGTACGGATGTACATCAAATGAACTTTTTAGAGCAGCTGTCTCAAAAGTCCGAATAGCTATGATGATTGCCGACCTTCGACGCGGAGATGGCACTTAAAGAAGATAACCGATGCAGCCGATCCCAAACCCGGATAAAAGAGGAGGGACAGAGAAGTAACGCCTCTAAAAAACCAGGATTCAGCTGACCCGGCTGATAGCACCATGTGAGGGTCCCTGTCTGGAGTACAGGTGAAAACCGGTCAACGATATCAAGAGCAGAGGATAGCTGGAAGTTTAGAGAAAGCAACATCGACATACTAATAACAACAGAAACCAAAAAGAAAGGAAATGGAACGAAAACAATAGAAGACTATATCCACTGCTGGAGCGGAGTTAATAAGGAATGTAGAGCAAAGGCAGGAGTTCATGGCAGGAAGATCATGCATAGACTACATATACACACTGGAACAACTGTTGGAAAAGAAAAAAGAAAAAAATAGAGATATATATTTGCCATTTGTGGACCTGAGAAAGGCGTATGACTCTGTACCAAGGTCAGAACTATGGGAGGCAATGTATAAATTGGAAATACAGACAGAACTCATAGAAGCTGCAAAAGCTCTGTATAAAGAAAATAAAGTGTCCATTAAAATGGGAACAATAATCATAGGAGACTTCACCACAACAAAAGGGCTCCTGCAGGGTTGCAGGCTCCACATCTCCAACCCTATTCAAAATATACTTAGAGAAAGCTACATGGAAAAGAAAATGCGAAGGCATGGGAATACCGGTACGAAACGAATACCTATATACGTTAAGCTTTGCAGACGATCAAGTAGTGATTGCACAAGAAGACCTCAGTTTCATGATGAAGAAACTACAAGAAGAATATACCAAGGCTGGCCTAGATATTAACTTCGCGAAAACAGAGTACCTATCTACAAGTGAAAAAGACATAGAGGATCTACAGATTAACGACAACGTAACAATCAAAGGAAAGGATAAATTCAAATACTTGCGGTTTATAATTACGAAAAAGACAACAACAGAGGAAGAAATTAAGACACCTAAATATGAAGACAAAAACACAGATTTATAAAACATTAGTGCGAAGTATTATAACATATGGAGCTGAAAATTGGATTATAAACAAGAAAAACAGCAGTAAGATAGTAGCAACAGAGATAGAATGGCTGCGAAGATGCTGCAGAATAAGAAGAATGGATAGGAGAAGTAATGACGAAATAAAGCAAAGAACATCAATAGAAACAGACATACTAACATATATAGAACAAAAAAGATTAAAGTGGTATGGACATCTAAGAAGAACTAGCGACAGCAGATGGATAAAGAGAATAACCGAATGGAGCCCCATAGGAAGGAGGAAAAAAGAACGACCCCGAAGATCCTGGAGGAACGAAGTACACGTCGCCGTGAGTAAGAGAGGCCTAAACGATGGAGAATGGGATAACAGAGAGAGATGGAAACGGTTGAGCGAGGGAAGGCAGTGAATACTGCAGAATCGCTGAATGTATATATATATATATATATATATATATATATATATATATATATATATATATATATAAATATATATATATATATATATATATATATATAAACATTTTCCTTTTACTAACTCAAATTTTTAATACTTTCCTATACTTTAAGAACATAAAAAATCTAAGTCGACATGGTAAGAGAGAGAAAGGCTATAAAGCTAAGATGGGCAAGTAAAATGGAAGAATGAATACTAAAGGAACTATCAGTGAAGAAAGTCAACTGGAGAAGCTCAGAAAGTATACGACATCAAGGAAGAACCCATATCCGCTTGATCTACAGTGTGAAAATAAATCTAAGGAAGCTGGGAGTCAGATCTCGAAGAGTGGCTGAGGATCGATCTGCTTGGATGCGGGTCGTTGGCCAGGCTCGGGCCCATCAAAGGCTGTAGCATAGCGAAATAGTAGTAATAGTTTCTAGATCTCCACTACAGCGTTTATCATTTGTACCCAAGGCAACATTATTTTTAACCATTTAAAACGAAAAAGCGGATTTCGATAGTTTGAAACCGGCTCCGCTTTGAATTTTGTTTTCGTTAAGCCTTTCAAACCAAAGATCTTTATCATTGCACTTAAATAATTTTGTTTTTTATTAAAAAAAAATCATAGGTGCCGTCATTGAGTTTGGTTTACTGCTAATCTACTAAAAGATAAATGTCCAAATGACAAAGAAAATTGCTTAGAATTCGTTAATTTATTTCCTAGCTTACTGTTATAAAATAATTCGAGTCTGCTTTTTACGTGAGCTTTTACTTACCGTTCGTGCTTCACTAGCTGTTGAGAAAAATGCTAAGTAATCAGAATTAGTGTACGACTTCTTGTCTGAAAATAAAAAATATATATAATTAAGTTTCCAGGTGTTAACGTGGCGCAGAGTAAGATAACGGCGGTTTATTATTATCTATTTTCAACGTGAGAAATCAATTTCTAAAAGTATCCATACATTATCCAAATTACCTTACCAAAACGAAGATTTTGCCCCAAGTCAAAATAAATAGTAGTTGTCAAAAGTAATCTGATAGTGGAAATGTTCCCCGCGTATGTAATTATTTGATCTTCCTTACAGTATTTGTTATAAGACGAACTCAATTTTCTTTTACAGTCAGAAAAAGAAAATAAAAGCAAATGATTTTCGGACTAATGATCTATACTTACTTATCGTAAGGACATAAGCTTCATAACAATTCCTCATTGTAGATAGAACAGTGGTACTCGGTAGATTCTCTTTTGGGCAATACAAATTTTTATAAAGCCTATCATGCAAAGTACTATCTTGTCGCGTCAGGTAGTAACAACTGTTGATCCAGTCGTTTATTTCATTAATTTTTAAGAGGTCAGAAGGATCAGCTTTCAACTGAGCTTGGGTTATTAACTTATCGGCTGAAACAAAACACAATGAACAAATTAATTTAACAAAATAAACCTCTAATCTTCTATGCTAAGCTCCTTATCAATAATAATTTTGATGTCATTGTTATCTAGTACAGATGGAATACTTTTTTAAATATACCGCTATATAAATATATCTCTTTTAAATGACCAAAGTAGAAATGCGAAGATTTATTGATTAGCGATACCAAAATTCGGATTTTTGCTTAAACACGTTTTAAATCTAATACGGTCATCTTATAGTAAACATTTCAATCCATTTCTGGCAGCCATAGCACCAGATTCCGATATCCGGTAAAGTATTTACGGTATATAAAAAAAATATACTGATAAAGATGTGACAATTTGGAATATTTTACCTTTAAAAAATAAATAAAATTATCAATTTTTATTTGAAGTAATATTAAAGTGTACAAAAATACACTCGCGATCATAAAATCCGGGTCGCCTTGAAAATCACCGATATTTCATTTTTAACGAGCTTTATCGTAAATAACACAAATACAAACTAATGCATGTTTCTGAGAATTGTTGCGGTTTCCTTTGTAACAAAGAATTTCAATAGTGCCGATGTCGCGGGAAAGCGCACATTTCCCAAAATGAACGGTACCTGTAACTGCCGCTTGTTTTAAATGTGTCATTTGTGCTTCGACTTTCTGTTCAAACGCAACGAACAAACGTTTATTATTGCCACCATTAGTGTTTATTAGTGCCATTATTAGTGTTTATTATTGTTTATTTTTTGCCAAAAATACCCTTGACTGTCGTTGAAACGACACAAATTGTTGCGCTTGTGAAAGACGGTCACACTCAACGGCAAGTCGCAAGAACTGTTGGCGTAAGCCTTTCTTCGGTTCAACGAGTGCTTCAACGCTTTCAGGAGAAGGGTTTGCTATCCAAACGACTTGGCTCTGGACGAAGAAGAATGATCACGGTACGAGATGATTTTCATGTGTTTCAGGATTTACGAAACCGGACCTCAACTGCGATTATGCATCGAAATCGTCTACAGGAAGTACGAAATCGCAATGTTAGCGCTACAACAGTCAGGGGAAGACTTCGTTCTTTTGGACTATCATCTCGGGTAATGGCTACAGGACCGCCACTTCGCCTGGCGCATCGAGTTGCATGACAAGCTTTTGCTCGACAATACGCGCATTGGGGAATTAACGATTGAAGCAAAGAGTTATTCTCAGATGAATCCCGTTTCGGCCTAACTGGATCCGATGGACGTGTAAGAGTTTGGAGGAGAACCGGTGAATGATTTTCACAAGCTGGCATTGCTCCAAGAATGCCATTTGGTAGAGGCTCAGTCATGGCTTGGGGAGGTGTATCTTCCGACTTCCGCACAGAATTACCCTTCATCGAAAATAGGTCCTTAACTGCACGAAGGGACATTACGGAGATTCTGGAAGAACAAGTTATCCATACCATGACAAGGCTTGGAGAAAACACACGGTTTTTATGCAGAACAACGCTCGAACGCACGTTACCACGATCAGTATGCAATACTTGGACGAGGTTGGAATTACGAGGTTACTCTGGCCAGCTAGGTCTCCGGACCTGAATCCTATCGAACATATCTGGGACGATTTGAAAAAACGTATTCAACCCCTAACATCTCCTCCTAACAACGGACAAGAGCTTAAGGATCTGTTAGTGAGAGAGTGGAATAACATACCACAACATGTAATCCAGAGAAAAATTGAGAGTATGCCCCGTCGTCTGCAAGAGGTCATTAGAGCAAGTGGAGGCAATACACGATATTAGTCATTGAAATTTCACTGACATTTTACCACGTTCTGTATTTTCCATTTTTTTCGTATGCCTGTTTTATCAACAATTTGGTTTGTTTTCTGCTTTTTCAATAAAAACAATAAAAAACCGTTTTTTTTTTCTTTCAAAACAAACATTGATGACAAATAAAAAAATACGTTAGCCTAAAAAAAAGGTTATTACTGCATCAGAGGCAAAAATATTCTAGAAACTTAAAATTTTCAAGGTGACCCGGATTTTATGATCGCGAGTGTATATAATAATAAAAATAGTCATGAATAATTAGATATTTCTATCATTAAAACAAGTTAAGCAAAAAGCCGGTTTATTTTCACAATGTTCACAAAAAGTGTTTGGTCACCTTCCTGTCAGTTTCCTTACTTCTCATAGTCTGTCTTTACTTCTTGTAACAATCAACACAATTTCGTCTACGTTTTCTACCACGACCTTCTTCTCATTGCATACAATGTTTTCGTTTTGATAAATTGGTTTCAGAAGTACACTCATTTTGATTTGAAAGTTGTAATGCTAACAGTTCGCGAAACGTTAGCATTGGTATCTTTTTTGACGTGACAACGTCTTAAATTAGGTTGTGGCTCGGAGTCATTTAAGAAAAAGTGTAACGCCCGCTCACGTCTGTTACAGTGAGTCGCCGAACGAGAGAGAGGCCCGCCGGACCGGCGAATGCCTTGCGTCTCTCTCCCACTCAAACATGATCGGTCCGCTGCGCGCGGCACTAGAGAATTAGGCGCGTTGAATCGCTAAAGTTGAAAATCGTTGAAAGTATCGTCAGCTGTGTCTGTAGTGAAAATGTGGAGTGCTTAGATTCGTCATTTACAACAACTACAACAATAAAGGTAAATAATTGTACACTAATATTTCATTATCGTAAACTATGATTGATTGATTAATTGTTAGATTGACACAAAAGTTGAGAAACTGAGTTTATAGGTTATGTCATACTATTGACAAATGTTGATAGTGTTAAGTAAATTATTAGTTTAAATCACTCTGCAATCAATCGTAATTCAGTCGATTGAGAAGAAACAGCGCGTATTGCTAGTCAAACATTTAAAATAACAAATTATAACTTCTAACCTGTCAAAACAGGGCGACCAAACAAACGAACTAAACCGACCAATCACCACGCGCGGAGTTAGAATTTAACTGTGTTTAGCAAGAATTTCAAATTCCAATTTTAGTAAATGTTTTAATTTTCAACTTTACCATTTACATTTACAAATTTTAATTAATTTCAAATTTATTTAGCAAAAATTTGAACCTTCGATCTGAATAAGTGTTTTGATTTTCAAATTGATTCTTTAAAATTAAAAATATTAAAATATATATAATCAGAAGTGAACGTCACATAACATTATCTGTACTTATTATTATTTAATATGTAGGCAAATACATGTGACCATACTTGGTAGACACAATTGGAAATAATAATTTTTTATAACTGAAAAAAATAAATATATAAAATACTGGTAGCAAACAATAACTTCAATGATCGATATCTCCGCAACTAATTGATATATCGAAAAAATTTTCAAATAAATTTTGTAGAAAATAATAAGATCAATAATATAATATAAAATAAATAATATATAAAATAATATATAAAAATATAATATATAAAATATAAATAATATATAAAATAATAATATATTAATATATAATATATAAAATAATATATAAAAAATATAAAATAATATATAAAATAAATAGACAAAATCACTCAAATAGAAATTAGTTAAGTTTAAGTTTACATGTACAATGTTTTAGTAAACAAAATATATTTCTATTAAAACCGACTTTACAGGTAACCGATTTTTTCGATGTTTGTTTTATTATAGGCAATCCAGCTGTTGATCATTGTAGCACCAAAAATTAGTTCGAAGACTACCTTAAGACCATGGATACCACTTAAGACCTTTTCGTAAGGAAGAATAATAAGCTGCCATTGGTCACTGTAATTTACACATTTTTTAGCTTTGTTGTAGTCTCGGATAACTTGCGGTTTAAAAATATATTCCACTGGTTCCTCCCTTGTCTTTGATCTCTTTTTCTTGCCCGTATTGCAGAAGTTTACGGAATGCTCTGGTTTACTGGATAACATTAATACCGGTTTCTTGTCTTGTCAACGGATTACCTTTATATTGTCCTTATTTTTGATGCCGATTATTTTATTTTTCTTTAGTTTTTTTTTTGAACTATTTCCTTTGGGATACTTTTCCGATTGCTTCTAAGAGTCCCACAATAAAAAGTTTGGCGATTTAATAGATCTTTTGCAAGAGAAATGTCCGAATAAAAGTTATCAGCATATAAAGTTCGCCGGGCATCTAACAAGCTATTCATTAAGGTCAGCACAACTTTCTGAGAATGGCTTTTGTTTATCATATTGTTTTCTTTTCCACAGTAAAATATTACTTTATAGGTATATCCGCTGACTGTATCCACTGATCACTGGATACTTCTTTGTTCAAATTTATGGATTCGTCCCCATCAGAATTGTCACTATCTTTACTAGGAGTGTATTCAGGATCTCCATCAGACAAGTTTTCAAATGGATCACTATCAGATTCACTTTCAGTTTGTATCTTCATTTTGGTGCTTGTTGTAATTTTTTATTAGATGCATTTTCTAAGGCAATATTATGCCTTAGTTCATTTATGGATTCATGATATTTTTAAACTTATTTTGACGGTCATACAGTTTAAATAAGAATAGTGTCAAAATTGAAAGTCCTTCGTCTAAAGATAAAGTAGGCAAATTGGTTAATTTTTCCAATTGACTATCAGTAAATTTCTGCCAAGCTTTATAAGCTTTCTTTTTTCCAATATCATAAAACGAACTTATGGTATCATTCTTCTTCTTCTTCTTGATGTGCTTATCCGTTACGAATGTTGGCGATCATTATGGCAATATTTATCTTATCTGCAGCAGCGCGAAAAAGCTGCACAGATGTTGTATTGAACCAGATTTGAAGGTTCTTTAACCAAGATATTCTTCTTCTTCCTGGACCTTGTTTTCCAAATATTTTTCCTTGCAGGATGGCTTGAAGGAGAGCATATCTGGATTCATTTCGCATAATATGTCCGAAGAACTGTAACTTTTGAGATTTGATGGTGGTCAGTACCTCTTGGTTCTTATTCATTTTTCTGAGGACCTCCTCGTTTGTAACTCGGTCAGTCCACGGGATCTTAAGCATTATCCGATATAGCCACATCTCAAATGCTTCCAGTTTTCTGCACATATTTTCGTTCAAGGTCCACGACGATTCAACACCATAAAAAAGGACAGAGAAGATGTAGCATCGCAGCATTCTTTCTTTTGTATCAATAGAGGTTGTGACTCTTGAAGATTGAAGGTGGATCTAGCTTTTCGGATGCGTGCTCTAATCTCCTGGTTGTTGGTCCATTCTTCATTTATTATGGTGCCGAGGTAGTAGTGCATCACTTTTTCTATAGGGGATTGGTTGACGTAGAGTTGACTTTCTGTTATCCTTTTCTTGCTAATTATCATAAGCTTTGTCTTCTTAACGTTTATATTAAGTCCATATTGTTGACTGTAATACGTGATTTTGTTCATAGGAACTTCTAGGTCTTCTAAGTTGTCCGCAAATACTATGGTGTCATCTGCATATCTGATGTTGTTTAGCCGGTAACCATTTAGTAGAATACCTTTTTCAGTTTCGTGCAGCTTCGATAAATATTCTTTCAGAGTACAGATTGAAGATTAGAGGAGACAAAATACAGAATTGTCTCACTCCACGCATGATTTTCACATAGTCAGTGTGTTCAGCTTCAACTCTGAGATTTGCTGTCTGATTCCAGTAAAGATTTCTAATTATTTTCAGATCTTGGTTGCCAATTCCTGTTTCTTTTGGCGTGCTGTATTCGATCAAACGCTTTCTCGTAATCAACCAGACATACGTATACGTCGCAGTTGACGTCTCTGCATCCCTGGAATAAGACTTGTACTGAGAACAAAGCCTCTCCAGTACCAACAGCATTTGTGAACCCGAACTGGTTGGGGGAAATTTGACTTTCACACAGCTTGTAGATTCTCTTATGATTATGAATTATCTTTAGGAACAATTTTAGAAGATGACTCATGAGGCTTATAGTACGGTAATCTTCGCATTTTTTGCGAAAATCTACAGTTTTTTCGATTTTCCGGCAAAACGGTGCATATTTTCTTGCCACGTGTTTGGATTTTTTTAATCAGCAAGTCACCCTTAATCGAAATAATTCAAATTTTAAACAAAATATTCACTTTTAATTTTCACGACATTTTCAGCAAATACAGACATCCAAGTGGAAATTTTTCTCACGAACCGTTAGATGTAGGAAAATTCTGAGTATGGCAGAAGAACGAGCGGCCAATTTTATGTAGGAAATGTCCATTCGCTTGACTCTCCGACCAAAATTGACCCCAATATAGCCAATTAACGAAATTTGATAAAAATCCAATGGTCTACAGTTTTTTCGATTTTCCGGCAAAACGGTGCATAATTTCTGGCCACGTGTTTAGATTTTTTTAATCAGCAAGTCACCCTTAATCAAAATAATTTAAATTTTAAACAAAATATTCACTTTTAATTTTCACGAAATTTTCAGCAAATAAAGACATCAAAGTGGAAATTTTTCTCACGAACCGTTAGATGTAGGAAAATTCTGAGTATGGCAGAAGAATGAGCGGCGAATTTTATGTAGGAAATGTCCATTCGCTTGACTCTCGGACCAAAATTGAAGCCAATATAGCCGATTAACCAAATTTGATAAAAATCCAAGGGTACCCCCTTGGAAAAATTTTTCCAAATTTTACAAAAAAAAAATTTTGTTTAATGTTTTGGTACATGCACTTGGTCCAGCTTATTCCAAACATGTGTTTTTTTCTGATCCCCTTAATCCCAGTTTGCCGGAAAAGAGGAAAAATCGAATTAAAAAATCTACAGTTTTTTCAATTTTCCGGCAAAACGGTGCATATTTTCTTGCCACGTGTTTAGATTTTTTTAATCAGCAAGTTACCCTTAATCGAAATAATTCAAATTTCAAACAAAATATTCACTTTTAATTTTCACGAAATTTTCAGCAAATACAGACATCCAAGTGGAAATTTTTCTCAAGAACGGTTAGATGTAGGAAAATTCTGAGTATGGCAGAAGAACGAGCGGCTAATTTTATGTAGGAAATGTCCATTCGCTTGACTCTCGGACCAAAATTGACCCCAATATAGCCAATTAACGAAATTTGATAAAAATCCAATGGTCTACAGTTTTTTCGATTTTCCGGCAAAACGGTGCATATTTTCTTGCCACGTGTTTGGATTTTTTTAATCAGCAAGTCACCTTTAATCGAAATAATTCAAATTTCAAACAAAATATTCACTTTTAATTTTCACGAAATTTTCAGCAAATACAGACATCCAAGTGGAAATTTTTCTCACGAACCGTTCGATGTAGGAAAATTCTGAGTATGGCAGAAGAACGAGCGGCCAATTTTACGTAGGAAATGTCCATTCGCTTGACTCTCGGGCCAAAATTGACCCCAATATACCCAATTAACGAAATTTGATAAAAATCCAATGGTCTACAGTTTTTTCGATTTTCCGGCAAAACAGTGCATAATTTCTGGCCACGTGTTTAGATTTTTTTAATCAGCAAGTCACCCTTAATCAAAATAATTTAAATTTTAAACAAAATATTCACTTTTAATTTTCACGAAATTTTCAGCAAATAAAGACATCAAAGTGGAAATTTTTCTCACGAACCGTTAGATGTAGGAAAATTCTGAGTATGGCAGAAGAATGAGCGGCGAATTTTATGTAGGAAATGTCCATTCGCTTGACTCTCGGACCAAAATTGAAGCCAATATAGCCGATTAACCAAATTTGATAAAAATCCAAGGGTACCCCCTTGGAAAAAATTTTCCAAATTTTACAAAAAAAAAAATTTGTTTAATGTTTTGGTACATGCACTTGGTCCAGCTTATTATAAACATGTGTTTTTTTCTGATCCCCTTAATCCCAGTTTGCCGGAAAAGAGGAAAAATCGAATTAAAAAATCTACAGTTTTTTCGATTTTCCAGCAAAACGGTGCATATTTTCTTGCCACGTGTTAAGATTTTTTTAATCAGCAAGTCACCCTTAATCGAAATAATTCAAATTTCAAACAAAATATTCACTTTTAATTTTCACGAAATTTTCAGCAAATACAGACATCCAAGTGGAAATTTTTCTCACGAACGGTTAGATGTAGGAAAATTCTGAGTATGGCAGAAGAACGAGCGGCCAATTTTATGTAGGAAATGTCCATTCGCTTGACTCTCGGACCAAAATTGACCCCAATATAGCCAATTAACAAAATTTGATAAAAATCCAATGGTCTACAGTTTTTTCGATTTTCCGGCAAAACGGTGCATATTTTCTTGCCACGTGTTTGGATTTTTTTAATCAGCAAGTCACCCTTAATCGAAATAATTCAAATTTCAAACAAAATATTCACTTTTAATTTTCACGAAATTTTCGGCAAATACAGACATCCAAGTGGAAATTTTTCTCACGAACCGTTAGATGTAGGAAAATTCTGAGTATGGCAGAAGAACGAGCGGCCAATTTTATGTAGGAAATGTCCATTCGCTTGACTCTCCGACCAAAATTGACCCCAATATAGCCAATTAACGAAATTTGATAAAAATCCAATGGTCTACAGTTTTTTCGATTTTCCGGCAAAACGGTGCATAATTTCTGGCCACGTGTTTAGATTTTTTTAATCAGCAAGTCACCCTTAATCAAAATAATTTAAATTTTAAACAAAATATTCACTTTTAATTTTCACGAAATTTTCAGCAAATAAAGACATCAAAGTGGAAATTTTTCTCACGAACCGTTAGATGTAGGAAAATTCTGAGTATGGCAGAAGAATGAGCGGCGAATTTTATGTAGGAAATGTCCATTCGCTTGACTCTCGGACCAAAATTGAAGCCAATATAGCCGATTAACCAAATTTGATAAAAATCCAAGGGTACCCCCTTGGAAAAATTTTTCCAAATTTTACAAAAAAAAAATTTTGTTTAATGTTTTGGTACATGCACTTGGTCCAGCTTATTCCAAACATGTGTTTTTTTCTGATCCCCTTAATCCCAGTTTGCCGGAAAAGAGGAAAAATCGAATTAAAAAATCTACAGTTTTTTCAATTTTCCGGCAAAACGGTGCATATTTTCTTGCCACGTGTTTAGATTTTTTTAATCAGCAAGTCACCCTTAATCGAAATAATTCAAATTTCAAACAAAATATTCACTTTTAATTTTCACGAAATTTTCAGCAAATACAGACATCCAAGTGGAAATTTTTCTCAAGAACGGTTAGATGTAGGAAAATTCTGAGTATGGCAGAAGAACGAGCGGCTAATTTTATGTAGGAAATGTCCATTCGCTTGACTCTCGGACCAAAATTGACCCCAATATAGCCAATTAACGAAATTTGATAAAAATCCAATGGTCTACAGTTTTTTCGATTTTCCGGCAAAACGGTGCATATTTTCTTGCCACGTGTTTGGATTTTTTTAATCAGCAAGTCACCTTTAATCGAAATAATTCAAATTTCAAACAAAATATTCACTTTTAATTTTCACGAAATTTTCAGCAAATACAGACATCCAAGTGGAAATTTTTCTCACGAACCGTTCGATGTAGGAAAATTCTGAGTATGGCAGAAGAACGAGCGGCCAATTTTATGTAGGAAATGTCCATTCGCTTGACTCTCGGGCCAAAATTGACCCCAATATACCCAATTAACGAAATTTGATAAAAATCCAATGGTCTACAGTTTTTTCGATTTTCCGGCAAAACAGTGCATAATTTCTGGCCACGTGTTTAGATTTTTTTAATCAGCAAGTCACCCTTAATCAAAATAATTTAAATTTTAAACAAAATATTCACTTTTAATTTTCACGAAATTTTCAGCAAATAAAGACATCAAAGTGGAAATTTTTCTCACGAACCGTTAGATGTAGGAAAATTCTGAGTATGGCAGAAGAATGAGCGGCGAATTTTATGTAGGAAATGTCCATTCGCTTGACTCTCGGACCAAAATTGACCCCAATATAGCCAATTAACGAAATTTGATAAAAATCCAATGGTCTACAGTTTTTTCGATTTTCCGGCAAAACGGTGCATATTTTCTTGCCACGTGTTTGGATTTTTTTAATCAGCAAGTCACCCTTAATCGAAATAATTCAAATTTCAAACAAAATATTCACTTTTAATTTTCACGAAATTTTCGGCAAATACAGACATCCAAGTGGAAATTTTTCTCACGAACCGTTAGATGTAGAAAAATTCTGAGTATGGCAGAAGAACGAGCGGCCAATTTTATGTAGGAAATGTCCATTCGCTTGACTCTCGGACCAAAATTGACCCCAATATAGCCAATTAACGAAATTTGATAAAAATCCAATGGTCTACAGTTTTTTCGATTTTCCGGCAAAACGGTGCATAATTTCTGGCCACGTGTTTAGATTTTTTTAATCAGCAAGTCACCCTTAATCGAAATAATTTAAATTTTAAACAAAATATTCACTTTTAATTTTCACGAAATTTTCAGCAAATACAGACATCCAAGTGGAAATTTTTCTCACGAACCGTTAGATGTAGGAAAATTCTGAGTATGGCAGAAGAACGAGCGGCCAATGTTATGTAGGAAGTGTCCATTCGCTTGACTCTCGGACCAAAATTGACCCCAATATAGCCAATTAACAAAATTTGATAAAAATCCAATGGTCTACAGTTTTTTCGATTTACCGGCAAAACGGTGCATATTTTCTTGCCACGTTTTTGGATTTTTTTAATCGGCAAGTCACCCTTAATCGAAATAATTCAAATTTCAAACAAAATATTCACTTTTAATTTTCACGAAATTTTCAGCAAATACAGACATCCAAGTGGAAATTTTTCTCACGAACCGTTAGATGTAGGAAAATTCTGAGTATGGCAGAAGAACGAGCGGCCAATTTTATGTAGGAAATGTCTATTCGCTTGACTCTCGGACCAAAATTGAAGCCAATGTAGCCGATTAACCAAATTTGATAAAAATCCAATGGTCTACAGTTTTTTCGATTTTCCGGCAAAACGGTGCATATTTTCTTACCACGTGTTTGGATTTTTTTAATCAGCAAGTCACACTTAATCGAAATAATTCAAATTTCAAACAAAATATTCACTTTTAATTTTCACGAAATTTTCAGCAAATACAGACATCCAAGTGGAAATTTTTCTCACGAACCATTAGATGTAGGAAAATTCTGAGTATGGCAGAAGAATGAGCGGCGAATTTTATGTAGGAAATGTCAATCGCTTGACTCTCGGACCAAAATTGAAGCCAATATAGCCGATTAACCAAATTTGATAAAAATCCAAAATTTTTTCCAAATTTTACAAAAAAAAAAATTTGTTTAATGTTTTGGTACATGCACTTGGTCCGGCTTATTCCAAACATGTGTTTTTTTCTGATCCCCTTAACCCCAGTTTGCCGGAACAGAGGAAAAATCGAATTAAAAAATCTACAGTTTTTTCGATTTTCCGGCAAAACGGTGCATATTTTCTTACCACGTGTTTGGATTTTTTTAATCAGCAAGTCACACTTAATCGAAATAATTCAAATTTCAAACAAAATATTCACTTTTAATTTTCACGAAATTTTCAGCAAATACAGACATCCAAGTGGAAATTTTTCTCACGAACCGATAGATCTAGGAAAATTCTGAGTATGGCAGAAGAACGAGCGGCCAATTTTATGTAGGAAATGTCCATTCGCTTGACTCTCGGACCAAAATTGACCCCAATATAGCCAATTAACAAAATTTGATAAAAATCCAATGGTCTACAGTTTTTTCGATTTTCCGGCAAAACGGTGCATATTTTCTTGCCACGTGTATGGATTTTTTTTAATCAGCAAGTCACCCTTAATCGAAATAATTCAAATTTCAAACAAAATATTCACTTTTAATTTTCACGAAATTTTCAGCAAATACAGACATCCAAGTGGAAATTTTTCTCACGAACCGTTAGATGTAGGAAAATTCTGAGTATGGCAGAAGAACGAGCGGCCAATTTTATGTAGGAAATGTCTATTCGCTTGACTCTCGGACCAAAATTGAAGCCAATATAGCCGATTAACCAAATTTGATAAAAATCCAATGGTCTACAGTTTTTTCGATTTTCCGGCAAAACGGTGCATAATTTCTGGCCACGTGTTTAGATTTTTTTAATCAGCAAGTCACCCTTAATCGAAATAATTCAAATTTCAAACAAAATATTCACTTTTAATTTTCACGAAATTTTCAGCAAATACAGACATCCAAGTGGAAATTTTTCTCACGAACCGTTAGATGTAGGAAAATTCTGAGTATGGCAGAAGAATGAGCGGCGAATTTTATGTAGGAAATGTCAATCGCTTGACTCTCGGACCAAAATTGAAGAAAATATAGCCGATTAACCAAATTTGATAAAAATCCAAGGGTACCCCCTTGGAAAAATTTTTCCAAATTTTACAAAAAAAAAAATTTGTTTAATGTTTTGGTACATGCACTTGGTCCAGCTTATTCCAAACATGTGTTTTTTTCTGATCCCCTTAACCCCAGTTTGCCGGAACAGAGGAAAAATCGAATTAAAAAATCTACAGTTTTTTCGATTTTCCGGCAAAACGGTGCATATTTTCTTACCACGTGTTTGGATTTTTTTAATCAGCAAGTCACACTTAATCGAAATAATTCAAATTTCAAACAAAATATTCACTTTTAATTTTCACGAAATTTTCAGCAAATACAGACATCCAAGTGGAAATTTTTCTCACGAACCGTTAGATCTAGGAAAATTCTGAGTATGGCAGAAGAACGAGCGGCCAATTTTATGTAGGAAATGTCCATTCGCTTGACTCTCGGACCAAAATTGACCCCAATATAGCCAATTAACGAAATTTGATAAAAATCCAATGGTCTACAGTTTTTTCGATTTTCCGGCAAAACGGTGCATATTTTCTTGCCACGTGTATGGATTTTTTTAATCAGCAAGTCACCCTTAATCGAAATAATTCAAATTTCAAACAAAATATTCACTTTTAATTTTCACGAAATTTTCAGCAAATACAGACATCCAAGTGGAAATTTTTCTCACGAACCGTTAGATGTAGAAAAATTCTGAGTATGGCAGAAGAACGAGCGGCCAATTTTATGTAGGAAATGTCTATTCGCTTGACTCTCGGACCAAAATTGAAGCCAATATAGCCGATTAACCAAATTTGATAAAAATCCAATGGTCTACAGTTTTTTCGATTTTCCGGCAAAACGGTGCATAATTTCTGGCCACGTGTTTAGATTTTTTTAATCAGCAAGTCACCCTTAATCGAAATAATTCAAATTTCAAACAAAATATTCACTTTTAATTTTCACGAAATTTTCAGCAAATACAGACATTCAAGTGGAAATTTTTCTCACGAACCGTTAGATGTAGGAAAATTCTGACTATGGCAGAAGAATGAGCGGCGAATTTTATGTAGGAAATGTCCATTCGCTTGACTCTCGGACCAAAATTGAAGCCAATATAGCCGATTAACCAAATTTGATAAAAATCCAAGGGTACCCCCTTGGAAACATTTTTCCAAATTTTACAAAAAAAAAATTTTGTTTAATGTTTTGGTACATGCACTTGGTCCAGCTTATTCCAAACATGTGTTTTTTTCTGATCCCCTTAATCCCAGTTTGCCGGAAAAGAGGAAAAATCGAATTAAAAAATCTACAGTTTTTTCGATTTTCCAGCAAAACGGTGCATATTTTCTTGCCACGTGTTTAGATTTTTTTAATCAGCAAGTCACCCTTAATCGAAATAATTCAAATTTCAAACAAAATATTCACTTTTAATTTTCACGAAATTTTCAGCAAATACAGACATCCAAGTGGAAATTTTTCTCACGAACCGTTAGATCTAGGAAAATTCTGAGTATGGCAGAAGAACGAGCGGCCAATTTTATGTAGGAAATGTCCATTCGCTTGACTCTCGGACCAAAATTGAAGCCAATATAGCCGATTAACCAAATTTGATAAAAATCCAATGGTCTACAGTTTTTCCATTTTCCGGCAAAACGGTGCATAATTTCTGGCCACGTGTTTAGATTTTTTTAATCAGCAAGTTACCCTTAATCGAAATAATTCAAATTTCAAACAAAATATTCACTTTTAATTTTCACGAAATTTTCAGCAAATACAGACATCCAAGTGGAAATTTTTCTCACGAACCGTTAGATATAGGAAAATTCTGAGTATGGCAGAAGAATGAGCGGCGAATTTTATGTAGGAAATGTCCATTCGCTTGACTCTCGGACCAAAATTGAAGCCAATATAGCCGATTAACCAAATTTGATAAAAATCCAAGGGTACCCCCTTGGAAACATTTTTCCAAATTTTACAAAAAAAAAATTTTGTTTAATGTTTTGGTACATGCACTTGGTCCAGCTTATTCCAAACATGTGTTTTTTTCTGATCCCCTTAATCCCAGTTTGCCGGAAAAGAGGAAAAATCGAATTAAAAAATCTACAGTTTTTTCGATTTTCCAGCAAAACGGTGCATATTTTCTTGCCACGTGTTTAGATTTTTTTAATCAGCAAGTCACCCTTAATCGAAATAATTGAAATTTCAAACAAAATATTCACTTTTAATTTTCACGAAATTTTCAGCAAATACAGACATCCAAGTGGAAATTTTTCTCACGAACGGTTAGATGTAGGAAAATTCTGAGTATGGCAGAAGAACGAGCGGCCAATTTTATGTAGGAAATGTCCATTCGCTTGACTCTCGGACCAAAATTGACCCCAATATAGCCAATTAACGAAATTTGATAAAAATCCAATGGTCTACAGTTTTTTCGATTTTCCGGCAAAACGGTGCATATTTTCTTGCCACGTGTTTGGATTTTTTTAATCAGCAAGTCACCCTTAATCGAAATAGTTCAAATTTCAAACAAAATATTCACTTTTAATTTTCACGAAATTTTCGGCAAATACGGACATCCAAGTGGAAATTTTTCTCACGAACCGTTAGATGTAGGAAAATTCTGAGTATGGCAGAAGAACGAGCGGCCAATTTTATGTAGGAAATGTCCATTCGCTTGACTCTCGGACCAAAATTGACCCCAATATAGCCAATTAACGAAATTTGATAAAAATCCAATGGTCTACAGTTTTTTCGATTTTCCGGCAAAACGGTGCATAATTTCTGGCCACGTGTTTAGATTTTTTTAATCAGCAAGTCACCCTTAATCGAAATAATTTAAATTTTAAACAAAATATTCACTTTTAATTTTCACGAAATTTTCAGCAAATACAGACATCCAAGTGGAAATTTTTCTCACGAACCGTTAGATGTAGGAAAATTCTGAGTATGGCAGAAGAACGAGCGGCCAATGTTATGTAGGAAGTGTCCATTCGCTTGACTCTCGGACCAAAATTGACCCCAATATAGCCAATTAACAAAATTTGATAAAAATCCAATGGTCTACAGTTTTTTCGATTTTCCGGCAAAACGGTGCATATTTTCTTGCCACGTTTTTGGGTTTTTTTATTCGGCAAGTCACCCTTAATCGAAATAATTCAAATTTCAAACAAAATATTCACTTTTAATTTTCACGAAATTTTCAGCAAATACAGACATCCAAGTGGAAATTTTTCTCACGAACCGTTAGATGTAGGAAAATTCTGAGTATGGCAGAAGAACGAGCGGCCAATTTTATGTAGGAAATGTCTATTCGCTTGACTCTCGGACCAAAATTGAAGCCAATATAGCCGATTAACCAAATTTGATAAAAATCCAATGGTCTACAGTTTTTTCGATTTTCCGGCAAAACGGTGCATAATTTCTGGCCACGTGTTTAGATTTTTTTAATCAGCAAGTTACCCTTAATCGAAATAATTCAAATTTCAAACAAAATATTCACTTTTAATTTTCACGAAATTTTCAGCAAATACAGACATCCAAGTGGAAATTTTTCTCACGAACGGTTAGATGTAGGAAAATTCTGGGTATGGCAGAAGAACGAGCGGCCAATTTTATGTAGGAAATGTCCATTCGCTTGACTCTCGGACCAAAATTGACCCCAATATAGCCAATTAACAAAATTTGATAAAAATCCAATGGTCTACAGTTTTTTCGATTTTCCGGCAAAACGGTGCATATTTTCTTGCCACGTGTTTGGATTTTTTTAATCAGCAAGTCACCCTTAATCGAAATAATTCAAATTTCAAACAAAATATTCACTTTTAATTTTCACGAAATTTTCGGCAAATACAGACATCCAAGTGGAAATTTTTCTCACGAACCGTTAGATGTAGGAAAATTCTGAGTATGGCAGAAGAACGAGCGGCCAATTTTATGTAGGAAATGTCCATTCGCTTGACTCTCCGACCAAAATTGACCCCAATATAGCCAATTAACGAAATTTGATAAAAATCCAATGGTCTACAGTTTTTTCGATTTTCCGGCAAAACGGTGCATAATTGCTGGCCACGTGTTTAGATTTTTTTAATCAGCAAGTCACCCTTAATCAAAATAATTTAAATTTTAAACAAAATATTCACTTTTAATTTTCACGAAATTTTCAGCAAATAAAGACATCAAAGTGGAAATTTTTCTCAAGAACGGTTAGATGTAGGAAAATTCTGAGTATGGCAGAAGAACGAGCGGCTAATTTTATGTAGGAAATGTCCATTCGCTTGACTCTCGGACCAAAATTGACCCCAATATAGCCAATTAACGAAATTTGATAAAAATCCAATGGTCTACAGTTTTTTCGATTTTCCGGCAAAACGGTGCATATTTTCTTGCCACGTGTTTGGATTTTTTTAATCAGCAAGTCACCTTTAATCGAAATAATTCAAATTTCAAACAAAATATTCACTTTTAATTTTCACGAAATTTTCAGCAAATACAGACATCCAAGTGGAAATTTTTCTCACGAACCGTTCGATGTAGGAAAATTCTGAGTCTGGCAGAAGAACGAGCGGCCAATTTTATGTAGGAAATGTCCATTCGCTTGACTCTCGGGCCAAAATTGACCCCAATATACCCAATTAACGAAATTTGATAAAAATCCAATGGTCTACAGTTTTTTCGATTTTCCGGCAAAACAGTGCATAATTTCTTGCCACGTGTTTGGATTTTTTTAATCAGCAAGTCACCCTTAATCGAAATAATTCAAATTTCAAACAAAATATTCACTTTTAATTTTCACGAAATTTTCGGCAAATACAGACATCCAAGTGGAAATTTTTCTCACGAACCGTTAGATGTAGGAAAATTCTGAGTATGGCAGAAGAACGAGCGGCCAATTTTATGTAGGAAATGTCCATTCGCTTGACTCTCCGACCAAAATTGACCCCAATATAGCCAATTAACGAAATTTGATAAAAATCCAATGGTCTACAGTTTTTTCGATTTTCCGGCAAAACGGTGCATAATTTCTGGCCACGTGTTTAGATTTTTTTAATCAGCAAGTCACCCTTAATCAAAATAATTTAAATTTTAAACAAAATATTCACTTTTAATTTTCACGAAATTTTCAGCAAATAAAGACATCAAAGTGGAAATTTTTCTCAAGAACGGTTAGATGTAGGAAAATTCTGAGTATGGCAGAAGAACGAGCGGCTAATTTTATGTAGGAAATGTCCATTCGCTTGACTCTCGGACCAAAATTGACCCCAATATAGCCAATTAACGAAATTTGATAAAAATCCAATGGTCTACAGTTTTTTCGATTTTCCGGCAAAACGGTGCATATTTTCTTGCCACGTGTTTGGATTTTTTTAATCAGCAAGTCACCTTTAATCGAAATAATTCAAATTTCAAACAAAATATTCACTTTTAATTTTCACGAAATTTTCAGCAAATACAGACATCCAAGTGGAAATTTTTCTCACGAACCGTTCGATGTAGGAAAATTCTGAGTATGGCAGAAGAACGAGCGGCCAATTTTATGTAGGAAATGTCCATTCGCTTGACTCTCGGGCCAAAATTGACCCCAATATACCCAATTAACGAAATTTGATAAAAATCCAATGGTCTACAGTTTTTTCGATTTTCCGGCAAAACAGTGCATAATTTCTGGCCACGTGTTTAGATTTTTTTAATCAGCAAGTCACCCTTAATCAAAATAATTTAAATTTTAAACAAAATATTCACTTTTAATTTTCACGAAATTTTCAGCAAATAAAGACATCAAAGTGGAAATTTTTCTCACGAACCGTTAGATGTAGGAAAATTCTGAGTCTGGCAGAAGAATGAGCGGCGAATTTTATGTAGGAAATGTCCATTCGCTTGACTCTCGGACCAAAATTGAAGCCAATATAGCCGATTAACCAAATTTGATAAAAATCCAAGGGTACCCCCTTGGAAAAATTTTTCCAAATTTTACAAAAAAAAAATTTTGTTTAATGTTTTGGTACATGCACTTGGTCCAGCTTATTCCAAACATGTGTTTTTTTCTGATCCCCTTAATCCCAGTTTGCCGGAAAAGAGGAAAAATCGAATTAAAAAATCTACAGTTTTTTCAATTTTCCGGCAAAACGGTGCATATTTTCTTGCCACGTGTTTAGATTTTTTTAATCAGCAAGTCACCCTTAATCGAAATAATTCAAATTTCAAACAAAATATTCACTTTTAATTTTCACGAAATTTTCAGCAAATACAGACATCCAAGTGGAAATTTTTCTCACGAACCGTTCGATGTAGGAAAATTCTGAGTATGGCAGAAGAACGAGCGGCCAATTTTATGTAGGAAATGTCCATTCGCTTGACTCTCGGGCCAAAATTGACCCCAATATACCCAATTAACGAAATTTGATAAAAATCCAATGGTCTACAGTTTTTTCGATTTTCCGGCAAAACAGTGCATAATTTCTGGCCACGTGTTTAGATTTTTTTAATCAGCAAGTCACCCTTAATCAAAATAATTTAAATTTTAAACAAAATATTCACTTTTAATTTTCACGAAATTTTCAGCAAATAAAGACATCAAAGTGGAAATTTTTCTCACGAACCGTTAGATGTAGGAAAATTCTGAGTCTGGCAGAAGAATGAGCGGCGAATTTTATGTAGGAAATGTCCATTCGCTTGACTCTCGGACCAAAATTGAAGCCAATATAGCCGATTAACCAAATTTGATAAAAATCCAAGGGTACCCCCTTGGAAAAATTTTTCCAAATTTTACAAAAAAAAAATTTTGTTTAATGTTTTGGTACATGCACTTGGTCCAGCTTATTATAAACATGTGTTTTTTTCTGATCCCCTTAATCCCAGTTTGCCGGAAAAGAGGAAAAATCGAATTAAAAAATCTACAGTTTTTTCGATTTTGCAGCAAAACGGTGCATATTTTCTTGCCACGTGTTAAGATTTTTTTAATCAGCAAGTCACCCTTAATCGAAATAATTCAAATTTCAAACAAAATATTCACTTTTAATTTTCACGAAATTTTCAGCAAATACAGACATCCAAGTGGAAATTTTTCTCACGAACCGTTAGATGTAGGAAAATTCTGAGTATGGCAGAAGAACGAGCGGCCAATTTTATGTAGGAAATGTCCATTCGCTTGACTCTCGGACCAAAATTGACCCCAATATAGCCAATTAACAAAATTTGATAAAAATCCAATGGTCTACAGTTTTTTCGATTTTCCGGCAAAACGGTGCATATTTTCTTGCCACGTGTTTGGATTTTTTTAATCAGCAAGTCACCCTTAATCGAAATAATTCAAATTTCAAACAAAATATTCACTTTTAATTTTCACGAAATTTTCGGCAAATACAGACATCCAAGTGGAAATTTTTCTCACGAACCGTTAGATGTAGGAAAATTCTGAGTATGGCAGAAGAACGAGCGGCCAATTTTATGTAGGAAATGTCCATTCGCTTGACTCTCCGACCAAAATTGACCCCAATATAGCCAATTAACGAAATTTGATAAAAATCCAATGGTCTACAGTTTTTTCGATTTTCCGGCAAAACGGTGCATAATTTCTGGCCACGTGTTTAGATTTTTTTAATCAGCAAGTCACCCTTAATCAAAATAATTTAAATTTTAAACAAAATATTCTTTTTTAATTTTCACGAAATTTTCAGCAAATAAAGACATCAAAGTGGAAATTTTTCTCACGAACCGTTAGATGTAGGAAAATTCTGAGTATGGCAGAAGAATGAGCGGCGAATTTTATGTAGGAAATGTCCATTCGCTTGACTCTCGGACCAAAATTGAAGCCAATATAGCCGATTAACCAAATTTGATAAAAATCCAAGGGTACCCCCTTGGAAAAATTTTTCCAAATTTTACAAAAAAAAAATTTTGTTTAATGTTTTGGTACATGCACTTGGTCCAGCTTATTCCAAACATGTGTTTTTTTCTGATCCCCTTAATCCCAGTTTGCCGGAAAAGAGGAAAAATCGAATTAAAAAATCTACAGTTTTTTCAATTTTCCGGCAAAACGGTGCATATTTTCTTGCCACGTGTTTAGATTTTTTTAATCAGCAAGTCACCCTTAATCGAAATAATTCAAATTTCAAACAAAATATTCACTTTTAATTTTCACGAAATTTTCAGCAAATACAGACATCCAAGTGGAAATTTTTCTCACGAACCGTTCGATGTAGGAAAATTCTGAGTATGGCAGAAGAACGAGCGGCCAATTTTATGTAGGAAATGTCCATTCGCTTGACTCTCGGGCCAAAATTGACCCCAATATACCCAATTAACGAAATTTGATAAAAATCCAATGGTCTACAGTTTTTTCGATTTTCCGGCAAAACAGTGCATAATTTCTGGCCACGTGTTTAGATTTTTTTAATCAGCAAGTCACCCTTAATCAAAATAATTTAAATTTTAAACAAAATATTCACTTTTAATTTTCACGAAATTTTCAGCAAATAAAGACATCAAAGTGGAAATTTTTCTCACGAACCGTTAGATGTAGGAAAATTCTGAGTCTGGCAGAAGAATGAGCGGCGAATTTTATGTAGGAAATGTCCATTCGCTTGACTCTCGGACCAAAATTGAAGCCAATATAGCCGATTAACCAAATTTGATAAAAATCCAAGGGTACCCCCTTGGAAAAATTTTTCCAAATTTTACAAAAAAAAAATTTTGTTTAATGTTTTGGTACATGCACTTGGTCCAGCTTATTATAAACATGTGTTTTTTTCTGATCCCCTTAATCCCAGTTTGCCGGAAAAGAGGAAAAATCGAATTAAAAAATCTACAGTTTTTTCGATTTTGCAGCAAAACGGTGCATATTTTCTTGCCACGTGTTAAGATTTTTTTAATCAGCAAGTCACCCTTAATCGAAATAATTCAAATTTCAAACAAAATATTCACTTTTAATTTTCACGAAATTTTCAGCAAATACAGACATCCAAGTGGAAATTTTTCTCACGAACCGTTAGATGTAGGAAAATTCTGAGTATGGCAGAAGAACGAGCGGCCAATTTTATGTAGGAAATGTCCATTCGCTTGACTCTCCGACCAAAATTGACCCCAATATAGCCAATTAACAAAATTTGATAAAAATCCAATGGTCTACAGTTTTTTCGATTTTCCGGCAAAACGGTGCATATTTTCTTGCCACGTGTTTGGATTTTTTTAATCAGCAAGTCACCCTTAATCGAAATAATTCAAATTTCAAACAAAATATTCACTTTTAATTTTCACGAAATTTTCGGCAAATACAGACATCCAAGTGGAAATTTTTCTCACGAACCGTTAGATGTAGGAAAATTCTGAGTATGGCAGAAGAACGAGCGGCCAATTTTATGTAGGAAATGTCCATTCGCTTGACTCTCCGACCAAAATTGACCCCAATATAGCCAATTAACGAAATTTGATAAAAATCCAATGGTCTACAGTTTTTTTCATTTTCCGGCAAAACGGTGCATAATTTCTGGCCACGTGTTTAGATTTTTTTAATCAGCAAGTCACCCTTAATCAAAATAATTTAAATTTTAAACAAAATATTCACTTTTAATTTTCACGAAATTTTCAGCAAATAAAGACATCAAAGTGGAAATTTTTCTCACGAACCGTTAGATGTAGGAAAATTCTGAGTATGGCAGAAGAATGAGCGGCGAATTTTATGTAGGAAATGTCCATTCGCTTGACTCTCGGACCAAAATTGAAGCCAATATAGCCGATTAACCAAATTTGATAAAAATCCAAGGGTACCCCCTTGGAAAAATTTTTCCAAATTTTACAAAAAAAAAATTTTGTTTAATGTTTTGGTACATGCACTTGGTCCAGCTTATTCCAAACATGTGTTTTTTTCTGATCCCCTTAATCCCAGTTTGCCGGAAAAGAGGAAAAATCGAATTAAAAAATCTACAGTTTTTTCGATTTTCCAGCAAAACGGTGCATATTTTCTTGCCACGTGTTAAGATTTTTTTAATCAGCAAGTCACCCTTAATCGAAATAATTCAAATTTCAAACAAAATATTCACTTTTAATTTTCACGAAATTTTCAGCAAATACAGACATCCAAGTGGAAATTTTTCTCACGAACGGTTAGATGTAGGAAAATTCTGAGTATGGCAGAAGAACGAGCGGCCAATTTTATGTAGGAAATGTCCATTCCCTTGACTCTCGGACCAAAATTGACCCCAATATAGCCAATTAACAAAATTTGATAAAAATCCAATGGTCTACAGTTTTTTCGATTTTCCGGCAAAACGGTGCATATTTTCTTGCCACGTGTTTGGATTTTTTTAATCAGCAAGTCACCCTTAATCGAAATAATTCAAATTTCAAAAAAAATATTCACTTTTAATTTTCACGAAATTTTCGGCAAATACAGACATCCAAGTGGAAATTTTTCTCACGAACCGTTAGATGTAGAAAAATTCTGAGTATGGCAGAAGAACGAGCGGCCAATTTTATGTAGGAAATGTCCATTCGCTTGACTCTCGGACCAAAATTGACCCCAATATAGCCAATTAACGAAATTTGATAAAAATCCAATGGTCTACAGTTTTTTCGATTTTCCGGCAAAACGGTGCATAATTTCTGGCCACGTGTTTAGATTTTTTTAATCAGCAAGTCACCCTTAATCGAAATAATTTAAATTTTAAACAAAATATTCACTTTTAATTTTCACGAAATTTTCAGCAAATACAGACATCCAAGTGGAAATTTTTCTCACGAACCGTTAGATGTAGGAAAATTCTGAGTATGGCAGAAGAACGAGCGGCCAATGTTATGTAGGAAGTGTCCATTCGCTTGACTCTCGGACCAAAATTGACCCCAATATAGCCAATTAACAAAATTTGATAAAAATCCAATGGTCTACAGTTTTTTCGATTTTCCGGCAAAACGGTGCATATTTTCTTGCCACGTTTTTGGATTTTTTTAATCGGCAAGTCACCCTTAATCGAAATAATTCAAATTTCAAACAAAATATTCACTTTTAATTTTCACGAAATTTTCAGCAAATACAGACATCCAAGTGGAAATTTTTCTCACGAACCGTTAGATGTAGGAAAATTCTGAGTATGGCAGAAGAACGAGCGGCCAATTTTATGTAGGAAATGTCTATTCGCTTGACTCTCGGACCAAAATTGAAGCCAATGTAGCCGATTAACCAAATTTGATAAAAATCCAATGGTCTACAGTTTTTTCGATTTTCCGGCAAAACGGTGCATATTTTCTTACCACGTGTTTGGATTTTTTTAATCAGCAAGTCACACTTAATCGAAATAATTCAAATTTCAAACAAAATATTCACTTTTAATTTTCACGAAATTTTCAGCAAATACAGACATCCAAGTGGAAATTTTTCTCACGAACCATTAGATGTAGGAAAATTCTGAGTATGGCAGAAGAATGAGCGGCGAATTTTATGTAGGAAATGTCAATCGCTTGACTCTCGGACCAAAATTGAAGCCAATATAGCCGATTAACCAAATTTGATAAAAATCCAAAATTTTTTCCAAATTTTACAAAAAAAAAAATTTGTTTAATGTTTTGGTACATGCACTTGGTCCAGCTTATTCCAAACATGTGTTTTTTTCTGATCCCCTTAACCCCAGTTTGCCGGAACAGAGGAAAAATCGAATTAAAAAATCTACAGTTTTTTCGATTTTCCGGCAAAACGGTGCATATTTTCTTACCACGTGTTTGGATTTTTTTAATCAGCAAGTCACACTTAATCGAAATAATTCAAATTTCAAACAAAATATTCACTTTTAATTTTCACGAAATTTTCAGCAAATACAGACATCCAAGTGGAAATTTTTCTCACGAACCGATAGATCTAGGAAAATTCTGAGTATGGCAGAAGAACGAGCGGCCAATTTTATGTAGGAAATGTCCATTCGCTTGACTCTCGGACCAAAATTGACCCCAATATAGCCAATTAACGAAATTTGATAAAAATCCAATGGTCTACAGTTTTTTCGATTTTCCGGCAAAACGGTGCATATTTTCTTGCCACGTGTATGGATTTTTTTAATCAGCAAGTCACCCTTAATCGAAATAATTCAAATTTCAAACAAAATATTCACTTTTAATTTTCACGAAATTTTCAGCAAATACAGACATCCAAGTGGAAATTTTTCTCACGAACCGTTAGATGTAGGAAAATTCTGAGTATGGCAGAAGAACGAGCGGCCAATTTTATGTAGGAAATGTCTATTCGCTTGACTCTCGGACCAAAATTGAAGCCAATATAGCCGATTAACCAAATTTGATAAAAATCCAATGGTCTACAGTTTTTTCGATTTTCCGGCAAAACGGTGCATAATTTCTGGCCACGTGTTTAGATTTTTTTAATCAGCAAGTCACCCTTAATCGAAATAATTCAAATTTCAAACAAAATATTCACTTTTAATTTTCACGAAATTTTCAGCAAATACAGACATCCAAGTGGAAATTTTTCTCACGAACCGTTAGATGTAGGAAAATTCTGAGTATGGCAGAAGAATGAGCGGCGAATTTTATGTAGGAAATGTCCATTCGCTTGACTCTCGGACCAAAATTGAAGCCAATAAAGCCGATTAACCAAATTTGATAAAAATCCAAGGGTACCCCTTGGAAAAATTTTTCCAAATTTTACAAAAAAAAAATTTTGTTTAATGTTTTGGTACATGCACTTGGTCCAGCTTATTCCAAACATGTGTTTTTTTCTGATCCCCTTAACCCCAGTTTGCCGGAAAAGAGGAAAAATCGAATTAAAAAATCTACAGTTTTTTCGATTTTCCGGCAAAACGGTGCATATTTTCTTGCCACGTGTTTAGATTTTTTTAATCAGCAAGTCACCCTTAATCGAAATAATTCAAATTTCAAACAAAATATTCACATTTAATTTTCACGAAATTTTCAGCAAATACAGACATCCAAGTGGAAATTTTTCTCACGAACCGTTAGATGTAGGAAAATTCTGAGTATGGCAGAACAACGAGCGGCCAATGCTATGTAGGAAGTGTCCATTCGCTTGACTCTCGGACCAAAATTGACCCCAATATAGCCAATTAACGAAATTTGATAAAAATCCAATGGTCTACAGTTTTTTCGATTTTCCGGCAAAACGGTGCATATTTTCTTGCCACGTGTTTGGATTTTTTTAATCAGCAAGTCACCCTTAATCGAAATAATTCAAATTTCAAACAAAATATTCACTTTTAATTTTCACGAAATTTTCAGCAAATACAGACATCCAAGTGGAAATTTTTCTCACGAACCGATAGATCTAGGAAAATTCTGAGTATGGCAGAAGAACGAGCGGCCAATTTTATGTAGGAAATGTCCATTCGCTTGACTCTCGGACCAAAATTGACCCCAATATAGCCAATTAACGAAATTTGATAAAAATCCAATGGTCTACAGTTTTTTCGATTTTCCGGCAAAACGGTGCATATTTTCTTGCCACGTGTATGGATTTTTTTAATCAGCAAGTCACCCTTAATCGAAATAATTCAAATTTCAAACAAAATATTCACTTTTAATTTTCACGAAATTTTCAGCAAATACAGACATCCAAGTGGAAATTTTTCTCACGAACCGTTAGATGTAGGAAAATTCTGAGTATGGCAGAAGAACGAGCGGCCAATTTTATGTAGGAAATGTCTATTCGCTTGACTCTCGGACCAAAATTGAAGCCAATATAGCCGATTAACCAAATTTGATAAAAATCCAATGGTCTACAGTTTTTTCGATTTTCCGGCAAAACGGTGCATAATTTCTGGCCACGTGTTTAGATTTTTTTAATCAGCAAGTCACCCTTAATCGAAATAATTCAAATTTCAAACAAAATATTCACTTTTAATTTTCACGAAATTTTCAGCAAATACAGACATCCAAGTGGAAATTTTTCTCACGAACCGTTAGATGTAGGAAAATTCTGAGTATGGCAGAAGAATGAGCGGCGAATTTTATGTAGGAAATGTCCATTCGCTTGACTCTCGGACCAAAATTGAAGCCAATAAAGCCGATTAACCAAATTTGATAAAAATCCAAGGGTACCCCTTGGAAAAATTTTTCCAAATTTTACAAAAAAAAAATTTTGTTTAATGTTTTGGTACATGCACTTGGTCCAGCTTATTCCAAACATGTGTTTTTTTCTGATCCCCTTAACCCCAGTTTGCCGGAAAAGAGGAAAAATCGAATTAAAAAATCTACAGTTTTTTCGATTTTCCGGCAAAACGGTGCATATTTTCTTGCCACGTGTTTAGATTTTTTTAATCAGCAAGTCACCCTTAATCGAAATAATTCAAATTTCAAACAAAATATTCACATTTAATTTTCACGAAATTTTCAGCAAATACAGACATCCAAGTGGAAATTTTTCTCACGAACCGTTAGATGTAGGAAAATTCTGAGTATGGCAGAACAACGAGCGGCCAATGCTATGTAGGAAGTGTCCATTCGCTTGACTCTCGGACCAAAATTGACCCCAATATAGCCAATTAACGAAATTTGATAAAAATCCAATGGTCTACAGTTTTTTCGATTTTCCGGCAAAACGGTGCATATTTTCTTGCCACGTGTTTGGATTTTTTTAATCAGCAAGTCACCCTTAATCGAAATAATTCAAATTTCAAACAAAATATTCACTTTTAATTTTCACGAAATTTTCAGCAAATACAGACATCCAAGTGGAAATTTTTCTCACGAACCGTTAGATGTAGGAAAATTCTGAGTATGGCAGAAGAATGAGCGGCGAATTTTATGTAGGAAATGTCAATCGCTTGACTCTCGGACCAAAATTGAAGAAAATATAGCCGATTAACCAAATTTGATAAAAATCCAAGGGTACCCCCTTGGAAAAATTTTTCCAAATTTTACAAAAAAAAAAATTTGTTTAATGTTTTGGTACATGCACTTGGTCCAGCTTATTCCAAACATGTGTTTTTTTCTGATCCCCTTAACCCCAGTTTGCCGGAACAGAGGAAAAATCGAATTAAAAAATCTACAGTTTTTTCGATTTTCCGGCAAAACGGTGCATATTTTCTTACCACGTGTTTGGATTTTTTTAATCAGCAAGTCACACTTAATCGAAATAATTCAAATTTCAAACAAAATATTCACTTTTAAATTTTCACGAAATTTTCAGCAAATACAGACATCCAAGTGGAAATTTTTCTCACGAACCGTTAGATCTAGGAAAATTCTGAGTATGGCAGAAGAACGAGCGGCCAATTTTATGTAGGAAATGTCCATTCGCTTGACTCTCGGACCAAAATTGACCCCAATATAGCCAATTAACGAAATTTGATAAAAATCCAATGGTCTACAGTTTTTTCGATTTTCCGGCAAAACGGTGCATATTTTCTTGCCACGTGTATGGATTTTTTTAATCAGCAAGTCACCCTTAATCGAAATAATTCAAATTTCAAACAAAATATTCACTTTTAATTTTCACGAAATTTTCAGCAAATACAGACATCCAAGTGGAAATTTTTCTCACGAACCGTTAGATGTAGGAAAATTCTGAGTATGGCAGAAGAACGAGCGGCCAATTTTATGTAGGAAATGTCTATTCGCTTGACTCTCGGACCAAAATTGAAGCCAATATAGCCGATTAACCAAATTTGATAAAAATCCAATGGTCTACAGTTTTTTCGATTTTCCGGCAAAACGGTGCATAATTTCTGGCCACGTGTTTAGATTTTTTTAATCAGCAAGTCACCCTTAATCGAAATAATTCAAATTTCAAACAAAATATTCACTTTTAATTTTCACGAAATTTTCAGCAAATACAGACATTCAAGTGGAAATTTTTCTCACGAACCGTTAGATGTAGGAAAATTCTGACTATGGCAGAAGAATGAGCGGCGAATTTTATGTAGGAAATGTCCATTCGCTTGACTCTCGGACCAAAATTGAAGCCAATATAGCCGATTAACCAAATTTGATAAAAATCCAAGGGTACCCCCTTGGAAACATTTTTCCAAATTTTACAAAAAAAAAATTTTGTTTAATGTTTTGGTACATGCACTTGGTCCAGCTTATTCCAAACATGTATTTTTTTCTGATCCCCTTAATCCCAGTTTGCCGGAAAAGAGGAAAAATCGAATTAAAAAATCTACAGTTTTTTCGATTTTCCAGCAAAACGGTGCATATTTTCTTGCCACGTGTTTAGATTTTTTTAATCAGCAAGTCACCCTTAATCGAAATAATTCAAATTTCAAACAAAATATTCACTTTTAATTTTCACGAAATTTTCAGCAAATACAGACATCCAAGTGGAAATTTTTCTCACGAACCGTTAGATCTAGGAAAATTCTGAGTATGGCAGAAGAACGAGCGGCCAATTTTATGTAGGAAATGTCCATTCGCTTGACTCTCGGACCAAAATTGAAGCCAATATAGCCGATTAACCAAATTTGATAAAAATCCAATGGTCTACAGTTTTTCCATTTTCCGGCAAAACGGTGCATAATTTCTGGCCACGTGTTTAGATTTTTTTAATCAGCAAGTTACCCTTAATCGAAATAATTCAAATTTCAAACAAAATATTCACTTTTAATTTTCACGAAATTTTCAGCAAATACAGACATCCAAGTGGAAATTTTTCTCACGAACCGTTAGATGTAGGAAAATTCTGAGTATGGCAGAAGAATGAGCGGCGAATTTTATGTAGGAAATGTCCATTCGCTTGACTCTCGGACCAAAATTGAAGCCAATATAGCCGATTAACCAAATTTGATAAAAATCCAAGGGTACCCCCTTGGAAACATTTTTCCAAATTTTACAAAAAAAAAATTTTGTTTAATGTTTTGGTACATGCACTTGGTCCAGCTTATTCCAAACATGTGTTTTTTTCTGATCCCCTTAATCCCAGTTTGCCGGAAAAGAGGAAAAATCGAATTAAAAAATCTACAGTTTTTTCGATTTTCCAGCAAAACGGTGCATATTTTCTTGCCACGTGTTTAGATTTTTTTAATCAGCAAGTCACCCTTAATCGAAATAATTGAAATTTCAAACAAAATATTCACTTTTAATTTTCACGAAATTTTCAGCAAATACAGACATCCAAGTGGAAATTTTTCTCACGAACGGTTAGATGTAGGAAAATTCTGAGTATGGCAGAAGAACGAGCGGCCAATTTTATGTAGGAAATGTCCATTCGCTTGACTCTCGGACCAAAATTGACCCCAATATAGCCAATTAACGAAATTTGATAAAAATCCAATGGTCTACAGTTTTTTCGATTTTCCGGCAAAACGGTGCATATTTTCATGCCACGTGTTTGGATTTTTTTAATCAGCAAGTCACCCTTAATCGAAATAGTTCAAATTTCAAACAAAATATTCACTTTTAATTTTCACGAAATTTTCGGCAAATACGGACATCCAAGTGGAAATTTTTCTCACGAACCGTTAGATGTAGGAAAATTCTGAGTATGGCAGAAGAACGAGCGGCCAATTTTATGTAGGAAATGTCCATTCGCTTGACTCTCGGACCAAAATTGACCCCAATATAGCCAATTAACGAAATTTGATAAAAATCCAATGGTCTACAGTTTTTTCGATTTTCCGGCAAAACGGTGCATAATTTCTGGCCACGTGTTTAGATTTTTTTAATCAGCAAGTCACCCTTAATCGAAATAATTTAAATTTTAAACAAAATATTCACTTTTAATTTTCACGAAATTTTCAGCAAATACAGACATCCAAGTGGAAATTTTTCTCACGAACCGTTAGATGTAGGAAAATTCTGAGTATGGCAGAAGAACGAGCGGCCAATGTTATGTAGGAAGTGTCCATTCGCTTGACTCTCGGACCAAAATTGACCCCAATATAGCCAATTAACAAAATTTGATAAAAATCCAATGGTCTACAGTTTTTTCGATTTTCCGGCAAAACGGTGCATATTTTCTTGCCACGTTTTTGGATTTTTTTATTCGGCAAGTCACCCTTAATCGAAATAATTCAAATTTCAAACAAAATATTCACTTTTAATTTTCACGAAATTTTCAGCAAATACAGACATCCAAGTGGAAATTTTTCTCACGAACCGTTAGATGTAGGAAAATTCTGAGTATGGCAGAAGAACGAGCGGCCAATTTTATGTAGGAAATGTCTATTCGCTTGACTCTCGGACCAAAATTGAAGCCAATATAGCCGATTAACCAAATTTGATAAAAATCCAATGGTCTACAGTTTTTTCGATTTTCCGGCAAAACGGTGCATAATTTCTGGCCACGTGTTTAGATTTTTTTAATCAGCAAGTTACCCTTAATCGAAATAATTCAAATTTCAAACAAAATATTCACTTTTAATTTTCACGAAATTTTCAGCAAATACAGACATCCAAGTGGAAATTTTTCTCACGAACCGTTAGATGTAGGAAAATTCTGAGTATGGCAGAAGAATGAGCGGCGAATTTTATGTAGGAAATGTCAATCGCTTGACTCTCGGACCAAAATTGAAGCCAATATAGCCGATTAACCAAATTTGATAAAAATCCAATGGTCTACAGTTTTTTCGATTTTCCGGCAAAACGGTGCATAATTTCTGGCCACGTGTTTAGATTTTTTTAATCAGCAAGTTACCCTTAATCGAAATAATTCAAATTTCAAACAAAATATTCACTTTTAATTTTCACGAAATTTTCGGCAAATACGGACATCCAAGTGGAAATTTTTCTCACGAACCGTTAGATGTAGGAAAATTCTGAGTATGGCAGAAGAACGAGCGGCCAATTTTATGTAGGAAATGTCCATTCGCTTGACTCTCGGACCAAAATTGACCCCAATATAGCCAATTAACGAAATTTGATAAAAATCCAATGGTCTACAGTTTTTTCGATTTTCCGGCAAAACGGTGCATAATTTCTGGCCACGTGTTTAGATTTTTTTAATCAGCAAGTCACCCTTAATCGAAATAATTTAAATTTTAAACAAAATACTCACTTTTAATTTTCACGAAATTTTCAGCAAATACAGACATCCAAGTGGAAATTTTTCTCACGAACCGTTAGATGTAGGAAAATTCTGAGTATGGCAGAAGAACGAGCGGCCAATGTTATGTAGGAAGTGTCCATTCGCTTGACTCTCGGACCAAAATTGACCCCAATATAGCCAATTAACAAAATTTGATAAAAATCCAATGGTCTACAGTTTTTTCGATTTTCCGGCAAAACGGTGCATATTTTCTTGCCACGTTTTTGGATTTTTTTAATCGGCAAGTCACCCTTAATCGAAATAATTCAAATTTCAAACAAAATATTCACTTTTAATTTTCACGAAATTTTCAGCAAATACAGACATCCAAGTGGAAATTTTTCTCACGAACCGTTAGATGTAGGAAAATTCTGAGTATGGCAGAAGAACGAGCGGCCAATTTTATGTAGGAAATGTCTATTCGCTTGACTCTCGGACCAAAATTGAAGCCAATATAGCCGATTAACCAAATTTGATAAAAATCCAATGGTCTACAGTTTTTTCGATTTTCCGGCAAAACGGTGCATAATTTCTGGCCACGTGTTTAGATTTTTTTAATCAGCAAGTTACCCTTAATCGAAATAATTCAAATTTCAAACAAAATATTCACTTTTAATTTTCACGAAATTTTCAGCAAATACAGACATCCAAGTGGAAATTTTTCTCACGAACCGTTAGATGTAGGAAAATTCTGAGTATGGCAGAAGAATGAGAGGCGAATTTTATGTAGGAAATGTCAATCGCTTGACTCTCGGACCAAAATTGAAGCCAGTATAGCCGATTAACCAAATTTGATAAAAATCCAATGGTCTACAGTTTTTTCGATTTTCCGGCAAAACGGTGCATAATTTCTGGCCACGTGTTTATATTTTTTTAATCAGCAAGTCACCCTTAATCGAAATAATTCAAATTTCAAACAAAATATTCACTTTTAATTTTCACGAAATTTTCAGCAAATACAGACATCCAAGTGGAAATTTTTCTCACGAACCGTTAGATGTAGGAAAATTCTGAGTATGGCAGAAGAATGAGCGGCGAATTTTATGTAGGAAATGTCCATTCGCTTGACTCTCGGTCCAAAATTGAAGCCAATATAGCCGATTAACCAAATTTGATAAAAATCCAAGGGTACCCCCTTGGAAAAATTTTTCCAAATTTTACAAAAAAAAAATTTTGTTTAATGTTTTGGTACATGCACTTGGTCCAGCTTATTCCAAACATGTGTTTTTTTGTGATCCCCTTAACCCCAGTTTGCCGGAAAAGAGGAAAAATCGAATTAAAAAATCTACAGTTTTTTCGATTTTCCGGCAAAACGGTGCATATTTTCTTGCCACGTGTTTAGATTTTTTTAATCAGCAAGTCACCCTTAATCGAAATTTGATAAAAATCCAAGGGTACCCCCTTGGAAAAATTTTTCCAAATTTTACAAAAAAAAAATTTTGTTTAATGTTTTGGTACATGCACTTGGTCCAGCTTATTCCAAACATGTGTTTTTTTGTGATCCCCTTAACCCCAGTTTGCCGGAAAAGAGGAAAAATCGAATTAAAAAATCTACAGTTTTTTCGATTTTCCGGCAAAACGGTGCATATTTTCTTGCCACGTGTTTAGATTTTTTTAATCAGCAAGTCACCCTTAATCGAAATAATTCAAATTTCAAACAAAATATTCACATTTAATTTTCACGAAATTTTCAGCAAATACAGACATCCAAGTGGAAATTTTTCTCACGAACCGTTAGATGTAGGAAAATTCTGAGTATGGCAGAAGAACGAGCGGCCAATTTTATGTAGGAAATGTCCATTCGCTTGACTCTCGGACCAAAATTGACCCCAATATAGCCAATTAACGAAATTTGATAAAAATCCAATGGTCTACAGTTTTTTCGATTTTCCGGAAAAACGGTGCATATTTTCTTGCCACCTGTTTGGATTTTTTTAATCAGCAAGTCACCCTTAATCGAAATAATTCAAATTTCAAACAAAATATTCACTTTTAATTTTCACGAAATTTTCAGCAAATACAGACATCCAAGTGGAAATTTTTCTCACGAACCGTTAGATATAGGAAAATTCTGAGTATGGCAGAAGAATGAGCGGCGAATTTTATGTAGGAAATGTCCATTTGCTTGACTCTCTGACCAAAATTGACCCCAATATAGCCAATTAACGAAATTTGATAAAAATCCAATGGTCTACAGTTTTTTCGATTTTCCGGCAAAACGGTGCATAATTTCTTGCCACGTGTTTAGATTTTTTTAATCAGCAAGTCACCCTTAATCGAAATTTGATAAAAATCCAAGGGTACCCCCTTGGAAAATTTTTTCCAAATTTTACAAAAAAAAAATTTTGTTTAATGTTTTGGTACATGCACTTGGTCCAGCTTATTCCAAACATGTGTTTTTTTGTGATCCCCTTAACCCCAGTTTGCCGGAAAAGAGGAAAAATCGAATTAAAAAATCTACAGTTTTTTCGATTTTCCGGCAAAACGGTGCATATTTTCTTGCCACGTGTTTAGATTTTTTTAATCAGCAAGTCACCCTTAATCGAAATAATTCAAATTTCAAACAAAATATTCACATTTAATTTTCACGAAATTTTCAGCAAATACAGACATCCAAGTGGAAATTTTTCTCACGAACCGTTAGATGTAGGAAAATTCTGAGTATGGCAGAAGAACGAGCGGCCAATTTTATGTAGGAAATGTCTATTCGCTTGACTCTCGGACCAAAATTGAAGCCAATATAGCCGATTAACCAAATTTGATAAAAATCCAATGGTCTACAGTTTTTTCGATTTTCCGGCAAAACGGTGCATAATTTCTGGCCACGTGTTTAGATTTTTTTAATCAGCAAGTTACCCTTAATCGAAATAATTCAAATTTCAAACAAAATATTCACTTTTAATTTTCACGAAATTTTCAGCAAATACAGACATTCAAGTGGAAATTTTTCTCACGAACCGTTAGATGTAGGAAAATTCTGAGTATGGCAGAAGAATGAGCGGCGAATTTTATGTAGGAAATGTCAATCGCTTGACTCTCGGACCAAAATTGAAGCCAATATAGCCGATTAACCAAATTTGATAAAAATCCAATGGTCTACAGTTTTTTCGATTTTCCGGCAAAACGGTGCATAATTTCTGGCCACGTGTTTATATTTTTTTAATCAGCAAGTCACCCTTAATCGAAATAATTCAAATTTCAAACAAAATATTCACTTTTAATTTTCACGAAATTTTCAGCAAATACAGACATCCAAGTGGAAATTTTTCTCACGAACCGTTAGATGTAGGAAAATTCTGAGTATGGCAGAAGAATGAGCGGCGAATTTTATGTAGGAAATGTCCATTCGCTTGACTCTCGGTCCAAAATTGAAGCCAATATAGCCGATTAACCAAATTTGATAAAAATCCAAGGGTACCCCCTTGGAAAAATTTTTCCAAATTTTACAAAAAAAAAATTTTGTTTAATGTTTTGGTACATGCACTTGGTCCAGCTTATTCCAAACATGTGTTTTTTTGTGATCCCCTTAACCCCAGTTTGCCGGAAAAGAGGAAAAATCGAATTAAAAAATCTACAGTTTTTTCGATTTTCCGGCAAAACGGTGCATATTTTCTTGCCACGTGTTTAGATTTTTTTAATCAGCAAGTCACCCTTAATCGAAATAATTCAAATTTCAAACAAAATATTCACATTTAATTTTCACGAAATTTTCAGCAAATACAGACATCCAAGTGGAAATTTTTCTCACGAACCGTTAGATGTAGGAAAATTCTGAGTATGGCAGAAGAACGAGCGGCCAATTTTATGTAGGAAATGTCCATTCGCTTGACTCTCGGACCAAAATTGACCCCAATATAGCCAATTAACGAAATTTGATAAAAATCCAATGGTCTACAGTTTTTTCGATTTTCCGGCAAAACGGTGCATAATTTCTTGCCACGTGTTTAGATTTTTTTAATCAGCAAGTCACCCTTAATCGAAATTTGATAAAAATCCAAGGGTACCCCCTTGGAAAATTTTTTCCAAATTTTACAAAAAAAAAATTTTGTTTAATGTTTTGGTACATGCACTTGGTCCAGCTTATTCCAAACATGTGTTTTTTTGTGATCCCCTTAACCCCAGTTTGCCGGAAAAGAGGAAAAATCGAATTAAAAAATCTACAGTTTTTTCGATTTTCCGGCAAAACGGTGCATATTTTCTTGCCACGTGTTTAGATTTTTTTAATCAGCAAGTCACCCTTAATCGAAATAATTCAAATTTCAAACAAAATATTCACATTTAATTTTCACGAAATTTTCAGCGAATACAGACATCCAAGTGGAAATTTTTCTCACGAACCGTTAGATGTAGGAAAATTCTGAGTATGGCAGAAGAACGAGCGGCCAATTTTATGTAGGAAATGTCCATTCGCTTGACTCTCGGACCAAAATTGACCCCAATATAGCCAATTAACGAAATTTGATAAAAATCCAATGGTCTACAGTTTTTTCGATTTTCCGGAAAAACGGTGCATATTTTCTTGCCACCTGTTTGGATTTTTTTAATCAGCAAGTCACCCTTAATCGAAATAATTCAAATTTCAAACAAAATATTCACTTTTAATTTTCACGAAATTTTCAGCAAATACAGACATCCAAGTGGAAATTTTTCTCACGAACCGTTAGATATAGGAAAATTCTGAGTATGGCAGAAGAATGAGCGGCGAATTTTATGTAGGAAATGTCCATTCGCTTGACTCTCGGACCAAAATTGACCCCAATATAGCCAATTAACGAAATTTGATAAAAATCCAATGGTCTACAGTTTTTTCGATTTTCCGGCAAAACGGTGCATAATTTCTTGCCATGTGTTTAGATTTTTTTAATCAGCAGGTCACCCTTAACCGAAATAATTCAAATTTCAAACAAAATATTCACTTTTAATTTTTACAAAATTTTCAGCAAATAAAGACATCAAAGTGGAAATTTTTCTCACGAACCGTTAGATGTAGGAAAATTCTGAGTATGGCAGAAGAACGAGCGGCCAATTTTATGTAGGAAATGTCTATTCGCTTGACTCTCGGACCAAAATTGAAGCCAATATAGCCGATTAACCAAATTTGATAAAAATCCAATGGTCTACAGTTTTTTCGATTTTCCGGCAAAACGGTGCATAATTTCTGGCCACGTGTTTAGATTTTTTTAATCAGCAAGTTACCCTTAATCAAAATAATTCAAATTTCAAACAAAATATTCACTTTTAATTTTCACGAAATTTTCAGCAAATACAGACATCCAAGTGGAAATTTTTCTCACGAACCGTTAGATGTAGGAAAATTCTGAGTATGGCAGAAGAATGAGCGGCGAATTTTATGTAGGAAATGTCAATCGCTTGACTCTCGGACCAAAATTGAAGCCAATATAGCCGATTAACCAAATTTGATAAAAATCCAATGGTCTACAGTTTTTTCGATTTTCCGGCAAAACGGTGCATAATTTCTGGCCACGTGTTTAGATTTTTTTAATCAGCAAGTTACCCTTAATCGAAATAATTCAAATTTCAAACAAAATATTCACTTTTAATTTTCACGAAATTTTCGGCAAATACGGACATCCAAGTGGAAATTTTTCTCACGAACCGTTAGATGTAGGAAAATTCTGAGTATGGCAGAAGAACGAGCGGCCAATTTTATGTAGGAAATGTCCATTCGCTTGACTCTCGGACCAAAATTGACCCCAATATAGCCAATTAACGAAATTTGATAAAAATCCAATGGTCTACAGTTTTTTCGATTTTCCGGCAAAACGGTGCATAATTTCTGGCCACGTGTTTAGATTTTTTTAATCAGCAAGTCACCCTTAATCGAAATAATTTAAATTTTAAACAAAATATTCACTTTTAATTTTCACGAAATTTTCAGCAAATACAGACATCCAAGTGGAAATTTTTCTCACGAACCGTTAGATGTAGGAAAATTCTGAGTATGGCAGAAGAACGAGCGGCCAATGTTATGTAGGAAGTGTCCATTCGCTTGACTCTCGGACCAAAATTGACCCCAATATAGCCAATTAACAAAATTTGATAAAAATCCAATGGTCTACAGTTTTTTCGATTTTCCGGCAAAACGGTGCATATTTTCTTGCCACGTTTTTGGATTTTTTTAATCGGCAAGTCACCCTTAATCGAAATAATTCAAATTTCAAACAAAATATTCACTTTTAATTTTCACGAAATTTTCAGCAAATACAGACATCCAAGTGGAAATTTTTCTCACGAACCGTTAGATGTAGGAAAATTCTGAGTATGGCAGAAGAACGAGCGGCCAATTTTATGTAGGAAATGTCTATTCGCTTGACTCTCGGACCAAAATTGAAGCCAATATAGCCGATTAACCAAATTTGATAAAAATCCAATGGTCTACAGTTTTTTCGATTTTCCGGCAAAACGGTGCATAATTTCTGGCCACGTGTTTAGATTTTTTTAATCAGCAAGTTACCCTTAATCGAAATAATTCAAATTTCAAACAAAATATTCACTTTTAATTTTCACGAAATTTTCAGCAAATACAGACATCCAAGTGGAAATTTTTCTCACGAACCGTTAGATGTAGGAAAATTCTGAGTATGGCAGAAGAATGAGCGGCGAATTTTATGTAGGAAATGTCAATCGCTTGACTCTCGGACCAAAATTGAAGCCAATATAGCCGATTAACCAAATTTGATAAAAATCCAATGGTCTACAGTTTTTTCGATTTTCCGGCAAAACGGTGCATAATTTCTGGCCACGTATTTATATTTTTTTAATCAGCAAGTCACCCTTAATCGAAATAATTCAAATTTCAAACAAAATATTCACTTTTAATTTTCACGAAATTTTCAGCAAATACAGACATCCAAGTGGAAATTTTTCTCACGAACCGTTAGATGTAGGAAAATTCTGAGTATGGCAGAAGAATGAGCGGCAAATTTTATGTAGGAAATGTCCATTCGCTTGACTCTCGGTCCAAAATTGAAGCCAATATAGCCGATTAACCAAATTTGATAAAAATCCAAGGGTACCCCCTTGGAAACATTTTTCCAAATTATACAAAAAAAAAATTTTGTTTAATGTTTTGGTACATGCACTTGGTCCAGCTTATTCCAAACATGTGTTTTTTTGTGATCCCCTTAACCCCAGTTTGCCGGAAAAGAGGAAAAATCGAATTAAAAAATCTACAGTTTTTTCGATTTTCCGGCAAAACGGTGCATATTTTCTAGCCACGTGTTTAGATTTTTTTAATCAGCAAGTCACCCTTAATCGAAATTTGATAAAAATCCAAGGGTACCCCCTTGGAAAAATTTTTCCAAATTTTACAAAAAAAAAATTTTGTTTAATGTTTTGGTACATGCACTTGGTCCAGCTTATTCCAAACATGTGTTTTTTTGTGATCCCCTTAACCCCAGTTTGCCGGAAAAGAGGAAAAATCGAATTAAAAAATCTACAGTTTTTTCGATTTTCCGGCAAAACGGTGCATATTTTCTTGCCACGTGTTTAGATTTTTTTAATCAGCAAGTCACCCTTAATCGAAATAATTCAAATTTCAAACAAAATATTCACATTTAATTTTCACGAAATTTTCAGCAAATACAGACATCCAAGTGGAAATTTTTCTCACGAACCGTTAGATGTAGGAAAATTCTGAGTATGGCAGAAGAACGAGCGGCCAATTTTATGTAGGAAATGTCCATTCGCTTGACTCTCGGACCAAAATTGACCCCAATATAGCCAATTAACGAAATTTGATAAAAATCCAATGGTCTACAGTTTTTTCGATTTTCCGGAGAAACTGTGCATATTTGCTTGCCACCTGTTTGGATTTTTTTAATCAGCAAGTCACCCTTAATCGAAATAATTCAAATTTCAAACAAAATATTCACTTTTAATTTTCACGAAATTTTCAGCAAATACAGACATCCAAGTGGAAATTTTTCTCACGAACCGTTAGATATAGGAAAATTCTGAGTATGGCAGAAGAATGAGCGGCGAATTTTATGTAGGAAATGTCCATTCGCTTGACTCTCGGACCAAAATTGACCCCAATATAGCCAATTAACGAAATTTGATAAAAATCCAATGGTCTACAGTTTTTTCGATTTTCCGGCAAAACGGTGCATAATTTCTTGCCATGTGTTTAGATTTTTTTAATCAGCAGGTCACCCTTAACCGAAATAATTCAAATTTCAAACAAAATATTCACTTTTAATTTTTACAAAATTTTCAGCAAATAAAGACATCAAAGTGGAAATTTTTCTCACGAACCGTTAGATGTAGGAAAATTCTGAGTATGGCAGAAGAATAAGCGGCCAATTTTATGTAGGAAATGTCTATTCGCTTGACTCTCGGACCAAAATTGAAGCCAATATAGCCGATTAACCAAATTTGATAAAAATCCAAGGGTACCCCCTTGGAAAAATTTTTCCAAATTTTACAAAAAAAAATTCTGTTTAATGTTTTGGTACATGAACTTAGTCCAGCTTATTCCAAACATGTGTTTTTTTCTGATCCCCTTAACCCCAGTTTGCCGGAACAGAGGAAAAATCGAATTAAAAAATCTACAGTTTTTTCGATTTTCCGGCAAAACGGTGCATATTTTCTTACCACGTGTTTGGATTTTTTTAATCAGCAAGTCACACTTAATCGAAATAATTCAAATTTCAAACAAAATATTCACTTTTAATTTTCACGAAATTTTCAGCAAATACAGACATCCAAGTGGAAATTTTTCTCACGAACCGTTAGATCTAGGAAAATTCTGAGTATGGCAGAAGAACGAGCGGCCAATTTTATGTAGGAAATGTCCATTCGCTTGACTCTCGGACCAAAATTGACCCCAATATAGCCAATTAACGAAATTTGATAAAAATCCAATGGTCTACAGTTTTTTCGATTTTCCGGCAAAACGGTGCATATTTTCTTGCCACGTGTATGGATTTTTTTAATCAGCAAGTCACCCTTAATCGAAATAATTCAAATTTTAAACAAAATATTCACTTTTAATTTTCACGAAATTTTCAGCAAATACAGACATCCAAGTGGAAATTTTTCTCACGAACCGTTAGATGTAGGAAAATTCTGAGTATGGCAGAAGAACGAGCGGCCAATTTTATGTAGGAAATGTCTATTCGCTTGACTCTCGGACCAAAATTGAAGCCAATATAGCCGATTAACCAAATTTGATAAAAATCCAATGGTCTACAGTTTTTTCGATTTTCCGGCAAAACGGTGCATAATTTCTGGCCACGTGTTTAGATTTTTTTAATCAGCAAGTCACCCTTAATCGAAATAATTCAAATTTCAAACAAAATATTCACTTTTAATTTTCACGAAATTTTCAGCAAATACAGACATCCAAGTGGAAATTTTTCTCACGAACCGTTAGATGTAGGAAAATTCTGAGTATGGCAGAAGAATGAGCGGCGAATTTTATGTAGGAAATGTCAATCGCTTGACTCTCGGACCAAAATTGAAGCCAATATAGCCGATTAACCAAATTTGATAAAAATCCAATGGTCTACAGTTTTTTCGATTTTCCGGCAAAACGGTGCATAATTTCTGGCCACGTGTTTAGATTTTTTTAATCAGCAAGTCATCCTTAATCGAAATAATTCAAATTTCAAACAAAATATTCACATTTAATTTTCACGAAATTTTCAGCAAATACAGACATCTAAGTGGAAATTTTTCTCACGAACCGTTAGATGTAGGAAAATTCTGAGTATGGCAGAAGAATGAGCGGCGAATTTTATGTAGGAAATGTCAATCGCTTGACTCTCGGACCAAAATTGAAGCCAATATAGCCGATTAACCAAATTTGATAAAAATCCAAGGGTACCCCCTTGGAAAAATTTTTCCAAATTTTACAAAAAAAAAATTCTGTTTAATGTTTTGGTACATGAACTTAGTCCAGCTTATTCCAAACATGTGTTTTTTTCTGATCCCCTTAACCCCAGTTTGCCGGAAAAGAGGAAAAATCGAATTAAAAAATCTACGGTTTTTTCGATTTTCCGGCAAAACGGTGCATATTTTCTTGCCACGTGTTTAGATTTTTTTAATCAGCAAGTCACCCTTAATCGAAATAATTCAAATTTCAAACAAAATATTCACATTTAATTTTCACGAAATTTTCAGCAAATACAGACATCTAAGTGGAAATTTTTCTCACGAACCGTTAGATGTAGGAAAATTCTGAGTATGGCAGAAGAATGAGCGGCGAATTTTATGTGGGAAATGTCAATCGCTTGACTCTCGGACCAAAATTGAAGCCAATATAGCCGATTAACCAAATTTGATAAAAATCCAATGGTCTACAGTTTTTTCGATTTTCCGGCAAAACGGTGCATAATTTCTGGCCACGTGTTTAGATTTTTTTAATCAGCAAGTCACCCTTAATCGAAATAATTCAAATTTCAAACAAAATATTCACTTTTAATTTTCACGAAATTTTCAGCAAATACAGACATCCAAGTGGAAATTTTTCTCACGAACCGTTAGATGTAGGAAAATTCTGAGTATGGCAGAAGAATGAGCGGCGAATTTTATGTAGGAAATGTCCATTCGCTTGACTCTCGGTCCAAAATTGAAGCCAATATAGCCGATTAACCAAATTTGATAAAAATCCAAGGGTACCCCCTTGGAAAAATTTTTCCAAATTTTACAAAAAAAAAAATTTTGTTTAATGTTTTGGTACATGCACTTGGTCCAGCTTATTCCAAACATGTGTTTTTTTGTGATCCCCTTAACCCCAGTTTGCCGGAAAAGAGGAAAAATCGAATTAAAAAATCTACAGTTTTTTCGATTTTCCGGCAAAACGGTGCATATTTTCTTGCCACGTGTTTAGATTTTTTTAATCAGCAAGTCACCCTTAATCGACATAATTCAAATTTCAAACAAAATATTCACATTTAATTTTCACGAAATTTTCAGCAAATACAGACATCCAAGTGGAATTTTTTCTCACGAACCGTTAGATGTAGGAAAATTCTGAGTATGGCAGAAATACGAGCGGCCAATTTTATGTAGGAAATGTCCATTCGCTTGACTCTCGGACCAAAATTGACCCCAATATAGCCAATTAACGAAATTTGATAAAAATCCAATGGTCTACAGTTTTTTCGATTTTCCGGAAAAACGGTGCATATTTTCTTGCCACCTGTTTGGATTTTTTTAATCAGCAAGTCACCCTTAATCGAAATAATTCAAATTTCAAACAAAATATTCACTTTTAATTTTCACGAAATTTTCAGCAAATACAGACATCCAAGTGGAAATTTTTCTCACGAACCGTTAGATATAGGAAAATTCTGAGTATGGCAGAAGAATGAGCGGCGAATTTTATGTAGGAAATGTCCATTCGCTTGACTCTCGGACCAAAATTGACCCCAATATAGCCAATTAACGAAATTTGATAAAAATCCAATGGTCTACAGTTTTTTCGATTTTCCGGCAAAACGGTGCATAATTTCTTGCCACGTGTTTAGATTTTTTTAATCAGCAGGTCACCCTTAACCGAAATAATTTAAATTTTAAACACAATATTCACTTTTAATTTTTACAAAATTTTCAGCAAATAAAGACATCAAAGTGGAAATTTTTCTCACGAACCGTTAGATGTAGGAAAATTCTGAGTATGGCAGAAGAATGAGCGGCCAATTTTATGTAGGAAATGTCTATTCGCTTGACTCTCGGACCAAAATTGAAGCCAATATAGCCGATTAACCAAATTTGATAAAAATCCAAGGGTACCCCCTTGGAAAATTTTTTCCAAATTTTACAAAAAAAAAATTCTGTTTAATGTTTTGGTACATGAACTTAGTCCAGCTTATTCCAAACATGTGTTTTTTTCTGATCCCCTTAACCCCAGTTTGCCGGAAAAGAGGAAAAATCGAATTAAAAAATCTACAGTTTTTTCGATTTTCCGGCAAAACGGTGCATATTTTCTTGCCACGTGTTTGGATTTTTTTAATCAGCAAGTCACCCTTAATCGAAATAATTCAAATTTCAAACAAAATATTCACTTTTAATTTTCACGAAATTTTCAGCAAATACAGACATCCAAGTGGAAATTTTTCTCACGAACCGTTAGATGTAGGAAAATTCTGAGTATGGCAGAAGAACGAGCGGCCAATTTTATGTAGGAAATGTCCATTCGCTTGACTCTCAGACCAAAATTGACCCCAATATAGCCAATTAACGAAATTTGATAGAAATCCAATGGTCTACAGTTTTTTCGATTTTCCGGCAAAACGGTGCATAATTTCTGGCCACGTGTTTAGATTTTTTTAATCAGCAAGTCACCCTTAATCGAAATAATTTAAATTTTAAACAAAATATTCACTTTTAATTTTCACGAAATTTTCAGCAAATACAGACATCCAAGTGGAAATTTTTCTCACGAACCGTTAGATGTAGGAAAATTCTGAGTATGGCAGAAGAACGAGCGGCCAATGTTATGTAGGAAGTGTCCATTCGCTTGACTCTCGGACCAAAATTGACCCCAATATAGCCAATTAACAAAATTTGATAAAAATCCAATGGTCTACAGTTTTTTCGATTTTCCGGCAAAACGGTACATATTTTCTTGCCACGTGTATGGATTTTTTTAATCAGCAAGTCACCCTTAATCGAAATAATTCAAATTTCAAACAAAATATTCACTTTTAATTTTCACGAAATTTTCAGCAAATACAGACATCCAAGTAGAAATTTTTCTCACGAACCGTTAGATCTAGGAAAATTCTGAGTACGGCAGAAGAACGAGCGGCCAATTTTATGTAGGAAATGTCCATTCGCTTGACTCTCGGACCAAAATTGACCCCAATATAGCCAATTAACGAAATTTGATAAAAATCCAATGGTCTACAGTTTTTTCGATTTTCCGGCAAAACGGTACATATTTTCTTGCCACGTGTATGGATTTTTTTAATCAGCAAGTCACCCTTAATCGAAATAATTCAAATTTCAAACAAAATATTCACTTTTAATTTTCACGAAATTTTCAGCAAATACAGACATCCAAGTGGAAATTTTTCTCACGAACCGTTAGATGTAGGAAAATTCTGAGTATGGCAGAAGAACGAGCGGCCAATTTTATGTAGGAAATGTCTATTCGCTTGACTCTCGGACCAAAATTGAAGCCAATATAGCCGATTAACGAAATTTGATAGAAATCCAATGGTCTACAGTTTTTTCGATTTTCCGGCAAAACGGTGCATATTTTCTTGCCACGTGTTTAGATTTTTTTAATCAGCAAGTCACCCTTAATCGAAATAATTCAAATTTCAAACAAAATATTCACATTTAATTTTCACGAAATTTTCAGCAAATACAGACATCCAAGTGGAAATTTTTCTCACGAACCGTTAGATGTAGGAAAATTCTGAGTATGGCAGAACAATGAGCGGCCAATGCTATGTAGGAAGTGTCCATTCGCTTGACTCTCGGACCAAAATTGACCCCAATATAGCCAATTAACGAAATTTGATAAAAATCCAATGGTCTACAGTTTTTTCGATTTTCCGGCAAAACGGTGCATATTTTCTTGCCACGTGTTTGGATTTTTTTAATCAGCAAGTCACCCTTAATCGAAATAATTCAAATTTCAAACAAAATATTCACTTTTAATTTTCACGAAATTTTCAGCAAATACAGACATCCAAGTGGAAATTTTTCTCACGAACCGTTAGATGTAGGAAAATTCTGAGTATGGCAGAAGAACGAGCGGCCAATTTAATGTAGGAAATGTCTATTCGCTTGACTCTCGGACCAAAATTGAAGCCAATATAGCCGATTAACCAAATTTGATAAAAATCCAATGGTCTACAGTTTTTTCGATTTTCCGGCAAAACGGTGCATAATTTCTGGCCACGTGTTTATATTTTTTTAATCAGCAAGTCACCCTTAATCGAAATAATTCAAATTTCAAACAAAATATTCACTTTTAATTTTCACGAAATTTTCAGCAAATACAGACATCCAAGTGGAAATTTTTCTCACGAACCGTTAGATGTAGGAAAATTCTGAGTATGGCAGAAGAATGAGCGGCGAATTTTATGTAGGAAATGTCATTCGCTTGACTCTCGGTCCAAAATTGAAGCCAATATAGCCGATTAACCAAATTTGATAAAAATCCAAAACCCTTGGAAAAATTTTCCAAATTTTACAAAAAAAAAATTTTGTTTAATGTTTTGGTACATGCACTTGGTCCAGCTTATTCCAAACATGTGTTTTTTTGTGATCCCCTTAACCCCAGTTTGCCGGAAAAGAGGAAAAATCGAATTAAAAAATCTACAGTTTTTTCGATTTTCCGGCAAAACGGTGCATATTTTCTTGCCACGTGTTTAGATTTTTTTAATCAGCAAGTCACCCTTAATCGAAATAATTCAAATTTCAAACAAAATATTCACATTTAATTTTCACGAAATTTTCAGCAAATACAGACATCCAAGTGGAAATTTTTCTCACGAACCGTTAGATGTAGGAAAATTCTGAGTATGGCAGAAGAATGAGCGGCGAATTTTATGTAGGAAATGTCAATCGCTTGACTCTCGGACCAAAATTGAAGCCAATATAGCCGATTAACCAAATTTGATAAAAATCCAATGGTCTACAGTTTTTTCGATTTTCCGGCAAAACGGTGCATAATTTCTGGCCACGTGTTTATATTTTTTTAATCAGCAAGTCACCCTTAATCGAAATAATTCAAATTTCAAACAAAATATTCACTTTTAATTTTCACGAAATTTTCAGCAAATACAGACATCCAAGTGGAAATTTTTCTCACGAACCGTTAGATGTAGGAAAATTCTGAGTATGGCAGAAGAACGAGCGGCCAATTTTATGTAGGAAATGTCCATTCGCTTGACTCTCAGACCAAAATTGACCCCAATATAGCCAATTAACGAAATTTGATAGAAATCCAATGGTCTACAGTTTTTTCGATTTTCCGGCAAAACGGTGCATAATTTCTGGCCACGTGTTTAGATTTTTTTAATCAGCAAGTCACCCTTAATCGAAATAATTTAAATTTTAAACAAAATATTCACTTTTAATTTTCACGAAATTTTCAGCAAATACAGACATCCAAGTGGAAATTTTTCTCACGAACCGTTAGATGTAGGAAAATTCTGAGTATGGCAGAAGAACGAGCGGCCAATGTTATGTAGGAAGTGTCCATTCGCTTGACTCTCGGACCAAAATTGACCCCAATATAGCCAATTAACAAAATTTGATAAAAATCCAATGGTCTACAGTTTTTTCGATTTTCCGGCAAAACGGTGCATAATTTCTGGCCACGTGTTTAGATTTTTTTAATCAGCAAGTTACCCTTAATCGAAATAATTCAAATTTCAAACAAAATATTCACTTTTAATTTTCACGAAATTTTCAGCAAATACAGACATCCAAGTGGAAATTTTTCTCACGAACCGTTAGATGTAGGAAAATTCTGAGTATGGCAGAAGAATGAGCGGCGAATTTTATGTAGGAAATGTCCATTCGCTTGACTCTCGGTCCAAAATTGAAGCCAATATAGCCGATTAACCAAATTTGATAAAAATCCAAGGGTACCCCCTTGGAAAAATTTTTCCAAATTTTACAAAAAAAAAATTTTATTTAATGTTTTGGTACATGCACTTGGTCCAGCTTATTCCAAACATGTGTTTTTTTGTGATCCCCTTAACCCCAGTTTGCCGGAAAAGAGGAAAAATCGAATTAAAAAATCTACAGTTTTTTCGATTTTCCGGCAAAACGGTGCATATTTTCTTGCCACGTGTTTAGATTTTTTTAATCAGCAAGTCACCCTTAATCGAAATAATTCAAATTTCAAACAAAATATTCACATTTAATTTTCACGAAATTTTCAGCAAATACAGACATCCAAGTGGAAATTTTTCTCACGAACCGTTAGATGTAGGAAAATTCTGAGTATGGCAGAAGAACGAGCGGCCAATTTTATGTAGGAAATGTCCATTCGCTTGACTCTCGGACCAAAATTGACCCCAATATAGCCAATTAACGAAATTTGATAAAAATCCAATGGTCTACAGTTTTTTCGATTTTCCGGAAAAACGGTGCATATTTTCTTGCCACCTGTTTGGATTTTTTTAATCAGCAAGTCACCGTTAATCGAAATAATTCAAATTTCAAACAAAATATTCACTTTTAATTTTCACGAAATTTTCAGCAAATACAGACATCCAAGTGGAAATTTTTCTCACGAACCGTTAGATATAGGAAAATTCTGAGTATGGCAGAAGAATGAGCGGCGAATTTTATGTAGGAAATGTCCATTCGCTTGACTCTCTGACCAAAATTGACCCCAATATAGCCAATTAACGAAATTTGATAAAAATCCAATGGTCTACAGTTTTTTCGATTTTCCGGCAAAACGGTGCATAATTTCTTGCCACGTGTTTAGATTTTTTTAATCAGCAAGTCACCCTTAATCGAAATTTGATAAAAATCCAAGGGTACCCCCTTGGAAAATTTTTTCCAAATTTTACAAAAAAAAAATTTTGTTTAATGTTTTGGTACATGCACTTGGTCCAGCTTATTCCAAACATGTGTTTTTTTGTGATCCCCTTAACCCCAGTTTGCCGGAAAAGAGGAAAAATCGAATTAAAAAATCTACAGTTTTTTCGATTTTCCGGCAAAACGGTGCATATTTTCTTGCCACGTGTTTAGATTTTTTTAATCAGCAAGTCACCCTTAATCGAAATAATTCAAATTTCAAACAAAATATTCACATTTAATTTTCACGAAATTTTCAGCAAATACAGACATCCAAGTGGAAATTTTTCTCACGAACCGTTAGATGTAGGAAAATTCTGAGTATGGCAGAAGAACGAGCGGCCAATTTTATGTAGGAAATGTCCATTCGCTTGACTCTCGGACCAAAATTGACCCCAATATAGCCAATTAACGAAATTTGATAAAAATCCAATGGTCTACAGTTTTTTCGATTTTCCGGAAAAACGGTGCATATTTTCTTGCCACCTGTTGGGATTTTTTTAATCAGCAAGTCACCCTTAATCGAAATAATTCAAATTTCAAACAAAATATTCACTTTTAATTTTCACGAAATTTTCAGCAAATACAGACATCCAAGTGGAAATTTTTCTCACGAACCGTTAGATATAGGAAAATTCTGAGTATGGCAGAAGAATGAGCGGCGAATTTTATGTAGGAAATGTCCATTCGCTTGACTCTCGGACCAAAATTGACCCCAATATAGCCAATTAACGAAATTTGATAAAAATCCAATGGTCTACAGTTTTTTCGATTTTCCGGCAAAACGGTGCATAATTTCTTGCCATGTGTTTAGATTTTTTTAATCAGCAGGTCACCCTTAACCGAAATAATTCAAATTTCAAACAAAATATTCACTTTTAATTTTTACAAAATTTTCAGCAAATAAAGACATCAAAGTGGAAATTTTTCTCACGAACCGTTAGATGTAGGAAAATTCTGAGTATGGCAGAAGAACGAGCGGCCAATTTTATGTAGGAAATGTCTATTCGCTTGACTCTCGGACCAAAATTGAAGCCAATATAGCCGATTAACCAAATTTGATAAAAATCCAATGGTCTACAGTTTTTTCGATTTTCCGGCAAAACGGTGCATAATTTCTGGCCACGTGTTTAGATTTTTTTAATCAGCAAGTTACCCTTAATCGAAATAATTCAAATTTCAAACAAAATATTCACTTTTAATTTTCACGAAATTTTCAGCAAATACAGACATCCAAGTGGAAATTTTTCTCACGAACCGTTAGATGTAGGAAAATTCTGAGTATGGCAGAAGAATGAGCGGCGAATTTTATGTAGGAAATGTCAATCGCTTGACTCTCGGACCAAAATTGAAGCCAATATAGCCGATTAACCAAATTTGATAAAAATCCAATGGTCTACAGTTTTTTCGATTTTCCGGCAAAACGGTGCATAATTTCTGGCCACGTGTTTAGATTTTTTTAATCAGCAAGTTACCCTTAATCGAAATAATTCAAATTTCAAACAAAATATTCACTTTTAATTTTCACGAAATTTTCGGCAAATACGGACATCCAAGTGGAAATTTTTCTCACGAACCGTTAGATGTAGGAAAATTCTGAGTATGGCAGAAGAACGAGCGGCCAATTTTATGTAGGAAATGTCCATTCGCTTGACTCTCGGACCAAAATTGACCCCAATATAGCCAATTAACGAAATTTGATAAAAATCCAATGGTCTACAGTTTTTTCGATTTTCCGGCAAAACGGTGCATAATTTCTGGCCACGTGTTTAGATTTTTTTAATCAGCAAGTCACCCTTAATCGAAATAATTTAAATTTTAAACAAAATATTCACTTTTAATTTTCACGAAATTTTCAGCAAATACAGACATCCAAGTGGAAATTTTTCTCACGAACCGTTAGATGTAGGAAAATTCTGAGTATGGCAGAAGAACGAGCGGCCAATGTTATGTAGGAAGTGTCCATTCGCTTGACTCTCGGACCAAAATTGACCCCAATATAGCCAATTAACAAAATTTGATAAAAATCCAATGGTCTACAGTTTTTTCGATTTTCCGGCAAAACGGTGCATATTTTCTTGCCACGTTTTTGGATTTTTTTAATCGGCAAGTCACCCTTAATCGAAATAATTCAAATTTCAAACAAAATATTCACTTTTAATTTTCACGACATTTTCAGCAAATACAGACATCCAAGTGGAAATTTTTCTCACGAACCGTTAGATGTAGGAAAATTCTGAGTATGGCAGAAGAACGAGCGGCCAATTTTATGTAGGAAATGTCTATTCGCTTGACTCTCGGACCAAAATTGAAGCCAATATAGCCGATTAACCAAATTTGATAAAAATCCAATGGTCTACAGTTTTTTCGATTTTCCGGCAAAACGGTGCATAATTTCTGGCCACGTGTTTAGATTTTTTTAATCAGCAAGTTACCCTTAATCGAAATAATTCAAATTTCAAACAAAATATTCACTTTTAATTTTCACGAAATTTTCAGCAAATACAGACATCCAAGTGGAAATTTTTCTCACGAACCGTTAGATGTAGGAAAATTCTGAGTATGGCAGAAGAATGAGCGGCGAATTTTATGTAGGAAATGTCAATCGCTTGACTCTCGGACCAAAATTGAAGCCAATATAGCCGATTAACCAAATTTGATAAAAATCCAATGGTCTACAGTTTTTTCGATTTTCCGGCAAAACGGTGCATAATTTCTGGCCACGTATTTATATTTTTTTAATCAGCAAGTCACCCTTAATCGAAATAATTCAAATTTCAAACAAAATATTCACTTTTAATTTTCACGAAATTTTCAGCAAATACAGACATCCAAGTGGAAATTTTTCTCACGAACCGTTAGATGTAGGAAAATTCTGAGTATGGCAGAAGAATGAGCGGCAAATTTTATGTAGGAAATGTCCATTCGCTTGACTCTCGGTCCAAAATTGAAGCCAATATAGCCGATTAACCAAATTTGATAAAAATCCAAGGGTACCCCCTTGGAAACATTTTTCCAAATTTTACAAAAAAAAAATTTTGTTTAATGTTTTGGTACATGCACTTGGTCCAGCTTATTCCAAACATGTGTTTTTTTGTGATCCCCTTAACCCCAGTTTGCCGGAAAAGAGGAAAAATCGAATTAAAAAATCTACAGTTTTTTCGATTTTCCGGCAAAACGGTGCATATTTTCTAGCCACGTGTTTAGATTTTTTTAATCAGCAAGTCACCCTTAATCGAAATTTGATAAAAATCCAAGGGTACCCCCTTGGAAAAATTTTTCCAAATTTTACAAAAAAAAAATTTTGTTTAATGTTTTGGTACATGCACTTGGTCCAGCTTATTCCAAACATGTGTTTTTTTGTGATCCCCTTAACCCCAGTTTGCCGGAAAAGAGGAAAAATCGAATTAAAAAATCTACAGTTTTTTCGATTTTCCGGCAAAACGGTGCATATTTTCTTGCCACGTGTTTAGATTTTTTTAATCAGCAAGTCACCCTTAATCGAAATAATTCAAATTTAAAACAAAATATTCACATTTAATTTTCACGAAATTTTCAGCAAATACAGACATCCAAGTGGAAATTTTTCTCACGAACCGTTAGATGTAGGAAAATTCTGAGTATGGCAGAAGAACGAGCGGCCAATTTTATGTAGGAAATGTCCATTCGCTTGACTCTCGGACCAAAATTGACCCCAATATAGCCAATTAACGAAATTTGATAAAAATCCAATGGTCTACAGTTTTTTCGATTTTCCGGAGAAACTGTGCATATTTGCTTGCCACCTGTTTGGATTTTTTTAATCAGCAAGTCACCCTTAATCGAAATAATTCAAATTTCAAACAAAATATTCACTTTTAATTTTCACGAAATTTTCAGCAAATACAGACATCCAAGTGGAAATTTTGCTCACGAACCGTTAGATATAGGAAAATTCTGAGTATGGCAGAAGAATGAGCGGCGAATTTTATGTAGGAAATGTCCATTCGCTTGACTCTCGGACCAAAATTGACCCCAATATAGCCAATTAACGAAATTTGATAAAAATCCAATGGTCTACAGTTTTTTCGATTTTCCGGCAAAACGGTGCATAATTTCTTGCCATGTGTTTAGATTTTTTTAATCAGCAGGTCACCCTTAACCGAAATAATTCAAATTTCAAACAAAATATTCACTTTTAATTTTTACAAAATTTTCAGCAAATAAAGACATCAAAGTGGAAATTTTTCTCACGAACCGTTAGATGTAGGAAAATTCTGAGTATGGCAGAAGAATAAGCGGCCAATTTTATGTAGGAAATGTCTATTCGCTTGACTCTCGGACCAAAATTGAAGCCAATATAGCCGATTAACCAAATTTGATAAAAATCCAAGGGTACCCCCTTGGAAAAATTTTTCCAAATTTTACAAAAAAAAATTCTGTTTAATGTTTTGGTACATGAACTTAGTCCAGCTTATTCCAAACATGTGTTTTTTTCTGATCCCCTTAACCCCAGTTTGCCGGAACAGAGGAAAAATCGAATTAAAAAATCTACAGTTTTTTCGATTTTCCGGCAAAACGGTGCATATTTTCTTACCACGTGTTTGGATTTTTTTAATCAGCAAGTCACACTTAATCGAAATAATTCAAATTTCAAACAAAATATTCACTTTTAATTTTCACGAAATTTTCAGCAAATACAGACATCCAAGTGGAAATTTTTCTCACGAACCGTTAGATCTAGGAAAATTCTGAGTATGGCAGAAGAACGAGCGGCCAATTTTATGTAGGAAATGTCCATTCGCTTGACTCTCGGACCAAAATTGACCCCAATATAGCCAATTAACGAAATTTGATAAAAATCCAATGGTCTACAGTTTTTTCGATTTTCCGGCAAAACGGTGCATATTTTCTTGCCACGTGTATGGATTTTTTTAATCAGCAAGTCACCCTTAATCGAAATAATTCAAATTTTAAACAAAATATTCACTTTTAATTTTCACGAAATTTTCAGCAAATACAGACATCCAAGTGGAAATTTTTCTCACGAACCGTTAGATGTAGGAAAATTCTGAGTATGGCAGAAGAACGAGCGGCCAATTTTATGTAGGAAATGTCTATTCGCTTGACTCTCGGACCAAAATTGAAGCCAATATAGCCGATTAACCAAATTTGATAAAAATCCAATGGTCTACAGTTTTTTCGATTTTCCGGCAAAACGGTGCATAATTTCTGGCCACGTGTTTAGATTTTTTTAATCAGCAAGTCACCCTTAATCGAAATAATTCAAATTTCAAACAAAATATTCACTTTTAATTTTCACGAAATTTTCAGCAAATACAGACATCCAAGTGGAAATTTTTCTCACGAACCGTTAGATGTAGGAAAATTCTGAGTATGGCAGAAGAATGAGCGGCGAATTTTATGTAGGAAATGTCAATCGCTTGACTCTCGGACCAAAATTGAAGCCAATATAGCCGATTAACCAAATTTGATAAAAATCCAATGGTCTACAGTTTTTTCGATTTTCCGGCAAAACGGTGCATAATTTCTGGCCACGTGTTTAGATTTTTTTAATCAGCAAGTCATCCTTAATCGAAATAATTCAAATTTCAAACAAAATATTCACATTTAATTTTCACGAAATTTTCAGCAAATACAGACATCTAAGTGGAAATTTTTCTCACGAACCGTTAGATGTAGGAAAATTCTGAGTATGGCAGAAGAATGAGCGGCGAATTTTATGTAGGAAATGTCAATCGCTTGACTCTCGGACCAAAATTGAAGCCAATATAGCCGATTAACCAAATTTGATAAAAATCCAAGGGTACCCCCTTGGAAAAATTTTTCCAAATTTTACAAAAAAAAAATTCTGTTTAATGTTTTGGTACATGAACTTAGTCCAGCTTATTCCAAACATGTGTTTTTTTCTGATCCCCTTAACCCCAGTTTGCCGGAAAAGAGGAAAAATCGAATTAAAAAATCTACGGTTTTTTCGATTTTCCGGCAAAACGGTGCATATTTTCTTGCCACGTGTTTAGATTTTTTTAATCAGCAAGTCACCCTTAATCGAAATAATTCAAATTTCAAACAAAATATTCACATTTAATTTTCACGAAATTTTCAGCAAATACAGACATCTAAGTGGAAATTTTTCTCACGAACCGTTAGATGTAGGAAAATTCTGAGTATGGCAGAAGAATGAGCGGCGAATTTTATGTGGGAAATGTCAATCGCTTGACTCTCGGACCAAAATTGAAGCCAATATAGCCGATTAACCAAATTTGATAAAAATCCAATGGTCTACAGTTTTTTCGATTTTCCGGCAAAACGGTGCATAATTTCTGGCCACGTGTTTAGATTTTTTTAATCAGCAAGTCACCCTTAATCGAAATAATTCAAATTTCAAACAAAATATTCACTTTTAATTTTCACGAAATTTTCAGCAAATACAGACATCCAAGTGGAAATTTTTCTCACGAACCGTTAGATGTAGGAAAATTCTGAGTATGGCAGAAGAATGAGCGGCGAATTTTATGTAGGAAATGTCCATTCGCTTGACTCTCGGTCCAAAATTGAAGCCAATATAGCCGATTAACCAAATTTGATAAAAATCCAAGGGTACCCCCTTGGAAAAATTTTTCCAAATTTTACAAAAAAAAAATTTTGTTTAATGTTTTGGTACATGCACTTGGTCCAGCTTATTCCAAACATGTGTTTTTTTGTGATCCCCTTAACCCCAGTTTGCCGGAAAAGAGGAAAAATCGAATTAAAAAATCTACAGTTTTTTCGATTTTCCGGCAAAACGGTGCATATTTTCTTGCCACGTGTTTAGATTTTTTTAATCAGCAAGTCACCCTTAATCGACATAATTCAAATTTCAAACAAAATATTCACATTTAATTTTCACGAAATTTTCAGCAAATACAGACATCCAAGTGGAATTTTTTCTCACGAACCGTTAGATGTAGGAAAATTCTGAGTATGGCAGAAATACGAGCGGCCAATTTTATGTAGGAAATGTCCATTCGCTTGACTCTCGGACCAAAATTGACCCCAATATAGCCAATTAACGAAATTTGATAAAAATCCAATGGTCTACAGTTTTTTCGATTTTCCGGAAAAACGGTGCATATTTTCTTGCCACCTGTTTGGATTTTTTTAATCAGCAAGTCACCCTTAATCGAAATAATTCAAATTTCAAACAAAATATTCACTTTTAATTTTCACGAAATTTTCAGCAAATACAGACATCCAAGTGGAAATTTTTCTCACGAACCGTTAGATATAGGAAAATTCTAAGTATGGCAGAAGAATGAGCGGCGAATTTTATGTAGGAAATGTCCATTCGCTTGACTCTCGGACCAAAATTGACCCCAATATAGCCAATTAACGAAATTTGATAAAAATCCAATGGTCTACAGTTTTTTCGATTTTCCGGCAAAACGGTGCATAATTTCTTGCCACGTGTTTAGATTTTTTTAATCAGCAGGTCACCCTTAACCGAAATAATTTAAATTTTAAACACAATATTCACTTTTAATTTTTACAAAATTTTCAGCAAATAAAGACATCAAAGTGGAAATTTTTCTCACGAACCGTTAGATGTAGGAAAATTCTGAGTATGGCAGAAGAATGAGCGGCCAATTTTATGTAGGAAATGTCTATTCGCTTGACTCTCGGACCAAAATTGAAGCCAATATAGCCGATTAACCAAATTTGATAAAAATCCAAGGGTACCCCCTTGGAAAATTTTTTCCAAATTTTACAAAAAAAAAATTCTGTTTAATGTTTTGGTACATGAACTTAGTCCAGCTTATTCCAAACATGTGTTTTTTTCTGATCCCCTTAACCCCAGTTTGCCGGAAAAGAGGAAAAATCGAATTAAAAAATCTACAGTTTTTTCGATTTTCCGGCAAAACGGTGCATATTTTCTTGCCACGTGTTTGGATTTTTTTAATCAGCAAGTCACCCTTAATCGAAATAATTCAAATTTCAAACAAAATATTCACTTTTAATTTTCACGAAATTTTCAGCAAATACAGACATCCAAGTGGAAATTTTTCTCACGAACCGTTAGATGTAGGAAAATTCTGAGTATGGCAGAAGAACGAGCGGCCAATTTTATGTAGGAAATGTCCATTCGCTTGACTCTCAGACCAAAATTGACCCCAATATAGCCAATTAACGAAATTTGATAGAAATCCAATGGTCTACAGTTTTTTCGATTTTCCGGCAAAACGGTGCATAATTTCTGGCCACGTGTTTAGATTTTTTTAATCAGCAAGTCACCCTTAATCGAAATAATTTAAATTTTAAACAAAATATTCACTTTTAATTTTCACGAAATTTTCAGCAAATACAGACATCCAAGTGGAAATTTTTCTCACGAACCGTTAGATGTAGGAAAATTCTGAGTATGGCAGAAGAACGAGCGGCCAATGTTATGTAGGAAGTGTCCATTCGCTTGACTCTCGGACCAAAATTGACCCCAATATAGCCAATTAACAAAATTTGATAAAAATCCAATGGTCTACAGTTTTTTCGATTTTCCGGCAAAACGGTGTATAATTTCTGGCCACGTGTTTAGATTTTTTTAATCAGCAAGTTACCCTTAATCGAAATAATTCAAATTTCAAACAAAATATTCACTTTTAATTTTCACGAAATTTTCAGCAAATACAGACATCCAAGTGGAAATTTTTCTCACGAACCGTTAGATGTAGGAAAATTCTGAGTATGGCAGAAGAATGAGCGGCGAATTTTATGTAGGAAATGTCAATCGCTTGACTCTCGGACCAAAATTGAAGCCAATATAGCCGATTAACCAAATTTGATAAAAATCCAAGGGTACCCCCTTGGAAAAATTTTTCCAAATTTTACAAAAAAAAAAATTTGTTTAATGTTTTGGTACATGCACTTGGTCCAGCTTATTCCAAACATGTGTTTTTTTCTGATCCCCTTAACCCCAGTTTGCCGGAACAGAGGAAAAATCGAATTAAAAAATCTACAGTTTTTTCGATTTTCCGGCAAAACGGTGCATATTTTCTTACCACGTGTTTGGATTTTTTTAATCAGCAAGTCACACTTAATCGAAATAATTCAAATTTCAAACAAAATATTCACTTTTAATTTTCACGAAATTTTCAGCAAATACAGACATCCAAGTAGAAATTTTTCTCACGAACCGTTAGATCTAGGAAAATTCTGAGTACGGCAGAAGAACGAGCGGCCAATTTTATGTAGGAAATGTCCATTCGCTTGACTCTCGGACCAAAATTGACCCCAATATAGCCAATTAACGAAATTTGATAAAAATCCAATGGTCTACAGTTTTTTCGATTTTCCGGCAAAACGGTACATATTTTCTTGCCACGTGTATGGATTTTTTTAATCAGCAAGTCACCCTTAATCGAAATAATTCAAATTTCAAACAAAATATTCACTTTTAATTTTCACGAAATTTTCAGCAAATACAGACATCCAAGTGGAAATTTTTCTCACGAACCGTTAGATGTAGGAAAATTCTGAGTATGGCAGAAGAACGAGCGGCCAATTTTATGTAGGAAATGTCTATTCGCTTGACTCTCGGACCAAAATTGAAGCCAATATAGCCGATTAACGAAATTTGATAGAAATCCAATGGTCTACAGTTTTTTCGATTTTCCGGCAAAACGGTGCATATTTTCTTGCCACGTGTTTAGATTTTTTTAATCAGCAAGTCACCCTTAATCGAAATAATTCAAATTTCAAACAAAATATTCACATTTAATTTTCACGAAATTTTCAGCAAATACAGACATCCAAGTGGAAATTTTTCTCACGAACCGTTAGATGTAGGAAAATTCTGAGTATGGCAGAACAATGAGCGGCCAATGCTATGTAGGAAGTGTCCATTCGCTTGACTCTCGGACCAAAATTGACCCCAATATAGCCAATTAACGAAATTTGATAAAAATCCAATGGTCTACAGTTTTTTCGATTTTCCGGCAAAACGGTGCATATTTTCTTGCCACGTGTTTGGATTTTTTTAATCAGCAAGTCACCCTTAATCGAAATAATTCAAATTTCAAACAAAATATTCACTTTTAATTTTCACGAAATTTTCAGCAAATACAGACATCCAAGTGGAAATTTTTCTCACGAACCGTTAGATGTAGGAAAATTCTGAGTATGGCAGAAGAACGAGCGGCCAATTTAATGTAGGAAATGTCTATTCGCTTGACTCTCGGACCAAAATTGAAGCCAATATAGCCGATTAACCAAATTTGATAAAAATCCAATGGTCTACAGTTTTTTCGATTTTCCGGCAAAACGGTGCATAATTTCTGGCCACGTGTTTATATTTTTTTAATCAGCAAGTCACCCTTAATCGAAATAATTCAAATTTCAAACAAAATATTCACTTTTAATTTTCACGAAATTTTCAGCAAATACAGACATCCAAGTGGAAATTTTTCTCACGAACCGTTAGATGTAGGAAAATTCTGAGTATGGCAGAAGAATGAGCGGCGAATTTTATGTAGGAAATGTCCATTCGCTTGACTCTCGGTCCAAAATTGAAGCCAATATAGCCGATTAACCAAATTTGATAAAAATCCAAAACCCTTGGAAAAATTTTTCCAAATTTTACAAAAAAAAAATTTTGTTTAATGTTTTGGTACATGCACTTGGTCCAGCTTATTCCAAACATGTGTTTTTTTGTGATCCCCTTAACCCCAGTTTGCCGGAAAAGAGGAAAAATCGAATTAAAAAATCTACAGTTTTTTCGATTTTCCGGCAAAACGGTGCATATTTTCTTGCCACGTGTTTAGATTTTTTTAATCAGCAAGTCACCCTTAATCGAAATAATTCAAATTTCAAACAAAATATTCACATTTAATTTTCACGAAATTTTCAGCAAATACAGACATCCAAGTGGAAATTTTTCTCACGAACCGTTAGATGTAGGAAAATTCTGAGTATGGCAGAAGAATGAGCGGCGAATTTTATGTAGGAAATGTCAATCGCTTGACTCTCGGACCAAAATTGAAGCCAATATAGCCGATTAACCAAATTTGATAAAAATCCAATGGTCTACAGTTTTTTCGATTTTCCGGCAAAACGGTGCATAATTTCTGGCCACGTGTTTATATTTTTTTAATCAGCAAGTCACCCTTAATCGAAATAATTCAAATTTCAAACAAAATATTCACTTTTAATTTTCACGAAATTTTCAGCAAATACAGACATCCAAGTGGAAATTTTTCTCACGAACCGTTAGATGTAGGAAAATTCTGAGTATGGCAGAAGAACGAGCGGCCAATTTTATGTAGGAAATGTCCATTCGCTTGACTCTCAGACCAAAATTGACCCCAATATAGCCAATTAACGAAATTTGATAGAAATCCAATGGTCTACAGTTTTTTCGATTTTCCGGCAAAACGGTGCATAATTTCTGGCCACGTGTTTAGATTTTTTTAATCAGCAAGTCACCCTTAATCGAAATAATTTAAATTTTAAACAAAATATTCACTTTTAATTTTCACGAAATTTTCAGCAAATACAGACATCCAAGTGGAAATTTTTCTCACGAACCGTTAGATGTAGGAAAATTCTGAGTATGGCAGAAGAACGAGCGGCCAATGTTATGTAGGAAGTGTCCATTCGCTTGACTCTCGGACCAAAATTGACCCCAATATAGCCAATTAACAAAATTTGATAAAAATCCAATGGTCTACAGTTTTTTCGATTTTCCGGCAAAACGGTGCATAATTTCTGGCCACGTGTTTAGATTTTTTTAATCAGCAAGTTACCCTTAATCGAAATAATTCAAATTTCAAACAAAATATTCACTTTTAATTTTCACGAAATTTTCAGCAAATACAGACATCCAAGTGGAAATTTTTCTCACGAACCGTTAGATGTAGGAAAATTCTGAGTATGGCAGAAGAATGAGCGGCGAATTTTATGTAGGAAATGTCAATCGCTTGACTCTCGGACCAAAATTGAAGCCAATATAGCCGATTAACCAAATTTGATAAAAATCCAAGGGTACCCCCTTGGAAAAATTTTTCCAAATTTTACAAAAAAAAAAATTTGTTTAATGTTTTGGTACATGCACTTGGTCCAGCTTATTCCAAACATGTGTTTTTTTCTGATCCCCTTAACCCCAGTTTGCCGGAACAGAGGAAAAATCGAATTAAAAAATCTACAGTTTTTTCGATTTTCCGGCAAAACGGTGCATATTTTCTTACCACGTGTTTGGATTTTTTTAATCAGCAAGTCACACTTAATCGAAATAATTCAAATTTCAAACAAAATATTCACTTTTAATTTTCACGAAATTTTCAGCAAATACAGACATCCAAGTAGAAATTTTTCTCACGAACCGTTAGATCTAGGAAAATTCTGAGTATGGCAGAAGAACGAGCGGCCAATTTTATGTAGGAAATGTCCATTCGCTTGACTCTCGGACCAAAATTGACCCCAATATAGCCAATTAACGAAATTTGATAAAAATCCAATGGTCTACAGTTTTTTCGATTTTTCGGCAAAACGGTACATATTTTCTTGCCACGTGTATGGATTTTTTTAATCAGCAAGTCACCCTTAATCGAAATAATTCAAATTTCAAACAAAATATTCACTTTTAATTTTCACGAAATTTTCAGCAAATACAGACATCCAAGTGGAAATTTTTCTCACGAACCGTTAGATGTAGGAAAATTCTGAGTATGGCAGAAGAACGAGCGGCCAATTTTATGTAGGAAATGTCTATTCGCTAGACTCTCGGACCAAAATTGAAGCCAATATAGCCGATTAACCAAATTTGATAAAAATCCAATGGTCTACAGTTTTTTCGATTTTCCGGCAAAACGGTGCATAATTTCTGGCCACGTGTTTAGATTTTTTTAATCAGCAAGTCACCCTTAATCGAAATAATTCAAATTTCAAACAAAATATTCACTTTTAATTTTCACGAAATTTTCAGCAAATACAGACATCCAAGTGGAAATTTTTCTCACGAACCGTTAGATGTAGGAAAATTCTGAGTATGGCAGAAGAATGAGCGGCGAATTTTATGTAGGAAATGTCCATTCGCTTGACTCTCGGACCAAAATTGAAGCCAATATAGCCGATTAACCAAATTTGATAAAAATCCAAGGGTACCCCCTTGGAAAAAATTTTCCAAATTTTACAAAAAAAAATTTTGTTTAATGTTTTGGTACATGCACTTGGTCCAACTTATTCCAAACATGTGTTTTTTTCTGATCCCCTTAACCCCAGTTTGCCGGAAAAGAGGAAAAATCGAATTAAAAAATCTACAGTTTTTTCGATTTTCCGGCAAAACGGTGCATATTTTCTTGCCACGTGTTTAGATTTTTTTAATCAGCAAGTCACCCTTAATCGAAATAATTCAAATTTCAAACAAAATATTCACATTTAATTTTCACGAAATTTTCAGCAAATACAGACATCCAAGTGGAAATTTTTCTCACGAACCGTTAGATGTAGGAAAATTCTGAGTATGGCAGAACAATGAGCGGCCAATGCTATGTAGGAAGTGTCCATTCGCTTGACTCTCGGACCAAAATTGACCCCAATATAGCCAATTAACGAAATTTGATAAAAATCCAATGGTCTACAGTTTTTTCGATTTTCCGGCAAAACGGTGCATATTTTCTTGCCACGTGTTTGGATTTTTTTAATCAGCAAGTCACCCTTAATCGAAATAATTCAAATTTCAAACAAAATATTCACTTTTAATTTTCACGAAATTTTCAGCAAATACAGACATCCAAGTGGAAATTTTTCTCACGAACCGTTAGATGTAGGAAAATTCTGAGTATGGCAGAAGAATGAGCGGCGAATTTTATGTAGGAAATGTCAATCGCTTGACTATCGGACCAAAATTGAAGCCAATATAGCCGATTAACCAAATTTGATAAAAATCCAAGGGTACCCCCTTGGAAAAATTTTTCCAAATTTTACAAAAAAAAAAATTTGTTTAATGTTTTGGTACATGCACTTGGTCCAGCTTATTCCAAACATGTGTTTTTTTCTGATCCCCTTAACCCCAGTTTGCCGGAACAGAGGAAAAATCGAATTAAAAAATCTACAGTTTTTTCGATTTTCCGGTAAAACGGTGCATATTTTCTCACCACGTGTTTGGATTTTTTTAATCAGCAAGTCACACTTAATCGAAATAATTCAAATTTCAAACAAAATATTCACTTTTAATTTTCACGAAATTTTCAGCAAATACAGACATCCAAGTAGAAATTTTTCTCACGAACCGTTAGATCTAGGAAAATTCTGAGTATGGCAGAAGAACGAGCGGCCAATTTTATGTAGGAAATGTCCATTCGCTTGACTCTCGGACCAAAATTGACCCCAATATAGCCAATTAACGAAATTTGATAAAAATCCAATGGTCTACAGTTTTTTCGATTTTCCGGCAAAACGGTACATATTTTCTTGCCACGTGTATGGATTTTTTTAATCAGCAAGTCACCCTTAATCGAAATAATTCAAATTTCAAACAAAATATTCACTTTTAATTTTCACGAAATTTTCAGCAAATACAGACATCCAAGTGGAAATTTTTCTCACGAACCGTTAGATGTAGGAAAATTCTGAGTATGGCAGAAGAACGAGCGGCCAATTTTATGTAGGAAATGTCTATTCGCTTGACTCTCGGACCAAAATTGAAGCCAATATAGCCGATTAACCAAATTTGATAAAAATCCAATGGTCTACAGTTTTTTCGATTTTCCGGCAAAACGGTGCATAATTTCTGGCCACGTGTTTAGATTTTTTTAATCAGCAAGTCACCCTTAATCGAAATAATTCAAATTTCAAACAAAATATTCACTTTTAATTTTCACGAAATTTTCAGCAAATACAGACATCCAAGTGGAAATTTTTCTCACGAACCGTTAGATGTAGGAAAATTCTGAGTATGGCAGAAGAATGAGCGGCGAATTTTATGTAGGAAATGTCCATTCGCTTGACTCTCGGACCAAAATTGAAGCCAATATAGCCGATTAACCAAATTTGATAAAAATCCAAGGGTACCCCCTTGGAAAAAATTTTCCAAATTTTACAAAAAAAAATTTTGTTTAATGTTTTGGTACATGCACTTGGTCCAACTTATTCCAAACATGTGTTTTTTTCTGATCCCCTTAACCCCAGTTTGCCGGAAAAGAGGAAAAATCGAATTAAAAAATCTACAGTTTTTTCGATTTTCCGGCAAAACGGTGCATATTTTCTTGCCACGTGTTTAGATTTTTTTAATCAGCAAGTCACCCTTAATCGAAATAATTCAAATTTCAAACAAAATATTCACATTTAATTTTCACGAAATTTTCAGCAAATACAGACATCCAAGTGGAAATTTTTCTCACGAACCGTTAGATGTAGGAAAATTCTGAGTATGGCAGAACAATGAGCGGCCAATGCTATGTAGGAAGTGTCCATTCGCTTGACTCTCGGACCAAAATTGACCCCAATATAGCCAATTAACGAAATTTGATAAAAATCCAATGGTCTACAGTTTTTTCGATTTTCCGGCAAAACGGTGCATATTTTCTTGCCACGTGTTTGGATTTTTTTAATCAGCAAGTCACCCTTAATCGAAATAATTCAAATTTCAAACAAAATATTCACTTTTAATTTTCACGAAATTTTCAGCAAATACAGACATCCAAGTGGAAATTTTTCTCACGAACCGTTAGATGTAGGAAAATTCTGAGTATGGCAGAAGAACGAGCGGCCAATTTAATGTAGGAAATGTCTATTCGCTTGACTCTCGGACCAAAATTGAAGCCAATATAGCCGATTAACCAAATTTGATAAAAATCCAATGGTCTACAGTTTTTTCGATTTTCGGGCAAAACGGTGCATAATTTCTGGCCACGTGTTTATATTTTTTTAATCAGCAAGTCACCCTTAATCGAAATAATTCAAATTTCAAACAAAATATTCACTTTTAATTTTCACGAAATTTTCAGCAAATACAGACATCCAAGTGGAAATTTTTCTCACGAACCGTTAGATGTAGGAAAATTCTGAGTATGGCAGAAGAATGAGCGGCGAATTTTATGTAGGAAATGTCCATTCGCTTGACTCTCGGTCCAAAATTGAAGCCAATATAGCCGATTAACCAAATTTGATAAAAATCCAAGGGTACCCCCTTGGAAAAATTTTTCCAAATTTTACAAAAAAAAAAATTTTGTTTAATGTTTTGGTACATGCACTTGGTCCAGCTTATTCCAAACATGTGTTTTTTTGTGATCCCCTTAACCCCAGTTTGCCGGAAAAGAGGAAAAATCGAATTAAAAAATCTACAGTTTTTTCGATTTTCCGGCAAAACGGTGCATATTTTCTTGCCACGTGTTTAGATTTTTTTAATCAGCAAGTCACCCTTAATCGAAATAATTCAAATTTCAAACAAAATATTCACATTTAATTTTCACGAAATTTTCAGCAAATACAGACATCCAAGTGGAAATTTTTCTCACGAACCGTTAGATGTAGGAAAATTCTGAGTATGGCAGAAGAATGAGCGGCGAATTTTATGTAGGAAATGTCAATCGCTTGACTCTCGGACCAAAATTGAAGCCAATATAGCCGATTAACCAAATTTGATAAAAATCCAATGGTCTACAGTTTTTTCGATTTTCCGGCAAAACGGTGCATAATTTCTGGCCACGTGTTTAGATTTTTTTAATCAGCAAGTCACCCTTAATCGAAATAATTCAAATTTCAAACAAAATATTCACTTTTAATTTTCACGAAATTTTCAGCAAATACAGACATCCAAGTGGAAATTTTTCTCACGAACCGTTAGATGTAGGAAAATTCTGAGTATGGCAGAACAATGAGCGGCCAATGCTATGTAGGAAGTGTCCATTCGCTTGACTCTCGGACCAAAATTGACCCCAATATAGCCAATTAACGAAATTTGATAAAAATCCAATGGTCTACAGTTTTTTCGATTTTCCGGCAAAACGGTGCATATTTTCTTGCCACGTGTTTGGATTTTTTTAATCAGCAAGTCACCCTTAATCGAAATAATTCAAATTTCAAACAAAATATTCACTTTTAATTTTCACGAAATTTTCAGCAAATACAGACATCCAAGTGGAAATTTTTCTCACGAACCGTTAGATGTAGGAAAATTCTGAGTATGGCAGAAGAACGAGCGGCCAATTTAATGTAGGAAATGTCTATTCGCTTGACTCTCGGACCAAAATTGAAGCCAATATAGCCGATTAACCAAATTTGATAAAAATCCAATGGTCTACAGTTTTTTCGATTTTCCGGCAAAACGGTGCATAATTTCTGGCCACGTGTTTAGATTTTTTTAATCAGCAAGTCACCCTTAATCGAAATAATTCAAATTTCAAACAAAATATTCACATTTAATTTTCACGAAATTTTCAGCAAATACAGACATCCAAGTGGAAATTTTTCTCACGAACCGTTAGATGTAGGAAAATTCTGAGTATGGCAGAAGAATGAGCGGCGAATTTTATGTAGGAAATGTCAATCGCTTGACTCTCGGACCAAAATTGAAGCCAATATAGCCGATTAACCAAATTTGATAAAAATCCAATGGTCTACAGTTTTTTCGATTTTCCGGCAAAACGGTGCATAATTTCTGGCCACGTGTTTATATTTTTTTAATCAGCAGGTCACCCTTAATCGAAATAATTCAAATTTCAAACAAAATATTCACTTTTAATTTTCACGAAATTTTCAGCAAATACAGACATCCAAGTGGAAATTTTTCTCACGAACCGTTAGATGTAGGAAAATTCTGAGTATGGCAGAAGAATGAGCGGCGAATTTTATGTAGGAAATGTCAATCGCTTGACTCTCGGACCAAAATTGAAGCCAATATAGCCGATTAACCAAATTTGATAAAAATCCAATGGTCTACAGTTTTTTCGATTTTCCGGCAAAACGGTGCATATTTTCTTGCCACGTGTTTGGATTTTTTTAATCAGCAAGTCACCCTTAATCGAAATAATTCAAATTTCAAACAAAATATTCACTTTTAATTTTCACGAAATTTTCAGCAAATACAGACATCCAAGTGGAAATTTTTCTCACGAACCGTTAGATGTAGGAAAATTCTGAGTATGGCAGAAGAACGAGCGGCCAATTTAATGTAGGAAATGTCTATTCGCTTGACTCTCGGACCAAAATTGAAGCCAATATAGCCGATTAACCAAATTTGATAAAAATCCAATGGTCTACAGTTTTTTCGATTTTCGGGCAAAACGGTGCATAATTTCTGGCCACGTGTTTATATTTTTTTAATCAGCAAGTCACCCTTAATCGAAATAATTCAAATTTCAAACAAAATATTCACTTTTAATTTTCACGAAATTTTCAGCAAATACAGACATCCAAGTGGAAATTTTTCTCACGAACCGTTAGATGTAGGAAAATTCTGAGTATGGCAGAAGAATGAGCGGCGAATTTTATGTAGGAAATGTCCATTCGCTTGACTCTCGGTCCAAAATTGAAGCCAATATAGCCGATTAACCAAATTTGATAAAAATCCAAGGGTACCCCCTTGGAAAAATTTTTCCAAATTTTACAAAAAAAAAATTTTGTTTAATGTTTTGGTACATGCACTTGGTCCAGCTTATTCCAAACATGTGTTTTTTTGTGATCCCCTTAACCCCAGTTTGCCGGAAAAGAGGAAAAATCGAATTAAAAAATCTACAGTTTTTTCGATTTTCCGGCAAAACGGTGCATATTTTCTTGCCACGTGTTTAGATTTTTTTAATCAGCAAGTCACCCTTAATCGAAATAATTCAAATTTCAAACAAAATATTCACATTTAATTTTCACGAAATTTTCAGCAAATACAGACATCCAAGTGGAAATTTTTCTCACGAACCGTTAGATGTAGGAAAATTCTGAGTATGGCAGAAGAATGAGCGGCGAATTTTATGTAGGAAATGTCAATCGCTTGACTCTCGGACCAAAATTGAAGCCAATATAGCCGATTAACCAAATTTGATAAAAATCCAATGGTCTACAGTTTTTTCGATTTTCCGGCAAAACGGTGCATAATTTCTGGCCACGTGTTTAGATTTTTTTAATCAGCAAGTCACCCTTAATCGAAATAATTCAAATTTCAAACAAAATATTCACTTTTAATTTTCACGAAATTTTCAGCAAATACAGACATCCAAGTGGAAATTTTTCTCACGAACCGTTAGATGTAGGAAAATTCTGAGTATGGCAGAACAATGAGCGGCCAATGCTATGTAGGAAGTGTCCATTCGCTTGACTCTCGGACCAAAATTGACCCCAATATAGCCAATTAACGAAATTTGATAAAAATCCAATGGTCTACAGTTTTTTCGATTTTCCGGCAAAACGGTGCATATTTTCTTGCCACGTGTTTGGATTTTTTTAATCAGCAAGTCACCCTTAATCGAAATAATTCAAATTTCAAACAAAATATTCACTTTTAATTTTCACGAAATTTTCAGCAAATACAGACATCCAAGTGGAAATTTTTCTCACGAACCGTTAGATGTAGGAAAATTCTGAGTATGGCAGAAGAACGAGCGGCCAATTTAATGTAGGAAATGTCTATTCGCTTGACTCTCGGACCAAAATTGAAGCCAATATAGCCGATTAACCAAATTTGATAAAAATCCAATGGTCTACAGTTTTTTCGATTTTCCGGCAAAACGGTGCATAATTTCTGGCCACGTGTTTAGATTTTTTTAATCAGCAAGTCACCCTTAATCGAAATAATTCAAATTTCAAACAAAATATTCACATTTAATTTTCACGAAATTTTCAGCAAATACAGACATCCAAGTGGAAATTTTTCTCACGAACCGTTAGATGTAGGAAAATTCTGAGTATGGCAGAAGAATGAGCGGCGAATTTTATGTAGGAAATGTCAATCGCTTGACTCTCGGACCAAAATTGAAGCCAATATAGCCGATTAACCAAATTTGATAAAAATCCAATGGTCTACAGTTTTTTCGATTTTCCGGCAAAACGGTGCATAATTTCTGGCCACGTGTTTATATTTTTTTAATCAGCAAGTCACCCTTAATCGAAATAATTCAAATTTCAAACAAAATATTCACTTTTAATTTTCACGAAATTTTCAGCAAATACAGACATCCAAGTGGAAATTTTTCTCACGAACCGTTAGATGTAGGAAAATTCTGAGTATGGCAGAAGAATGAGCGGCGAATTTTATGTAGGAAATGTCCATTCGCTTGACTCTCGGTCCAAAATTGAAGCCAATATAGCCGATTAACCAAATTTGATAAAAATCCAAGGGTACCCCCTTGGAAAAATTTTTCCAAATTTTACAAAAAAAAAATTTTGTTTAATGTTTTGGTACATGCACTTGGTCCAGCTTATTCCAAACATGTGTTTTTTTGTGATCCCCTTAACCCCAGTTTGCCGGAAAAGAGGAAAAATCGAATTAAAAAATCTACAGTTTTTTCGATTTTCCGGCAAAACGGTGCATATTTTCTTGCCACGTGTTTAGATTTTTTTAATCAGCAAGTCACCCTTAATCGAAATAATTCAAATTTCAAACAAAATATTCACATTTAATTTTCACGAAATTTTCAGCAAATACAGACATCCAAGTGGAAATTTTTCTCACGAACCGTTAGATGTAGGAAAATTCTGAGTATGGCAGAAGAACGAGCGGCCAATTTTATGTAGGAAATGTCCATTCGCTTGACTCTCGGACCAAAATTGACCCCAATATAGCCAATTAACGAAATTTGATAAAAATCCAATGGTCTACAGTTTTTTCGATTTTCCGGAAAAACGGTGCATATTTTCTTGCCACCTGTTTGGATTTTTTTAATCAGCAAGTCACCCTTAATCGAAATAATTCAAATTTCAAACAAAATATTCACTTTTAATTTTCACGAAATTTTCAGCAAATACAGACATCCAAGTGGAAATTTTTCTCACGAACCGTTAGATATAGGAAAATTCTGAGTATGGCAGAAGAATGAGCGGCGAATTTTATGTAGGAAATGTCCATTCGCTTGACTCTCGGACCAAAATTGACCCCAATATAGCCAATTAACGAAATTTGATAAAAATCCAATGGTCTACAGTTTTTTCGATTTTCCGGCAAAACGGTGCATAATTTCTTGCCACGTGTTTAGATTTTTTTAATCAGCAGGTCACCCTTAACCGAAATAATTTAAATTTTAAACAAAATATTCACGTTTAATTTTCACGAAATTTTCAGCAAATAAAGACATCAAAGTGGAAATTTTTCTCACGAACCGTTAGATGTAGGAAAATTCTGAGTATGGCAGAAGAACGAGCGGCCAATTTTATGTAGGAAATGTCTATTGGCTTGACTCTCGGACTAAAATTGACGCCAATATAGCCGATTAACCAAATTTGATAAAAATCCAACTTGGAAATTTTTTTCCCAATTTTACAAAAAAAAAATTTTGTTTATTGTTTTGGTACATGCACTTGGTCTAGCTTATTCCAAACATGTGTTTTTTTTCTGATCCCCTTAACCCCAGTTTGCCGGAAAAGAGGAAAAATCGAATTAAAAAATCTACAGTTTTTTCGATTTTCCGGCAAAACGGTGCATATTTTCTTGCCACGTGTTTGGATTTTTTTAATCGGCAAGTCACCCTTAATAGAAATAATTCAAATTTCAAACAAAATATTCACTTTTAATTTTCACGAAATTTTCAGCAAATACAGACATCCAAGTGGAAATTTTTCCCACGAACCGTTAGATGTAGGAAAATTCTGAGTATGGCAGAAGAACGAGCGGCCAATTTTATGTAGGAAATGTCCATTCGCTTGACTCTCGGACCAAAATTGAAGCCAATATAGCCGATTAACCAAATTTGATAAAAATCCAATGGTGTACAGTTTTTTCGATTTTCCGGCAAAACGGTGCATAATTTCTGGCCACGTGTTTAGATTTTTTTAATTAGCAAGTCACCCTTAATCGAAATAATTTAAATTTTAAACAAAATATTCACTTTTAATTTTCACGAAATTTTCAGCAAATAAAGACATCAAAGTGGAAATTTTTCTCACGAACCGTTAGATGTAGGAAAATTCTGAGTATGGCAGAAGAACGAGCGGCCAATTTTATGTATGAAATGTCTACTCGCTTGACTCTCGGACCAAAATTGACGCCAATATAGCCGATTAACCAAATTTGATAAAAATCCAAGGGTGCCCCCGTGGAAAAATTTTTCCCAATTTTACAAAAAAAACTTTTGTTTAATGTTTTGTACATGCACTTGGTCCAGCTTATTCCAGTAAAATTCCAGTAAAATTCAGTATTATTCCGAGTAAAAAGAGGCACATGACTACTACATATTGTAACTAAATGACATCACGCTATATGTGGTGAACACCGAGGTAATATATGTACAATGTATGCAAACGAGTGTACATCGACTTTATTTATATTTGTATCACTTACTAAGACTTACATTTTGTCTAATTTTTTTGATTATAATTACACTTGTCCACCGTAACTGCCAGTAAATTATAGTCCACCTATCTAGGGTTGAACTAATTACCACTGGATACCAAGTGAAAGTACAGATTTGTTATTTCTTTCTTTTGCCATTTTTTAAATGTCTTTATTAAAGACAATTCCGCGAATTATACAGACTACTTTCATTAGAAAACTTTATTTTAAATAGTGTGTTACTTACCTAACTTTAAGCTATTCACAAAGACATCATTCTTACAAGAGTCATCTTCATACTTCAAATTGTTAAATGTCGGTAACGTTTGATCGCAATCATTTTCTAACCGAGAAGCATCGAATTCAGGTAAATTCTGGGATCCCAAATATTTTATAAACAAACTGGCAGCAATGCACAGGTTACTCGATGTCGAATCATTTTGGAGCAAATGTTCGCCAGCTTTGTACATCATATCGAACTTTTTAAATTTCTCGCAAAGCGTTATCAGAACTTCATCCTTATCTTTTGAGAGGTGAAACGCAATTTTGTCTGAGTAATTGACAAACTCGGAGAAGGAAACGGTTACTAAAAATATACAAAATGGAAATCAGCTTATTTCTGAATAGAAAAGAAGAAAACAACTGTAGTGCTGGAAAAATTCCAGACATTTGAATTTTTGTGATTATCTTAAATTATTATAGATACTTTTTGATTGAACGTTTGAAAATATTCAAAAATACAACAATAATATTTTCATGTTCTAAAGTTGTCGTTAAAGTTGACGTTTGTGATTACAAATCAAATCATCAAGATGTTAAGGAGGTATGTCACAATGTTAAAATTTATATACTTTTTACGTACAGTTATCACCACTATTTCAAAACAAATTTTCAACTTATGATTATGTACGTAAATTGTAAACTTTCATTTTAATGATATCTAGTTAAAATTACGTGGTAACGTGCCTAAAAATTGGTATTGTGTAATAATTTTTGAACTTTGGTATAAAATAACTACGTTAAATGATTAACTATCCAAAAACCTCTATTTTAAGCAAGGTTTCATTATCCATACTGCCGTAATTTTTAAATTAACTGTACCTAAAGGTAAAATTACAATTAAAAGCTGCAAATTAGGGATTTTGTTGATGTTACCGTAATAAGTTGGTATTTTAATAGTGAGAAATTAGTTCGGCTATCATTTAATAGATGGGAAAATAAGTTCGTGTCATTTAGTAGAAGGCAGCAGTGATGTATTAAATGGCGATAGATGCGCGTTTGCCGAAATTAAGAAAAATCTGCAAAATATTGAAAACTAGTTTTGTGGTTATGTCAATTGTCTATGGGTTATGCAGTAACCATGGTAATACGAATCACGTGGTTTTGTTTAGCAAAGCGACCCCTCCCAGTTAATATTTTGGCTTCGTTTGACTTTCAATGTTCAATAGTTCAATCATGATTGTACATATAACGTCACAATGTCTTAAATATACACGTGTACCATTTTTATCCTTGAAAGTGACACCCTGACGTTATATAATCGTGGTTGAAAATCAAACTGTGGTCAGTAAAATTTGCTGCGGGATCATACTGGTTTTTTAAGCCGTTTTTTAGAAGACATTGCCTTACTGTCTCACTGCAGCACTTGATTCTTGTGTCATCTTTCTGCAATTTTTACATGATGGTTTTTAACATGGGACCATCTGTTCTTCATACATGTTATAAATTTTTCTTTTAATGATCTCCACATCACTCCGGTCTAGTTTCCTAAACATACCAGCGTCTTTTCTTTTTCTTCTACTTACTATTGGTTGTTTTGTTATGGACCACACTGTGTTCATTGGTCTTAGTGTTAAGGCTGCCACTTCCTTCACTGCATTAAATTTGGAAAGTTCTAGTTCAAGGAGGGTAGTGTAAATGTTTTTGTGTCAACTGACAAAACACTGCGCTTTACGGGTTTGTTAACACTGACGTCTATTCTTTCGGCATTACTATTATCAATAATTTCTCGAGAAGTATTCGTGAAGTTATTCATACTTATACATACTTATACATTAAAACCTATCCGTATAGTAAATACAGTTTTATACTAGTGCAAAACGAAAATAAAAAAAATATACCTGGATCGATAATATCCAATACGGCCTGTAGTAATTCATCATACTTTTTCTTCCTTGTCCATGGAGCTTTAAAATCATCAGTCACAAATTCTGTGCCTAATTCAGTATTAAAGTAATATACACCTCTCAATATTTGACAATCTTCTTCTAAGTGTCTTTTTTCGTAATCTACAGATGTCAATCCTAATAACTTTTGATATAATTGCGGTAGCATATCATAGAAATTAGTTTTGATCTGTTGTCGAATACACTAAAAATTAAAATATACAGGGTGTTCATAAAGTGTTTAAACGATCTATTATCTCATTCCTTAATTATTTTCAGAGTTAAAACTCTGACAGGTCGATTTTTATTTTTTAACCTTTTTGGAAAACAATAACTTCTACCCCTAATATCTTAGCAGTTGTGACGTCATCTATATTTTTTTTAAATTAAAAGGGCATATTTTTATCTAAAAAACCAAAGGCCCATATTTTTCTGAGTACAACCGTACCAAACTCATCACATTCAAACTTTAGTATACACAGTGTAAAGGAAACCAGTGCTCGTATTTCGTAAAATTTGATTCAAAATTTATTGTACAAAGAAAATTATTAAATAGTAGAGTTTAAACAGGATCCTATTGTGCTATCCCGTGGGAACTTTGTTGCTAAAATGTAAAACCCATTTTTTTTTGGTTTCATATATCTTTGTAAGACAAAATCACTTGGTCGTCCAAAAATCGTAGTGGGAGGGAAGCGGTGGGGAGCCTTACAAAAAAAACATGCAATTTTTTTTTTCATTGTTTTTCGGATGTACAATATCCGAAAATTCATTCGTCAAATTTGCATACCCATCAGGACATTAGAAATATACTTTTTTTTATTTTTAAAAATACGTCATACCATTATTGTATACGGAGCGCCTTCATACAAAATCACTTGCCCTGAAAACCCATATTTTTAAAATCGTTTACCTCGCTCTACCTCGAAAAATATTGGGTTTAGCAAAAAATTGCTTTTTATAAACGTTATAGGCCAAAAATCAGAGAACATGCTGGTTTTTTTAGAATTTTGATTGGATAATTAGTTTAAGAAAAAATTAAATAAATCGAACGGCATGACACGACGGACAGTGCTGAACGCAGAGATGCGAGGAAGGGCGAGATTCCTATGCCGTAGTTAACCGCAAATCGACTCTACTGATGGCGATGTTGTTATGGTCGTTTTTTCATTGTGATGCTGATTTTAAGGAGGATGAATACTCTAGCGTAAATAGTGACTTCTTTGGCTCGTTTTGTTGTCAGATTATTAACAGTTTTAAAATACTGTATTTGTTAAGTGATAGTAGTATTTATATTATCATAATAGGTATTGTTGTATATCTTTAAGGTTGTATACTTATTATTATTATTATTATTATTATTATTATTAAATTATTAATATTATCCAGATTTAGCCATACGGCTCGCACTCCCTCAAAGGGGAAAATTCACTCATCTCAGATACTTACGATATCAAAAGGATTGAGCTCTGGTGGGACTCTTTCCGTGTTATCGAGCCCTAGGTGACTTGGTATGTAGGGGTATCCCGTATCCCCAAAAATGTTCTTACAGATTATTGTTATTATTATAAAGCTTACTAAGGACGTAGTAAAGTGGTTAAATTTCAAAAGCTTGGGATATACATATCTAAAATGGCAGATTCTAATAGAATATCTACCATTTCCAAGTATGCATTCCAGTATTTGCCTGTGGCAGTTTGAGCTGTAATGAATTCTGGAAACTCTGTCAAAAGTTCACGAGTTAAAGTTGAGATTTTATCGGAGAGTTGCATAAGGTCTTCTTTTCTCCTGAAGTTATCGATGATTTCCGATGTACAAAGATGAATTAAGTTAATATAATGTACAGAAGGACTGCCACACTCTAAAAGCCACTTCTTATAAAGATTTATTAATAATCTTGACAGAGCTTCGTACGTCAACTTATGGGCTCGTATAGCTTTATTGTATTTTTTGCCAGATAAAATACCATCAATTGTGGACTAAACATAGAGACCACTGTCCAACCATACATCAGCAAGTCCGGAATCTGTCATGAACTGACCAATTATTTTTAGGAAGTTCATAACCATGAGAAATCCACCTAGACGAATGACTACGTTTTTTGTGTCTCCTGGCTGGGACCATTGGAGCTCTTTAGCTTTATAATAGATCGCTTGATCAAACGTCAGTACGGTGTATCTGTTATTTAGCTTCTTAGCAATTTCATTGCACTTTATGATAACAGTCCAAACGGTATCATATTCTGACGAGACATGGGGTAGTACAGGTAAGTAGCCATAGGTCGTTACATGTGATTTATCCTCCACAGTCCGTTTACGAAATCCTGACCACTGTGGGATAACGGTTTCATCCCTAACAGAGTCCCTCATTTTGCAAATGCACCATGCCATGTTACGATATCTTATGTTATTATTAAGATTCTGACCCTTTTCTATGATGCTCAGTTTATTTTCCTCAGATTGTACTTTTTTTTTTGATTTGTTAAAATAAATTTTGTGAAGGGAATGAAAATTATTTGGGATTACCAGCTTCTGATTATACGGCAAAACTTTAAATTGTCCAGGTATATTTTCATTAAATGGTCCTCTCTGGAAGGCAGCAATTTGGATTCCGTGAAAAGTAGGTGTTTTGTCCAAAGTCTCTTCCAAAATGTCAATGTTGTCAGCAGCAAATTGAACGAATCGATTGGGTACCAATTGTCTCGGTATGGTCACATGATTATTCTCCAAGTAAAGTTGAATTTCTTCTTGGGCGATGCTGTTACGCACTCTAAGAGTATCGATGTATGAAATTGAATGACCGCAAACGTGTATTGCTTCAATGAGTTTTTTCGACCTTGTTTACTGGTGAACTAAAAGTCCTAGCCCAATATGCTTTGGAGTTTTTATTTTTCCATTTGAACAGGCAAAAATAATGTCTTGGAAAATGCTTACAGTTTCAATTTTCTTTTCATTATCGCTTTCATTGCGGACAATAAGATTAACAAGAGAATACAAGCTTTCAGGAATAGACTTTTTGTAGTCTCTAACATTCATTTTTTTTTAAATCGGACTCAGTTGACATCTTGTTTATCTCGCTTCGGATAGTTTGGCACATTTTGACTAGAATGTGTTGCTCCGATGCCCCGAAACTAAAAGTGTTAGATTCGTTGTGGTTGTGCACGATTGTCTTAATTGCCTGTTCTTTCGAGAAATTCCTTAAAAATATTGTAGGCTCATTTTGTCTAGGAGACCTTACTGATTCAACACCATCCCCAAAATGGTTTTTCATTTTTTTAATTATTTGTTTATCACTCATGTCGTCAATGCCACTAATTTCACAATACCTTTTGCCAATTGATTTTGTGCTGTATCCCTTACCTTTTTCAACACCCTCCTCCATTTGCTCCAAAAGTTTTCCAAATGCTTAATTGTCTGTTTTGTTAACATTACTATTTCCAACAAATTTTTTATTTAAATTGCGTAATTCAGTCGAAACACAAGCGGCATGATATTTTATTTCCGAGGCAATTAAGTCGTTTTCTCCACTTCTCGCCAAGAACACAGGGTTGCTTTGTGATATCGCTCTTATTTTTTCTTGCATATTATTAATCATAACTTGGCATAGTTTTTGATTCGGTGAGCGCTTTTGACAAAAGATGCACTTTTGTAAATTATAGGGCCGTTCAAGGGCCGTTTTTAAAAAATATCGTCTCTACGAAAATCAAATGGTAGTTTAGTATTTTTTGACTTGTACAAGGCAATGTTCTTTGAGCTCGTATAAGATTTATAACAGTTTTTGTGCGATTTTAAAAAATCTTGATTTTTTAGATCATCAAACTTTGAGAATATATGCCGCATGTATTTATTCTCATGACAATTTTTCATACGTTCGCTCGTGCATTCAATAAAAGTTTTTTTTGATCTTTCTTTAGAGTTAACCAGCCTTCCTCCTTCCAAACAAATAAGACACATATTTTAAATAAAAACGTCTTGTTCGGCATCAGATTTATGGAAAAAAACATGCCTTAATCTGATTTTTGACTCAAGTTCGCTGTCAGAGCTGCTGCTGTTCGTTAAACCCATTTTTAGATGGATACAAAAAAATACTAACTGTAATAATAAGTAAGTACTAAATATTGTTAACTTGCCAATAAGTTTAATTAATCACTGTTAATAATATAATTAACACATAAGAACTTTATTATGTCTCACTTATAATAATCTCAGTGGATTTCGCGCTAAAAACAAAGCTTATGAAAAAGAATGCACATATATGCAAAACGATACACTTGTTGCGCTAGAATATATAAAACCCTATATAACACAACAGCGTCTCGAGGTAAAAACGACCGTAACAACATCACCATCAGTAGAGTCGATTTGCGGTTGACTATGGCATAGGAATCTCGCCCTCCCTCGCATCTCTGCGTTCGCCACTGTCCGTCGTGACATGACATTCGATTTATTAATTTTTTTTTAAACTAATTATCCAATCAAAATTTTAAAAAAACCCACATGTTCTCTGATGTTTGGTCTATAACGTTTATAGGATGCCATTTTTTGCTAAACCCAATATTTTTCGAGGTAGAGCGAGGTAAACGATTTTAAAAATATGGGTTTTCAGGGCAAGTGATTTTGTATGAAGGCGCTCCGTATACAATAATGGTTTAACGTATTTTTATAAATAAAAAAAGAATATTTCTAATGTCCGGATAGGTATGCAAATTTGAGGAATGAATTTTCGGATATTGTTCATCCGAAAAACGATGAAAAAAAAATTTTTTTTTGTAAGGCTCCCCACCACTCCCCTCCCGCTACGATTTTTGGACGACCAAGTGATTTTGCATTACAAAAATATTAGAAACCAAAAAAAATGGGTTTTACATTTTAGCAACAAAGTGCCCACGAAAATCTATTCTAGAAGCCTTTTGCCAGTCTATTTACTCTACTAAAAGAAGTTATTCCATATTAAAGACAAACAAATAACATATTTGTTGTCATAAATACTTGAATGGAGTGACCTTTTGTTGTAGGATACAGAAGGTAGATTGTTTATCTATTAAAGATAACCAATTCTATTCAAATGTAATGGGCTGTAGATCAATAATACAATAATATAAAGTGGTAACGACTATACTCAGTATATTGCCAAAAATCAAAAGAGGCTGTGAAGACATCATCAAATTGTTGTATCACATCAATTTAGAAGTCAGCACTAGTATCTTTTTGAGAAATATTACCCTAATAGAAATTATTTGAAATTACGATGGTGCCGTCAGAAAAACAGCGAATAGAAGTTTTGATGATCTTAGGTTACGGCGATCGTAAAACAAGTATGGCGGAAGTATGCGATTTCTTTAATGAAAAATATCCTCATCGAGTACCAATAAATAAAGCGACGGTAAGCAAAATATTGCATAAATTTAATGATATTGGCAATGTTAGAGATAAGCTCAAGAGTGGTAGACCCACTGTTTCCGACGACAACCAATTAAATGTATTACTTGAAATTGAAGAAAATCCTCATTTTTCAATTACAACTTTATCAACTAACAATGAGATCTGTCGTGGTGCTGTTCATAAAATTCTAAAAAAGGCCAAATTACATCCATATAAAATTAAATTTATACATGAACTCAATGAAGACGACTTTGATAGACGCATTGAGTTTTGCGAAAATATGCAAGACTTATGTAATCGAAATAATGGATTTGAATATAATATCTTGTTTTCCGACGAGGTCACTTTTTGTTTAAATAATACCGTTAATAGGTACAAATGTTGTTATTGGGCAAGGCCAATAATTGGACAATGGAAGTTTATACCCAATATCCCCAAAAAGTAAATGTATGCGCTGAGATTGTTAGGAAACCATTGTAGGACCGTATTTTTTTGACGGTACTGTGACGGGTGAAAGGTATTTAGAGATGTTTCAAACCTACGCAGTTCCATTTTTAACCGCAAAATTTCCAGATATCGATAATCCTGGTCAAATAGATCTGACCATTTTGTTTGATCAGGATGGAGCAAATCCACATTATGCTGTAGTGGTTAGAAATTTTCTAAATGCAACTTTTCACAATCACTGGATTGGACTACTACGCGGCCACATTGAATGGCCTGCTAGGTCGACAGATTTGAATTCCATGGACTTTTCTATTTGGGGTTATTTGAAATTAAGGTATATATAAACCGACCTACCAATTTGGTAGACCTCAAACAGAGAATTCGTATTGAAATGCAACAAATTACACCAGTGATATTGTCAAACATAACCCAAGAATTCATTGGACGTCTTTGATACTGTCAATTAAACCAAGGAGCTCAATTCGAGCATTTGTTGTAATTATGTTATTTGTTTGTCTTTAATATGAAATGACTTGATTAATTGTCTTTAATAATTTTCTTTATAAACTAAATTTTGAATTAAATTTTAAGAAAAATGAGCACTGGTTTCCTTTACACTTTGTATAATGAAGTTTGAATGTGATGAGTTTGGTACGGTTGTACTCGGGAAAATAAGGGCTTTTAACTTTTTGATAAAAATATGCCCTTTCTATTTAAAAAAAATTAACGATGACGTCACATCTGCTAAGGTAGTGGGGGTAAAAGTTTTTTTCCAAAAAGGTTAAAAAAAAAATAAAAATCGACCTGTCAGAGATTTAACTCTAAAAATAATCATGAGATAATAGTCCGTTTCCAAACTTTATGAACACACTGTATAATGAGATAAATGAATCGTACTAGTATTACCGTTTTTTACCTTGTCATTAATGATACTTTCTGCAAAAGCTAGTATTCTTGTTATACATGAAGAAACGCCATTTTTCATACGGTTTGCAAGCACAGCTCTAGCCTCATCCAACCGACTAGAAATAAAGAAAAATTTCAATTGTCCGTAGTGACTATGGAAAAAATTCACAATATAAAAACAGAATTTTAGCAGGAGCACAAAAAAAATCAATATAAGAAAAGGGGAATACCTCCTCTGAAGACTTGTTCGCGTATATTATTATTATTATTATACAATGATACCAAGCCACAGCAGAGTTTATGTGGCCCATAGTACAAAGGATTTGTACGAGTAGGTACTAAACTAAATAATATCATATAAATCAAATTTTCGAACAAGTAAAAATAAAAAATAAAAACAATATCCAAAAGAATTAGTTCCTAGAAAAAGTTCTTACAATAACAGCAAATTACAAAAAATACACATATTACAAAGTATCCGTACGACTACAACATTTATTCTAACGAAGAAAAAACATATAAAATATATCCTTGTAGCATTTACAAATTCTTTGATATATAAATTCCTTGATATATATTGGAATCCCCTCATATATGCATTATAATAACGAAGAATTTTTTCCATGTTTCTTAGTTCGTATCTTTCAAGTTAAAACCCAAATAATATTTCGTTCTTTTCACGTCGCAAAGGCGATAATAAATCATTTTATTGTTTGTTTATGTCACAGGCGCAAATTCTTCAATATTTTTGCTTTGATCGTTAAACCGTCCGATACTGCGTTTTCAAATTAATTCAATTCCCGTTTGTGTTTGTTTATACCCAGCGTTTTGTTTATTCTAACTTATGCGATGAATTTTAGAAGATAATTGCTCATTCTTACTTGAGTCGCTGTAAAAGACTGTAGGCAAAATATTTTCGTTACAACCTTACATTTTTAAGTTCTTAAGTTTTTAAAAAAAAGAATATAAACATTGTACAAAGTTAACATTAGTCTAGGTACAATATCCAGTTAGTTTTCATCAAACTCGTTTTTGAAACAATTTAAACTAGTAAGGTTAACCAAAAAGTTTTGTCTTCCAGTAGTTTTAAAAGAATCCTTTTTCAATTTATAGTTATGTCCTCTTAGTCTAGCATCTTCGTTGATATTTTAAAAAGTTTGATGTTGCACAAAAATCCCCCTAAGAATTCTATAAGTAGATATAACATCGCCTCTTTCTCATCTATGAGTTAATGGAGACAATTTGAGCTTTCTTAGTTGAGTTTCATAGTTTATTATTCCATAATTAAAAAGTAGCTTAGCAGCTCTTCGTTGTACTCCTAATAAATTAACATCTCTTTGCAAATGGGGTGACCAAAATGACACTGCAAATTCTAGGTGAGGTCTGACATAACTTTTGTAGTTTCAAAAACAAGTCTGGAAACATTCCAGGAAAACCTGTTAACATAAAGTATAAAGCAGAATTCTCTTTACTAACTACTTTTGCTGTTTGAGTAGACCAACTTAATGTTTGGTTTACCGTAACTTTTTCTTCTTAGGGTGCCTGTTCGTTCCGAACGTTGGCGACCATTCCGGCTATGATGACTTTGTTAATTGCTATACGGAATAGCTGTGTTAAGGTATTTCTATACCATGCTCTCAGGATAGCAAGCTAGGATATTCTTCTTCGTCCTGGAGCTCGTGTTCCTTCAATTTTACCTTGCAAAATGCATTGGAGTAGTTCATATTTGCCTTGATTTCTCATTATATATCTCAAGTACTGCAGCGATTAAACTATGTAGAAATAAAATTATCCAGGCTTTGGCCAAGCATTTCTCCGAATGCATCTACCAAGGAAAAACTCCTTCTCAATGGAACAATACAGTCCTTATTTAATTACACAAGCAAGGAGACATAACAGATCTAAAAAAACTACCGTTCTATCAGTTTGCTTTCACACAAATATAAACTTTTCACAAAAATTATCAAAAAAAAGACTGGACGCTGAGTTCTATCATCCTAGAGAACAAGCTGGATTTAGATCGAGATACAGCACTAACGACCACTTACTAGTGATAAAGAATCTGCAGATGTCTGCAGAATACAACAAACCATTGGCATTGACATTTGTGAACTACGAGAAAGCATTCGATACCATAAGCCATTAGAAAATGTTAAAAGGATTGACAGAATGCCGAATAGACCATCGCTACACTCACATAATGCCGAATAGACCATCGCTACACTCACATAATGCCGAATAGACCATCGCTACACTCACATAATCAAATATATCTAACAAAATGCGACAGCTAGTGTAAGACTATCTGAACAAAAAACAAATAAATTTTGTATACAGCGAGGAGTGCGACAAGGAGATACCGTCTCTCCAAAGCTATTCACGACGCTTTTAGAACATACGTAAGAATGCACATCTGAACGAGCCTAGTATCAATGTAAATGGAGAGAAGCTCAGTCATTTGAGATTTGCAGATGACATCGTCCTTCGTCGTCGGACTAAAGATTAATATTAACAAGACGCAAATAGTGACTAACCTGATGCTGAATCGAAATATTGCTGTTGAGACCAAGACAAGAAGCAGTACGAAGCAGAGGACGCCCACCAACTAGATAGACTGATGACATAAAGCGTGTTAGCAATAACTGGATGCAAGCCTCACAAGACAGAGACAGATAGAAAGAGCTGAGGGAGACCTACGTCCAACAGTGGACGCATGCGTTGGACGGAGCGGTTGATGATGATGATGATGATATGTAGTCAAATCAGTCTTTTAATTTGATTGGATCGTCACCGGGAATCATTATGGTAATATTTTGCGGCATATATTGTTTCGCCGTGAAATCACTATTTTTATTTCGTGTTCCATGTATTTTTAAATGCCACGATTCTAAACGAAACATAACAATTCTAAGGTATCTTAAAAATCACAAGCTACTTACCCTTTATAAATTAACTGTTGAACCAAAATAACACTGGCTTCGATTTCTTCCATTTCTGAATTACAAAACTGGTAGACGTCGTCGATCATATGAGGTTCATTCACATATATGATTCGATGTATTACTCGATTAAACTGAAAAATTAAGACATCAAAAAATATATCTTTTATATTATTTACAAAAATTTTACTAGGCTAAAAAAGTAAAGTATCGTTTAATAACAATATTGCGACAATGTCTTCCTCCTTAAGTATTAATCGTTGAGTATTGTAGCATTTTTTTTTGTTTCACTCTTTATAAGGTTTTAATTCACGTATTACAAATCTTTGACAGAGAGACACTTGAATTCCGATTAAAAAGACATACTCTGAATGGTTATTTATACATTCTAAATTGCATCTAATAAAAGCAATCGTGCCATTCTTTATAAATTGCTTCTTTGCAAATCTCATAAGTTCTAACTTTTTTAGAATTGCGTCTCAAAATCTTCGACTAGAATAAACAAAATCGAATAATTCATTTGAATTGGAAAATGTCGCTAGCAGAATTATAAGTGTTTGTTCACATTTGCCAGATGCATCTGTCAAATGCCTCTAAAAGCATATCCCGTGGAGGAATTTTTACCGCTGTGAGAGCAGGAATGGGATGCGGGAGAATTTAAGATCATTGCCAGTTTAGATCTTAAAGGAATCAAGTCGAATTCAACGAGCCAAGCCGTACCTGCGATACCGGTAAGGGCGATGTTTGAGTGTTTGAATCACCTTTGGTGATCAAGTGTATCTTTGGCAGTTTTTGTGATTTAATTTTGAGAAATATGTTATGGTTTTCTTGTTGTGCTGCCCCTCAGTTTCCAGGTATTCCTATTTTGGTGCAGAATCAGTCTTGAAATGCAGTTTACAGTTATTCTTTGTTCGAAGAATCCGCATAGATTGCAGTCAGTGAGTATAGAAAAACAAACTCACAATTAACTGTAAGTTTTTACCCTTTTTATATCCTGCTAAAGCAGATTCAATTACTATGCTAAATATTTCCTTATGCTGATCAATGCAAAAGGAAAAACATCTGTCATTATTTTTATTTTCTTCAACATGTCATGTGCTTAGTGGCAATGCAGTGTTTTTTAAATGGGGTTACCTTAATTTTTTTTAAGGTTTAATAACCATTGTTTTTTATACATTAAATTTGGATATAGATATAATATATCTAGTGCATCTTTATTGTGTAGTTAGTGTACAAGATTTCGACGTATGACATACATGTTCAGTCGAAATAACAAAATATTTAGCATCGCATGTATAATATCTTATTTTTCGTAATTACAGTAGCATAAGTTTTAGTTAAAGGATCGATTTTTTAAATTTTTATTTCGATGCAATAGTAATTAACCCCTCTAACTGCGTTTGAAATAAATTAATTAGCTACATTGTGATGAAACGTGTAGTTTATTAATAAATGCAGTAAAATTTTTTAGAAAATTTAAATTTATTTACAATATAAAATTTGTGACAGTGACTATGAGTGTTATAGTGATAACTTTTCACTTCAAATTTATACCTAATTCGTTTAATAATACTTACCTCATTGGCATTTTGCGCCTTCTTGATTCCATATTTATTATTCCTTAAAACGATTAATCTGGGTTCATCGTTATAAAATACCTCAATATCTTTAACCAAAGGATGAGTCAATTGTAGAACACTTTGAACGATTCTTCTGGTTACCTCACACCTTAAAAAAACGGGTATTAATTTTAATAATATTACGAGGTGCTTCCAGAGGTATTTGAAAGTAACCTTGTTTTAGATCAAGGGTAGAAATAAAATTTAACTTTTTAAGTCTATCCAGAATTTCTGATATTCTGGGTAACGGATAAGCGTCTTTATATGATAGATCGTTAACCTTTCGAAAGTCGATACAAAATCTGTACGAGTTGTCTTTTTTTCTAACTAGTACAATCGGTTAACTCCAACCACTTGTGGAGGGTTCGATAGTTCCTTCCTTTAACATCTCGTCCACTTCTTGGGTGATGATTTGTAACATTGCGAGGTTATGCCGTCTATACGGCTGCTTGACCGGGTCGCATCTCTTCTTCAACTTTATTTAGTGTTTTATTAAGTTACTAAAGTTTCGAAAGTAAACAGGTGGGTCCTGTTACTTTCTCGAATTCACGTAACTCTTTTCTTAGCAATCCTTCTAGATCCGTATTTTGAGAAGTATCCTTCAAAGCGTTATAAGTTTCTTCTGGAAGCTGCGTATGTTGTGTACTCATATCTCGATTGAACTTAAGTTCGATAGAATTTTTCTTAAGAAATTTTACTACGAATATAGCATTTTCTGTTAATCCGGGCATTATAATGCATGTTTCTCGGGTCTGTAAATTATCGATCTCGCAGTCTATAGCTAATTTCTTATTTAGTTCCATCGATGAACCGTTTGCTAGTTTTGTTCTTCCGCTTTACTTTTCTAGAGAGTCCTTGTACTCCTGTGCGATTGAGTCTCCGGCATAATTTTTAATAGTCCCTGTATCAATTAGCGCTTTGTAAGTTTTAAGAGTAAGAGTTTTAACAGTAAGAGTGAGTATATTAGGGGAAGTCTAGGGGTGGGACATCTTCAACGTCGAGACGTTAATCACTCAATACGAATAATTGCTGATCTGCAGGTCCCTGGGAGGAGTAAGAGAGGAAAAAACCAAAGAAGACCTGGCGGACACGCTTAGGCAGGACATCTCGGTAAAGGGGTTTGATATAAGTATGATAAAAACTTATGGAGAAATATAATTGGGATAACAGCAGAGAGAATGATGATGATAATCGAGAGTAACTGTGTTCTTGTCGGAGGGCATTTAATATATAACTTAAAAACCAAAAGGGCAACAACCAAATTCTGGTTTAGAATTGAAAAAAAATATAGTAAATACTGAAGAAAAGTTAAGGGAAACAAAAGCTTATTTTTCACTCGCTTATGTGTTTCGCTCCAAAAACACACTGGAGATCGAAAATCAGGGTCTACAAAACTACTATTAGATCAATAGTATGTTATGAATGCGGGACGTGGGTGATGACCATAGACACGAAAAGAAAGCTGAAGGTCATAATGACGGTATTAGATTTTTGTTTCGATACAGGGCAGCGATAGCCGCTTATACGTATTTCGACCTCTTTAGGTCTCCTCAGAACGGTATAGCCACTGCTCTGAATTTGAATTCAGCAATTTGAATTCGGTTTCGCTAGGTAGAAATCGTTTGATTTCTCTTTTTGTTTAGGAAGATGTTAACGAAACACCGTAGTATGGAGATCCAGGGATAACCATGAACTCATGGCAGTTAGTGAGAATGGATACTGAAAGATTGCCGAAAAGAGTAAACTGAAGGGCGCAATGCCAAAAGGAATGCCACGGAAAAAGTGGAAGGATGAAGTGGACTCACAAAATTTGCTAGAAGTAAGAGCCTGGAGAAGATCGGCGCGGGATGGACAAGGTTGGAGGCATATTTGGAGGAGGCCAGGACTCGATTTGAGCTGCAGGGCCATTGGAGAGAAAGAGAAAGAGATATAGTAAATACTGGTAAGAGTAGGATTTGTTATTAGAATTATTTCTTGTAGCGTAAATAAAAAGATTATTAAACAAATTAGTTTGATTTGTTTAACTTATATTTGAGAACGATTCCCAAGGTGGAAATGGAAACTCGAATATAAAGTATTCTTAATTAAAATGGTGGTATATTCTTGTAAAAATAAGTAATTAATATAAAAATTAAACAGGAGAATAATTTCAGAACCATATTTAAAAATCTTACCATGGAACAGGAGCTTTATCTAAGATATATTTTACAGTTTGAAGCTTCAATTCAACAGAACTGATGTGTTTTAAAATAACCTCAATAATAACTATCCAGCTTTCACTAAACTGGAGTAAGTTATTTATTTCTTCCACAAAAACGGTATCAGGATCGATTTCGTGTTGTAACATAAATGTGTAAAGGAAGTTTTTCAGAAAATAATCATACTGATCGGCCGCCATCGACAACTTCATAAGGGCTGCTGTAAGTACTTTCGGGCCCTGAAAATATATATTTTATAATTATTAACAAATTAATTAAAGAACAAAAAAGACAAAAACAAAAAAACTACCTTTAGTTTAAAATAATGTAAGTATACAGTAAATAGTAACCTACTAAGGTAGTACATATAACAGATGACCGCGATCAGTGGAGAACCACATTGACTTAATTTAGTTCCATTAACTTCCACTAAAGCAGCGTTTCCCAAACTGTGCAAAATGCAGCAGTAGCCACTGTATCCTCCATCGCCACAACCTCGCTGTGAAAAAAATGCCGCCTTTCTTAAAAGTAGTCTTGGACGAAACCGTTAAGATAATTAATTTTATCAAATCAGGACCACTGAATACAAGGCTGTTTGGAGTGGTGCGCCATGACATGGGCAGTATACATTCGTCTTTACTTCTTCATACGGAAGTAAGGTAGCTTTCTCGCGGCCAATGTTTAGCTCGGCTCCTTGAAATGAGAGCTGAAGTTAGAACCTTCCTAATTGGAACCAATTTTGCCTTGGGTGATCAGGTGAGCATTGGTTAATTAAATTGGGATATCTAAAAGATATTTTAACAAGGTCAACGCGAATATTATAAGTCCCTGTTGCCTCTCCACCAGCACCTCGTCCCAATTCACAATTTTCCTACTCCATGTTCTTCCTGGTTAATCCTTTTTAAATCAAATCTCAAACTAATCTTATGCATATATCACTTCGCAGAAGTTACAACTACATAGTCATGAAGTGACAATCAAGTATACGATTGTACTAAAAACGGATTAAAACATCGGTTCCTGACATTTCGGGCCATTTTGAGCTCTTCACTTGACTTTTATTCAATGAAATCTTGTTTTTGTGACTTTAATAAGCTACCGGATCATATTAAATATTCTCCAAATATTTTATTTTTAAGGAAACACTCATTGACTATGATAAATTAATTAAGATTTTGTTTTATATGTCACCGATATGATTTACTATGGAATCACTAACAGGAGAATTTTACTGTCACCATGGCATGTGGAATCCGTGTGGATGTTGTCTGTCGCCCATCGGACGCGTCCCCAGGTGGTGGATAGGGGAACGCCCTAACCAGGCCTAGGACTGGCGGGTAGGTGGGAAATAAAATACCACCCGTGAACCAAAACAGACTGGCATGGCAACCCAACAGAGTCCCTGGCCCTCCAGGTTGGGGGTTAGGCTAGAGGCTAACAACCTCTTCCTGTAAAAATCATATGTTACGGAACCTCAAGGAGTATTAGCCGGACGGAACTTACGACGACGACACTGCAAACTAAAAATGGAATTAAGATTAGGAACATGGAACACCCGAACCCTGTACCGAGCTGGAGCACTCGCATCTCTACTAGACATAGTGAACATGTACAGAGTAGATGTTTTGGCACTGCAGGAAATGCGATGGACGGGAACAGGCATTCTTGACAAGAGAACCCACTCCATATATTACAGCTGCAATGAAAACCAACACATAGATGGAGTGGGATTTATAGTAAACCAAAGAACAAAAGGCCTAGTTATTGATTTTAAAGCCTACAGTCAAAGAATGTGCTATTTACGCTTAAAAGGTAAATTCTTTAATTACAGCTTAATTAATGCACATGCCCCGACCGACGACAAACTAGAAGACATTAAAGAACAGTTTTTCGAAGACCTAGAACAAGCCTACAGAAGATGCCCCAAAAATGACATTAAAATAGTGCTAGGTGACATGAATGCAAGAATAGGACGAGAGCATGTTTTTATGCCGACTATAGGAAGGCATAGCCTACACAACATCAGTAGCGATAATGGATTACGACTGATAAACTTAGCAGCAGCACTGAACATGACCGTCGCTAGCACCTATTTTGAACACAAGAATATACACAAGGTAACCTGGACCTCCCCTGATTTAAGAACAACTAGTCAGATTGATCACATCTTAATAGATTCAAGACACGGAACGGACATAATAAACTGCAGAAGTTATAGAGGCGCAAACATAGACTCAGACCATTGTTTAGTGATCTCAACACTAAGGGCTAGAATTTCAAACTCCAACAAAGAAAAAGAAATATATAGAAATAAATGGAATGTACAGAAGCTGAGAGATGCAACTGTTGCAAAACAGTACTGGGAAAATGTTACCAATAGATTAAGGAATCAAAGTCTAGGCGAAGAAGACCAGAGAGATATAGACTCATTCTGGAACAGGATAAGGGAAGATATTGAGTCAGCAGCACAAGATGAAATAGGAACAGAAACTTGTACCCGAAAAAATCACTGGTTTGACGATGAATGCAAAGACGCAACACAGAAAAAAAATGAAGCCTATGCAAAAATGCTTACCCGCCGAACTAGAACAAGTATAGAGAATTACCAGACAAAGAGAAGAGAAGAAAAGAAGATACACAGAATAAAGAAACGAAACCACTTAAAAAAGGAACTTCAATATATAGAAAACCTCAACAGAGAGAAAGAATTCAGAACATTCTATAAGAAAGTTAACATCAACAGAAAAGAATTTAAGGCAAACACAAATCAATGTAGAAGTTTAAATGGCGATCTCTTAACAACAAGAACAGACGTACTAAACCGATGGACGGAATATTTTAACCAGATACTTAATATAGATGAAGAAGAAAACCCGGAAGACGAAAGCTGCGAGGTAAGCGGAGCAGACGAGAGGGAGGAGGATCCACCAACGATCCTGGAAGTTAAAGACGCTGTAAACAAACTAGCCAGAAACAAATCAGCCGGAATAGATAATCTCCCAGCGGAATTATATAAAGAAGGTGGCCACGATATCATAATAGCCCTACAGCAGCTTATAAAAGAAATATGGATACAGAAGTCCCTTCCCAATGATTGGACTATTGGAATACTTTGCACCATACACAAAAAGGGTGATATCTTTGAATGCTCTAACTATCGAGGAATTACGCTCCTAAATGCAGCGTATAAAATATTCTCCAATATACTATGCCATCGTATGGCACCATATGCAGAGCGAATAATAGGACAATACCAGGCTGGTTTCAGAGGTGGTAAATCAACAATTCATCAGATTTCAACCCTAAGACAAATTCTAGAGAAAACACTGGAATACGGTGTAGACACGCACCACATATTTATAGACTACAAGGCAGCCTACGACTCTGTAAATAGAAGAGAATTGTTTAGAGCAATGATAGACCTAGGAGTACCAAATCAGTTGGTAAGTTTAACCAAACTAACCCTTGAAAAAGTTGAATGCAAAGTACGAATCCAGGGGGAACTCTCTGAACCTTTTAAAACAAATAACGGGCTACGTCAGGGAGACCCACTCTCCTGTATACTATTCAATCTAGCTCTGGAAAAAGTAATACGTACGTCACAAATCACAACTACCGGTTCAATATATAACAAATCTGTGCAAATCTTAGCATATGCTGATGATATCAATATTGTTGGGAGAACGGAAAACGCAGCACGAGAGGCGTACGTAGCATTAAAGGAAGCGGCTACAAAAATGGGTTTAATAATAAACACCAACAAAACAAAATACATGAAAATAGGTACGCAACCACAAACACTACGGCCACTTGTTATAGAAAATGACGTCATCGAAGCAGTTAACGAATTTGTATACCTGGGAACGCTCGTCAATACTGAAAATGACACTACCGCAGAGATAAACCGCAGAATTTGCACGGCTAATAGATGCTATTTTGGGCTTAATCTCCTTTTTAAATCTACAGTTATATCAAGAAATACAAAAGTAAAACTCTACAAAACAATAATACGCCCAGTCCTAACATATGGTTCAGAAACCTGGACTTTAACAAAAAGCAATGAAAACATGTTAGGATGTTTCGAAAGAAAAATACTAAGGCGCATCTATGGAGCGGTAAATGAAAATGGTGTCTGGAGAAGACGATACAACTTCGAACTCTATAGGATATACCAGGAACCAGATATCGTAAAACACATAAAGATAGGACGTCTGAGGTGGGTAGGCCATGTAATGCGGATGGAACAAACCGACCCAGCTAGAAAAACGCTCCTTGATAGACCTATTGGTCAAAGAAGAAGAGGAAGACCCAGAACAAGATTCCTAGATAACATAGACCAAGATATGAGAAATATGGAAATACGTGCTTGGCGGAGGAAGGCGATGGATAGGGACGACTGGAGAAAAATTCTTGGGGAGGCTAGGACCCACACAGGGTTGTAAAGCCAAAATGATGATGATGGCATGTGGAATCACATGCTATGATTTTTTCTGACGGATATTCTCAAGTTAAAGATTTCATGTAATCGAATGAACTATCTTATAATAAAGTCGTCCCAGGAACGCAACTCAGCAATATTGGCAATATCATTTTAAAGTCGTCTACTTTAAAATGTATAATATATCTCTTAATTGTCAATATAAATGAGTCAGATAAAATTAAATTAGAAGAATTTTTCATCAAGTAACAAAAAACAAAATTTGTTAATTTATTAATGTTTGTATTTTGAGAACGATTTTCAAAGTGGAAATTGGAACGTCAATAAACTTTCAATTATGGCTTATTCCCAATAAAATAGTAATTACTTTAAAAATAATATTACTTATCTTGTTTGATCTCTTCATCTTTCAGGACCTGTACCATTTAAATTTCAATCTCTAAAGAGAAAAGCCTAATACTTTTTGGTTCTCTGACCTAAGTGTTGGGTAATTTTTAATATTAAGAAAATAGTGACCCTCTGAACTCGGAAACCGAATAGCCATTCGGGATCGGAAGAAACAACAGTTAGCCAAGGGATGTTGATATGAGAGATTAAATACATATCACTTTAAACAAGTTCAAAAAGAGTAAAATGATCCGCCATGGTGTAAGGGTATTAATGCCCTTACCCATAATAAATACAATAAATTTTACACGATGTCTAAACTATGCCTTCGAAAGGAAAAAAAATTAGTTTCCCACGAAACTGCTTTACAGATGGGTAGACTATCACAAGAAAAAACGTCGCAAGGAAAAGTAGAAAGCCCATACTAAATTCGTGATTATTTTATCACAATTAATTTTATAAATATAATGCATTTAGTGGAGTTGTTAATTGACAACTTCTCTGTGTCGTACTTAACTGTAAAAATTGAACATATCGTTTTATGGATGCTTTAAACAGAAAATACTCGCGTATTTTAGTTTTTGAAGAAAACAAACTGAATAATAATTGTAATACTTACTTCTAAATATTCATTGAGATGAATGGTTATTCCGAACTTCTTCTTTAACGTTTGAAGAGTATTCAACCCTTCAGTAATCGTAGCCAAATGATCAAAATCTTTATTTGACAAACAGTGTCTCTGGAATGAAATGTAACTTTTGCTTTCTACTCGAATAAGTTTCACGATTTCGTCGACCATTTTCATGGCATTTCCCGGAAAATTGACCGTATCTCTTTTCTCCATTTGGTATATTTTGTTCAGCAGCCAGTTTCCGAATAGATATAGAGCTGATGGTAAGTGTGTCATTGTAATGGGAATGAATGTTGGTAAGAATGGTTCGTATAGGTCCGCTGGCAGCTAAAAAAATTATATTTTGAGTATTTTTAGTCAACGATATTTAACATTTGGCAAAAATTGTTTTAAGAAGAATACGTTTGTTACGAAAACAAAATATGACATTATATACATATATATATATATATATATATATATATATATATATATATATATATATTAAATAGTTACTATTATTATTATTTTTCTAAATACGATGACTGTAATGAGTCACAATCATTACGACAAGTTCGTAATTTCAAGGATCAGTCGTGAAAGACAAATTATCAACTCCAACTCACTTATTGCTGTAGCTAGATCACTGCTCAGCTTTTATCAAGAGAAATAAATGAATTGGTATCGAAATAATATATTCTGTAAATCAATCACAATTCAAAACTGTATAGAATTATTACATATTATTTATTAACATTTACTTACATTATTTAATATTTCCAATATATCTTCTACATGTTGAAGATTCAAAGAATTTAGAGCTGTGGCACCCAATCTACTATATACTATGATAGCATCTTGAACTCGATACTACAAATTAATGTCAATATTACAATCAATAATTAACTAAAAAGAAATCAAAATATTTATATACCGATACAAGAAATACATAAAAATGAATGTTATTATATAAATTTTTCCTCATGGGTCCTCATCCAGGCAAATTGATCATATCTGCGAAATAATTCCCTTATTTCTACTGTTCTTATAAGTTTTTATAGGTGCATGGCATATTTTATCCATATAAAGGATAAAAGATGTTACCACGAAATACAACAATGGACACCATGATTAAAAGCAGAGGAAGACCATAAATGGGATGGGCTGCTGATATTAAGAAGATCGGAGGACACAACTGGAAGCAAGTGGCGCAAAATAGAAAACACTGGATTGATTTGGGGGAGGCATATGTCCAAAGTTGGATTACTTAAGGCTGAAGAAAAAGAAGAAGGAGATGCTTCGCAGTCCAGTAACTAATCTAATATTTTTAAGATGCCTGATACCATCTGAGTCTGCCATTACCATTTTTGCTTTTAAAATTAATTCTAGACTTGATTTATTGTTTTTATTGTATGTGTCCAAATATTTTGTTTTGTATTTTAAATTTTTGTCCACAATGAAACTAAATTCCTGTAAGTGGCTGTACACCGTGTATCACAAAAAATTTTATTCAAAAAATTTCATTTATAAAAGGTACAGTAATAAAAACCCTATCGGGCTACATCACACAACGTTTCTGGAATAACTAAAATTGGAAAGGCCCAGAACCACAATGAATTGAACCTTGGAATATAAAAGTACTCTATACCATTATATAGTCTAGTTTTGTTACAAATATAATATATTAATTAAAAGAAAATAAATGTTTAAAAAGCGTTTAACAAAAATGGCTCATGTTACAAAGAATATCTGCAAAATAATGGTGTAGCTACAACCCACGGGTTGCTAAATAAATTACAATAATTGTGAAAAGGGCCGTTTACTTTATAGTATATTCTGAATCAAAGTTATGTCTTAAAATGATCACTGGATCTTCCCAGAAGAAGACCTCCACATTACCTGGAGTTAACCCAAAATGAAGATCCTCTACTTGTAGCATTTGTAAATTCCTTGGTATATATTGAAATCCCCTCGTATATGTATTAAAACACCGAAGAGTAATTTCAATGCATTTCTCTTTTCTTTCGTACAAGTTAAAATACCGAAAAATAATCTTTCAATTCCTCTTAGCGTCGCCGAGTCGATATAAACCATTTTAAAGTTGTTTATATTTCACAGATGTGTATTTTCTCGGCATTCTTTGATCGAAGCCGCTTTTAGGATATTCTGCGTGTCAAATAAATAGGAATTTAACCGTGTATATGTTTTGTTTATACTAAGTTGGGAAGCGAATGATTTTTAGGAATGACATCACTCTCGCTGAGGCGTGGTCAAAAGCGGTTGACTTCAGCGTTAGTCCAAATTTTACATGTCAAATTCGAAATGTTTTCTCGTTTTTTGTCCCTTTTTATGGAAAATAAGTAGTTTTGTGGCAGTTAATAGTAGCAGTTCAATGTGTAGTTGCAGTCTAAGTGAGATTTTGAAAGATAACAACATTTTGCCATTGTGTTCAATTCTATCAGTTCCAGTTTTTTAAGGAGAAAAGTTTCCAAAGTTTGTGTTCCAGTGCCCCAACTTCTAACCTCAATAATTCGCAATGTGATATGCAGTTTTTGTTCGTGTGGCAGAGAGTTTAAGCCCAGTTCTACCCCCAGAAATTCCAGTGAAGTCTAGTTTCCACCCCCAGCATTTTTGAGTAAAACCCCAGTGCAATCCAGGTAACTTTTGTGTTTAAATTTTAAAGGAAAAGTAAAAATAAACATTATTATAAATAACTGCTTTCAGGGGAGTTTGTAAAAATAAATTTTTATGTGCAATAATTTATTTCTGCCACAGATTATAGCCCAATAACAATTTTTTGTAAGTTTTGTAGCACCTCTCACTTTGTAAACAGAGTTTGTAGACAGATAGGACATGAATCGTTATAATTTGGCACCTCGAAGCGGCGTCCTTATTTTAAATAGCTAGAGGTCCTTCCTATTGTTTTGTTTGTCCATTTGTTCCAGGAGATTCATGTAAGCACCCCTTTGTTTCATTTTTTTGTAGTTGCCCCAATCCAATCCCCTTGCCATTCACTTATCCACGACCCAGCTACTCCAAATAAACCCTGAGTGCCGTTCGCATTAGCGAACGGATGATGAGCTGGCATTATCTCTCCTGATGCCAACCATAATGTAGCTTCGCCTTTTTTTTTAATTTCAAACTGTTTGTCCTTGTGTAGTGTAGTGTAATGTACAATTTTATGTTTATGACATTCTCGACAGATTGTTGAATAGGCCGAAATTGACGAAATGCCCCTGAAGATGCTCTAAGAAGCGAAAGTACTTGGGCAAGATTTAATTAATAAACTGTGCTCGATATCTGCCTTTCATTTGATCAAAGTTCATTTATTCGAGCATTCAACCTTATATCAATTTATATATTTATATAACAAATATTTATAAAAACCATTTTTCTATAAATATTTTTATACATTTGTTACCTGGTGTTTTAAAACGTATCTCCTACTATACACAATCAAATATCCTAACATATTTCAATATTTACTAATATGTCTTATTAGTACTATTCACTCACTAAATTATTTCATATATACTATAGTTTCAATAAAAAATGCCTATAGAAAGAGATTTTTCATTAAGGGTTAAGTTTAGAAAGAGCTGTACTTACTTCTTTTAAGTACCCCTTGACTTCCAACAACAGGTTACACATTGAGAAATTAGTCCAAGATAGGATGTCCCCACCATGTGACAAAGCCATGAAGGTATCGAATTTAAACAGAAGATCTAGCATTGTTTCTTTCATGCTCAAAACATCATCCTTTTTTTCATCCTAGTAGAATAAAATAATGTGTTTATATAAATATATACCTCAGTTCAATAGCGTAACAAGTCAAAAAAATTCAAATTTTAGTTATTTGCAATCATGGCATTCGTAATACATTAATACATATCTCTACCAATTTCAATACTGAAATAAGTCGAAATTCGTTTTTTAGTTCTTAGAGGGCGTAATCAATTTATGTAACAACTCAAAATTTATAAATGTTTTAGTTCAATAGTGTAACAACTTGACTTGTTACAGTATTGAACCCAATGAAGGATTATTCTTTCAGTGTTACATGCGGTTTCTTAATTGTTACATCTTTCTCTAAAAATGGGTGAATTTAAATTAACTAATATGAATAAAAAGCCTTTTGACCCCCGTGGTGCATTCATATTACATTTGGCAAAAACCAGCGTTCAAGAAATCAACGAAAATGCAGTGGTAAGAAAGTTTTTATGCAACATAACTAAACATAACCCGACTTTTTATAAATTATAAATTAAAGTTATAAATTATTATTCAAACACTAAGAATATAATAAAAGTGCACTGAAAAATATTTGAAATTGTAGGGAGAATCATCAAGACCACCTCCGGAACTAGTGGTAATGTAGTAATCGAAAAAATTATTAGAAATAATAATGTGGAGGCATCATTAAATTGTTTATCTAACAACCTGTTTGATTTAGAAGACAATAGTTTATTGCCCGATGATAATTTACAATAGACAAATACTACTAAATCTATAGAGGAAAGTAATCAGGTAAGTATTAGTTGTTTATTTTTGTAAATTAGAATAAAATTTACTATACGTAAGTTATTCTATTTTATCATGTGTTCTAGGATGGTGATACGAGTAGTATTGTTGAAGACAGTGACGACAGCCGATTATGATGTGAATGTCCCATTAATGTCTAGTAATTCAGAGGTAGACAGTGACCACAATATTGTAAATGTGAATTTATTACAAACTAAAAAATTTACCAGGAAAAGATTAAGTGATTCTGAAAACTGGGAAAAAATATCAAGAAAGAAAAACGAAATTTGGGAGAAGAGTATATCAATGCAGCAAATAAGAAAACTGAAAAAAGAAAAATGTTAACTTCATGCAACGATAAGTGCCGACCGAAATGTGCAACTGGGTTCAAGTGACAGGCAAAGAGGCTTCACTAACACATATTTCTGAAATAACGCCAATATACAGAACTACAAAAGAAGATGGTAATAGATCTAAAAATCTAAAATATATTTTCAGAGTCGAAGATAGCGAAGTATTCCAACATTGTAAAACTTTCTTTAAGAATACATTAGCCATCAACAATAGGACTATTTTTACAACAACTAAAAAGAAAGATAAGCAAGGCTGTTTATTAACTGATCAACGAGGAAGACGTGGGAAACAAAAAAGGATCAAAGAAGAAGTACTTCAAGGAATAAGAGACCACATCAATTCATTTCCTAAGAAGAAATCACATTACTGCCGAGATCCGACAGACAAAGAATATCTAGATGGAAGTCTGAACATTTCTACTATGTATCGCCTTTACGTGGAAAATTGCACGTTAAATAGTAAACAGGTTGCCAAAATTTCTAGGTATTCAAAAATATTGAATACGGAGACTCACATCGCTTTTCACATTCCCAAAAAAGACCAATGCGGCTTTATGTACTAGTTACACAAATGGAAATGATGAACAGAAAATGAACTGAGAAACAAATATGAAGAGCATTTAAGTGAGAAATATTTAAGCCGACAAGAAAAGATTCAAGATTTGCAATCAGGTGAAAACGTTCAAGTGTTGTGTTTCGATCTTCAAGCCGTTCTCCCTACTCCTTGTGGTGAAATTAGTAGTTTCTATTATAAACGGAGACTGTCCACAACTTTACCGTGTTTGACATAAAATCAACAATCGGATACTACTTTTCCTGGCATGAAGGAATTGCAAAGAGGGGGGCCAATTAAATTGGTAGCTGTATCTATAATTTTTTGAAAAGTGAAGCATGCAAAGGAGAACATGTCATTTTCTACTCTGATAACTGCGCAGGGCAAAATAAAAATGAATTTTTGGTTTGTATATTCCTGTTCTATGTGATGCATGTCAACAAAATCAAGACAATTACACACAAATTTTTAGAGAAAGGTCACACACAAAATGAAGGTGATAGCATGCATGCCACCATAGAAAGAGCGAAAAAGGCGTGTTATTAAAAGTTGTCCAATTTACGTCCCTGTACAATGGGCAAGTATGCAGCAAAAAAAACTGGAATTCGCAACAATGTGAATGAAATTTGCACTCAAAATATTTGTGATTTAAAGTCACTAAGTAGCGAAATGGGTAAAAATTTCAGTAAAAATACAGAAAAAGAAAAAGTTATTTGGAATGACCTAAAAATTATCAAAATAAAAAAAATGCACCCGAATATAATTTTTTATAAAACTTCTTGTGTACAAGATACTTTCAAGACTATCGACAATAAACGAAATAATAAAAAACTTAGGAATCAAGGACAAAATAAGGAAATCCAGCTAAAACCATCCTTCAAAAAAGCTCGTCAATCGATAAAGATAAAAAGAAAGATCTACTGAATCTTTGTAAGGAAAATGCTATTCGACAGGATTATTGGCCATTTTACGAATATTTGCCGGAAAAAGATGGAGTAGAGGAGGGGCCTGAGTCCGACCCTGAATAATTTGTATGTATTCAATTTTGTTTCAAATTAAAAGTTTAATTTTCTAATATATTTATATATATATATATATATATATATATATATATTAATTACTATTTAAATGGTAATAAGCCACAATTAAAGGTTAAAGTACGTTTATTGACGTTTCAATTTCCACTTCGGAAATCGTTCTCAAAATTTCCGAAGTGGAAATTGAAACGTCAATAAACGTAATTTAACCTTTAATTGTGGCTTATTCCCATTTAAATAGTAATTACTTTAAAATGCCACAACCAAATAAGATGAAAATGAACCTTATAACAGGATTAAAAGAACGTGTTTTAAAACTTTCTCATCCAGATTATCTGCAAGAAGATCTTCAATTGTTAAAAAATATTTTAATTGAAAACTCTTATCCTCCAGATATGCTACATGCTTTTTTCTAATATTGTTAATATAAATAACTTAACACCATTTTTTGCTAAATCTCAAAACATTGTATCTAACAATCAGAAATGGAAATTGGAAATGGCTACAATGGAAGCCCATAGGAAGGCGAAAAAAAAAGGAAGGCCCAGAACGAGATGGTTGGATGACGTGGAAGACGACCTGAAAACAATGAACATAAGACAATGGAGAAGAAGGGCACAAGAGAGATCTTAATGGAAGGACATAGCCAGACAGGCAAAGACCCATCCAGGGTTATGATGCCAAAAGAAGAAGAAGAAGAAGAACAATCAGAACATCTATTATCATTCACTACCTTTTATACCATCATTAACACCTAAATTAATACAAACACTAAAGGTTATTGACAATATAAAAATAGCAACAAAGAACATCAAAACTATTTCATCTTTATATTCCAAAACTAAATATCCTATAGACAAATTTGAAAAAACGAATGTAATATACAGCATTAGTTGTACTCAGTGTGAAGCTGAATATGTTGGTGAGACCGGAAGAAATCTTTCAAATCGCATTATTTCTCACAAAAGTGATTGCAGAATTAAAAAACCATCTTGTGCTTTGGCAGAGCATGTAATCGATAAAGACCATGTTATGGATTTTGATAACATTAAAATTTTATGTAGTGAAAGTAATAAATTCAAAAGGACTTTTTTGGAAATGGTTTGTATTAGCAAAAGTGATAATAATTTAAACAAAAGATCAGAAATTCAAAATCTAAGCAAAATTTATAATTATATTATTTCTTTATAATTTATGTATAAAACTTGTAAAATGTCACATTTTGGTTTAATTTTGCATATATCTGTTACATTTTTTTCAGACATCTATCAATGGTGAAAAACAACCTTAAAAATAAAAAACTGGAGAAAAAAAGCACGAAACAGATCAGAATGGAGAAGAATCCTGGAACAGGCCAAGATCCAAAAAGGGTTGTCGAGCCAGTGATGATGATGATCAATTGTGAATAAATCTTTTTTTTTTGTTACTAAACAAAAATGAATTTTTAAACAAAATTTTATTTTTGGCAATATAATTGTCAAAAGTAAAAATTTGAAGTTGGTATTTATGACATTGAGGCTTATTTGTAATTGGTCGCTACTTTAAAATATTTATAAATTCAATTATTTTTGTTAAGAAAATGTTTTCAAAATTATTAAAATTTCAGGGAAGAATTTATTAGATAAGGGCATTTTAGTATTAATTCTTTTTGAAATGTATTTGCAGCAATTTTATTAACCGAACTATCCAAAACATATATATATATATATATATATATATATATATATATATATATATATATATATATATATATATTAAATATATATATATGTTAAATTTGGAACTAGATTTTATTATTACATTTAAATCAACGTTTCGGCAGGTAATCCTTACCCTTGTCAAGATTTTAAAATTTAAAATGTACAAAATTGAGAACAAGATATTATTGTAAAACATATAAAAACTTACCAACACGTTAAGCGAGATAGTAACATTAATGAACGAATAGAGAGTAGATATTGAAATCTGGCGTCTCATTGCTTACTGTCATTAATATGTTATTAAGTTTACATGAGCGTATCTTTGGTGTTGTTGTCGAAAGAGGCAAAGTGAAGATATTTGATTCTAACGCCACCTGCTAACGTATCAACAAAGCATGCGGTGTTTACTTCTGACAGACCTTTCAAATTCAGACGAAATATTAAATAAAATATATGAAATATAGTTAAATGATAGTAAATTTAATTACTATATAAAGTAAATATGATGTTCAAAAATAATAATTGTATTTATATAAAATTATTTTAAAATGAGATGTGTCATAAATTGGATACATAATTGGATGACATTTTTATGACTTTTAAATTTTGACAATCGTTACGAATTGAATATTTTATTGAAAGATATTACTTTAATTTTTTTACTTCTCATTTAATGTGTGTATTTTGTTAGTTATTCTTCATGGAGTTTTTAATTTAAAGCTGCTTAGAGTAAATACATGATGAGTAGAAACAAATTGATTGAGAGTAGTGAATCGATCTGAAGAACCACTATTCCGTGACGCTTTCTCGTAGCGTTAATACCGTAATGCTCGCCTTAGCATTTTACTATAGAGAAAAAAGTAATACAACGCCAATATAGAAGCTTCGTTTCAAAAAGAATATAAGATATTTTAAATACAACTCACCCCAGGTGTTGGTGTGATTTTGGATCCGTACGTTAATATTTGCCTCACATCATCAAAGTTAGAACAATCGACGTTAGTGCAGCATTGTAAGTTAAACTGAACGTCGTTTATGGAGTCCATCAACTTTAATAAATCTTTGATGTCCCCGGTACTGCATTTTGATTTATCAACAATCAACTGAGCCTTTGCTTTAAGAATTATGGAAGGATCAATATTGAATGTTTTTGCAAATTGTTCTGCTTCTTCAAACCTGTTAAAAAATGGAGATGGTAATTTATTTGAGTTCAGGAAAATAAGTAAAAAGAGCTATATTGGGGACTTTAAGTGAACATACTGATCACTACTCGAAGCAAGGACGTTAGTGTCCTGAGAAAGATACCAGACTACTGAGTAGGTCAGTTTGTTAACTACATTGTAAGTTTATAAAAAAATTAGCGTTATTTAAGAGATCCAATTTGTTGAAAAAGCTAGATTGGAAGATTGTGAGAAGAATGATTGAAAAGTGATTTTTCGAGAGATGCATACAAATTACAAAAAACTATAAATCTTTAAATCCTCCTCCAAGTCTTGTGAAGATCTGGAAACACCTGTCGCTTTCGCCACCGAGAAAAGATACCGGGAATTTCATCCATAATCAGGTTGAACAATAGAGGACTCAGGGAATCTCCCTGTCTTATCCCATTGCCAGCTTCAATAGGGTCGATTAGTTCTTCTTCTACTTTTACTTTTATTGTGTTGTTTTGGTAGATATTTTTGATCGTATTGATTATTCCTAGAGGTATCTCTCTAGCGTACAGTAAGTGGATAACGTCTTTTAATTTGATCCGGTCAAATGGCTTCGTAAGGTCCACGAAACATAGATATGCCGGTTTGTTGTATTCTAATGATTTCTCTTGCACTTGCCTCATTATAAATATAGCGTCAGTGCATGATCTTCCCGACCTAAAGCCCTGTTGTTCTTCTGCTAGTGTTATAATTTCATTCACTTTATTTGTCATCACTTTGCTTGTGAATTTTAGTGTTATGTTTAATAAATTAATTCCTCTGTAATTTTCCGGGTCCGATTTGTCTCCCTTTTTGAAGAGAGGTATTAGGATGCTTGATCTCCATTCTTGAGGAATTCTGTTTGGCTCTATTATTTTTTGGATTAGTTTTAATAGTTGTTTGGTCAGATCTGGTCGTCCGTACTATAGGAGTTCGTTCGGTATTCTGTCCTCTCCTGGTGATTTTCTATTTTTTAATTTCCTTAATGCTTCCTTTACCTCTTCCTTCTCCATATTTATTTCTTCCTTTGTCGTCATCTCTGGTGTTGGTGGTTCATGTGGTGATTCTGTTACTGCGTTAATTATGTTATTTTTGAGTTTTTCCCAGCTTTCCTCGATGTTATCGTTTTTTAATATTTCATTCCCAGCGATCTTCTCTGATATTCTTTTCCGTGTTCCGTGGATTCCGTATTTAGTCCTTCGACTTTGATTTTTGTTTGTGTTGGAGCCGCTCTCTTGGGTGGGAAGTATTTCAGGATAATTGTTATCTTACATAATACTAGGCTATGGTCGCTACCTATATCTGCTAAGTTAAGGCACCTTACGTCGATTATTTTCGTTGGTTATAACATAATCTATTATAGATCTTTGTCCACGGGTGTTATTAAATGTATATTTGTGTTGGTCTTTGTGGTCAAAAAATGTGTTGTTTATTCTTAGTTCGTTATTCGTGCAGAAGTTGATCATCTGTATTTTATGTTACTGGTAGTTATTAAGGAATAGTTCGTATAATCTTTCATAATAGATCATAATATATGTACGTTTAAATAAGTCGGTGTAAATAATTCGAACAGTTAGTTCTATTTTCGTTAAAAAAAATTTTAGCTCCGTCTCCCTAATGATTTCATCGATACAGGCCACCGGTGTAAATATTACAGTTCGGAATACTGTAAAGTGATCAGTAGACCCAATAAAACTTCTTAAACAAGAAAATACCATTTGTAGATAAATTTACGAAAGACAAGTACTACCGTTTTCATTTAAAAAATTCAAATAAAAATCAGAAAAAGAGCAAAAAATAATACCATACCTTCTTCGTTTAACCAGTCTCATAAGCCTTGATTCCGGATCAGTTTCATACACAGTTTGTAAACGCAACTCTTTGATTCTGTCTTCTGAGGTTACTTTGGATGCGAATACAATATCGTTTTTGGTAAAATCCATCTGGATGAGATAAACAGGAAAGCATATACGTAATGAAAAAATTTGGCTGAAATCTAAAACAATACGCAGTTAGAAACTTCAATATTATTAAAATCTAGGGGGAAGAAGATTTTTGGATATAGGTGAGTAATTAGAAAAACAGGTTGCTAATGTAAGCACTTATTTTCAGAACCAGGCTGGCTATGGACGACATTCCAATGAAGTTAGCTAAGACTGTAGAATTTTTTTGGCCAATACTGTTTAAAGTTTTAATTTGCGTATTTCAGATTCTATTCTGTATAAGGTTTTAATTCGGCGTCTTACACTTATATATTCGAAAGAGAGTTTTTCATAAAAAATCGAATAACATTTCAAAATCTTCGAAGAAAAACACTTTAGTGTCTCTTCGAATACAATAAAAAAAATTTAAATTTTTAGCCCAAATTGCCTTGGGTAAATCGCTTTCTCTGTAAGAACAGCGTCTCAAAAGCGCCGATCAAGCTACAGTTTATTTCAAATCGAGTGGCGAGCCCTTCCACGAAATAGTTAATCGCGCAGACAATAGAATATCTATGATCAGACCCATGCAGTTGCGTTGCAATATTAAACAAATTAAATTATTTGAAATCGCACTAATTACAAAATTATTACTCACTTAAATAATAAACGGAATTTGATTGTACACAGATTGTTTTATAGATACCAAACTTTTTGTTTGTTATAATACCATCTTTAATAATTGATACTCTATAAAGTTTGGTAAAAGTTAATTTCTAATTTAGTATCAGTAACCTTACGACCGTAATTATAAAGTCATTATTAATGACTCCTTAACGACTCGTTAAGGACATACAAAGAACTGATAAGAATTATTTCCGAGAATTTCTAGTCACTGGATTTCAAACGATTTCGTAATTTAGTATCATTATGTTGTTGAGTCTCAACAAGAAAGGTGCTACCACGCGTATTAGAACTATTTTGTAGAATGGAGATGGTTAAGTGTAGTACGAGTAAACAGATCAGATTGAGACCAGAATCCAAAGGAATAGTTTACAATGTATTTAAATATATGCAAACACTATTTCCTGAAGGTAATCGAACCAGTATTAAATAACTTATAAGTGAAGCTATTGGAGTATCTTTACGTACAGTAGAAAGGATCATTCAACAAGCGAGTATGTTAACAAACGCAGAGTCAAATAATACACTAAAATTTCCAGCTACAACACTTGCTAAAAAGAAAGCAACCGTGACAGACTTGAGGGAGTATGACAAACAGTTCATTAGAAATACCATTCATCGTTTTCATGAGACTGAACGTTGTCGTGTATCATTGGAGCTTTTGCAGAAAAGGCTTGTGTACGAGTGGACTGGAAGTGAGAGTTCTCTCTACAGAATTGTGAAAGAATAGGGATTTAAATGGAAGAAAACGAAAGATAATCGACGTTTATTAATTGAACGGAATGATATTCATGCTCTAATATATATTTGGACAAAATTAAATATTACAGAAGCGAAGGTAAGTCAATTGTATATGTCTATGAAATCTATATACATGCAGGACACATTACGCCAAATAGCTGGACAGACGACGGTGGGAAAGGATTGTTCAAAAACATTCCAAAATGTGGTGGAGAGATGGGTTTCATATAGAATGCCCTTTTGATTTTTAGGTCAGGAGCTAAGACATGAGATTATCATGATGATATGAATTCAGAAAATTATGAAAAATGGATGAAAGAACAGTTAATCCCAAATTTGCCTGTTGGATCTGTTGTTGTTACTGATAATGCGTCATATCATAATAACGACATCAAAAAATGGATATGATATCTTAGTTGACAGAAAAAAATTTACCATTTGTAACGTCAATGTTAAAACCGGAATTGTATGAAATCATCAAACGACACAAACAAGATCATATTCAATATAAATTTGACAAAGTGCTGCAAGAATGTGGACATTTTTTTTAAAACTCCCGCCATATCATCCAGACTTGAATCCTATAGAAATATATGTATGTGATATATTATAATAATATGTATTAAAATGTAGTACAATATTGCCAAAAATATAATCTAATATCATTGTTTAATAAATTGTGTGTACCTATCTTTAACAATTTGTTTTAAATCATAAGTATTTATTGGAACGCCACTGCTTTGTTTGGTGAGACTTTACTGTTCCTAGAAATTTCCGCCACTACAGTTGAAACATACTCTATTAAATGCTAGGCTAGAGTGGAACACTCTTAGGCCGTGGGGGAATTTTTACCGCTGAGATTACGGTGATATGTGAGAAATATAATAATTATTCCCGGGAATATGAGATCTTGAGGGGATCAAGTGGCGGTCCGCTAGCCAGGCGGTGCGTGCTTGTACCAACCCAGTACGGGCAATGTTTGGGCGTTTAAAAGCATCTTTGGATATTAAATATATCTTTTGCAGTAGTTGTTAATATTAATTGTTAAGAAAATAGTATGAACTAAAGAACTATGTAGCAAACCAGCAAGATAAAAAAGTTAAAGTTAGTGCAGATTGGTTCATCTTTATTGGTGGTAAAAGCACAAATTCACCGTAAGTTGTTACCTTTGTTTATAACCTGCCACGGCATTTGGCAGTTTCTATTACAACGCTGAATATTTTCTGATGGAGAACAGTGCAAAAGGAAATGTATCTGTCATTATTTTTATTTTTTTCTTCTACATGTACCTAGTTCAGTGCAGTGTTAGTGTTTTTTTTTTTTGAAAGAGAAAACTTTAAATTTTGTTTTTGCTTACCTTTTTTATGAAATTTAAAATAACACTAAAACATAAGCATACTATAAAATAGAAAATTTACCTGATTCTAATAACTGGAGGAATATTTCGCCTGTTTCATTTGGTTTTGTCACTGCTAATATTTGTGATTTGCTTCCGTTCATGACCAACATATCATCGATAAGGAAATCATACTCAATGTAGAAGGTTATTAAAGTGAGCGGACACAATCTAAAGAGATTGCCGTCAAAATCAAGCGAGAGCAGCATGCTAAAATAAACTTTTATGTTTAGTCATCAAATTACGAAGTTTGATTTCTATAGTCTATCCTTTACCTAGTTCCAATCTTGGTCTGACTTTAAATTTATATTTAACACATTAACCGCCTTGTTAATTTTTTTTTATTTCAGGCTCCATGTCTTTTTGTATTAAATTATTCAAAAAATGCACTATAATAATGCTAATTTAAAATTAACTCTTAAAAAAATGTTTTTTTCTTTATTTTCGGTTTAACTCACGGTGCGTTAACGCCAACATATGCGTTGCAGATGATTCAAACTTCACGGTAACCGTACAGGTCATTTATTACAGTAACAGCTTGTCATTTATTTTGTATAAAGATATCATTACGGTCAAAGTGTTCTTCGAATCTGTAACGTATTGACCTTTTTATCTGTTACTATGGCGAAAAAATGTAATACTTTCAAATTACAACAACAGTATTTGCAAAAAATATATGATAAGATCATCGATATTAGTGATGAGGAAGTAGGTGATGCCTTCGAAAGTGACAATTCTGAAGATGATTATATTTCGGCTTGGTCAGACTCGGAAGATTGTGAAAAAGAAAGACCGATTGCAAAAAAGTTAAAACGTAAAAGTGCAGAACAATCTACAAGCCACGTAAAAATGGAATTTTCTAATGCATTTCAACATCTGATCCAGGTGGCTTCGAGTGGAAGCCAATTCATACGCAATAGATGATTAAGCTTTGCCACAATAGTAGTGTTATTTTTGATGCTAAAACCTGTGTCAGTTGAGTTCAGTAGCTGGGATAGGGGGTTCATCGCTAGACAAAACCACAGTGGGCTCAACGAGTCTCCTTGAAATAGGCTCCGGTTGATTGCAATATTTTCAGTTTCGATACTGTTTTCCCCAGGTATTTGAAGGTGAATTTGTGTCTTCCAATCTGACATTATATGTTTTAAGTAACAAGTATTATTATTACCAATTCGACTTAAAAAATTGTTTCGAGGAAGGATTATTTAATCCAAGTCTACGTACTTAGACAGTTCCAACGTCTGGCCCGCTACTTGTGTTGTAGAAAGGAGACAAATCACAACACTTTCGGCTGATTAAAGTCAATGGTTTTTAACAACGTGACAATGGACGAAACATGGTTACACCATTACAATTCAGTGACAAAAATTTAGAGCAAGTGGAAGCTTGGTCATGCTGTCACGTTAGTTCAGAACTGTGGCGTTAGCCAACAAGATTATGGCCTCGGTATGCTGGAATGCGCAGGTTACTAAATAACCTAAATAATGTGTTTCCCAGCAGATGCTTTGGAAGGTGTAGCTCTATCGATCGCACGATCACCCGAAATGAATCATTCATTAAAGACCCAAAAGGAAATGGTTGCCGCTGTGGAAAAATATTGAAAAAAATTGAGTATAGGCATTTGGAAATATTAAGCTCTGATAGCAAAAAAAAAAGAAAAATATTTCCAAATGTCATAAAATAATTTACGACATCGGTATTGTTACGTAAAAATATTAGTCATATTAAAAACTTGTAAACATGTTGTTTATTCACTAATATGTTCTAGATTCTACGACCCTTCGACTAGCTGGCAGAAATTCCAAGTAATAAAAACCGGTCCATTCGAACGTTCCAGAAATAGGTTGAATGAAAAACCAGCCCGTGCATTCGAGGCAAAGCAGGTCAACATCCATGGGGTTCGAGAAACGGCTGTTTTCGTATAAATATAACGGAACTTTCATTGTGAAAACAGTTAATATCTGAAGATAGTGCGCCGCGTTTTTAAATTGTAACGCACGTATCATAATAAATTAATTGTAAAAATAAATTAGTACAAATAAAGACTTTAATAAATTTGTGAGTGTTATAAATAGAACCTTTAATAAATAAATAATAAATAAATTCGAATTAATAAAAACATTACCGTATCAATCTATAACAAAGATTGTTGTTTATCAAAATAAAAAATATTATACTTACTTATCCAGGCTAAAAAAGTTTTTCACTTTAAAAGCATCATGGAAAATTACCTCCTTCGTTTCTATATTCAAAATGTAACATGAAGAGCCATTGAGACTAAGCAAGGGATAGGAATAATCCGATACATTTACTTTGCATTTTAAATTGATAATTTCTTCTGTAGTGACATCAAATCCAGTATCGTTAGTCTTAACGATGAATCTAAAACAAGTTACATATGAACTCAACTTGAGATTTCTTTACAAAAAGCTACGAATTTTGAAATATGTAAAGTCAATATGACGTACAGCATAAGCCATTTATGAGGAAGTTGTAGCCGATTGTGCAAATGACGTATTTGGCCTCGAATTGCAGGATTCTTTCCACCGTCGCACAGAGTGGTATTTTACATAAAAAGTTGGCCAAAAATGGGCATTAATTGGAAACATAACAAGACCCCCTCTACAGAAGAAACGTTGAACAATATAAGAGAAAAACAATACAATATAGAACTACTCCAAGAACAATCAATACAAGAACTATAAAAACAACGTCAAGACCAAGAATTAATAGAAAAACTATACAGAAAATGGTTGATAATGAAAATGGAAAATGTAATTTAAATGAAATTGAAATAACAGATAGGGAAACGAGAACGACCATAAAAACAATCAAAAATAAGAAAGCACCGGGATCTGGAGGCATCTCACCTGAGCTTATAAAGTACGGCTCAAAAAAATTATACCGGATGATAAAAGGGATATTTCAGAAAACCATAAATGGAGAACAGCTCCCAAACAAATGGACGGAGGCATATGACATCTATTTTTAAGAAAGGAGATAGAAAACGATGCGAAAACTACAGAGGAATAAGCGTAATATCATCAATAGGAAGATTATATGGAAAGATACTGTGAGAAAAGATAGAGCAAGCGATAAAAGGCAAAATCGGGAAGGATCCGGCAGGAAGATCATGCATAGACCACATATACACACTGTAACAACTGTTGGAAAAGCAAAAAGCAAAAAATAGTGATATAAATGACTCTGTACCAAGGTCAGAACTATGGGAGACGATGAACAAATTAGAAATACAGATGGAACTCATAGAAGCTACAAAAGCTTTGTACAAAGAAAATAAAGTATCCATTAAAATGAGAACAAGAATCATAGGAGACTTCACCACAACAAAAGGGCTCCTGCAGGGTTCTTCCACATCTCCAATCCTATTCAAAATCTACTTAGAGAAAGCCTACATGGAAAAGAAAATGCGAAGGCATGGGAGCACCGGTACGAAACGAATACCTATATACGTTAAGCTTTGCAGGCGATTAAGTAGTGATTGCACAAGACCATGAAGACCTCAGTTACACGATGAAGAAACTACAAGAAGAATATACCAAGGCTGGTCTAGATATTAACCCCGCGAAAACAGAGTATCTATCTACAAGTGAAGAAGACATAGAAGATCTACAGATTGACGACAACGTAACAATCAAAGGAAAGGATAAATTCAAATACTTGGGGTTTATAATCACGAAAAGGGCAACAACAGAGGAAGAAATTAAGCAAAGGTTACGACAAATAAGAACAGCAATCCGACAACTTAACTCAGTATGGTGGGATAGACACCTAAATATGAAGACAAAAACACAGATTTATAAAACATTAGTGCGAAATATGCTTGTGCTTTGTGCTCAAAGGTATTTGCTACTAGTTTCCGTGCTAATTCCTCTTGATATTTCTCTTTATTACGGCAGACATCCTAGCCAGTAATAAAGAGAAATATCAAGAGGAATTAGCACGGAAACTAGTAGCAAATACCTTTGAGCACAAGAATATAGATGAACTAGCTGAGAAAATAACTAAAGACATACAAACAGTCACTAAGAAACTTTGTTGCAGAATAAGAAAACAAAAAGAAGCTAAACTAAAACCCGAGACTCTAGAACAGATAGAGAAAAGAAGAAGAACGAACAGAGATAACCCGGACTATAAAGCGCTCAACAGAAGTGTTAAGAAAAATATTCGAAAAGACCTCAGAGCTTATAGAACAAACCAGATTCTTGAAACCATAGAGAACAATAAGAACATGAAAGTACTAAAAACATGTAAATCCGCTGGCAGGAATAAAATCATAAAGATAAAAGACGACCGTGGAACATTGTGCTCGCATAAGGAAGAGATCGTTAGAGAAATCCGAAAATTTTACATGAAGCTGTATACTTCTACTATTCCGAACCCCGGTATACCAACAAAACATATCTTAAATGTGGGCTCAGAGGATCTCCCTGAAATAATAACATCAGAAATTAGAGCCGCCCTAAAACAAATGAAAAATGGGAAAACACCAGGAGAAGATAAAATTACTTCAGAGATGCTAAAAATGGGAGGCACTGCATTAGAAGAGGCAATGAGAGCATTACTGAATAAATGCCTATTGGAAGGACAAATACCAAAAGCATGGAAAAATGCGGAAGTCATTCTACTCCATAAAAAAGGAGACACCGCAAATATAGAAAACTACCGACCAATAAGCTTGTTGTCACACCTTTACAAACTACTAACCCGAATAATAACAAATAGATTGACAGCTAAGCTAGATGCATACCAACCGGTGGAGCAAGCAGGCTTTCGTAAGGGTTTTAGCACTATCGATCACTTGCAAACAATCCGGACAGTTATTGAAAAAACAATAGAGTACAACATACCACTACATCTGGCATTTGTCGACTATCACAAAGCATTCGACAGTATCGAGAAATGGGCTTTCTTAACAGCACTGGACGACGCCAGAGTAGATTCAAGATATGCTGCCCTCCTTAAGAATATATACGATGATGCTACTTTTCACGTAAAAATAGATGATGATCTGGAAACTATGAAAATAGACCTTGGCAAAGGCGTGAGACAGGGTGACACCATCTCACCCAAGTTATTTACTTTGGCATTAGAAAATGTCTTCAAAAAACTAAATTGGGTCGAAAAGGGATTAAAAATAGATGGAGTATATCTTAACTATTTGCGTTTCGCAGACGACATAGTACTAATAAGCACAGATATCCATGAACTAAAATCAATGCTACAAGATTTAAATCACAAATCGAATCAAATAGGATTAAAAATGAATCTCGACAAAACAAAGATATTAAGCAACAGCCTAGAAAACATCACGATAGATAACATCAATGTAGAAAAGGTAGAACAATATATATATCTAGGACATGCAATTAAAAACGAAAAGGAAAATCAAACCCTAGAAATTAAAAGAAGGACACAATTATCATGGGCTGCTTTTGGGAAGTTGAGCTTCATTTTAAAAGACAGAAAAATGCCAATACACTTAAAACGAAAAACCTATGACACTTGTATACTACCAGTTGCAACTTATGGATTGGAAACTATGGCAATAACAAGAAAAATGGCAGAACAATTAAGAGTAACTCAACGGGCCATGGAGAGGGCCATGTTAAATATAAGCCTCAGAGACAAAATTCCTAACACCGAAATACGTCGAAGAACTAAAGTAACCGACATCATGGAAAAAATAGCGACATTGAGATGGCAATGGGTAGCACATGTAGCAAGACAAGACACCAACAGATGGTCTCATAAAGTGACATTCTGGAGACCTCGAGAAACAAAAAGAAGCGTGGGAAGACCCAAAAAGAGATGGATAGACGATATAACAGCTGTAGCTGGAAAGCAGTGGATGAGAATTGCAAAAGATAGGGAAGCGTGGAAACAATTGGAGGAGGCCTATGTCCAACAATGGATGAATGAAGGCTGAAGAAGAAGAAGAAGAAGTGCGAAATATTATGACATATGGAGCTGAAAATTGGATCATAAATAAAAAAAACAGCAGTAAGATAGTAGCAACTGAGATACTTGTTACTCCAATCTTGTTACTCTGCGAAGATGCTGCAGAGTAACAAGAATGGATAGGAGAAGTAATGACGAAATAAAACAAAGAACATCAATAGAAACAGACATACTAACATATGTCTGTACGTAGGCATTCAATAAAATGTTCCACCTATTTCTATCTTGAGTTAAAAACCTATCTTAGAAATGAGAATTACTGTAGCGATGAAACCAAGTTTTCATTCGTTCGTTCGTTCGTTCCGGGAGCATTGTCAGATAGTGGTAGTTTTAAAGGGTAGACGGGTGTATGACTGACAATCTTTAGTGTAGTGTAGCTACCAGGAGTACCCATATCAGGAGGCATATCAATTGAATTCAGTACTGCCAGGAACATCTTCCTTGCCGTTGGTGAAGATTTGTACACACAAAAAAAGTCAATAATACATAGTTAAGACACTATACCTGAAAATCGATCCATTTGGGTACACTATTAGGAAACATGCGTTGATTTCATCGTCTTCGGAGCAATCGATCGGATGTATCCTCTGTGGAGCCAAATTTTCACATATACTCCTAAAAATAATACTTTTATATATTTTTTATTAATAATTGAAGACATGAGATGATAAAGGTGCCATGTCCACTTTTTCAGATATTGAGTAATTGAAGGAAACGCGTTTTCACTTATATATTTTTTTTAATAAATTTTATAAAAATTACCAATATCTTATTAGATTAGAATCGTTTTGTACATTTTTATATAATATTTTTTGTTTTTCTAGAATTTAAACTTTTTTAGTAATTTTAATTTTAATGGACATAGCACCTTAATCAATCAACATTTTATGCAGATGTTGGTATAAACTTGAGTAGAGAAAGGTGTTATGTCACCTATGTTGTATTTAAATTTTAAAAAAATAATAAAAAAAAACTATTAAATAATCTGGAAATTAAATTTTATTTGCAGATTAACAAAAGCAAAGTAAGATACATTAAAAATTTATGAACAAAGACACAGAAACATTTAAATTTAACATGAATTACGTTTTTTCTTAGGGTTTTTCAAACATTCTTCTAAAACAATATCATAATACCATTTATACTCTGCTGGAATAAACGTAAGTTGATCTTGTAGATTTGAAATTTTTTCAGAAGTCAAACCACCGCATTTAGGTAACTTTTGTAAAACAACTTGATTACTTTGTACTATCAGTTCTCTTTTTTTTGTAAGTCGACTTCCATAAATGGGGTAAACGGATCTAAACTAGTTTTGTAAAAGTATTTTCCAAAACAACTTACTCTTAGCCATTTCACTTTATCTGGAAAATTTATTTTTTGGTCAAGACTATTAGTGAGTCTTTTGTTTAAATGAAGTTTTGCAGGTAGAGTTTCAAAGCAATAAAAAAAATGTTCCATGTTAAGGCATACACTTTGTTTCGCAGATTTAATAATTTCCCGATATTGGTCTGGTATATAAATATTCTGATGTTTTCTAAGAACCTTTTCTATTCTTCCAAAGTCTCTGTCAGAGTCAAGGTAACTGTGACCAACTTCGGGAAATTTATGGTTATATTTTATTTAATATTAGGTATTGAAAAAGGTTAATAATGGAGAAGTTTTTGTTTTGTCCCCCACATTGATCTGACCAAATTATTAAATGATCGATTTGGGGATTTTCTTCTTTAAGAGGCAGACAAAATCGTAGCAAGCAACTTGCTATTTCATTACTTCCCCTATTGGCAATATCCTCAGTCCATGTAAAAAATAGGACTTATGACCAGAACTGGTTAAACAGTGGACTCCAAAGTTGTATAGCCACATTTGTCTTAAGTAAAAAGATTTTGACGTTGATAGCTTTGGCAAATGCATCGTTTGTTGAAGATCCATTGTTATGTAACATTTTTCTTTGGAAATTTTTACTGCTTCGCGGTCAACTTTCTGCTGCGCAAAAGCAGGTTGAAAATTATTCGAGTGCTCTAAAGAGCATAAACTGCAAGTATCACTTTTTGGTACACCAAAAGATAAGTTAAACCTTGTTTCAAATATATGTCTGTAAAAAGAGGCCTTTACGAAATATTTAGTTTCGAGCTTTTTTGTTTGACAATCCTCTATATACAGTTGATGAAGTCGGTTAATATTTAGTAAAGGGGAAAGGTATTTTTTATGTGGGTTTTTAGTCCTAGAATAATGTGATTCTTCTGAAGGAAACTGCTTGATATGATTTTCAATGCAGTTTATTACTTAATCGGATATTTTTTTAGGATTTTTGTGATGCCCTTGCTTATGTGGTGAGGGCATTACCTGGCCAGATTTTAAGTCATTTTGAGCTTTAAAGACTTTTTTTCGTCCAATTCGGTATAAAGAGCAGAAAGCATCTTTACACACTAGTGTATTTTCTTTATCACACGTAATAAAATATTTAAAGCTGTAAGCTTTCGTTTTTATATTTTTACGAGGGCGGTGACGATTAACTTCCTGCATCTTAATACTTTTAAAAATTAAAATATTTTTGGAATTTGTATCTAGCTTATAAAATTTTCTTAGAATTTCTTCTCTGCTTGCAATACTAAACTTCTCAGTACAGTTTAGTCTACATTTTTCTTTACACAGTAAATATCTTTTAATTGTTTTTTCTTCCATCACTTTACCAGTCTTTTGAGAAATATATTCTTTACCTTGTTGTCTTAACCTTGCAGCTTTATTTCGTTTCCAATTATCAGGTTTCCGGACTCTTTTTTTAGTTATTTTTAAAACTGGTTTAACAATTTCTCTTCTACTTATTTCATCGGCAGTAACATGGAATTGCTGGTTATGGTCTTCTATACGTATTTCCCGAGGTATTTCCTCCTGCACTTCGTCAACCATATCCGGGGTTTCCCTGCTGTTTGTCGAAACCTTAAAAATATCTTAGTTATTTATTAAATTTATACTTATTTCTAATTTCTATTTTTATTTCTTAATCTTAACTTTTTTTAGCTTTACCTTTTTAATTTCTTGGTTATCAGAAAACATTTTACGTTTGACTCTATCAACATCCGGATATTTGTTTATGAGACTCGTCGAATAAGAAATATTTGAGTTATCAGAATCCTCTTCTGAATCTTCTTCACTGGAAGGGGAATATTCGCTGCCTGATGTAACACTTTCATCAGTACAATTATCCATATAGTCTAAAAATTTCATTTATGTACATAGGTAGGTCTGTATGTAATAATAACTCAAGTAATGTATATTATATCTATATTTTTTTAAATAAAAAATTGAATTGCAGAGGGGGTAAATTGTTATTAAAAAGCGATGATTAATTAATAAAGGTAGTAAAAATTGTTTTAATATGCTTACCTGCTTTAGAGTTGACCTTCTTTTGAAGTCCACTAGTGCTTGGCTGCTCCAAAATCACCGCATTGGTATTGACCTCTAGAGAAGTACAAAATACAGTTTCTATCTACAAAAAAATTCTCCATTCGGACTTACCTTTATTTGAAACACATATTTTCTTGTTTTTTACTAATTCTAACATTCTTTTACTTCTCGAACCCATGTTGAAAGATGTGATAAACAACAAACATAACCTTAAAATGTCACATGGCACCTACCATGTAAATAAAACTTTCCCACTATTAGTGGGTAAAGGTGCTTAAATATGGACATAGCACCTTTATCTAATAAAAAAGGGTACTTAGTCATAGGACATAGTACCTTTATCAATTAAAATAATCCTTATTATTAACAATTTAAGAATCTTGAGTTATTCAGTGGTTGTATTACGACTTTAGGTAACCAAATATACAAATAAGTCATTTTTTGAAAAAAATGGACATAGCACCTTTATCAACTCATGTCTTCAATTATAATATTTTATATATATACATAACAAAAAACACTTAAAAATTTTATATTCTACTTTTATTTTTATTTTATACTTTAAACTAAAATTGTCAACATTAATAAAATAAACAAACATGAATAAATATTATATTCAAAACTAGAAGCGTTTTCAAGAAACAGGCAGTATTCAGCTCTTCTTATATTAAGCCTAACGCCTGGTCTTGTCCGATTTTGACGCTTAAATCGTATATGTGATGTTCACTGCCACCTATCTCGTCATCTTTTAAGACTCTTTCCGTGTTGGTCTTAAATCACTTGCTATTCGGGTTCTTTACTATCCATTCGTCGATTTCATTCCCGTCTTCTCTATTTTTTAGATCGTACAATATCCTTCATTTTACACAGATCTCTTGTTTGGTTATTTATCTGTCTGCCTCCTGTTTTGTGTTTCATGTTTTCCCAGACATTTATCTCAAGGCAAATATAACTAGTTGCAATCTAGAACCCATCCAGATATTGTCTGAGGGTCAGCAGCAACCCCTATTGGGAGTCTTACGTTGCCATGCAGGTATCTGTTAAAAACTTTAACATCACACCAACAAAGTGATCCAGAAAGTGATGATGAATTTCAATGTTCTTCAGTAAATTTGCAATCACAGCCGTTTACACAAGTTGAGTTAGATGACTTAGTGAGGGATTTGGGTTTAACGAAAGAAAAAACAGAATTGCTTGGCTCAGGATTAAAAGAAAACATTGTTGTCCCCTGGTACCTACATATATTTACAAGTGCAGGTATAGAGATAGATATCAATAGTTTGCTCAGTTTTTCAAGAAGGAAAGGAATTTGGTCTGCTGTCATGATATTGGTGGTCTAATGAACGAGTTGTGGAAATGGAAATTCTTACGCTTCACTTCCTATTGCTTAGTCAGTATATTACATTGTGGTTTGAGTGATAATTTAAATATTTGTTGGGGTGGGTTTGTTTTCTCTAAACTTTCGTTGCATATACTGTATCCTCTTTTGTGATTAACACATCCAGAAAAGGAAGTGAGTTGTTGTCCCTTTCTATGGTGAATTTGATTGACTGTTATTTACAGTTGATGATCAAACAATTCTTTAATGCTTCTGATCCCTGAAGTCAAATTTAGAACGCATCATCTACATATCCCCACCATAGTGAGGGTGTTTGTGCACAATGTTTTGTTCGAATTAATCCATGAAAAAGTCTAAATTATGCTGTAGCATGCTCATCGGTTCCTAAACTAGATATAATTAGTGCAGTTGAAAAAGTATGTCAAGAAGTCCTAATCCAGTCGACCAAATAATATTTGGGAAATAATGGGTGACAAAGATTACCCTCCACATCTTATACATGGAATAACATATCCATAGGATCGAAAGCGACAGATGACTACCCAAAAAAATACTGAATTACAATCCAAAAGGCACGAGAGACATAAGAATACTTCGAAAATGATGGTCATAATATCCTTGTGAAGATAAAACAGGTAAAGTCTAATCCCTGTAGTGAAGAAGAATAAAATTGAATCTTGTTAATTCATTATCTTCAAACCAGTAAAAAAATCATACCTACACGAATATTATAAAAATCTTTTGGACCAACTAAAGTATACAAGCTTCCTACAATCCCCCTCTTCTTCAGAATTGGCTTCCGAATCAACCAAACTAGATACATGCATACATAAATAATCGTTCCTCTTCTACCATTAGGTGTCGAGGGAGTGTGATTCTAGCCTTTGATGAATTTTCTCCACTCTTTCCTGTTTTTCTCCAATTGTATTGCTTCTTGCCAAGATCTGCCCTTATTTTGTAATATCTCTGCTATGTCGCTGTTCCACTCTTTTATTGGTCTGCCTCTTCTGTTTTTCCTAGAGTAGAACTCATTTTTTTTTCGTTCTGTGTTGCATCTTCATCAGGTCAATAGCATATAATTAGGTTTATAATTGCTTCTTTTGTACCCATCTCTATATCAACTCCAAGTATACGCTCATTAAAATATATCCAATTCCTTACTTTATTGATATTTTTCTTTACCATGCATGCTACCCCTGCCTGAGCTCTCTTTTTCTCTTCTACTCCACTGTATATTAGTAAATTTCCGTTTTCCAAAGTCGTGACTCCTCTTCCTTTTCTTTTTGTTTCTATTACAGCTATTACTTCAATATTCTTGCCTTCTATTTATTTCCCCAGTTCTATTTCTTTTCCGTTTTATCAACCAATTTATTACCAAATTCTTACCTTATTCATTATTCATTACCAAACTGGATGATTGAAATAAAACACACAGCTATATAGACGTAAACAGAAAGAGAATTTTGCATATAATTTATGAAAATTCAAATTGATCAATCAACTAATAAATGCACAATTGGTTACTTACCCTGAATAAACCTTTTTAATATCCTTATCATGAATGGTAAATAAGTACAAAGCTCCTGTCTCAAAACATACTATCAAATATTGATCATCTGGGGATAATGTTATACAAGATATATATGAGTCGAAACAAGCATAAAATATTAAATTTTTCATATCCATATTTTGAAATATCCTCAAAGATTTGTCAGTAGCAAAAAACAAATGCGAATTACGAATGAGAGCGTTGATGTCTGAAACTCCCTGAAAGAAAATATAATATTACAAAATATACATATTGTATACTGTACATACAATATTAGTATCTGAATGGAAAACACAGCTGAAATTGTTTCTTTGTGGCATATCTATCTTTTTAAAGAATTTTTCTGGATTCACAATTTATTTTACCAATTTAGTAGTTTAATCCCAAAAAGAATTGGGCAAAAAACAGCTATCCACTCAAGAACCAAGGGTGTTTAAAGCCCATTGTGTTGCCAGAGTATGATATTAGCTCACATTTCTCGACCATATGACAAATGGATTGGCTTGCAACTCTACAGTCGCAGTTTGGTGTGAGTTTTCCCCACTTACCGTGTCCCGTGCAATTTCTGTTCAGGCTTTTCCATATATGCCGAGCGAGATCAAAAATCAAAACCGTTGGTCATTTCTGATAAATCTATCGAATCTCATATAGATTTATCAAAAAAACCGTTGGTCCTTTCTGATAAATCTATCGAATCTCATATAGATTTATCAAAAAAACCGTTGGTCCTTTCTGATAAGTCTATCAAATCTCGTAGCAGGTAGTGTTTTCATTTCACAATTCCAACCGTTTAGCACTGAGGACGAAGCCATCGGCGTCGTCAATGAGCTGTTTAGCAAAACGCCAGGATAAGTTTTCAAAATCGCAATCGGTTTGTTGTCAGCCGGTGTACATCCTGGTGGATGGGCAGTTCAGGATTGTTTATGATTTTGTTTTCCGTTAGAGTGCTTCTTAACTGCTCAGAGAGGGTGGACTATATAGTTCAGTGATGGAAGCCAGAACAGGGAAATAGATCTGATACAACCAGTAACCATCTTCATTGTTCTATGTAGTTAGACGTCAATCATTTTAGAGTGGGCGATATGGGCAACCAAAGTGGTGCACAGTATTCGGCCACAGAGTATACTAGGCTCAGAGCTGAAGTTCGTAATGAGTTCGTCGCAGCTCCTCACGAAGCCCCACGAGCTTCTGGATAATGTTGGTGAGCTGCCTTAGATATGTTGGACAGTTAGAGAGATCAACAGCATACACAACCTTGCAGCAGTGTTGGGAAGGTCTGATATGTAAAGGTTGAATAGAGTGGGGGTTAAACCACTCTTTCCTTTCCTTCCAATATGTGTCATAGGCAGCAGTACAGAACACCAGAAAACAACGCAATACAGGCATAGTTGTAGATATTGAAGGCCAGATTTTGACTACCATTGAAGATAAATTACAAAGATGGAAAGAATATATGTAAGAATTATTCGAAGATGCAGCACGAAGTCCGACTGAAATAAACAATCCCTACGGCCCAGAAATAACAAATGAAGAAGTAACTATGGCCATTAAGTGGATTAAAGATGAGAAATCACCAGGACCTGATGAGGTGCATGGTGAAATTTTAAAGCTATTAGAAGCATACTAAATCACAGCTCTTACGAAGCTTTTCAACAACATCTACGAGACTGGTTACTTACCAAAAGACTGGCTACTATCAATATTTATTCCACTTCCTAAAAAAGAAAATGATAGAAAATGTGAAGAACATAGATTAATTAGTTTGATGATCCATGTACTTAAATTACTCCTTACTATCATTCACTCGCGTGTATACACCAAATTAGAAAACACCCAAGTGAAGTTCAATTGGATTCAGAGCAGGACTCGAAACGAGGGAAGTTTTTAGTTTGCAAGTTCTAATACAGAGCGATGAAAAGGTTTAAGTACCTGTTAGACTTGACAGCAAGCGTTAAAACCTACCCGAAATCCAGAAATATAAATGTAGAGTATACACAGAAGATCTTTCATGACGCAGCGTTAGAAATCCAAAGGATAAATCTTAAATAAAATTTACAAAATAACTCTTTAGAGTAAACATTTTAGTGTCGTATGGATGTAAAGTGGTTGCAATTTAAACACTGAATTAAATAAAACTCGTTTGATAATGTTTTCTTTTCAGTTTATTTAACTGACAATTCTGACAGGTTTTTTTTACATTTTAAAGAGAATTGGACCCCTCCTTATATTTAAGATTCGTGATACATTATAATTAGATAATGTAGCAGAGATATTTGCCATCAAATAAACGCAAGAATGATGTAGGTAGGGTTTATAATCATTCGAAAGATATGTATTATGATTCAGCTTAAGTTCCAATCGACAAATAAAAAGAATATTTCATCAACATTACCCTAAGATAACTAACTCAACTGCAGTTAAAATATATATTAAAAATAATCTTATACCATAGCACAATCAACTTCTTATCAAAAAACATATACTTGTAACAATCTATTGTTTTCGGGAATTTATGTGACGTGTCTGAAATTATTTCTTCGTGACATTTCAGACTACACTCCCGGAAAATACATCTTTACATTCTAAAAAAATACTTACGGTAAAATGTTCATCTTCAGATTTAAAGCACGCTAAAGTACAAATTTCAAATAAACTTGTAATTACTGGTCCCATGCTTCTAGTACCAAAATTTATGGTTTCATCTGCATTATTGAAACTACTTTCTATTAACTCAAAGTCGCCCATTTTTCTGTAATAACAAAAAAAACAATTTTTAAAAAGCTCGAAATAGTACATAATGTTTCACGTAGATACACATTAGACTTATCTCTGAAAAAAACTATTAAATCTAATTTTTTTAGTCTGAAAATTTGCACTTTGGTGATTGATAATGTGGTCTGTGTATCTTGTGGAGGATTTGCCCCTAGTTCCATTACTTTCGACCTTCCCTTCTGATGACAAGCTTCTCGAGACCTTCAATGATGTTTTTCCAGAGTTTTTAATAATACACCATCATCCCAGCATTAGACTTAAGCCAGCTAAAAAGTGAACACCTACGACAAACAGTGCAAGAAGAACTAAACACCAGCCTCAGAATAGCAGAAAGTCAAATCCGCAGAACAGACAACATAGATGAAAAACTTAAGTATATAAACACTACAATAAGAACTACGGGAAAGAAACACCTAACCAGATCTGCAAAGAAACACAAGGTATGGATAACACCAGACATACTAGAACTAATGGATGAAAGACGTAAAATGAAGAATAAATCACAAAAATACAGAAAGGTTGATAAGAACATAAAGCAAAGAATAAAGAAGGCCAAAGAATTATGGATTGAAGAACAATATGTAGAAATGGAAAACTATGAAAGAACATATGACACATTCAATGTACATAAAAAAGTAAAACAAATTACAGGAACTTAAAGAAGACATCAAATAAGTTTGCTTAAGAACAAAGACAGAAAGATTATTATAGATTTAACAGAAAAAATTAATAGATGGAGTGAATACATAAGAGAATTGTTTGAGGACAACAGAAATAACATTGTTCAGGTAAATAGTGAAACGGGACCTGAAATCCTAAAATGTGAAGTAGAAGCGGCACTTAAAAATTCCAAAACTGGAAAGGCAAATGGACCTGATGAGGTTCCTACTGAATTGCTAAAGCTCTTGAATGATGACTCAATAGGTATAATATTGCACTTATTTAACACAATATACAAAACTGGTATTATACCTCAAGAGTGGCTGTTGTCTACATTCGTTACACTGCCAAAGAAATCCAATGCAAAAGAATGTTCAGAACATCGAACAATATCTTTAATGAGCCATCTACTAAAGATATTTCTAAAAGTCATCCACAACCGAGTTTATCAAAAGTTGGATTCAGATATTAGTGATACAAAGATGGGGTTCAGAAAGGGATTAGGTACTCGAGAAGCTCTCTTAGGTTTGAATGTTCTTACACAAAGATGCCTAGACATTAATCAGGAAGTACATGCATGTTTTATCGATTTTGAAAAAGCGTTTGACAGAGTATGCCATGATAAGCTAAATAACATTCTTGAAAGAAAGGACATAGATAATAAAGATCTGCGAATAATTCTCAATCTATATTGGAATCAGAAAGCTAACATCAAAATAGAAAATGAGATATCACAAGCAATAGAAATACATAGAGGAGTATGACAGGGATGTTTGGAAAAATTGTCCACACATTTCCAATTTGTGGCCACTCTTTCTTGGCATGTGATCAGGACTTTGGCTTGGTAAAACGCAAACTAAATCGGATGGATAGACTGTATACACGAATGGAAGTTTGTGAAGCAATCTATAGTTCTGCAAAGAGGCAGAAATTTACTGTACAAATTGTCAGAACTAATGACGTTTTGGATTTTAAAAATTGGTGGTCCAAATATTAGAAAAAGACGAGCCTTTCTGTTGAAACTTCCGCTAAATCTATTCAACATCCACAAAAGGAGTCATTTGCAGTTTCCAGTTTTATGGAATTCCGATACAATCATATAAAAAAAGGCTTGTTGAAGCATTGAAGTTTATCCGCAGTTCCTTTGTTCTAAAAAGTCACCGAAAATATTCAACTTTCTATGGAAAAAATTCCAATCAACAAAAAAAATCAATGATATTCAAAAGATAACTAGATATCTTCCTGAAAATTATCATGAATTTTATTAAGGAATAATTTGTTGGCCAACAAGTGGAAAGTACGAACGGATGAGTATCTTGTAAAAAACTGCTTAATGTTTGTTTTTTTAGGTTAAAATATTTCAAATTTCGGCTTATATTTACCGTCCCCTTTTACCCTTAGCATTACCTTATTATCAAACTTATAATATAATAATTCATGTTCCAGGAAAAATCACAAATTTTTTATTTGTTTCAAATATAAACACCTTTTTTTTAATTTTCTCAAGTCTTTATTCTTGTGACATATCCTTTCATAAATAAGCGATTTAATTGTGCTTTATTATACAAAATAATTATTGTACTTACAACTAGTAAGATTATAAGATCCTAGTTAAAAGTATACTTACAGCACCAAATGTTTAATTATTAAAAATTATTTAAAAAAGAATATCCACACTTAACGAACTGACAAATTTTAAATTCAAACAGGTTGTCATATGGTTGTCATTGTCATACAGACAACAGACAAGGTCAAACATAAACAAATACTAAGGCCTCTTTTGTGCGTTCGTGTCTAGCTTAGATAACACATTTTTGATTGGAGAATTACGATACACGAATCTATTTTCTGACTATTTTAAAATATCATAAAGTTATTTTTAAAATTTAAAATTAATGTGGCTGCATTTATTCTATAAAAAGCATTAAATCACAAAATATAATATAAAAGAATAAATTGTAGTGCTACTACATGTGAAAGCAGCTTAATTCACAGAACAGTTGTCTACTTCTTTTTAGAATTGATGCGATAATAGCAATACTTCTTAGATTTATTTATGTATTCTGATTTTAGATAATACGCAAATATAAATAAATATGATCACTTTTCATACAAGTTGTTGACGATTTTAAAAATAGTATTGCATGACTGACATATGATCGTTTGAAGTTAGGAACAGATGGTCAATGGTCAAAAAGGTTAAATATTGTCTTTGTGCTTTTATTTGATTGACCGAAAACCAACAGTTTAAAAAGAATATTTATTATATTTTCCTTTATAAAAAACTTAAAACTTCTAAAAGTGGATAAATTACAACTGAATCATATAAAATGAACGGGGAAAATGCAAATGCAGAACGAGCTTATTTCTTGTCAGTACTTTCAACTTTTAAAAGCTACAGGTAAATCAGTCTTCAAGTACATATTAATAATAACATTATTATGTTTAATTAAATTTTAGATTTGGTATTTTACAATAAATATACTTTCTTGCCACGATAAGTTTAAAATAACACAAGATTACAATTTAAACTTTTAACTTTTCTATTACAAATTACAATAGACACTACTATTTCAACCAATTATATTAGTACGTTTTAGTATAGTATAACTAATTTACTAGTTTCAAATATCAGTTTTGACAGTAAATATTTGTTGTTATTATTAGCAAAGTATGACTGAAGCTGAAAGTCAAATGTTCTATTTTTCACATTTACTTATTCTATATAAGCAAAATATGCATTTAAATGAAAAATGCCTGGAAGGATTAAAAATAGCTGTATCAGTCTTTGCAATTTTCTAGTTTTAAATGTTCTATTTTTTCATTATTTCCCTAATTTGTATATTCATTAATATTGTGATACTCTCCATCCATTTTCTTTGGATTTTATATTTTTTAGTATACTTCTTACTCTGGAAATTGTTTATATACTTATTTGTTTGAGATTATATTATATTAAAATCTTATATTCAAAATATGCTTTGTGTTGAAACTTGTAGATATGTACAAATGTACATACCCAGTAATCTGTATTGATTTCCCAATTATGCTATTTGATTCATCATATTTGAGTTCTTTGTTTATATCAAATTCTTTTGATTTTGTTTGTGATGTCACTGCTACTTTGATATTTATTAGTCATTTTTATGTTGTTTGCATACAATGATGTATTAAGTAAATAGTCACATATGAATATTACGATATTATTTTCAGAGAACAGTCACTTTTAAGAATACAACACAAAGAAGAATGCCTTGAAGAACTACCTTATCATCACAAAGAATGGCTGGAAAAGTACAAAAAAGACTTAGGAGAAATAAAAAAAGGTATAGAGAAAAATTCTGAATTTATCCCATTAGTACTAAGACAAGCTCACTGTATATTTGAAAATGTTTATGCAAATGAAACAACATCTCATTCGGAACAAGCAGTAGGAACTTTATCAGAAGGTTTGGATAAAGTAAGTATTTTATGTTATATGGTTTTATTTTTCAGTAGAAAGGTTGGACTTTTATCCTAAAACCTGTAAGGTGTGTGTAATTGGAGTTCTGACTCCAATAGCAGAATGACAAATATTACATAAAAAAAGAATAAATTAGGAAAGAAATCAGTAGAAATAAGTTTCAGTACAATATAAGTAATTATTTTTTTAAACAATTGCAATAATATTTATATGAATCAGTGGGAAGAAAAAGTGGACATGTCGCAAAAATTAAGTTAGTGGTACATAAGAAAAAACTTCCTCTATTGAAAACTATCCAGTATTTAACACATTTTTAATTATCACTGTACAGAGCAATCCATCACTGATAAATATCAGTCATCACAGAAAATAAATATTTATTTATTGGACATATCCGGTTCTTAGACAACAATATAATTTTAGGATTATTAATTATGATATAAACAATACAACACAAAATACCAAGATAAAAAGGAATAAATCAAAGTTCTTCGGATTCATCTTTACGTTCTGCAGTTGGCCATGTAAATAAGGAATCATAAAATATCTTTTATCCAGGAATATTCTCATCCAAGTATGGTGCAAATTTCAATAGTTGTTCTAATTTCTTTTTCTTAACTTGAGGTAAGGCCCTGTTAACAGGTAGTGACACTACTTTGGTGCATGTAGAAACATCAAATGTATGGTGAACAATTCCATCAATAAATAAGATAGAAAAAGAAACTTTTTATTCTTTGGGAATATGCCTACCTAGTGATCTGTGTGATAAAACATTTATTTTGTAATATCTAGTCCATCAGGACTTATAATCTTTGATAATACTATTATCATTCTCGATCAGATGGACAGTGAAACTTTTTTTAGTACTAGCAGTTATAATGAGTTCTGAATACTCTTTTAATGTGTAAATTATATCAGCCTTTTTTATTATTCTCTTTGCTACAGCAAAGTTATGGTCACAAGGCATGAACGAGTGACCATGAATAGGCTAGTACTGGTACACAATTTGAAATCTTCTGAGGTCTGTTAGGTGAACCTTAAAACTGTGTGGTTTTTGTTTTGATCTCCAGCTCCATCAGAGAAAATGTGAAAGTGTTTCACTTCCTCAGATACATATGTTTTAATATAATCTTTTTGCCTAAAACCTTAGTGATATACATAGTATATATATATATATATATATATATATATATATATATATATATATATATATATATATATATATATATATATATATATATATATATATATATATATATATATATATATATATATATATATAGTAGCTTTTACTGGTTTTAAGATCTTGTATATTAAATACACTGACTGTAAGTTGAATTAGGTAAAATGTATCTTGGATAGGTGTTAATGGTAGAAATATATTTTGGATATAGTCAATGCATATTCCTCCTACCGATGGATCCACTTTGGTAAGGGCCTCTAACTCATTCATTTTAGCAAAAAACTTTTAATTACATTTTATTTTGTTAACAAGCAGATAAATCTAATGTTACTTGATTGGTAGCACTGTTAATGAACTCTTTGTTCTTCTTCCTCTTCATTAACAGCTGTATAGTTCCTTTATTCTAATAAACAACCTCAATTTTCAGTGTTCAACTCAAATGCTTTTAACCATTGAAGTATGGCTAGTCGCAGTTGTAAAAACTGTGCTAATACATTTTCTTACATATGTAGTGATTTGTTAATAAAAACATCAGAGAAACATTACTGACTTTGTAAAAAAGGTATATTTTGGATATTTTGGTGTGAAAATGGGTGGCCAAGACAAAGGTTGGGCTCCTCACAATGAATGTTATGTTTGTGTTGAGGATTTAAGGAATTGGTTCAAGAAAGAAAAAAAGCTTTCAGATTTGCAGTGCCTATGGTATGGAGAGAGCAAAAAAATCATTCAAATGATTTTTATTTTTGTACTGTCGACGTTTCTGGATATAACACCAAAATTAAGAAAGTGATTGTTTATCCTAACCTCCCGTCTGCTATCTGTCCGGTAGAGCATGGACCTGAACTGCCAGTCTCTGAGCCTCCTGTACATATTGATGACATTTTAAATACTAGTGAATCAGAATCTGATGAAAATGGTCCAGGAAGTGATGATGAATTTGTGCCCTTCAGAAAATTTACAACCAACCACAGTTGTTTACACAAGCTGAGTTAGATGACTTAGTAAGATATTTGGGTTTAACAAAGGAAAAATCAAAATTGTTTGGCTCAAGATTAAAAGAAAAGAATTTGTTGTCGCCTGGTAGATCTATTTACAAATACAAGTACAGAGATCAACAGTTTGTTCAGTTTTTTAGACAGGAAGGGGAGTCTACTGTCATGATATTGGTGGCCTAATGCATGAGTTTTTTATTGAGTATAATAAGGATGATTTGAGGCTTTTTATAGACTCTTCAAAAACCAGTTTAAAAGCTGTACTCTTACACAATGGGAACACTTATGCTTCACTTCCTATTGCTCATTCAGTACATATAAAAGAGACATAGGAAAATCTTAACACAATTCTACAGAAAATCAGCTATTCAGCTCACGATTGGATGATCTGTGGAGATTTAAAAGGTGTTTGCATGCTACTTGGTCACACAGCTACAAAACTTTGGTAGATCCAAAAAAGATCCTCCTTCCACTTCTACACATCAAGTTAAGCTTAATGAAACAGTTTGTCAAGGCCCTGCCTAATGATGAAGAATGTTTCAACTACTTAAGTGGAAAGTTTTCCCATCTATCAGACACCAAATTGAAAGAAGGCATTTTTGTTAGGCCAGATATTCATAAAACTCGACTCCACCTTTGAAAACAAGATGACTACTAAGGAAAATGAAGCTTGGATTGCATTCAGAAAAGTTGTAACCAAGTTTTTACGTAATGTGAAAGACCCTAACTACGAGCTTATAGTAGCTAATTTATTAGAAAAGTTTAAAAGATTTGGGATGTCTAATGAGCCTCAAAATCCACTTTTTGCATAACCATCTTGACTTTTTCCCTGAAAATCTGGGTGATGTCAGTGAAGAACAAGTCAAACGATTCCACCTGGGTATCAAGGTGATGGAGAAACTATACCAGGGAAGTTGGAACACTAACATGATAGGTGATTACTGTTGGTCACTGCATCGGTAACAATAGAGTGCCTCGCATAGAAGAAAAAGCTACTTGAGAAGTAGAAAAAAAAAAAGAAAGAGAATACAAAAGCATTGACTCCTGAAATGATTGTACAGACCTATACTATTAAAAGATAAGAATTAGATAAAAGGAATTGATCTAATAATGTACCATTTTAATCTATTTCGGTATTTTGTCTTTTTCAAATTATTATAATGTAGAATAAACCAGTTTCATATTGTGGGAAAACTGTGGATGATACGTAAAATCTAATTTTAGATTCTTTTTTAGCACCAAAAAATACATAGGATTCACTTAAATTTGTAAGAAAAGTTTTATAAATCTTTTCCATACCTCAGTTGACTGTGAAACCATTATTCTGTTCTCTATATTAATGCAGTGTGTTTCTACATTAACTTTTTCGTCTCTAAATATCTACTTTACTCTTTCTTATAGTTATTTCATGTTTGTTCTATTGTTAGGCTTAACCATTTTTTGAATAGTTGTTTTCTTCTTAATAAAATGGTACATTATTTAAAAATTTCTTCTATTTCAAAATGGTACATTACCACTTAAAATGCAGTCATTAGTTTATAAATGTTAGAATTTGTAATTTATTATCTTAAACATTAGTAACAAATATTGTATTAATATCTTAATCAGTTCTGTTAAGAATTCTGGGTTTTCCAGTGCCTCTATGTGAGCAAAAAGGTGACATCTGCTAAACGATATGCAGATAAAACTTAGGGTCATTCACCTAATATTTTTTGCATATAAATGTCTCAATATTTATTTATTCATTGTGGTGGATTGATAAATTGTTCCAGTATCGCTAGCGCCATGATAAAGAATACTGTTCTTGGACAAAAACAAAATCATTAATTTAAACAAAAATATTGGGATAAGAGGTGAATGTCGGCAATGAACTTTTTATTGGTTTTTTATGTGTTTGTTTTTTGTGTAAACTACTGAAAATAAGCATGTCATTTCAGAACTCAGTAGCAAAAATATGAACACTTGTAGTAAAAGACTAAAATGTATTAGAAATAAAGAAATTCTTATTGTTAATACCTCTGGTTCGGTAATCGTTCAAGTTTCATATTTGCTGTCCATACTATCTTAATAATTTTTGCTGCAGTATCTTTATTTTCCCTCTTATCATTTTTAGATGTTTCATTGCTAAAACGTTTATTTTTCACGCAGCTTTTTTCTATTTGTTTAAGTTTTTTTCTTCTTCTTCCTTCTTGCATGTAGACTTTAAAGTCTGTTTATTCTTCAATATTAGCCTCCTAAATTGTTTAAATTATCGCACCATTTTTTTCTTGGCCTGCCAATACTTCTTCGTCCGTTTGGTGACTTATCTCATGCTATTGGTACTATCATATCCTCTGCCATTCTACTAATGTGTTCGTTCCACTCCTGTTTCTGTTTTGTCATCCATCCATTTATGTCTCCTATATTGCATGTTCTTCTTACGTTTTCGCTTCTCTCCCTATCCAACAGACTTTTCCATGATATTCTTCGAAGTATTTTCATCTCTGTTGTTTCTAATAGTCGTCTCGTTTTAGATATGTCATATCTTGTCTCCGCCGTTTATGTTAATATAGGTCTTATTATTACTGCTTTATAGATTCTTGTTTTTGTGTCTTGTCTTAGGTGTTTGTTCTTCCAAATTATGTCATTAAGAGATCCCGAAGCTTTGTTGTCGTACTTCTTCTTCAACATTTGCGTAACTAGTTATATCTATTCCCAGATATCTAAACCTTGCTTCCTTGTCATACATTTGGTTTTTCCTACTGATATTATCATATTGTATTTCTTGACCATTTTATTAAAGATGTGTGTTAATCTTTGAAGCTAGTCTTCTGTCTCGGCGATTAATGCGGCATCGTCTGCATAACCGGATTTGGATTTCTTTGTTCCCCATTCTGTAACCATGACCTTTACATACTGCTTGTATTATTTCGTCCATTATTATATTAAAGAGAAGTGGGATTAACGAGTTACCCTGTCTGACTCCGTTTTGTACTGGTATACACTGTGTTAGTTTTTCATTTATCTTTGCCTGTATTCGATTATGGAAGTAGATGTTTTCGATGGTTTGTATATTGATTGGTATGTTTCTTTTATACAGTAGGTGTAAGACGTCTTCGACTTGGATGCGATCGAAAGCCTTTGTCAGGTCTATAAAACATAGATACTGGTTTATTTTCCTCGATGGCCTTATCTGTGATTTGTCTGAGATTTATACCTCTAAAATTGTTGTCTTCTTTATCTCCTTTCTTGAACATTGGTATCATTATGCTGTTTCTCCATGCGTCTGGTATCTTGCAGTGCAATTTAAGTTTTGTCATGTCTAGGGTTATACTTTCTCCTCCGTGTTTTAGAAGCTCGTTGGTTATTCCGTTTTGTCCTGGTGACTTTCTATTTTTGAGTGAATTTATGGCTGTCTCTACTTCCTGAAAACTGATTTCTATTTTGTGTCTTAATTCAGATACGGTAGTGTGTTAATTATTATTTTTCTTTCCTTTAAACAGTTCCGTCAGGTATCTTTAACATTCGTTTGCTGGTATGCTATTGTATTTCTTCAATTCTGCTATTTCTTTCCGTTGGTTTCTTATGAATCTCCATATTTGTTTTTTTGTACCGTAGAAGTCGGCAAGTTATGGAAAACAAAAGGCCCCTAGTCCATGGCAGACCTTAAATGGCCAAGGAGTGCTAAGAATCTCCACGGTAAATGCTAGGAACCATCCGAAAGTGGAAAACAAAAATGACACATTGACAATTTGAACCTGGAATGCAAAATCTCTCTTTATGTCAGGAAAATCTCATAACATCGTGAGAGAAATGAAAAGAATAGGAGTCAACATTCTCGGAGTCAGTGAAGTTAGGTGGCCTGGATCTGGACAGACAAACATCGATAACAATGTTATATTATATACTATGCTGGTAATGACGATCATCATCATTATAACGGAGTGGCATTTATAGTTGACGAGAAAAGCAGTAAATGTGTAAAGAACTTTAGACCTATATCTGATAGAGTAGCTATGCTACAAATTAATACCACTCCTCGAAATATTAACTTTATTCAGGTATATGCTCCTACAGGAGAAAAACCAGAAAGAGAAATACGAGAATTCTACCAAGAGATCAAACAGTTAATAAAGATCGCAAAGAAAAATGCTGTAAACATTATTATGGTACATTTTAATGCCAAAGTAGATGAAGGGTGGACCGAAGACATAGTCGGAAACTTTGGTTTGGGCCAAAGAAATGATAGAGGAGAAATACTGGTCCAATTTTGCCAAGAAGAAAATCTAATGATCGCAAACACCTGGTATAAACTACCAAAAAGAAGATTATATACATGGAAAGCACCTGGAGATAATCGAATTCATATAATAAGAAACCAAATTGATTATATATTAATTGACAAGCGTTATAGAAATGGAATCAGGGCAGTTAAAACATATTCCGGGACGGACATCGGTTCCGACCATAATCCTGTTATTGGTAAAATCTCAATTAAACTGAAGAAAATCAAACGCAGATAGAAGATAAAACCTAGCCTCGAAAAACTTAAAGATCCAGCAGTACAGGCAGAGATAGAGAAAATACTCAATGATACACTCAAAGAAAAATTCAGTGAAGCACCCGCGGTAGCAGAATAATCAGTAGAAAGTATTTGGCACACCTTCAAAACAACAATCACAAGTATACAAACAGAACAACTACAAGACAACACAAAGAATGCATGGATGACAGAAGAAATCCTAGAACTGATAGACGTAAGAAGATCTTACAAAAACTGCTTTCATTACCGTCAAATCAAGCGGCTGGAGAATGTGGCTGCTATGCGGTGGTAGCTTTATAATCGTCACTTGACCGTCACTGGTCCAATTGCCATTTGGATAAGATTTATACTAACATGACTCCCATGCCCATCAAAAAACAAAAGTACTGGCCGTTCAGAACCTTTGGCTTTTAAAAAACTGTTTTTAAAATAGTTTTCAAAGATGTCCGTTTGCATCCATCCATTCTGTGATGCAGCGTAGGTAGTTTCGGGAAATGCTTTTCACTCTGGGAGGCGTCATATGTGTCCATATTTGCTTCCTTTTCAGTATAATCAAAGGAGGAGCTTTCTCACCTTTCCCATTACATACAAAAAGCACTGTATTTTCTCTTCCGGAAATGCTTGTCGTCCTGGTCGCTTTGTTACCTTTTTTTCCTACGACTTTGGTTTTTCACGGATCGGAACAAAAACTTGTTTCGTCCAAATTCCAAATTAAATGTATTTTGTTTTCAATAACCAGATTCTTAATAGTTTTTAAAACTAAATGAAAATAATTAGTGCATTATTTGTTGTCAAGTACTCGCGGTATCAAAAGAATACAATATTAGTAGGCATTAAGAAACCCAGCACAAAACAAAATACGACAAATATCAAGGTGAAGCTCGCAATACTCCTGTAAAAGAACTTAAAGCTAAATTGAATAAACAAAAATCTATTTACAAAACCGACAGCTGTTCGATCATCAAGCTTAGCAGCATCATATGAAGTATGTTTAGAGCTTGTCAAAAGTAAAAAAGCATTTAAAGATGGAGAAATGATCAAGCCGTGTGCCGTTAAAATGGCGCGATCCTTTGGAGATGAAAAGATGGCCAACAATTTTGAATGTGTTTTAGTTTCCCATCAAACTGTATTTAGAAGAGTTGATGAGCTGAATACTCATGTATTTAAAAAATGGTCGACACAGTTCGTGATTGTTTGTACTACTCCTTAGCCCTGGACGAATCTGTTGATATTACTGACAAAAATCAGCTATTAGTTTTTTCTAGATGCATCAGTGAAGATTTTTGTGTAACTGAGGAACTTCTAAAACTGCACCACATGGAAGACGGGACCAAAGGTATAAATATATTTGAAGCAGTTAGTGACGCTGTGAAAAATATAGGCGGTTTTCAAAAGTGCTCTTGCGTTTGCACCGACGGAGCAAAAGCAATGACTGGACTTTTGCGGGAAAATGGTGTTAACTGTCTAAATGGTGTTTAAAGATAATTAAAATCAACGATACTAGGAAAACTGTAGTGCAGATAGTAAACAGCTTAAGAGGAGGAAACAGAGCTCAGCGACACCGAAAATTCATCTCTTTCTTGGAGGAATTAAATACTGAATATAAGGACGTCCGTTTTTTTTCTTTAAGAAAAGAGATCTTACTGTTTTTTGAAACGGAAATTATTGTTATTAACACGGACGTATTTATATCAAAGCTTAAGAACAAAACATTTCTTCATGAACTGGCATTTCTAACAGACATTACCTCTCACTTGAACACATTAAACCTACAACTCCAGGGGAAAAATAAGACAGTGTCACAGTTGGTTGGTCAAATTGAGACATTTCGCAAAAAACTTGATCTTTTCGAGATCTGCATGAAAATAAACGACCTCACACATTTTCCTGCGTGTTTCGAAATAAATCAAGAAAAAACCATGGTCGATTTCTCGAGGTTTGCAAAAGTTCTTACAGAAATAAAAAGAGAATTCGATGAAAGGTTTTCGGAATTTGATGCACTAAAACCCGATCTTGAGCGTTTTAACAATCCAATGGGAGTCTACATCCAGAACCAATCAGCAGAATACCAATTAGATCTGTGCGAACTACAGTCCGATTTGTTTTTTCGAGCAAAGAAAAATGAAGACATTAGTACCTTTTGGAAGTTGGTCTTTTGGGCGTTGAAACTATATTCATTGTTTGGTAGTACGTATATATGTGAAAGTTCATTTTCTACTTTGAAGCATATTAAATCTAAAACACGTAATTGCATGGAAAACGATTCTTTGGAAGCGTGTATTAGACTCACTACGACTAGCATAGATATAGATGTGTAAAAGTGTATCATCATCATCATTTAACCCGGATCTATCCACTGCTGGATATAGGTCTCCCTCAGTCTTTTCCATGTATTTCTGTTTTGTGCTGTTTGCATCCAATTTTTGTCGATCCGTTTTATGTCATCAGACCATCTTGTTGGTGGACGACCTCTACTTCGATGTGCTTCTTGTCTCGGTCTCCACTGTATTATTCGCTGTGTCCATCTGTTATCCGACATTCTAGCTATGTGCCCCGCCCAGTTCCACTTAAGGGTCATAATTCTTTCTATGGCATCTGTCACTCCTGTTCTCCGTCTTATTTCCTTGTTCGTGATCCGATCCCTACGAGAAATGCCTAACATCGATCGTTCCATGGCTCTTTGGGTAACACAAATTTTATTTCTTACTTTCTTGGTTAGTGTTAATGTCTCTGCACCATATGTAAGTACTGGCAACACGCACTGATTAAAGACTTTTCTTTTAAGACACATAGGCAGTTCTGATTTAAGAACATAGCTTAGCTTGCCGAATGCCACCCAAGTGAGTCCTATGCGGCGGCTTAGTTCTCACGTTTGATTATCTCTTCCTATGCGTATCTCATGTCCTAAGTACTTATATGAGGTGGTTTCTTCAATATGCATGCCATTTACTGAAATCTTTTCGCTTAACACAAGATTTGTCATGATTTGTGTTTTTGTGTGGTTGATTTTTAATCCTACTTGTAGGGAGGCTAGGTATAGTTTCTCCAGTTGCGATACTGCATCATCGATTCTGTCAGCAAAAAGGACAATATCGTCAGCAAACCTCAAATGACTAAGCATTTCTCCATTGACATTAATTCCTTTTTCACTCAGATTTGCGTTCTTAAACATATGCTCTAATAATGTTGTAAACAATTTTGGCGAAATTTTGTCTCCTTGTCGCACTCCCCGTTTTATTTTAAATACGTTAGTCTTTTTATCTGCCAGTTTCACACTTGCTGTCCCATTTTGATAGATGTATTTTATCATGTTTATATAGCGATGATCTATACGGCACTCTGTTAAGGCTTTTAACATCTTTTGATGACTTATTGTGTCGAAAGCTTTTTCGTAGTCAACAAATATCATGACTAATGGCTTGTTATATTCAACACTCTTTTCTATTAAGTTCTTAATTATTTGTAAATGATCATTCGTGCCATATCCTGCTCTAAAACCTGCTTGCTCTCTTGGCTGATAGAAATCCAACTTACTTCCTAGCCTGTTGGTAATAACTCTTGTAAATAGCTTATATACTTGTGACAACAAGCTAATGGGGCGGTAGTTTCTAAGGTCGCTGATATCTCCCTTCTTATGAAGTAAGATGATTTCCGCCTTGTTCCACTGCGTCGGTGTTATCGCTTCGCACAGACATTTATTGAACAGTTTAGAAAGTGTCAGTAAGAGCTTATTTCCTCCTAGTTTTAGGCTTTCGGTCATTACCCTGTCTTCACCTGGGGATTTATTGTTCTTCATCACCCGAAGTGCATTTTTAATTTCGTCAACAGTTATGTTCGGCATTAATTTTGAGCCTTGATTCTCTATCTTTGGTAAGGGGCGTCTTTCATCGGATTCACTTGTTTCATAGAGTTGTCTGTAGAAGTCTTCCACTGTTTTCACTATTTCTTCCTTATCAGTCACAATGTCGTCTTGTTTATTTCTTAACTTATGTATGTTCTTTTTTCCTGTGGACATGTTGTGTCTTAGAACTTTCAGACTTCTATTTTTCTCTATCACCCTTGTCACCTCTCTCATGTTATGTTGCCGTATGTCTTTTCGGATTTCTTTGTTTATTGTTTTACTGAGTTGACTAAATTCTGCGTAGTTTGTGTTATACCTGTCCTTTAGCCTCCTTCTTTCTTCGATCAGATTTTTAGTGTTGAGACTTATTTTCTCATGTTTTTTCTTCATTTTAGGACAGCACAACTTCTCCGCTTCTTTAAGGGCTTTTACGATACTTTCGTTTAAAACTTCGACCAAAAGTTAGTAGAGGATAAACCCTTGCCTCAAATATCCCATTGATTTTTTATTTTATGTTAAATTTTAAACATAACATGTAAATTGTAAACCATAATAATATACTTGTAAATAATATTTCGTTTGTATAATATTTTTTAAAATAAACTTTTTTTGAACGAGTCGAGTTCTCCGGCCCTTCATAATAATTTCAAATTTAATACGGCCCGCAACTTGGTTGGACCACACTGGGCTAATACATATTTTATTTATTTATTTTATTTATTAGCAATAGTACAGTGTAAATACAAATACTAGACAATAAATCACATTTCAGTAATAAAATAGTAGTAAAAATTAACAATAATTTAGTTTCTTTTACACCTTCTTAACACTAAATCCTACTGCTAACTGTTTTGACACACAATGATATATAGGATATTGTGAGTGTGTCATTTTCCATATCACTTACAATTAACTAATGAGGTTTTTATCAATCATTTAACAAAAAAACAATATAAATTAAACATACAATGTTTCTAATAAAATTAAACTAAAAGTAATTTTTTGTTTTAAATAATTCCCTATTTTATGTTGTCTCTAATCCATTTAAAGATTTCTTTTTTTACTTTATGGTAAGGTTTTGCCCTAATATTCTGTGGTAACTTATTAAATAATTTTGGTCCTACAGTATATATATGGTTCTGACATAGTGTATGTTTAGGACTGCTCACTTTTACGTTATTTAGGGTTACATTTTTTGTATTTATACCGTGTTCTATGTTTACTTTATAATATGTATTTTTTAACATAAATCTAATTACACACTTATTATACAGTTGATCAATATTTAATATTTCACTTTCTCTATATAATAAGTTAGTTGCATACCTTCTATTTTTGAACAGCATAATTTTTATGACCCATTTTTGTGCTATTCTGAGTTTTGAAAGAATTGTTGTACCCGCATTTCCCCAAACTACTATGTATGCCATAACCAATTACTGATTCTATAAACGCATAATATACCTGCTTAAGTACTTTAAAATTTAGTATGTTTCTTAGTTCGTAGAATTTAAAAATAAGCTTTCTAACTTTATTAGTTACATAATTTATATGTTCTTTCCAATGAAAATTTTCATCAATGTATATTCCCAAGTACTTTAAAAATGGTTTCCTTTCAACTACTTTATTACAACTATCGTTATTATCTAATTTACAGCCCACTTTATGTAATTTAATGTTTTGAAAATCTGGCAATGAACGAGTAGACATCGAGAAAGTGATAATCTTAGTTTTCTCAACATTTAGTGAGAGTAAGCTATCTTCTAACCACCCATTAATTTTTTGAAAAGCCAATTCAGCATTTCTTTTTACCGCGTCCCAATCATCTCCACTAATTACAGCCACAGAATCATCTGCATAACAAAAGATGTCATCTTTATCTAGCAATGACATAATTTAATTTATATATACATTGAATAACAGAGCTGACAACACAGTACCCTGTGGCACCCCTACCTCTAGTTCCAGTTTTTCACTTTCTGTCTCTAATATTTTTAAACTTTGTTTCCAGCCTGTTAAATAAGATTTTACTAAATTATTAGGAATACCTCTTATGCCTATCATATCTAAACGCTTTAAAAGAATTGGGTGTGCTACAGTGTCAAATGCTTTGCGAAGATCCATGAATATACCTATTACTTTCTTACCTTCATCAAGTTTTTTTTGTATTTTTTCTGTAACTTTACAAAGTGCATTTTCGGTGCTATAGCCTTCCCTGAACGCAAACTGATTTGAGTGTAGAATTTTATTTTTTCTAGATATTTTAGTAGTTTTGTTTTAAAGCATTTTTCAATTATTTTACTTACAGTACTAGTTAACGCAATCCGTCTATAGTTGTTTGTAGACTTTCTGTCACCTTGCTTATATAATGGCAGTACTATTGTCGTTTTTAAAATTTCTGGGAAGACTCCAGTACCAAATACTATATTAATAATATGCTAAAGTGGCTTTATTAACTTTTCTTTATATTTTATAATTAAATTTGAACAAATGTTATCTTCACCTCCCTTCACCCCATTTTTTAGGCTTTGTATCTCTCTCAATATTTCTTTTTCATTGCATGGAGTTAATAAGAATGAATTTAACACCCTTTTTTTACCCCCGCTATCACTCCTGTCAGGACACTGCATGATTTTATCAGCTAATGATTTTCCTATACTAGTAAAATATGTATTAAATTCATTTGCAACGTCTTTTTTATCATGAAAAAGACAGAAAAGATTTGATTTCACGTTCAAAGCGTCTATGTATCTATTGATACGTATTTTGACTTAAAAAGTCTCATCAGAATAGTTATTCATAGCCGTTCTTAACGTGAAAAATAATCTTCTCTGTCTTATTAGAAGTAACAATAACATGACTTCGTTATGGACGCAATAGCGACATCTGATAGAAAAATCGGTAAGATAGTTTCGAAACAAATTCAGATTTCTGCTTTAATCTGGAGCCTTCTAAAAATTGCAAGACATGGCCAGACGATGATAAAGATATTAAAAAGGAGACATGGGGAATTTAAATTTGCATTCCACGACATGTCTATTCATCTAGGCAGAAATCCTAACGAATTTGTTTCTCGTACTCATACAGAGTAGATCCGAATAAAATGAAAAAGACAGAAAAGATTTGATTTCACGTTCAAAGCGTCTATGTATCTATTGATACGTATTTCGACTTAAAAAGTCTCATCAGAATAGTTATTCATAGCCGTTCTTAACGTGAAAAATAATCTTCTCTGTCTTATTAGAAGTAACAATAACATGACTTCGTTATGGACGCAATAGCGACATCTGATAGAAAAATCGGTAAGATAGTTTCGAAACAAATTCAGATTTCTGCTTTAATCTGGAGCCTTCTAAAAATTGCAAGACATGGCCAGACGATGATAAAGATATTAAAAAGGAGACATGTGGAATCTAAAATTTGCATTCCACGACATGTCTATTCATCTAGGCAGAAATCCTAACGAATTTGTTTCTCGTACTCATACAGAGTAGATCCGAATAAAATGAAAAAGACAGAAAAGATTTGATTTCACGTTCAAAGCGTCTATGTATCTATTGATACGTATTTCGACTTAAAAAGTCTCATCAGAATAGTTATTCATAGCCGTTCTTAGAGAGATAGATAAATAGACATAGATACATAGACGCTTTGAACGTGAAATCAAATCTTTTCTGTCTTTTTCATTTTATTCGGATCTACTCTGTATGAGTACGAGAAACAAATTCGTTAGGATTTCTGCCTAGATGAATAGACATGTCGTGGAATGCAAATTTTAGATTCCCCATGTCTCCTTTTTAATATCTTTATCATCGTCTGGCCATGTCTTGCAATTTTTAGAAGGCTCCAGATTAAAGCAGAAATCTGAATTTGTTTCGAAACTATCTTACCGTCTTTTTTATCATTTAGCTCTACATTATCACTATTTACAATTGTTCTAATTTCTGTTTTACATACTTCATCATTAGTAGCTTGTTTTATTACCTTCCATAGTTTTTTGGGATCATTTGCATTATTTTGTACTAGCTTTTTATAGTAAAAGTATTTTGCATTTTGTATTAGTTTAGATAGAGTTTTTCTATACATCCTATATTTATTTATAAGAAATAAATTATTATTATTTAAAGTGCACTCTTTTTTTAACCTATCCCTTTTTCTTATTGAAACTATTAGTCCCCCCGTAATCCATGGTTTCAATCATATTCAGGCTTATAACGCACTTGCCCCACCTGACCCTAAATCATTTCTTCGTTTGTTATATTTGGCCCGTTATAAATTTCAAAACAAGACAACCACCAAATTTTATTTAAAGAAGCACGGAAATCTCTTAACACCCGATCAACCTTAATCGTAAAGAAGTTCATCATGTTTGTTTTTTAGGTACAATCAGTTTTTAAACAGTTAATGCGTGACTGGAGTTCGTTGGGAGCCCTCGAACGCAAACAATGCTATCAACCGATTTTTGAAGAAATCTTTACAAATTATCCCGAAGATAAATTTGATAGAAGCAATATACGTGTCTTGGTACCAGGAGCGGGCCTCGGTAGACTTGCGTTTGAAATAGCGTCCAAGGGATTCTTCTGTCAAGGCAACGAATTTAACCTCTACATGATTATAGTTTCCTTTTTTGTACTCAATTTATGTAAGAAAGTGGATGAGTATGAGATATATCCATGGATCCATCAGTACTGTAATAATCTGAAAGCCGAAGATCAGTTATTCAGTGTTAGGTAAGTTCTTTTCTTTTACCTACAACTTAATCACTTAATAGTGGGATAAAAAAATTAGAGGAAAGTGGAAAATTGCGACCCATAGACAATTTTTGTAATTTTAGAGACATTTTTGAAAATACGGAAATTATTTTAAAGCTATGGCAACATATAATCAAATTACAATCTGCATTTCGCATTTTCTGTACGATTTAGTAAGAAACATTTTAGGTTTCCTGATGCTATCCCAACTCTCACACCTGACAACGGATTTTCCATGACCGCCGGTGATTTTCTAGAAGTATATACTCACAGCGACGACTGGCATTGCGTTGCTACTTGCTTCTTTATCGACTGCGCAGCCAACGTTGTACAGTACATAGAAAAAATATATAAGATATTAAAACCTGGCGGCCTCTGGGTAAACTTGGGTCCATTGTTGTATCACTACTCTGACATGAAAAACGAGAAGAGTGTCGAGCCGAGTTTTCAAGTAGTAATGCAGGTGAGGTACCTGAGCTTTTCTTTTTGTTCTTTATTTTTATCCTATTTTTATCTTTAATTAGAAGAATGTGTGTTTGGAATCGATTGAGATGCAATGTAGTTTTTCCATTTTAATATATTTAGAGGAAAGAGAATCATTTATATCATTTACTCTATAATATTATGAATTATTCTAATATGTATAATGTATTATCTATCTATATAAAAGGCTACGATGACAGTGACAGGTCATGAGAGTCACATTTCTTTCCTAGCGCCATCTAGGAAAGAAAATCTGAACTACTCAAATCTGACATTTCATTCACATTTTGTTCTTGACATGATACGTTCAATTAAAAATACCAACAATATTTATTACATATATTAATACATATTAATTACATAGATAATTAATAATAGGAATATTTATTATTATTTTTTTCGCAAAATTGACAAAAATCTTGGTTGCTCTAATTAAAGGTAAGATTTATTTTGCAAAATAATTTATATGTTAGTTTATATTTATTTGGTTTATATGCAGGAAGGTACATGATGGTTTTGTACGTAGATTGGTTTAATAAGACGTCATTTAATTTGTTTAATACTTTTTTATAACAACTCTAGAAAAATCGGATCGACTTAGGTAATTTTGATTTTTAAAATATTTGTATAAATCTGACATCTCAATCATATTTTGTTTTGAGTTTACCGAAAGTACAAGCTGAATATAGCCGCAAATGTCAACCATGAAATAAAATATTTGGGTTTGGCAGTGTTGGGATGTTTTTATAATTCATATGTTGTATGCTTCAAATATAAAGAGAGAAAACTTTTAAAAAGTACATTTTGATTATACTATTTTATGAATTCTGCAATTTTTAATTTCTATGAAACAATAACTAGTAAATATTTGTCTTTTTCGAGATTAATTGCAAACATCTGTTGCAATCTGGCAACTGCTGATTTGACGATTGCCAAATCTATCCCCTAATCTATCAAGGAGCAATTGTCAAAACATTTCTTATTTCTAACTGCAACTAATCTCCAAAGAAACAAATATTTACTCATTCTTTTTTATATAAATCAAAAATTGCAGAATTCATAACATAATATAATCAAAATGTACTTTTCTAAAGCTTGATCTCTTTATATTTGAAGCATACAACATATACATTATAAATATATGGCAACACTGCTAAACCGAAATTTTTTGTGCCATGTTTGACATTTGGCTCAAACATTTGGCACTATTGATCAAAATACCGTTTATGCAAAACAGTAGTGACGAAGATTTTTTCGTTTTTTGTTTTGGACTTATAGTTTGTTGTGTTTTTATGAATCCTGTGATTTGTTTTTTAATATTCTACTAAACTTACTAATATTAACTTTAAAAAAATTTCGTTTTAGGTTATAACGAAGATGGGCTTTGAGTTGGAAAAATGTGAAACTCATATCAAGACGAAATACTGCCAGAGTCCCAAATCTATGTTACAGTATGAATATGACAGCGTGTTCTTCGTATGTAGAAAACCAATATCAGTGACAAGTCATCAAGACGACTATTTGAACCCTATTTAATAAAACAAATTTGTGATAATCTATTTAGTTGTAGTCCTTAGTTTCCTTAATTAATCCTTTCATTGCAATAACGTTTGGTGTAACTAAGTTCACTTTGATTTACATATATTTCTTCTAAAACTTCTATTAATACACTAGATAAGTCGAGAATTATCTAGTGATCAAATGAAATTAAATTTGTTAAGGTAGGTCCAGATAGATCTTAATAAATGATTAATTTTACGTTTTTTAGTAGATCATACTTAATTTATGTTATTTTTTTGTATCTTCATTCATTTGTCTTAAATTTCTAGTTTTTTTATTTGTTATTACTTAAATAATTTTTAATTCTGTCTCTTGCTGGTCTCCACCTAATGTTGTGCAACTGCTCATGCTTGGAAAAAATCAAACTCGATACATTTGGACATTATCCACTCTAGCCCCACGACTTCGTAGAAGTGTCACCAAAGGCCATAATAGACTTACGTTAAAAATGCTGAACTGAGCCAACTTTAACCAAGGTATGAGCCACAATAGATATCTTAGGTCGACTGGAAGAGTGGTTAAACTCCCATTCATATTGAACGTAACCTAACCTATCCAACTAATGCCCGTTAAAGTTAAGCACAGAAATTATATTGTTAGAGCAGAAAAGTGGCATCGGCGAAACCAAAAGCAACTGTGTACTTTTTAGAAACCTTTTCAATGATATTTCATCTTCCTTAGCGGTTGTCTATAGTTATATCTGAGTAAAAATTTTAACCTTGTTCCTCAAAATTCCATTAAGCGTCTGTATGGTTAAAATTGTGATTATATTCCATTCAAGGAATATATATATATATATATATATATATATATATATATATATATATATATATATATATATATATATATATATATATATATATATATATATATATATATCTGCAGCCAAGTTAGAAAGGGGGCATGTTAACTTAGGAAAGGATCACTACAGGAGCAATGCGTCTGATGGTTTCCAGGGCAACAACTAACAATAACCACGGAGGAAGCTACACTACCTGGGAAAAGGAATGTCAAACGTTAACACGTTTAAAACAAATATATATACTATAATCTAATTTTACCAGCCGTTATAAACTCGTTTAAGAAAGTTTTTATGCCGTTTTCTATTCATCGATACCAAGTAGTCGTTAAGATTATGTTCCCCAAAAGTTTTCCACTTTTAACTGGTACTCAGGGCTCAACAAACAAGGAATTTGTTGTGGTAACCGTCCAATAGACATAAAAAGTGAGAGCTCATAAATAACTACAGCTCTAACTGGAAGACACTTCAATCTCCAAACAGGCCATCTGGTGAATTTTTTCGGAACTAATTGTCTCTCGTACTGTTGATCTATTGAGTAAATGTGAACCAGTTTTGTTTTGGTGATAACAAACTGCACATTTTATGTCAAATATAGTACAGCAAATACACACAAACTGATATTTACAGTATATAAAGAAATTAAATATTTTCAGTATATAAATACAAAATCATTTCAAAATTCTGTTCGCAAAAATAATTCGTTTTTTTTTTTACTCATGTAACGTAACGTGTATTTGTTTTTTTTTTTTTTAATTTTCGTGACCTACTGAATTACAGATTCTGTTTATAGTTACGATTTTAATTATGTTTCAAGCATATTTAATATTGTTTATTAGATCAGTATCGCAAATTTGAACAAAGTTTAGAGTAATGTTCTATACGACAAAGCCGAGTTGAATCGCGAGCTGGAGTCACCAACGGTGTTATCTGCTTTTCGCTAACGTATTTTGTCTGACTATCTAATATTCGACCTTTTAAGCCCAGTTTTTTTACACGTAGCAACAACACTGTAATTACTGTCAAAAATGTTTCTATACTATACTACGCGATTCATCCACCGACTGACCCTCCCTCTCCCATCCTTTATTGCTTGCTGTCACCTATATGAACTTCGCGGTTCGACTCAAATTTGTTGTATAGTAAATCAAACTGAGTGTGATGAAAGGATTAAGAAATTTTGTAATTGGTGTTACAGAATTAGTTAAGAATTTATTTGTACAAAGACAACCCCAGAACTGGAAAGTTTAAGTTAAGAGTTGTATATATTTCAGTTTGAAATTTACCGGTGGTGTGCAGAAAATTTTCAGCGTTTGAAAATAATACAGACGTTTTTTGTTATTTTCGAGATGGATCTGATATTTTATTTTGTATTTGATACTTAGAGATAATTTACATGTCGCAAAGTTCATCTAAACTTTTGTTAACCTTTATGAGTGGTTCGAACGTCGCTGGGCACGGGATTTTTTTGTTAAAAAATATTTTCGTGTCCTTTGGGTCGGTACTGGTTCAAGTCGCCACGGTTGTTCGAATATAAGAAGCGACTATTCACATCGACGCCAATTTATAACAAGGCATTGAGAAGAGAGAAATCAAAATTGTAATATTCTATATTAATGATATCAGGGTAATTATTAAATAATGGAATCTTTCATAAGATCGTTTACCGCGGCCAGGTAACTACACTACCGAGCATAAAATTAGGGTCACCCCGTAATTTGAATTTATTTTAGAAATTATTATTCTGTTTTAACTATTTTCGGTTGTAACATAGTTTACTAACGGATTGTTTAAAGAAAACAACGTTTTTGTCGTTTAAAGTTTATTAAAAATAATGGAAATGAAGAATTTTCCTTTGATATACTAAATATTGAAAAGGGACAATTTTAATTTGATGTGCTTTTTGTTGAAAAAAAGAAATTTTAAGAACTTCAGTAGCGAGTATTCCCTCCTCTGGCAGTGATAACAGCTTGCAAACGACGAGGCATGCTTTGGATCACATTCTGCGGAAGATTATTCTATTCTTGCACCAATATGTCGCGAAGCTCTCTAGAATTTCTGGGGGCCGGCACATGACTCCGTAAACGTCTCTTCATCTCATCCCAAACATGTTCTATGGGATTGATATCTGGACTGCGAGCAGGCCAAACAAATCGTGTGATTTGAACCTCGTCAAGATACTCAGTAACTCTCCTAGGAGTGTGGGGCCGTGCATTATCATGCATAAATGTTGCGTCGTCTCCAAGAATAACCATAAACGGTAAAACATGGTCTTCCAGAATCTGTGTCAGGTACCTATGCGCTGTCAATGTCCCATTCTCGATAAAGACTAACTCCGTGCAAGCATCAAACGATATGCCACCCCATGCCATAACTGACCCTCCACCAAATGGAAGACGCTTGGCAACACATGCTTGAGCATATCTCTCGCCTAGACGTCGCCACACTCTTACACGTTTGTCTGAGCCCGTAAATTGGAAAACAATACAAGACTCCAAGCCAAGTGTTCCCGTGCAAAATTCAATCTGGCAATTCGGTGTTCACGAGAAAGCGGCGGTCCAGTTACTCTAGTTCGAGAAGATAAACCAGCAGCATGAAGTCGTCTCCTAACTGTCCATTCACTTATGTTTACATTTCTCACTTCTTGCAGATGATTTCGAAGAGAAACTGTCGTGACCGTTCGGTTTCTCAAAGCACTAGAAACGACAAAGCGGTCATCTCTAGCTGTTGTAATCCTGCCTCGACCTGAACCAGGTCTTTGAGTAAGCAGACCGGTCTCTTCGTACCGTTGCCATACTCGTTGCACACTCGAGAGACTTACACCAACGTTTCCCGCAGTTTCGCGCTGACCGTGGCCATCTTCCGCCACAACAGAATTTATGCTCATTGCAATACACTGACAGTGATACAAACAATTTACAATTGACGTTAAAACCATAGAAACAAAAACTGTGCTAATAACGGTTTTTAGGATTTAGGCTAAGGGGCCCTTTTTATCTCAAACGCTTGTCGAAACAACAACGACAACAGTTTTTTTTTTTTTCAAGAAATCCATTAGTAAACTATGTTACAACCGGAAATAGTTAAAACAGAATAATAATTTCTAAAATAAATTCAAATTACGGGGTGACCCTAATTTTATGCTCGGTAGTGTATTTAATTTAATGAATCGTGCCTTCAACAGTTGTAAAAAATTCCTAAAACATATGTTTTAGAAGATTTATTAAAGAGAATCAGTCTGTAGCAGTTTAATTTCACTTGTAACAAGATTTTCTGTATAACCTTTAATATAATTGTTTTTTTTTGCGTTTTAACGTCAAATTTTTTTTGTGATGTCTATTTTCCTTTAACCCTACATTGCCCAATTTTTTATTTCGTTTCCAACAAAATCTGGATAATGTAATAGTGTCTACAGAACAAGGACGAAATAACGAAAATATATTTTTTGCAAAAATAGTTTATCATATACAAAAATGTTATTATTACAGATTTGTTACATTGCGCACCAAAGGGACAAACTCAGTTCTCGTGAAAACAAAGCAGTTATTATTTTTAGTTTAAACAAATATGTACTCCATATTTCGAACATTCTATGAAGAAGACTGACTTACAGGTTGGTAATTTACACCTTTGTCTGACTTCATCATATGTAGGCCAGTGACCAATGGAGTCAGTCCTGGTGTCTTTTGGAGGTATAAAACTTACAGTTGTCGAATTTCTTATTTTTTCTTGTAAAAGTTTCTCAATGCTTTAATCAGAAGGTTTCCCTCGTTTCACTGAAAAAATAATACTGGTAGTCTTGCATACATTGTTACATTAGGATATCCAAGCCCGAAATTCAGGCTGAGTTAAACATTTCTTATTTTGAAGTACACAACATATTCTCTAGAGGAGCCAACTGTTGACAATAGTCATATCAGAGGTGATAAAATAACAAATGAGACTATTTTTTGTCCGCATCTTTATCTTATAACGACCAATATAACTATCCATAGCGTCAACTTAGCCCATATGAGCGTTATATTCAGGAACCAAACTTGAACATTCAATGCTGACATACTTACGTTGCTTCCTGTCCCAAAGTTTGGCATCAGTTAGTGGCATTTTACCTTTATATGTTGATTGGAATGTAACAGGTTTATTATCCAGATCAAAGACACCTCAACACCGTCAATATCACATACACATTCATGAGAAGATCCTCTGGGTTCTTTTTTGAGTTGCTGGTAGCTTACAATTAGGTAATATTGATTGTCTTACGGTTCCTAACGAGTAAATACCACGTTGCAATAGATCGACCATTAAAGATATAGAAGTATAAAAATTATCGAAATATACTCTGTAGTTTTGACTACAAGGTATTTATTCAGCAAAGTCTGAAGTCTGACAACAACGTTGGCACTTGATTCCAAGTCGGGTTCATTTATCTCACGAAATTTCGAATCGTTTTCTGAACCTGTATAAATTTCAAAATAGATGAAAAACCATCCGTTTCATAGAGAACATACAATTTGTATCTCCATTTATGGGGTTTCGCTGGAAGATATTGCTTCATATGATGTCGAGCTTTGGTGGTACATAGCTGTTCATCGACAAATAAATATTTTTGAAGAGTAACTGACTGAAACTTTCTATTAAATGCATCAACAGTGGGCCGAAGCTTATGTAAACAATCATGATTACGATGATCTCTTCTGATGATCTGAATACTCACTACTGATTGATTCTTCTGGTTGTATTACAACTCTGGTTGTATTCTAGTTCTACTAGCAAATGTGACATATATAGGTCATCATCGTCACCTTCTTGTTTATCCAGTTCACCATCGAACTCGGTCTCGCTATCCGTCAAATCGAGGATTTTTTCCTTAAGTTCTTTTTGAGTAAGAGATCTGAAGTGGTGACACATTGCTAGAAACCTCCAAAAAGGTATATTTTTTTTTCAAGCACAAGCAATTCAAAAATAACCCACAAATATTTCAAATGGTTACTCTCAGACCCAGATATGTAACAATTTATTTCAATTCCGTTGTCGGCTCTGTGACTAGTATTTATTTCAAAAATATTGAGTTGAAAGAAAACATACCTACATTGTACGCAACAGATATAATTGCAACACAACTGGTAAATAAAACCCACACAACTAAATTATTTGTACAAGTTTACGCACATGCTAATCGTGTAAATGCTGATGCGAACAATATGGTCCGTTGTTTCATTGAAAATAGCTTTACACTAAATCTGACTTTATTATCATTATAGATAAGGTTGTAGCAGAAGGTACACACTACGCAGGATAGCTTTAAACTATTTAAATTAAAAATAACTGCTTTGAAATTGAGACGTGTGATATGTGTTACACTTCGCAGTGTGTGGTTAAAATCTTCAAGTAACACATTTCTTTGAAGGTACTTACTTGTTTTTCGTGAATTGTGCGGAATATTTATTTTTATATTACATTTTCCTTTTCTTTTTGAAGGTAAAAAATACAGTAAAAAGTGTTGATCCCAAGTAATTTGAACTGAGTAGTTTTCATCATTCTTCTCACAAAAAAGTTGAGTATTTAAACTTCTTTTACAAATCTGTAAACAAAAATAGTCACAGGGCGTTATTTTTTTTTTTAATACGGTCGGTAATCAATCAGTTTGAATTCCAACTTTGATGTAATTTTGTTGTGCAGCCACTACTTTGTGATCGGGTGAATTTTCATTTTTTTTTTTTTTACAAGAGAATTTTTTACAAAACTAACCAGGAGTTTTTTCCTCAAATTGGTGTCGAAGCGGTTCCGTAGATTTGCATAGTATTGAGAGTACTGGTATACCCTTTTTTAAATAATCAAAGTTAATACTCCCTTTTACGGCTCAAAATACAGCTCCCATGACCTTTCCGTCCAATCAGGTGGTCTTGGCTTTCTTTGGTGTGTGCAATCATCACTGTTTTGTCCGTTCCTTCGTCTACTGTGTGTTGAAATGGATAAAAGCTTCAACAACAGCAAAAACCATTTGGATTGCGTTGTTCATTGCCAAAGTATTCTCCGAATTCAACACACATTCCCATTTTTAGTTGAAAGTGAGTACACATCGTTCGGTAACTTTTTCATATCCAAATATTCGTTATGTATATTATGCTCAGTTGTGATGTTTATTATTATTTCTGCGACACTTCTTCTAACACACTTTTACGACCAGGAACCAATTCAGCTTTCAAAAATTACACCGTTGCTAATAACGGTGCACATTCGCCATAAACAGCATCCAGTTTGGTTTTTGTGCTGTTTACCTTAAAAGGTGAAGATACGTAACAACAATGTTCGAACTTTGCATTTTTCAGAAAAGAAAAGTATGCTTTCGACCACTATTGCAACCGATTTTATAGATGTTTTGCGTTGAGTGACAGGTGTCAAAAATCGAAAGCAATTAGTTTGTAACGTAACACCATCCATGGTGGATACATAAGTTTGGATGAATGCGTAAGCTTGAAAAATTTTCTGCACATTGTCCTATTAGTTACAAATTATAAAAATCGCTACAAGAAGTATAAAACATGTAACCGCTCGGTCAATAAGCCCCCAACCTAGCTAGCAAAACATTTGTTTGCAAAAATTGTTATTTATGTATCAAAATAATCTCCTTTAGCGGCGATACACTCATTCCAACGCTTTTCTAATTTTTTGATACCGCCCTTATCAAACGATTTATCTTGGCTTTTAAAATAGACTTCAGTTTCGGCGAGTACTTCCTCATCAGAGCGATATCTCTTACCACGGAGCATTTTTTTTTTAATCAGAAAACAGGTACTAATCGCGGGGGGGGGGGACTACACGGTGGGTGCGGAAGCAATTCAAAGCCAGTTTGGTACATTTTTGCCATCGTCTTCATCGACCTGTGGCACGGTGCACTGTCTTGGTGAAACAACTATTTTTTCTTGAACAAATGAGGCCTTTTCTTTGCGATTTCGGTCTTCAAACGCTTTAATAAACCAATATAGTAGTCACTGTTGATTGTTTCTTAATGTTTCAAATAGTCAATGAACATAATTCCTTACGGATCCCAAAATGCATATGCCTTTCCCATGGTTTATTGCGTCTTTGGTCGCTTTGGACGGTTTTATCCGGGTGCTGTCCACTCAGATGACTGCCGATTTGATTTCAGAGTGAAATGATGGATCAATGTTTCATCCAATCTGGTATACCGACGCAAAATTTTCGACTTAATCCGATTAAACATGTCCAAACAGCGCCGAGATTCATCAATTCCGCAAAATTGTTGTTTTTGCTCTGGTGTGCTACCTTTTGGTAATAGAGTGTCAGCTATCTCTTGCAACTTCACTTTGCGATTTTTCATAATAATTTTCAACATTTTTTCGATGTTTTCGGGAATAACTGCATCATTTGGACTTCCGGAGCGCTCAGCATCATTAGGGTCGGTACAAAGGCGTTTGAATTCAGCAAGCCATCGTTTAATGGTTTTAATCGATGGAGCAGAGTTCCGGTAACACTTTTTGAGCCATTGTTCAATTTGGATGGTATTTTCCCCATCGAATAACAGTGATAATCAACACACGAAATTGCTTTGAATCCATTGTTTATAAAAATCACAAAAGTAGCGTCACTTCAAACACTGTAACTCGATAAATAATAATCCGAGTGTCATTAAATTTTGACAGTATGTTTTTGAAGGTTAGCACTACCGAAATGTCAAATGGAAGAGTCGCCATATTATGGTTAGGCCCGGGACGTGTCGACCGACGTATTATATTAACCAACAGTTTAAAAATCATTAAAGACAGTTAAAAGCAAAAGTGCTTGTTTTTGTCTTTGGTATACTATAACTTTAATTGATTGTTAATCTAAAAGAGAGTAAAGACTTTTATATGTCTTGTAACGCTTTTATACATAGTGCGCCAATCTCAACAAAACCGAGCAAACAACTAACGGTATTAACAATGTTTTTTTCAGGAGTACGTAGATCAATTGTAGCTACAAATAAAAATACATTCAGGGTGTTCCAAAGTAGGGAAATAATATTAAGTTGTACATTTTTAAACAAACACTTTCACTCTGTATTTTATTAAATTTGAAAGTCTTTTAAAAAATTACCACGTTAATTCTTCCAAGTTCCATGTTGCTATCATATTTACTATCTTTATTGTTAACAACAACTATAAATAATGATGTAGTCGTTTTTCCGTACCTTTGTCTTAAATTTTTCAACCATGATGTTCTGCTTCATCCAGGACCACGTTTACCTTGGATCTTTCCCTGATGAGATGAAAAGGTTCATATTTTTCAGGGTGTCTGATAATGTGACCGAAGTATTCCAGTTTGCGCCTCAATTATACTGACCAGTTGTGTTGTGGTGACCATCCGTCTAAAGACCTCCTCATTTCTAACTCTCCCAACTCAGCTTATCTTTAATAGTCGTCTGTACATCTCAAAGCCTTCCAAGTGTTTCCGCATGATCTCTATTAGAGTCCACGCTTCCACTCCATGTAGTAGCTGTATAATGTTGGTTTTGATGGAATTTTGTTTGTTGTTGCTGTATAAATTGAAAAGTTAATTTTATTGCCTTTTAAAAGTAAATATGGATGTAGAAGATATTTTTATTTATACTATTGACCTACGTATTTCTGCCAAAAGAATTTTTAACATCGCTATTAATTCTCAAAGGAGGCTTCGTTTTCTTGAATTTTGCACATTCTGTATAATATTCTAAAAAAAACTTTTAGTTGAAGCCGATGTTAATTTGTAACGTTTTTAAGACTTACATAGTTTTCGATTTTGTTTTTCTTTAGTTACTTTTTAAAATAAATTAATAATGGAATGTTCATACTCTGTTATTGACTTAATAAAGTCGTATAATGAAAGATATCAACATTAATAAAAAATACATGTTCGAGATGTATAATAGCTATATATCCCCTGGATTACTGTCCTTGAATAAATATTTTTGAAGTATTTTTTCTTTATTTAAAAGTCGTTTGATGTTTGGATTAATACAACAGTTTTTTTTTGTATAGGATTACAAATACTCAATAAAAACAATGAGCCGTCGCGGACTAATTGGTTAATGATAACTAAAGTATGGTAAGTGAGAGTCTACAGAAGAGAAATGACCTATACAAAAAATTATGTATAAAGAAGGCTCCACCCACAACGGAAAAACTGAAGGCAGGTATTAAAGTGGGAGGAGGTCTTGAGGCGAACCCAAAAATGTGGGGTCTCCACACACTACGGAATATACGAAGGCCAGCTTTAAGGCACTCCAGTTTGTGTATTCGCGCAATGGCGTCAACAGATCATGCTCTACTGTTGTTAGTTTATTGTTAACTATCGAAAGTAATGAAAAAAAAAGTGAAGCGAAAGTTGTGGACTAAAGACTGGTTACAGAAAAGGAAAGTTTACTCCCATGTAAATTTATTAAAAGAACTGAGGTTCAGTCCGAAAGATTGGCATAATTATTTGCGGATGGATAAGGACACATACCTTAGGCTTTTAACATTGGTGACGCCGATAATTCAGAAAAAGGATACCATAATAGGACCGCAATTACACCTCATGAAAGATTGAGTGCCACATTACAATTTCTGGCTACTGGAACATGCAACGAAGATTTAAAATTTTCTACTCGATATCACCACAGGCTCTCAGTTTGATTATACCAGAAACTTGTAAAGCTGTTTACAAAGTTCTCCGAGAAGATTATATGAATGTAAGTTAAGCTCATTTAGTGTTCAAACATTATTTTATTTTCAAATATGTAAAGTATAAGTATAGAAATGTAGGTCCTATTAAAAACTCATAGTTACTAATTATTGGCCATCTTCAGGGCGGAATGCTGAAACAAAGTGGGAAACTTTATTGGGAGCTCCCCAATAGCTTGTATTAAAAAAATTCTGCTCCACTATCTAATATACAAAAGATTTGTTACGAATATTTTTATCATGTTACCCAAAATTTCCCGTTGCTACTGTTCTAAAGACTATGTCAGATATAATCAGAAAACAAACTGTCAATGATTAGGGAAAGATTTAACTAATTTAGCAGACAGCAAGAGAACAGTAAGTAATGGGAATTCATTAGTTTTATATATTGTTAGAATTTGAGTTGTTTTTTCGCGAATAAAAACAGTTTACTACAAATCCGTCAATTGCTGGCTGTACAATAAATACAAATTCCCAACAAGCTCAAATTCTATTCATCACACGCGATTGCTGAATCACACAATCTTACAAGTTCTACGAATATGGGTCCATCAGTTGCTGGACGAACCAAAATTGATATATGTCCTGTGTGCGGCAAACCATATCGTGAAGAACGGATGGTAGAATGTACAGAATGTAAAAATGGTGCTGTTTTGAATGCATAAATGTACAGGATGATTCCGAAGTAATTGGTGATGATTCCGAAGTATCCTTAAAAAGATACCCATCAACAAGCAGCAAAACAAAAATGAAGCTTTAACTTCTGCAGGAAGAACGAGATCTATTACGTCAAGAAAGAGAGTTAGCTAAGGAGTCTAGGTGAATTATAGAAGAAGATAAGTGCTCGAATGATTGTCAGGACATCGATGAAGAGGAAATAATTGAAACTAACCCTTTGGTCAATAAATTCCTTTCTTTATAGATAAGCCCTTTATCGACAATGTTGCTTCTTCTCCAGCACTTTGTAAGCCTCTGTCAACTTATAACGATAAAAGTTCAGGTATATTATATAAAAGAAGGGATCCTGGAGACCTCCCTATTTTTAATGGCAATCCACATGACTGGCCTGTTTTTATTAGTACTTTTGAAAGATCTACTGAGCTATATCAAGTAGATAATCATGAGAATTTATTAAGATTGCAAAAATGTTTAAAAGGTCCAGCAAGAGTCAGTGTTTCAAGTTTTTAATTTTACCTGTGTGTGCCCCAAATTATAGCTACATTAAAAATTCTTTTTGGAAGACCTGAGCAAATTATTGAAGCTCATATAAATTCTATTCGTAGATTACCACCTCCTAAACCGGAAAAACTTGAAACTCTGGTAGAATTTCCTTTAGCAGTTAAAAATTTGTGTTTTATTGGAAGCTTCTAATGTAAAAGACTACCTTAATAACCCTATCCTTATGCATGAACTGTTAGAGAAACTACCTTCACAAATTAAAAGTTAATTGGACGATATATAACAGTACTTTTCAAAATTTTCAGGGATTAAGTGAACTTGCTGATTGGTTGTATAATCTAGCAACAAATGTTTGTTCTGCTCTACCTACACTAGCCCTTAATGACCAAAGTAATAAAAAAAGGCAATTTAATAATAATGCGCATGCTAATATACATGAACCAAATACCTCCAGTGAAACACATAATTGTAAACTGTGTAATCAGAGAGATTGTAAAAAGTTTGCAGGTTGTCCAGAATTTCAGAGGTATTCATTATTTCAAAGATGGGAGGCTGTTAAAGCCTTAAACTTATGTAGGCTTTGCTTAAAGAAACACAGATTTCTCTGTAAGTATCCTGTAATATTCAATAAAGAAGAATGCCAAAGGAAGCATCGGAAGAAAGTAGTGTTCATCAAGGAACACGCTTTCGAATACTTCCCGTTGTTTTAAGAAATGGAATTAGGGCGTTCACTACATTTGCCTTTCTAGGTGAAGGGTCTTCCGTTACTTTGTTAGAAGAAAATATTGCTAAAAAGCTAAATATAATGGGAAACCCAGAACAACTTTGCTTAAAGTGGACAGGAAACCAACAACGCTTAAAAGATACGTCAGAAAAAGTATTCTTTTCTATTGCTGGTGATTATAACGAGGCCAAAGAATTTGAAAACTAACCTGCCAGAACGGTAAGAAATTAGGCCTTCCAAAACAAACTCTCGATGCAAAGGCAATTAAAGAAAGCTTTCCCTATCTAAAAAACTTACCTTCCAAATCATATAAGAATGCTGTTCCTCAGATCTTGATAGGCTTAGATAACTGGGACTTGGCGTTATGACTTCGAGTGAAGAAAGGTCTAGAACTTCAACCGACAGCTGCAAAGTTCAGGTTAGGTTGGACTATTTTTGCAATATTTTCAAATAACGATGTAGAATTAAACTACACTTACCACATTTGGGAATGTAGTTCTGAAAGCATTACTAACCAAGAACTCTTTAATACTGTAAAAGATTTCTTTTCAGTTGAAAGCCTCGGAGTTCAAAATATTAAACGACTTGAAACTCCCTAATAGTAAACCCATGGCTATTCAAAAAGTGGAGTGGAGAGGAAAATTAGGAAAAATCCAGAACTAGGTACCAAAATGAATCAACAAATTCAAGATTTTCTAGAAAAGCAATTATATTAGATCTGTAGGCCATTGTAATATCACTATTTTTAATATTAATCTTATTCACACAATAAATGATAGCTTCAAATTATTGACTATTATTTGATAACTGTTTGTAATTATTGTACCCGTAGAAACTAATTGTAATTTTATGGTCAGCCAGGAAAAAAACTAGTTTTTCGAAAAAGTGATGAGGCAAAAAAATTTTAAAATTAATGTGTTAAACTAATGATGCCACAAAATTCATTTGATTCGAACGTACTCAAAAGTTTGGGGGGATTTAGGACTGAACAGCCCCCTTAAAATTTTTCTGTGCGCTTAGATTTTGTTGTTTCTTTTGTATGAAAAATGCTTTTAGAACAAGAAAATAACGTGTCCATTTTTATTACAAAATGTCAAGTAGTTTAGGAGATAATGCAAAAAAACAATTTTTATTTTGTAACTTCAAAGGGCTGTTACTTTTTTTGTGTACACTTTTGTACTAAGGTAAGTTGGATTCAATCAATTTATTTTTGTCCCCGGAATGCGTGATTTAATTTATGACATACCTTTTTGAAACACCCTGTGTTTGCAATGTAATTAGAAAAATAATATTTTTATATTATATATATTATAGAAAAATAAAAAATTAGAAATGAATATCTAATTTAGACAACACACATTACCTAATAAACGTCAAAACATAACACATAACCAAAAATTAAAACTAAAAACCAGTAAATGATGTCAACATAAAACGCCTACAATATTAATTGTTTTACTAAATTTAAGTTACTAACAAAATAATTATTCAAAATGATGCAACAATATATGAAAGAATTAGAACAGGTAAATATCTAAGTGAATAGATTTGTCAATTTCATTAACCCATCACTTTTAAGGAACCATTTGATGCTGAAGAATTTGTAGAACGTTTAGCTTGGAGAACTTTAGCTGAATCTAAAGGCGATGGGGAGGAACATGAGATTAATCCTGCTCTTTTACACGAGTCTTTTGTACAAGCTATAAAGTGGGTATATGAACTATTTGTCATTTAAGTTTCTATAGAAACAAAATTGGCAGAATTTAAGTTTCTATAAGTTTCTATAGAAACAAAATTGGCAGAATAATCTTCAATTGTTTATATGAATAATCACTGAATGTATTATCAGCTAAAGTATTACTTGAATGGGTCCTAAAAATTAAAACATCCAAAAGAATTGGATGCACATATTAAATTTTTTGATTTCGTTTTAAGACAGTTACATGGTACATTTTTAGTGTAGTATGTTATATAATTTTTTAACATTAAGAACAATATTTTAAATGTGTGAAGTTTTATTATGTTTTAGAGATCTTAATTTACTTCATGAACGGCAACAAAAGAAATGTGAAAAACTAGAAGTTGTGGTTAGGGAAGATGAAGCGACCTTTTTTCAAGAGATATATAATTTACTTGAACAGAATAAGGTAAGTATCAGTACTATAGATTTTCAAAAGGCTGTTTTGGTATATTCAATTCTCCAAATTTCATTTGTTTGAACAGGCTAAAACTGCTCATTTAATGCTTGTTCTAGTTTATTGATGATCAGATATACTTGAACCTACTCTATTTAATTATCAGGATGATATCTGTGTTCTACTATTTTGAAAACCTTTAGGACATTGCTATATGATTTAGTCTGCCCATAGAGTTCGTAGGGTTTTTAGTGATTGTTGAGAGATGGAGTTATCCTATTCTCTCGAAGTCTCTATTTACTATTGGGTTTTACCAGTTGCCTATCTGGTTTTGTGTGTGTCCTTTTTTGTCCCAGCAACTAAACCTGGCAAAAGTTTATATTACCAGGTGTCCTAAAAATTTTGTTTCAAGTTGTATCCATATGTCTCATATGGCAGTATTTGTTATATATTTGAAGTATTTATTATCATAATAGATATATATTTTAGCAAGCCATGGACACTTTTCAAGAGTTAGATGGTAAAATCAATCATGTAGCAACAAAAGTACTACATTTAGGTGATCAGTTGGACAGTGTTAATGGTCCTAGATCTAGAGTAGTAGATGCTTTAAAGTTAATGATACATTTAACAGAGTTCTTATCTGAAGAATCAGTATTATCACCTATCTTTACAAGACCAGAATTGGTAAGTGAGATTCCCTAGTAGATGTTGTTCATATTATAACCAATCACAGCTCAATTAAACAAGTCTATTTTAAATAGGTTTGTTCTCACAAATAAATATTTTTAGATAGATGATGCTGCTGATGTGATTCAAAAATTATACCTTATATCTCAAGATTTACCTCCTAAGTAAGTATGGTTTTAAAGTTTGAATTTGCAATGTTTTTACACTAACCAGATCTCACAACATTTTTCCAATACCGAAATCTTGTGCCTCAAATTTGATTCTGAAAGGTCTTAAAATGTAGTCTTCACCAAGTTCAATTTTGTTTGTCAAATATTAATGATATTAATATTTATCACAGGTAAGTTGAACAACAAATTGCATGATAAGTGATTTCATAATTTGGCTAAAAATACGGAGTAGGAATAAAATTGTCAGGAAGATCACTATAGGCAATTAAACTCATAAAATATAAAGATTAATAGGTCTGGTTTGGCATCATAGATAGGAGAAGCCATATAATAAAGGTCCCATTCTCAAGTGTCCTAAGCAAAAGATATATAATCAATATGAGAACTGATGGAACAGGGACTTTGATGCTGGTTATAAGTGTATGAGATGATGTTCAAAACAAACAAGTTATCCAAAAACAAAGTATCCAAGATATCACAAAGATCTCGATTGCAAAATACCATTGAAAAACTTGCGATGTTGGAGTGGAACTGGACAGAATCCAAGATGGATGATCAACTAGAACAATTATAAAATGAAGATAAGAACTCTACAAAAAACTGGCCAATTAAATGGATTGAAAATAAAAATTGTTTCAACAACTTAAAATATTGTTGTACATTTATTAAAAGGTTCAATATTTATAACACTTACGGATTTAATTTATTTCTTTATTTATATTAACTTATCTGACAATAATTTATTATATCCGTACGTAACAAATTCGCGCGCGCGGGTCTTGAGAATTAACTGTCCCTTCCAAATAAAATGTCCTTTATATATGCCATTGCCTTTACGCTAGAATCATCGAACAGCCTTCTCGATTAGCGGCGAAATTATAACGGTAAGGCAAACGGGTATTTTTACATCGGCTCGACCGTTTCTGGAAGGTCCCTTCAGGTAAATTTCTGCCGGCTAATAGAATACTCTCGTAAAATCTAAAACAGAACAGCATTAGTCATAATATTTACGGTTATTTTAGGCCAGGATAATTATCGTAACATTGCCCCCCTCTTAAAAGATGGTTCCTCCTGGAACCTTGTCGGGACTGGAACCGGAACTGTATGCTGGTATCGGCAACTGGACCCTCTTTTACAACTTCCAGTTGTATAAAAATGACAAGGGACGGTTTTCTCTCCGCACCAGTAACTATGCGGATTGCAACAGACTAACACCTGGACTTCGGTGTCTTTAAAGATCTCCTCCACCATATTTCGGATAACCCTCCAATCTAATTGGCGGCACTCCAACTTTGGCATGGCTAACTTTTGCACGTCGGACTCTAGTACGTGCTCTCTCAATTGAAGTAAGGCTTCCCACACATCTCGGTAGGTAGGTTGGTCACGGGCAGTGTCTTTTGTTACCAGGTAGAAAAGGTAACGTGATGCATCTTGGAGTTTCAAGGTTTTACCGGGAGCTGGCACCTGGCATTGAAGTTCTGCAACTCGACCAAACTTCCTTCGAAAGACGGATGCCAACCCTGGTGCGTCTTTGATACTGGCCGGGATGGTAAGGGCCAGCGAGTAGTCATCAGTGGTAACACCATGTCTTGCTTTACCGGTACCTCCATAGGCACCCATGAATTCCTCAAACGTGAGGTCAGACACGTCTTGGACTTGGTTTACTTCCACTTCTTCATCTACGTCGTGGTCACCTTCGAAAGACGCCAGCCGGTTATGGTGTACTATCATCGGCTTTCCCCTCGGAATCTTGCTTATTCGGTAGATGACATCGTTGATCTTCTCCATGATGAGGTATGGACCTTCCCAAAGCTGCTGCAATTTGGGAGAACAACCTTTTCGCTTCTTGGGATTATACAGCCATACTTTGTCGTTCTTCTTAAAGCAACCCTTTTCGGCTTGTGTATCGTACCGTTTCTTCATTCGGTCGCTAGCGATCTGAAGGTGGGAACGGACCAACTCATGTACATCGTCCATTCTTCTTCGTAATTCGATCACATAATCTTCACCTGCTACATCTTCTCCAGGTCGACACCCAAATTCTAGATCACAAGGTAGTCGCATTTCGCGTCCGAATAGGACTCTGGCTGGTGTCTGGCCCGTTGATTCGTTAACAGCAGATCTGTAGGCCATTGTGAAGAACGGAAGGTATTGGTCCCAGTCTCGCTGATGATCGGACACCATCTTTGTCAAATACTTGCCAACTGTCCTATTCATTCGTTCTACCATACCATCCGATTGCGGATGATACGCGGTAGTTCTTGTTTTCTTCATGCCTAGTCTATCACATATTCCTTGGAATAGATCACTTTCAAAGTTCCTGCCTTGGTCACTATGGATCTCCAAAGGCACTCCAAATCGGCTGATATATTCTTGGATCAACTTATCTGCAACGGTGGCGGCCTTCTGGTCTGGAAGTGCGTAAATCTCGACCCACTTAGTGAAGTAATCCATTACTACCAACATGTACTTGCCCCCATTTTCAGTTTCTGGAAATGGCCCTGCAATGTCCAAAGCTATTCTTTCAAACGGGCTTCCAACATTATATTGTCTCATAGGAGCTCTCCTTTTCCGGTGAGGCCCGTTACTCGTAGCACAAATAGTACATTTCTTACACCAGTCTTTTACGTCGTCGGAACTGTTCATCCAATAAAACCGTTCCCGAATTCGCTGAAGGGTTTTCCTTACACCAAAATGCCCTCCCGATGGACTGTCGTGTAACTGACGAAGTACTTCGGCTATTCTGCTCTTTGGGATCACCAACTGTCTTCTTTTCTCTGAACCGTCATCATTTTCCAGGACTCGTTTGAGCAAGCCATCTTCGATGATAAATGAGTCCCACTGGGCCCAATACGTCTTAACTACTGAGCATAGGTTTGATATTTCCTGCCAAGGTGGTCGACGGTTTTCCTCTTTCCATTTTCGGATTTTCTGTATAACTGGATCTCTCTCTTGTTCTGCCCTTATCTTAGTAGGCGTCCAGTCGTCGTTGACAATCGTCGTTCTTAGCACTGCTGCTTCCTTGGATTCCGTTTTGTTGCAGTGGGAACACTCTGCTGGGCATGGCCTTCTGGAAAGAGAATCAGCGTTTCTGTGGCTAACTCCGGCCCGGTGCTCAATCTTAAAATCGTATTCTTGGAGTCGTTCGATCCACCTGGCTATCTGACCCTCTGGATTCTTAAACTGCATCAACCACTTAAGGGCGGCATGGTCGGTTCGGATTAGAAACTTTCTGCCATAGAGGTATTGATAGAAGTGCTCTACTGATTTAACTACTGCTAGAAGTTCTCTTCTCGTGACGCAATAATTCCGCTCAGGTTTTGAAAGAACTTTACTAAAATATCCGAGGACTCGTTCCTGTCCTCCTTGAATCTGAGACAGCACTCCTCCAATTCCCACATTACTTGCATCCGTATCTAAGATGAACTCTCCTTCTGGCAGTGGATACCCTAAAATTGGTGCTGTTATTAGATGTTTTTTTAAGGTCTCAAAGGCATTTTGGCAGTCTGTATCCCAGCGGTATTCTCTTGCTTCCTCTGTAAGTCGCGTTAATGGCTTAGCGATATCTGCAAACTTCTTAATAAACCTCCGGTAGTAAGTACATAGTCCAAGAAAACTTCTCACTTGATGCTTGTCAGTTGGTTTTGGCCATTCCTTAATGGAATCGATTTTTCCCTTATCCACGGCCACTCCTTCTTTACTGACTATATGACCCAGATAATTGACTTTACCTTGAAATAGCTGGCACTTCTTGGGGTTTAGCATCAATTGGGCAGCTTTAAGTCGATTAAAAACGTTTTCTAAATTCCTCAAATGATCTTCGAATGTCTCCCCCAAGACGATTATGTCATCTAAATAAACCAGGCATGTTTTCCAAGATAACCCTCTCAACACATTTTCCATAAGCCTCTCAAATGTCGCAGGAGCATTACAAAGTCCAAATGGCATAACGTTGAATTGCCACAATCCAGATCCTGTGGTGAAGGCTGTCTTTTCTTTATCGACTGGGTACATTTCTACCTGCCAGTATCCAGACTTCAAATCTAAAGTAGAAAACAATTTACTTCCAGCCAATGTATCCAATGTGTCATCGATCCGAGGCAGAGGATAACTATCTTTCTTGGTAACGTTGTTCAGCAAACGGTAATCCACACAGAACCTCGTCGTTCCGTCTTTCTTTTTAACCAGGACCACCGGAGAGACCCATGGGCTCGTAGAAGGTTCTATCACCCCGTCTTTCTTCATTTCCTGAACAATCGTTTCAGCTTCCTCTCTCTTCGCCTGTGGTAATCGTCGAGCTGTTTGACGAATTGGCTTAGCATTACCAGTATCAATTTTATGCTTAACAACGGTAGTTCTTCCCGTCTTTCCTCCTTTCGGTACGAAAATATCACGATACTGCCGCAGAAATTCCCTTAATTTCCTTTTCTCCATCTGATTTAGAGACTGTCCTGCAACTGCAACCATTTGGTCGAATTTGTCGTTGGAATTATCAGATGTTGTCGCCTGACGGATTATGGATGTCACAGGTACACAAGTTCCTACTTTTGTCTCTTTCTTTATGGTCACTGGGTAGTCGTTGACATTGATAAGTCTCACAGGAATTTCTTTAGCCGAAGTCACCAATTCCTTTCCAATTATGATTCCACGGCCAACCTCATCGTCGTGGTTCCAAGGCTCCATCATAACAGGTCTCCCTTCGTCCACAATTCCCTGTAGCCGCGCTACTATGATCGTTTCGCTTCTCGCAGGCACGACTGTATCTTCTGTAATGGCTGCTTGCACAGTGTTGTCATTATGTGGATGGAGAAATACCTCCTCGTTGCCAACTTTGATTACCTTATTCTTAAAATCCAATTGGAATCCATGCATATTCATTACGTCCATTCCTAATATAACATCCTCTTCGATGTCAGCAACTATAACAGTATGGACGAACTTTTCTGCTCCAATTCCCAATTGTACCTGGATTTCTCCATGAATGTTGGCATTTTCACCTGTAGCGGTCCGAAGTCGCAACCTCGTTGGTAACAGTTTCTTACGGCTGTTTATAACTGTTGGACGTATAATGGTTCTGGTCGCTCCGGTATCCACCAACAACGTATGTCTTTTACCATTTATTTCTCCATCTACATATACACTATCTTCACGACATTTCAAAGAAGCTATTAGTATGAGAGGGTCTTTGGAAAAGTTTTGGGTCGAAGCTGCCCCCCTAAGGCTGACCCGTTCTAGTTTTCCTGATGGTGAGTTTCTTGATTTGCGTCGTACCTAGGGTGTTTACAGGAGCTTCGTACGTGTCCTATTTCGCCACAATTCCAGCATCTGATGGTCTTCGTTTTCTTATATGTCATGCTTTTCATCATATTAACGAGCTGGTCAAGTTTATCTTCATCTCCTTCCTCTTTTACAGTCCTAACTTTACTGTACCCGCCAGAGGCCTGCGTAGCTGACTCGTATTCGAGGGCGGCGGATAAGACATCAACCAGCGTCTTGTGACGAGCTAATCGTAGTGTTCTCTGCATTTCATGATCACGAAGACTATCAATAAACGTTTGAACGGCCAATTTTTCCATCATGTCTTCGGGAGCTGTTGGATAAGCATATCGTACTAATCTGGCAATATCTACCTCATATTCTTGAAGAGCCTCATCTTTCTTCTGTCTACGATTTTTAAGCTGCGACTGATATACATGCTCCAAATGTTCGTGGCCATATCGCATATTTAACCTCTTCTTCAGTTGTTCGAAATCATCGGTCTCCTCTACTGCTATGGTCTGAAGCACATCTAAGGCATCTCCTCGAAGAGCGATAGTCAGGTTTATAGCCTTTTCTTTTTCAGACCATCCATTCGCTCTTGCAGCTGATTCGAACTGTTTCATGTAGTTGTTCCATGACGATTTTCCGTCGAAAGTTGGGACTTTGACATGCACAGAACTTCCACTTCCTTCAAATTTCGGCCGTGTTTCCAACTTACATTTCGTCTCGTCTTCTTTTATCTCTACTCTAATTGGATTGTTTCCTCTCTCTGCTGTCCCTGTTTCCTCCATCTTCCTTTCCATCTCTTTCCATATCTTTTCTTCGAAGGCCAACATATCGGCAGCAACTTGGTTTTTTAACGAAGACACTCTATCGTCAAGAGCAGACATCTCAGAAGTGACTTTAGAGATGTTAGCAGAAACTTTGCTTTCCAGAGAAGAAATCTCGTTAGAAACTTTGCTTTCTAAAGAAGCGATGTCGCCGGAAACTTTCGAAATATCGCCAGAAACTTTGTTCTCTAATGATGCGATATCACCGGAAACTTTGTTCTCTAATGATGCGATGTCACCGAAAACTTTGTTCTCTAATGATGCGATGTCACCAGAAACTTTGGAAATCGACGAGAGGACAGCATCTTCAAATATATAAGTCTCTGGATCTAGTCCTTCTTCTAGCAAAGCGTTCTTTAGTCGTTGGACTAACTCAGCCTTTTTTCCGGTAGAAGCTAATTCTCTGTCTTCAAGATGTCTTCTTAAATTAGTCACTGTCAGCTCATAAATCGTAGCCATTTTCACAATTTATTTTATATCACACTTGTATTATTATTATAAGTCTAATTTATGTTCGATCTCACTCTGACACCAATGTTGTACATTTATTAAAAGGTTCAATATTTATAACACTTACGGATTTAATTTATTTCTTTATTTATATTAACTTATCTGACAATAATTTATTATATCCGTACGTAACAAATTCGCGCGCGCGGGTCTTGAGAATTAACTGTCCCTTCCAAATAAAATGTCCTTTATATATGCCATTGCCTTTACGCTAGAATCATCGAACAGCCTTCTCGATTAGCGGCGAAATTATAACGGTAAGGCAAACGGGTATTTTTACATCGGCTCGACCGTTTCTGGAAGGTCCCTTCAGGTAAATTTCTGCCGGCTAATAGAATACTCTCGTAAAATCTAAAACAGAACAGCATTAGTCATAATATTTACGGTTATTTTAGGCCAGGATAATTATCGTAACAATATAAAAACTTGAAAGATATTGGGGGAAATTTTTTCCATCTATTTCTATTCCAATATCTTTATATTTATCAGTAATTCACATTTACAAATTTAAATTAGATATTATCTTGTTTCAGATTTGATGTTGCTAAGAGAAAAATTGAAAGAAAATACTCAGATATAGAAAAATCTTTAATAGAAGAATTCGTTCTAGCTATGGATAATGAAAATTTAAATAGAATGAAAGAAATAGCTACTGTTTTATCTCAGTTTAAAGGATATTCTCAGTGTGTAGATGCTTACATTGATCACAGTCAAATGGTATGTATGAAATATCTGATAAAATGTAAAACATATAAGTTATGATTAGTAGTATCAATCCATTATTATAGTTAATTATTCAGTATTGATAAAGTAAAATATTTAGTTTGAGTTTCACAATTTTGTATGATATAATGTGGTAGTTTCACTAGGTCTGGATTGGTATTTGCTTCATAGATTAATCCTAATTTATTATCCTATTAATCCTAAGTTTTAATGTAAATAAAAAATATTTGATGTTACATTTTTTACACTTTTTGAAAGTAGTCTGTCACTTGTTTCTACTTATTTTTTCAGCATGTAGGGCGTCGTCCTGTTCCTTTAGGTAGTCTAGAAGTTCATTCACTTGACACAAGGCCACTTCGTGAGTCACTCACTCCCAGGTGCAAACATTTCTTTTTTTTTTTTCACTTTCTCTTCATTTTCTTCTTTGCATTCTCTTGGGATCTCTTCGTCCGTTAGATGCTCAAATACTAGCTCGGTAGCGTCACAGGACAACTTTTGCAAGTCCACATTCTCTCACCTCAGGAGCTGAGTTCACTGAACTTTTAAGATCAGATAGTTCATTTTCATCTTCTCCAACTACTTGTTCTTCACAATTTTCAACGTTTAGTGACAGCTTTTTCCATGACTTTACAATTCTTGAAGACTTTACATATTCCCACGCAGATGCGACTTCATAAATGCATCCCAGAATGTAAGTAATACAATCAGTAGTAGACTTTCAAAAAAACGGCAAAACCTATGAAACCTTGTTGCAATTGCAAGTTAAATAAGGACGACAAGACAAAATTGAAATGTGGTTCTATTTCTGACAAGCCTAGACACAAAATATTCGACAACTTTTGGAGAAAAACTTGGGGTGAGAAAAAACTTTTGTGAATACATTAGTAATTGTGAAACCTACAGAGAGAGGAAGGGGATAACGGGAAATGTTTAGAAGGCAAACATCGACCAAGTTTTATTTAAACGCTGAACATAATCAAATACAATTATGCAAAAAGATGTTTTTAAATACACTCTGTATTGGAGAAAAGGCCATAGAGAAGTGGGCCAGAGAAACAGTTACGGATAATAAGCAAGTTGAAAAGTGGAGAAGCAATAAAAAACCCAACAAATTTTTTCGACAAATTACCCAAACTTGAGTCCCATTACTGCAGAGCAAATAGTTCAAAGTTATACTGGGAAACAGTATGGCAATCAAAAGCACAATTATATAGAGCTTACTGCAAAGATTTTTGTGGGGAAAATAATATAAAACCCATGTCAAAAGCCACCTTTTCCATAATTTTCGATCAGCAAAATTTATCTTTATATCAGCCTAAAAAGGATAAATGCGATATTTGTGTAGCTTTTGAAACAAGGAACATTTTGCAAGATAAGTACAATTTTCACATTCTGGTGAAAAACGAAGCATGACAAGAAAAGGTTACTGACAAAGAATCAGATAATGAAGTTTTTACAATTGATCTGCAATCTGTGCTACTCTGTCCAAAGTCCAATGTGATCTCCCTCTATTACAAAACAAAACTTATCGTACATAATTTCACGATTTACGATCTAAAACGCCAGCAAGGCGAATGTTTTTTGTGGAATGAAACAGTTGGTCGGGTAACAGCTAATGAGTTTGCAACCATAATAGTAAATTTCCTCAAAAAGAAAGTAGAGGCCAATACTCGTGATAAAAAAAAACTAATTATATTTTGTATAGCGATGGTTGCGCTGCTCAGAACAGAACAGAACTGAAATTATATGTTAGCAAACGCCCTCTTCAACTTGGCAAAAGAAAAAGATTTAAATATAATACAAAAGTATCTCCAGAAAGGTCATACTCAGATGGAGGCAGATAGCATGTATTCTACGATAGAAAGATTGATTCGAAAATCCACAATTAATGTACCTGCTGACTATGCAATATTATGTAAAAAAGCATGTTTGAAAAATCCCTATAGAGTAGAGTACTTATCGCTTGATTTGTTTAAAAACATTGAAGGTAATATACATTTTATCTCATCAATGCGACGTGAAAAAAAAGTTGGACATCCCCAGGTAGTTAACCTAAAGGCAATTAAATATACAAACAAAAATATATTTTACAAAATTAGACATTCTGAATTGGAATGGAAAACTTTTCCTGTCAGATTACCTGCAAATCCAAAATTTGTAGATTTTGACTCTTTGCCTGCATTATACAGAGGTAGAATTTCCATTAAGAAAGAAAAATATGAGCATTTGCAACAACTGAAGAAAAGGATACAACAGGACTACCATTTATTTTATGATTTTATGATATGACTTTTGAAGCATTCATTTTTCTGTTACAATTACTGATGTGTAATCCTTGTGTTACTGGTTTATTTGCATTAAAAAAATAAATAAACTTTCAGAAAAATGCGTATTTCCATTTTGCTTTCAAAATATTAGTTCGCAAAAAGCGTATCACTAATTTTATTTAAGACAAAAACAATATTTCATGTAAAAACCAAAAATAGAACATTCAAATTCTATCTGAGTTGATTAGTAGTCGTAAAAACTAATTTCTTGCCAAACGGTAACAAGTTTAATCATCTAAATTAGTTTTTTCGCTCTCTTGTAAAATTTTATAAAATGGAGTTACGCACCATGCGAATTACACTGACGATATATTGTTCGTTTATGAGATTAGGCTATGCTTATTTAATGGTGGCAATACTCGCTGTGTCACAAGACTTCTGAGATATTTTAGTATTTTTTAAAGTATGCTTTCCTAAGTATATCCACTACATTCTTCATGATCGCTGTTGCTTAGCCAGGGAATGCTTTCTTATTCGATATATTCGCAACTAACCTTCGTGTATGAAGGCCGTCCACTATCCGCTAATTTGTGACCGTGCCGGTAGCCTGAAGCGCAGTCTTATATGATAATTAGTTTGCAGTAAAATAGTGTTTTCAAATTAATTCGAACACGCGGGCTTACCCCGTCTTACCACCTCACCACTATGTATTTATATAAAACATAAGCGAAATTAAACGTTCGAATTTGAAAAGGTGGAGGATACTTTACCATTGCCGCACTTAACACCGTGTCCTTTCCTCCCTTATAATAAATTAATGTAATTACTTATACACTCGCGATCATAAAATCCGGGTCACCTTGAAAATCACCGATATTTCATTTTTAACGAGCTTTATCGTAAATAATAATAACACAAATACAAACTAATGCATGTTTCTGAGAATTGTTGCGGTTTCCTTTGTAACAAAGAATTCCAATAGTGCCGATTTCGCAGTAAAGTGCACACTTCCCAAAATGAACGCCACCTGTAACTACGCTTGTTTTAAATGTCTCGTTTGTACTTCGACTTTCTGTTCAAATGCAATGGACAAACGTTTATTATTGCCACCATTAGTGTTTATTAGTGGTAGTGCCATTATTAGTGTTTATTTTTTGACAAAAATGCCTTTGACTGTTGTTGAAACGGCACAAAAAAAAACGTTGGACAAATTGTTGCACTTGTGGAAGACGGTCACACTCAACGGCAAGTCGCAAGAACTGTTGGCGTAAGCCTTTCTACGGTTCAACGAGTGCTTCAACGCTTTCAGGAGGCAAGTTTGCTAACCAGGCGACCTGGCTCTGGACGAAGAAGAACGACCAAGGCACTAGATGACCGTTTCCTTGTGTTTCAGGCTTTACGAAACCGGACCTCAACTGCGGTTATGCATCAAAATCGTCTAGAGGAAGTACGAAATCGCAATTTTAGTGTTGCAACAGTCAGAAGTTATCGGGTAATGGCTAGAGGACCGCCACTTCGCCGGGTGCCTCGAGTTGCACGACTAGCTTTTGCTCGACAATACGCGCATTGGGGAATTAATGATTGTAGCAAAGTGTTATTCTCAGATGAATCCCGTTTCTGCCTAACTGGATCCGATGGACGTGTAAGAGTTTGGAGGAGAACCGGTGAACGATTTTCACAAACCTTGGTGGAGGCTCGGTCATGGCTTGAAGAGGTATATCTTCCGACTTCCACACAGAATTACCCTTCATCGAAAATGGGTCCCTAACTGCACGAAGGTACATTACGGAGATTCCGGAAGAACATGCACAACATGGCAGGGCTAGGAGAAAACGCCTTCTTTATGCAGGACAACGTGCGACCGCACGTTGCCAGGATCAGTATGTAATACTTGGACGAAGTTGGAATTACGAGGGTACCCTGGCCAGCTAGGTCTCCGGACCTGAATCCCATCGAACATCTCTGGGACGATTTGAAAAAACGTATTCAAACCCATACACCTCCTCCTAACAACGCACAGGAGCTTAAGGATCTGTTAATTAGAGAGTGGAATAACATGCCACAACATGTAATCATCAATCGTCTGCAAGAGGTTATTAGAGCAAAGGGAGGCAATACACGATATTGGTCATTGAAATTTCACTGATTTTTTACCACGTTCTGTATTTTCCATTTTTTTTTTCGTATGTCTGTTTTATCAGCAATTTGATTTGTTTTCTGTTTTTTTTTTTTCAATAAAAACAATAAAAAACCATTTTTTTTCTTTCAAAACAAACATTGATGACAAATAAAAAATACATTAGCCAAAAGAAAAGGTTATTACTGCACCAGAGGCAAAAATATTTAAGAAACTTGAAATTTTCAAGATGACCCGGATTTTATGATCGCGAGTGTATTTAATAAAGAGGTATTTTAATTTTGTGTAATTTATTTTAAATAAATTTTTATCGAGTATCGTTGGATTTTATTAACTAAAATATTGTTATTTTGTAGGGATGTCTATCGAGCAAGGACGTATTTTCTAACTTTTTAACGCTTTGTAAATACAATCATGAAATAATTGTCAAGGTTTTTAATAATCCAGAACAAGTGATGGCAAAATTTGTATTGAACATATTTCAACTCAAACTCGTGGAATACATCGATCAGAGGTTAAATTCCAAGTTAGGAACCTACAGCTATTTACAAGTATTATATGAGTTATATTACAAGTAAGTTACATCATCAATGGTACTACTGCCGTAGTTGGCTTGACTTTCCTAAGCTTATACCTCCATCCTCTTCTATTTCTAACCGGTAGTTCAAAAAGACTCTCATCTAGGGATTCATAAATTTTTTAGTAGAACTATTTTTAAATAGACAAGTCAAACTCATTATTTTTCTCATAACTTAAAAACTTGTCTCTTTAGACCATTTTGGCCCATCTGTTGCACACAATTCAAACACGATAAGACCGTTAAATTCAACTGAATTTAAATAAATTTTAATAAAAAATTGTTTATTTAAAAATAGTTCCACTAAAATATTGATGAATCCCTAAATTAGATTTATAGATTTATAATTATTATTATTATTATTATATATATATATATATATATATATATATATATATATATATATATATATATATATATATATATATATGTTAATGTGATATTAAAAGTCAGAGGTGCGCCAAGCAATTAATTAGCTAATTAATTAATTAATTAAACTTATTTAAATGATGCAATTATGATTTTATCACACTATTTAATTCTCTTATCTCAGGGTTATATTCGTGCTTCAATATCTATGCTTTACATATGATAGGTAAGGTCTAAGGAATATCGGAATAATAGTCATATATGATACAAAATTATATATTGAAATAAAATTCACACTCAAATATCTTAAACAAAAAATATCTCATATAAGGATTATCAAAATTTTGTTCTACGTACGTGAACCTTCAAAATTTAATGTTATACACTATATAAATTAAAATTTCAAATCAAAATTGTTGTTCTATATCTCCTGATAAATATTTCTATCTTTTCTGAAGCAATTAAAAAAAAACTTTATTGATAAAGAAAAACTGACGAATGTTAAAAAAAAACTATCTCTCTGATGATGAGTTGTCCAAATCCTTGTTCCTTGTAGCCTACACTATCTATTCTTAGCAGTTCCCTAGGTAATCAGCAATCTTACAACAAATTATTGCGAGCCTCTCGTCTTCTATGATTTCCTTCAGATGCACGTATCGTTCAAAAAGAAAACGCTAGCCTCTTCTCCTCTCGATAAACTGAATCTCTCGTTCCGGCCTGAACAGTGACTCTTGGAATATATAAGTAGAAAAGTATGACTTACAATATTTTACTGGATCAGCTTCCGTCAGGATACACTTAGTCCACGAAAACTCACAAACATTCACTTCTAATGCTTACTATCATTTGGGAACCGCCAAAGAACTACGACTGTTCGCCTTGCACCCTTGGAAAACAACTGATGATCTTTTTTTTCTCTAAAATCTAGCTAAACTCTCATTCATCTATCTCTCCCACTTTTTTTCACTCTTTGCCAATCAAAGTTCGTCATATTTATCCCCATTTAGATAACAAACAACAACCTTAACTACTGTTGGACGTGAATCCCTGTCCTGGCATTTGGTTTTCACCTCTGGCTGCGTTAAGTAGTTGAGTTGCTGTGACCAAAGGCCCATCTTGGTAGTTAGTATTCGCCTCTGGTTGCGTTGAGTAACTGAGTTACCGTTGCTAACTACCCATCTTCCTGTCTTTTGTTTCCTTTTTCTTTTTTTGTTCTCCTGAAGAAGCTATATACAATTGTAGCGAAACGTCGAGATGAACCCACTTTTGGGTCACTCACAAATGACACGGTCCAAACCCGGAAGACGAATAAACTATAAACTATAACCTTAACTACAATTATAACTTTCCTAAAAACTATTAACATGTTAATCGTTTCTACAAATTCTTAAAAACTAACGGAGAAATATAATTTCTAAATTCTACCCTATTGTCTTTATTCACTGTACAAGTCCATTTGGAAAACCCGGTCGTATTGTTCAATTCACTACGTTCACTCAAATATATTTTACAAAGAAAATAATTTATGCATATCTTAAATTTTGTTTACTACAGGTAATCCAAAGATAATGGACTTTCGTTTCTTTGAAATATCTTTTATAGTTTATCAGTTGAAATATTTTAAATTATTATATTTTATAATTTGAAATATATTAAGAGCAAACCAATATTATTTTTAATTTTTACATAACATAACAACTCTCCAGGATATCTTGAAAATCTATTTAGATGGTCTATTTAGTAATTTTAATTTTATCTTTGGCGGATAAAATGAATCATAACAATATATATATATATATATATATATATATATATATATATATATATATATATATATATATATATATATATATATATATACAATGTGAGTGAGATTAAAATCTCACTGTAAATGAGGATATCGGTCAAGGAGAAAAAAACTATGAAAAACTATTTCAATCTTTTAATAGAAAACGTTTCGTGCAGTAATTTCTGCACTTCTTCAGTTCTAATGATTGTAAAGTCATATAAAGATGTCAAACAATGTCAAATGTATAGGTTTAGGTGTTAAAAAATACATTTAGTAACTACAATAAAATTACAGTAAAAATACGTTAAAATTTTTTTTAGATTTTATACAAACTTAAAAAAGTGCCAAAAATGTCACAGTATGTTACAGGAAAACAATATATATAATACAATACTTCTGTTCTATCGCTGATGTACAATATATCGAAACATAAAGCCAGGAGAAAAAGTAGCTTGTTTTAATTAAAGCTTAGTAAACAATTTAAAAAATTTTATTAAAAAAGAATGTTAACTTTACTGTTGGAGACACCAAAGCAATTAAAAAAAGCAACTATTTTTGACAGAAAGGGCTCAACTATTACGAAGAGAAAAACAAAAAATAATATGGCTTTCTATCTATGGAAATCAGACTTAGTACGAAAAATCAACTGATAACAAAAATACTCGTTTAGGCAGGACAGAATAGAAAAGTCAAAATTTTTTTTTATAATATAAATCTGATTGAAAAGGATGGTTGGAAATATAAGGTACCGATGACCATTGACACGAAATTGTGTTGGGGAACCATGAGGTTCCTTTTGGAAAAGATTTTACATCGGATGCGAAGTGTGAAAATTGCTGAAGTTCTCGTTGAAATGAATATAGGGATACAATCTATATATATATATATATATATATATATATATATATATATATATATATATATATATATATATATATATATATATATATATATATATATATATATATATATATATATATATATATAATATATATATAATGCACTTATGATCAAAGTTAGATACAAAGGAAGGGATTAATGGGTATGCAGCTGAATTAATAAAGCCAAGAGTATTCTTTTTTGACGTGACAACGTCTTAAATTAGGTTGTGGCTCGGAATCATTCATGAAAAAGTGTAACGCCCGCTCACGTCTGTTACAATGAGTCACCGAACGAGAGAGAGGCCCGCCGGACCGGCGAATGCCTTGCGTCTCTCTCCCACTCAAACATGATCGGTCCGCTGCGCGCGCAGCACTAGAGAATTAGGCGCGTTGAATCGGTGCGTGCTTCCGTGCTTGTGTCTCTGTCTTTCTCGAGCGTTCTTGGCGTTCAAGACACATTACAGCAGAAACACTTCCTTTCATTTCATATTTCTCCTATCATCGTCCTATCCTCAACAAAATCACGCAAATAGAAATTAGTTAAGTTTAAGTTTACATGTACAATGTTTTAGTAAACAAAATATATTTCTATAGTTAAAATTTGTGCAATTCTTATTTTCATTCAATTCCTTGTTCCTATTATGCAATTTAATAATATTCATATCAATAAATATTCTACCGAGAAAAAGACGTTGTCACGTAAAATCTTCGCCCGTAAAACCGACTTTACAGGCAACCGATTTTTTTTTTCAGCAATCAAATATATTTCGGTATGCTTTGTACCATCATCAGTGATAGCTAAAAAGTTTATGATTAGTTACATTATATAAGCAAAGATTCAACCTACACACATGTTAAGTGGTGGTGAATTTCTTTTTTAAAAAACAAATATTATTCCTTAAACCAATGTTTGTTTTTTAAAAAAGAAATTGTAACTCCAGTTAACATGGTGATGTTTGTTTTTTTTTTCGAGGATTTTTTTACATACCATTTCAATCTAATGGCCACAATCTCAAACCACACACACACACACACATGTATGTGTGTGTGTGTGTGTGTGTGTGTGTGTGTGTGTGTTTATATATATTCGTTCTGATTGCGTACATATTGTTGATGTAATTATAACACTATTTTATTTAAGGACTAATCAGTTATCCAATGATTTGAGCGTATTTAACATGGGAAATGACAAGAACTTTTTATCGAAGTTAACAACAAATATTTTTAATAAATATATTAATGATTATATCACGTAAGTATGTAATTTTAAATTTCATTTGAAAATACTTACCAAGCAATATTTTTAGAATGGAACTAAAAGGTCTGAAAGATAGGTGCTCTGCAAATTTACAAAAATACTATGAATCCAAAGGTCATCAGAAGAAGCAGATTCAGTCAGGGGGGTAAGTATATTTTATACAGTTTGGATAGTACAAATCTCCAGTGCACATATTTTACTGAATGGATTTAAAGTCAGCAAATTTGAACCCAATTCTCTTTACACATGGTCAGAGACTTTTTGTCGAAACATTTAAATGGGACTAACCATCCACTTTTCATTTTCAGTAATCAAAAAAGCTTATTTTGTTAAGTGACTATCGAAATAATAAAATAATGTATTTTACCAAATTTCTGTTTGCATTTTCAGTTTTCAAGATCTTCGAAGAGATCTTCAAGCTGTTATAGGAACTCGAGCAAACATTAATATTGCACAGATCGAAAATTATGGTGGGGAAACTTTTTTATCTGAAGAATTAGCTATTACGATATTACAAGATACAAAACACGCTTTTCAAAGATGTCAGTTGGTAAGTTTTTTTAAATTATATTGCAAGATTTTAACGGCAGCGAACGGCGCATTTAAAATGCGCAGTTCGATTTATATAAACTATTTATTTGCACATTTTATTTAGATACTTGTCCAATTGTTTCCTAATTTTAAAATTCAAACTTACTCTAAAATTACATCTTCGATAAACTTTGAGTAAGGAATAGAAATCTATTGGTCATCGGCGACTCATAATCAAAGATTTGGGAGTGCACAGGTTCAACTTAGCCTGAAATGTTTCCAAAAATTTTTAAATGAACTGCTAATTGGCCAGAATCAAAATAACCTAAACAAGATTACTGCGTGAGGTCAAATTAATATGGCCTATTCTCGATAGATCTTTATTTAAATAGGAAACCTCATATCTATACAATATTAATAAAAGTACACGATAAATTTTTGAATAATTATTATTTTAATGAGGATAAGCCACACTTGAAAGTTAAAATAAGTTTATTGACGTTTCAATTTCCACTTCGGAATTCGTTCTCATATGTTATGTTTCCAATTCGTTAATCGGAAACATAACAAGACCCCCTCTTTAGAAGAACCGTTGAATACTATAAGAGAAAAACAATACAATATAGAACTACTCCAAGAACAATCAATAAGAGAACTATACCAACAACGTCTAGACCAAAAATTAATAGAATTTAGATACGGCAACATCGAAGAAATAAAATTTAAAGGCGAGTATAAAACAAGCAGCATTCGAAGCCCTTGGAGAAAAAGAACATATAACAAATAAACAGCACTATTATGAAATAAATGAACCTACAAAAAGAATAATTGAAGAAAAAAAGCAACTATACAGAAAATGGCTGACTACAAACAACGATGAAGTTTATAAAGAATATAGAGAAAAAGATAGAGAAGTGAAAAAACAAATAACACAACAAAAGAATAAAGAATGGGAAAGAACCTGCTTAAATATTGAAACATACATAGGAGGTACAAGAACTTCGAAGTCATGGAAAGTACTGATAGGATTGAAACAAAACTCAAAAGAAAAAATTTAATTGGGAAATATACAGGACAAAGAATGGAAGGACTATTACAAGGAACTGTTAACAGAACAAACACCACAATTCATTGGAACATAAAACAGGCAAAGACGAAGCAGATCCCCACAACAAGAAATAGAAATAACAGATAGGGAAATGAGAATGGCCATAAAAGCAATCAAAAATAAGAAAGCACCGGGAATGGATATTTCAGAAAGCCATAAATGGAGAACAGCTCCCAAAAGAATGGGCGGAGGCATATATGACATCTATATTTAAGAAAGGAGATAAAAACGATGCGAAAACTACAGAGGAATAAGCGTAATATCATCAATAGGAAGATTATATGGGAATATACTGCGAGAAAAAATAGAGCAAGCGATAAAAGGCAAAATCGGGGAAGATCAGGCAGACTTCACGGTAGGAAGATCATGCATAGATCCCAAGAACTATGGGAGGCAATGTACAAATTAGAAATACAGACGGAACTCATAGAAGCTACACAAGCTCTGTATAAAGAAAATAAAGTGTCCATTAAAATGGGAAAAAGAATCATAGGAGACTTCATCACAACAAAAGGGCTCCTGCAGGGTTGTTCCAAATCTCCAAACATATTCAAAATATACTTAGAGAAAGCCTTGACTACATGCAAAAGAAAATGCGAAGGCATGAAAGTACCGGTACGGAACGAATACCTATATACGTTAAGCTTTGCAGACGATCAAGTAGTGATTGCACAAGACCAAGACGACCTCAGCTACATGATGAAGAAACTACAAGAAGAATATACCAACGGTGGCCTAGATATTAACCTCGCGAAAACAGAGTACCTATCTACAAGTGAAGAAGACATAGAAGATCTACAGATTGATTACAACGTAACAATCAAAGGAAAGGACAAATTCAAATACTTGGGGTTTATAATCACAAAAAAGGCAACAACAGTGGAAGAAATTACACAAAGATTAGGACAAACAAGAACAGCAATCCGACAATAGTATGGTGGGATAGACACCTAAATATGAAGACAAAAACACAGATTTATAAAACATTAGTGCGAAGTATTATGACTAATGGGGCTGAAAATAAAGCAAAGAACATCAATAGAAACAGAAATACTAACATATATAGAACAAAAAAGACTAAAGTGGTATGGACATGTAAGAAGAACTAGCGGGAGCAGATGGATAAAGAGAATAACCGAATGGAGCCCCATAAGAAGGAGGATAAGAGGACAACCCCCAAAATCTTGAAGGAACGAAGTAGACGAGGCCATGAGTAAGAGAGGCCTAAACGATGGAGAATGGGACAACAGAGAGATATGGAAACGGTTGAGCGAGGGAAGGCAGTTAATACTGTAGAATCCCTGAATATAAATAATTCGTTCTCAAAATACAAACATTAATAAATTAAATTAAATAAATTTTGTTTTTTGTTACTTGGTGAAAAATTCTTCTAATAATTTAATTTTATCTGACTCATTTATATTGACAATTCAGACATATATTGTACATTTTAAAGTAGACGACTTTAAAATGATATGACCAATATTGCTGAGTTGCATTCCTGCGACGACTTTATTGTAAGATGGTTCATTCGATTACATGAAATCAACTTTAAGTTGAGAATATACATCAGAAAAAATCATAGCATGTAATTTGTCTTTAAAAAAAGAACCACATGCCATGATGACAGTAAAATATTTTAGTAAGTTTTGACATAAATAGTTCATTTACAAATGTGCCATTAGATAAGACTTCACACATGATAGATCACATAAATTATAACTATTATTATTGGAGATATTTACTGAAATAATGGAATGACTAGTTATTTTTGGAAAATCATGAACACAAGTACTTATATTATTTTGGTTAGAAAGCTCATAATCTATCAAAGTTTTGCTAGTGTCAGTAATATGGGTAGGATTACTAATATATTGTTTTATCTCATATGCCGAAAACATTTTATTTATTTTTTCCCATAGAAATTACTAGCTAACAAGTCTCTATTAAAATCACCAACTAATTCTCATTAACTTTCTCATAACACATTGTCAAATATTTTTACAGTTATCCAAACCCACAGAAAGGGCCTCAAACGCAACTCAAATTTTGGATCGATTGATAAACAGCTTATTAGTAGAGCATGTCGACTATGCAGTAGAATTGGGCTTACAAGCTGTGCCTGTTGTAGAAGGAACCAAAACTCCCCCAGCGCTATATTTTTTTAGTGTCGTCCACCACAGTAATAATATTATACATCTTGTTGAGAAACAGTTCATGGATTTATTGGTTCCATTAGTTGAGTAAGTGTTTAAATAAAATTTGTCAATATATGTATCATTTGTAGACGAATTGCAGCTATGGATTTTTGGCGGGTAAAAATCGATTTGTGATCGTATCGTAAATTCATTAAATATCGAAATGTTTAGTCGTTTTTTTTTTCGGACAAGTTTAATTCCATGCTATATATAATTTAAATTATTACTTTTTTTTTGTTTGAAAATATTTATTTCATTTTATCGTTTTTAAGTTACTTACTTCCGTTATTAATTTTTATTTCCTAAAATTTTAATTGTATTATTTTTAGATAGAGTCAAAAGTTTTCCCACCTTACCTGTTTGAAAGGAATTTAAGCCAGGTTTACACGTATCCAGTAATTGGCACCAGTAGTACTGGCACAAGCAGTTCAGCGCTGGTATGGTAGTGGCATCATGTAAACACGTTTTTGCGCCAGTCCAGCGCTTTCTCGAATAGAGAGCTGGTCTATTTTTCATGCCAGTGGCCCTCGTTAGCGACCTCTATAACCCCGCGTCGGCGGTTGTAGACACGTGTAAACACATCGTTCCAATTGCTGGCATACAAAAAGTAACATGACACTGGAATACTTGTAGAAATGTTGAAGGAGGGAAGTGAAATTATTCTGGAAGAATTGAAAATTTTTTTCAATGAATGTCTTCACAGAGGAGGAGTTCCAGATGATTGGAATGAAAGTTTGACAATACTTCTCTTCAAAAAAGGAGACAGGGGAGATCTGAAGAACTATAGGCCAATCTCCCTGCTGTCCCAAATGTACAAACTGTTTATGAGAGTACAAACAGGTTAACGTCGAAGCTCGATAGCTATCAACCGGTAGAGCAGGCAGGATTCCGAAAGGATTACAGTGCAGCGCATCATCTTTTTACAGTCAGAACGCTAATAGAGAAAGCCAATGAATATCACTTGAACTTATACAGTGGCTTCGTTGATTATGAAAAGGCATTCGACTCCATAGAACTCTGGGCAATAGAGAGAGCTATGGGCAACTGCAGTATAGACTTCCGATACAGAATGCTCATACATAATATTTACAAGAAAGCTACAATGAAAATACAAATAGATGCGAAAACCAAAGCTATACCAATCAACAGAGGAGTTCGCCAGGGAGATGTTATCTCGCCAAAGCTATTCACACTTGGACTGGAAGACGTGTTTAAGGATATTAACTGGGCAGATAAAGGAATAAATGTTAATGGAAGAAAACTGAGTCATTTGAGATACGCTGATGACATTGTAATATTCGCTACAAGTTTCGAAGAACAACAGACCATGATGACGCAACTATTTCAAGCTCCATAAAAAGTAGGTCTTAATATGAACTTGGAAAAAACAAAAATAATGACAAATACACCGAAAATTAGAGAAATAACATTGAATGACATAAGTTTAGAAACAGTAAGCGAATACATCTACCTGGAACAGATAATGAAAGTTAACAAAGAAAATCAAACTGCCGAAATTACCAGAAGAATAAGGTTAACGTGGACAGGATTTGGAAAATTGAGTTGGATCTTGAAAAGCACTAAAGTAGAACAATATTTGATAACCAGAATTTACGATCAGTGTAACCTCTCTCTAAGAAGATAAAGGAACTCACAACAAAGAAAAGCTACAATATTTTATCGAAAGGGCTATGCGATGATAATGGAAATCTACAACTAGACCCCGACAAAATAGTTAGAATCTGGGAAACTTATGTGGAACAACTGTTTAATGATGACCGTCCTAGTGGGTATACACTGAGCAATGATGATACTGGCCCTTCTATTCTAAAATCAGAAGTGGAGAATGCTATAAAGGGTCTTAAAAATAACAAAAGACCAGGCAACGATAACGTATACGGGGAAGTATTGAAAATGCTGTGCGAAACAAACAGTCAATTTCTAGACTCACTCGTTAGACTCTTTAACAATATTTATAACAGCGGGGAGTTTCCTGAAGACTGGCTAGAGTCAATTTTTGTTGCCATACCGAAAAAACCAAAAGCAAAGTCTTGTGATCAACATCGGGTGATAAGTCTAATTAACCACATTTCGAAGGCATACACCAAGGTTATTTACAACAGAATAAGCAAAAAATGTGAGGATAACATTGGAGATTCGCAGTTTGGGTTTCGGAATTCTCTTGGGACAAGAGAAGCACTTTTTAGTCTACAGGTACTCATCCAGCGCTGCAGAGATATGAACAAAGATGTGTACATATGCTTTATAGACTACGCAAAAGCATTCGATAACGTAAAGCATGAAAAGATAATTGAAGTTCTCCATAAGATCGGAGTCGACTACAGAGACATTCGAACAATAGCGAGTCTCTATTGGGGCCAAACAGCTAAAGTGAAAGTAGGATCTACATTGACTAATAAAATTGAGATCAAGAAAGGGGTACGACAGGGCTGTATCTTGTCTCCTATTGTCTTTAATATATACTCAGAAGAAGTATTTAAGATAGCGCTGGAGGAAAGCACAGAAGGCATAAAGATAAATGGAGAAATAATTAATAACATAAGGTATGCTGATGACACTGTGATTCTAGCAAGTAGCATGGAGGAACTGAGTTGCCTAATGAGTAAGATACAAAAAACAAGTGCACAATACGGACTCAGACTAAATATCACAAAAACCAAATGGATGTTAGTAAGCAAAACCCAACAACTACCACAGCAACTGATATTAGACAATGAAAGAATTGAACACGTGGATTCGTACATCTACTTGGGAACAACAGTTAACTCAAATTGGGATCAAGCGAAGGAAATACGTATAAGAGTAGAAAAGGCAAGAGCATCGTTCACTAGCATGAAGCAAATTTTCACCTCTAAAAGCCTCACCCTACCTCTCAAAATTCGACTTCTGAAATGTTATGTATTCCCGGTTTTGTTATATGGAATGGAGGCGTGGACAATGACCGCAACATTGATGAAAAAAGTAGAGGCCTTCGAAATGTGGGCTTACCGACGTATATTACGTATATCCTGGACTGAGCACGTGACCAACGAAGAGGTACTACGCCGGATAGGTAAAGAGAGAGAGGTAGGAATAAGTATAAAGAAAAGAAAGTTGGAATACTTGGGTCACGTTATGAGACATAATAAATATAGAGTACTACAACTGATCGTTCAAGGGAAAATAGACAGCAGAAGGGGTCCAGGGAGGAGAAGACACTCGTGGCTCCAAAACTTGCGGCAATGGTTCGGATTATCATCTGCTGAACTATTCAGATCTGCCGTAAACAAAGTCAGAATAGCCATGTTGATTGCCAACGTTCGGAACGGACAAGGCACATGAAGAAGAAGAAGTAACCTCTCTATACTCACGTATGGTTCACAGACGTGGACACTCACCAAGTCTAATATGATAAAAGAGCGAGACTTATAGACAAAAAAAACAAACAAATGGATTAGAAGCAAAACCAAAGTAAAAGACGCAGGAGAACATGCTGCCAATTAAAATGGAGCTTCGCAGGACACAATGCCCGACTGAAGGATAAAAGATGGAACCACGAAATACAACAATGGAGACCATGGTTAGGAAATAGAAGAGGAAGCACCACAAATGAGATAGGCTGATGACATTAAAAAGATCGGAGGACACAACTGGAAGCAAGTGGCGCAAAATAGAAAATACTGGATTGATTTGGGGGAGGCCTATGTCCAAAGTTGGATTACTTAAGGCTGAAGAAGAAGAACACGACAGTGACAATAAAAAAACGACTGACTTCACTAAGTGGGAACTGGCGTGCCAGTGAGACTGGTGCCAGCTACTGGATACGTGTAAACATACCTACCCAGCACTGTCCTACTCAAGCACTGGCATGCCAGTGAGACTGGTCTAGTTACTGGATACGTGTAAACCTGGCTTTACTTTTATCTATGCTTGAACTTATTCCTTTTATCACACAATGGCAACGTCAAAAGAAATTGCGACGTAAATTTGTCTATTTGTTGTGCTTTGCTGTTTTACCCCAATGGCAATATTCTTTATTACTTTACAATTACAATATAATATTTTATTTAGTTCTTTTTTCTTTTTTTTTTAACAGTAATTTTCTTTGCATCACGATTTTTTATTTTTAATCAATTTGAGGTTGTCGCAGTAAACAATTTTGCTCACAACTATCAAGTCTTCAGGCACTTGCACAAGGTGGTTTCATCTAGTTGATTAGAGGTTATCGTCAGAAATAGCTCTTAGAAGAACCGTGTTTGATGAGAGTCGTTCATCTTGAGCTCTTTCTTGTTCACACTTGATGTTGCTAGTGAGAAATAGTTTTGAGATTTATTGCAAGAACAAAACAAAGTACATATTGATCATCATCATCATTGGCTCCACAACCCATGGTGGGTCTTGGCCTGCTCAAGGATAAGTCTCCATTCTCTCCTATTCTTCGTCTTGGCTTTCCAGTTTCGTACTCCCAACATTCTCAAGTCTTCCTCCACCTGATCCTTAAATCGTGCTCTGGGTCTGCCTCTGCTTCTCACTCATCTATTGTTTGATTATAAATATGTTTTGGCGGCTCCATCTTATTCATTCTCTCTATGTGACCTATCCACCGCAGCCGGTTTATTTTGGTGGACCTTATAATATCAGGTTTGTCATACAGGCGGTTAAGTTCGAAATTATAGCGCCTACGTCATAATCCGCCCTCCTGTACTCCTCCATAGATATGCCAGAGTTTTTACGCTCAAAGCATCTTAAACATTCTTCATCGCTCTTTGTCATCGTCCATGTTTTCGACGCGTAGGTGAGGATGTGCTTAATAAAAGTTATGTATATCACTACTATGTCAATAATGTCGATGTCATCGGCGTACGCTAGTAATTGTACGCTGCGAATAATAATAGTTCCTCTGGTTGTTATTACAGATTCTCTTATCGCTTTCTCTAGTCCAATATTGAATAGAAGGCATGATAGGCTGTCTCCTTGTCTGAGACTCAAACTTTCTGGAAACTCCGTTCTGCACTCTAACTTTACACTCGACTCTTGAGAGGGTCGCTTTTACCAATTTTACTAAGTGTACTGGTATGCTGAATTCTATCATGGCCTTGTACAGTGCGTTTCTTTCAACACTATCATAGGCACATCTAAAATCAACAAACAGGTGATGAGTACCAATGCCATACTCATATGTTTTTTCCAGAGCTTGCCTTAGAAGGAATATTTGATCGGTCGTTGATCTTTCTTTACGAAACCCACACTGATATTTACCTATTATGTCTTCACAATATCCCGATAGTCGGTCGTAAAGAATATATGCCAATATTTTGTATGTTACGTTTAGGAGGGTTATTCCTCGGTAGTTGTCACATATTGTTTGATCTCCCTTCTTGTGAATAGGTACAATTATACCTACATTACAGTCTTCTGGCAACTTTATTTGCTTCCAGATCAGTTCTACCAGTCTACATATATACAGTATGTCAGGATTTTTTTCCATGCTTTACAAGTTCTGCAGAAATGCCATCTGCCCCAGGAGCTTTGTTTTCTTTCAATTTTTGTATAGCTTGGATGACTTCTACCTCTGTTGGGATGTTATCTTTCTCTCTTTCGTCGTCAGTGTCCTCGAGTTGGATTTCTGATTCGTGGAGCCCTGTCTCACCTCTTATATTTAGCCTTTCCTCTAAGTTTTCTGCCCACCTTTCTAGTATCTGGTCCTGATCTCCAATGATCTCCCCTGTTCTATTTCTAACGACTGATAATCTTGGTTTGAATTATTTCCTGTTCTGGTTAATCTTCTTGTAGAACTTTCGCGTTTCTGCTTGTGCCTTATAGTTCTCTAGTTCTTTTAGTTGGCTCTCTATATGCTCTTTCTTCTTTTTTTTAAGTATTCGTTTTTCCTTGGAGTCTTCTATATGCCTGATTTTTTCTTTGCGTTGCTTGTGCGCATTCCTCATCGTACCAGTCTGACCTTAATTTTTTACGTTTTTGCTTTCCGATAACTTCAGTTGCCACTTCTTCCAATATGGCTCTACACTGCCTCCAATAGTTGTTGCAGTCCGTGCAGCCTTCCAGCTTGCTTTTGAGACTTTCCTCGAATCTCTTAGCTATCTAAGGGTTCTTCATCGCTTCTACTTTAATCCCTTCTTCTTTAACTCCTTTTTCTTTCTTTGCATATTGATAGTAATGATAATACTTACCACTCCACTGCTTTTTATTATTCATAAAAGTTCTCGTTCGTTTATCTTAAAACTCCTTCGTTTCTGACGTGGTTCATCCATGAAATCTTCAGCATGCGGCGAAATATTCGCAGCTCAAAGATTTCCAGTCTTCGCATTGTACTAATTTTTTACTTCTATGCGGAATTCTAGCGTTAGTTTAAGATGATTTGCAATGAAAAACGGCCTCATTCTTAAGATACAGTTTCTGGCCTGTTCTATCCTTTTTACCTCTTGATCTGGATCTACTATATTATTGATTACACAGCTAAGTATTCTGAATCTTTCCATCTGCTCAATCGGATGCCCGCTAATCGATATATTTATTATGTGAGAGTTATTTTAGAAATTATCATTGTTTTTGTTTTCTTTTCATTGACTCTCACATGTTTCTCCTTCCTACACAATTTCAGCTATTACTATTCATTCCTTTTCTAATTTTTGCTAGGGGAAAAAAGCTGATGTTAACCATTCTCTAGAAATTAGCACTTAGAAATGGTATCTAATTAAAAAAATAAAATATTTTGCCTAATATAAAAATAAAAAAATGAGATATTGATATGAATTTAATATGATAATCTTTTTACTATTGAATTTATCTTGTCTTTTAATTCAGAAACACTCCAAGGAATAACGATTGTGTACAAAAGAAAAAGTTTGTACTGGAAGATATAGAACGGAAGATTAATACTGGACTAGATAGGTATGTAGTATTACTTTGTGTTTGCTTTCAGAAGTTGACCAATACATTTTAGGTGTCTCAATGCCATTTCGAGCTGGGTCAAACTGTATCTCCAAACAGAACAGAAAAAATCTGACTTCAAACCTGAATCTGACGACTTCGACACAGTAGCGTCACCCGTAGGTAACATTGTAAATATGTATAATTTGTAAGTGTGAGTTTCGTTGTGAGCTCTTAATCTTTTATTGTGTAATGAATCCAATCAAGCATGTTTGGATTTTAGCCATACTCTACCATGCTATGAATGATAGGTACGACTTGTTGCAGCTGATTGAAGGGTAAAATTGAAGTAAAACCAGGTCCCAAATTTCTCATAGAATAGACCCTTCTCCCCGTCTCCTTTATCTTCAGTGGATGCATGGATATGTGTGATCCTGTAATTTAAGAGCCTACCTTTAGTCTAATTGTTACTGTTCTTGGACTTATGCGGTAGAAAGCTATGACTGCAGATTTCAGTCGTGAGTCATGCCGAAAATATGATCGGTTTTATGACCGTTGTTAAAGTTTACTCATTTTTCTCCATACTGCCACTGATTTCCTCTTTATATGCAGGCATTGTTTTTGATAAGCTTCTTAACTTCGTGCACTATAGAACGTCTGAAAATTCCAATACGAGTAAACCAAAGTCATTAAGCTTGTTTCGTTTATCTGGTCGTTCCCAAAAGATCCGCCCTGTTTATTGTTCTGAAATGTTCGAAACAATTAAGTTTTACGGAAGCGGGGAGTTTATCCATTTGCCAACCCCCAACCTGGAGGACTAGGGACTCTTCTGTCTGTCAGGGTTACCATTCCTTAATCTATTTTATCCGCCTGTCCTAGGACCGATTAGGGTATTCTCCTGTCCACCATCTGGGGACACGTCTGATGGGAGATAAACAAATTCACACGGAACCATAAAGTACGCCTTAGGGAGCTGTTATACGAGTTATACGCTAATGCCGTCGCGTTGATGACGCGGAAAACAGGGCGCATAATTTCCAATTTATACTTGACTGTAGTTGCGTCGCGTTGAGATCGCTTTGTCCGCGTTTGTCAGAGCTACGTATAACTTGATGCGGGCTACTAACGCGACCGGCCGAGCTAGCAACGCTTGGTCGGAATAACGCGGACTCGCCGACGGTAATTTCGTTCTCTCTCCTGTAACTGCTCCACATAGTGGATACGTTCGCTCTCCCGGAGCGTACAACAGTGCGCGCTCCAATAGGTGGCGGTAAATTGGGCGAACACAAAGACGAGCTCAGTCTGTTCGTAAACGCGAGCAAGATATCACGAAGAGCGTACGTATCGTATATCACGCTCCATGCTAGGTTAAATGGAGTGGTCGGAAGGAAAATGTTTAACTCTAATCGGGTTGTACCGAAACTATTCGGTGGAATCCCCTGGATGAGAATTTCAAAAATAAAAATTTAAAATAAGACGCCTGGGTGGAAATCGGAAGAGGTATGAATATTTCGGGACAAATATGCAAAGATAAAATGAAAATTCTGTTTTCGGGGTTTCGAAGCGAGAGAGAGAGAGAGAGTGAGAGAGAGAGAGAGGAGACTTTAATAACAATGAACAATTTGGTTACTACACAAGTCAATCCCATTATTATTATTCAACACGGCCAGAAACGGTTACACTGAATCCGATTTATTCATCAGCACATTCATATTTAACAGCTAGTACCTCTCAAGCTGATATTGGTCAAGGCAATCCAAGGGAATCGACGTATAGCCCAGCTAAAGTACCTCTCAAACTGATATTGGTCAAGGCAGTCCCAAGTGAATGGCAATACAGAACGGATTCTTTTGATGTCAATGATTACCTTTAATTATGCTTCTTACATGTTTGTTATTTGTATGAAACCTATTTCAGTAGAGTCCCTCTATAACGAGAACTGAAATGGCAGACTAATTACCTCGTTATAAGCCAATCTCGTTATATCAGACAACAATAATAATCAGTGCATATATGAATATGTAGTTTTTTAAAACATTAACTTCCTATAGTGAAGCCATTCGGAGCAATATAGAAATATAGATGCTAATAAATATTGTTTGAATGGCGTTTTTGAAAAAGTTGTTTACTTTTATTGTCAATGAAATACGTTAAAACAAAAAACAGTTGTTTGTATCATTGTCGTTATCCTATATCATTCTATCTATCATATTTTCTAAAGATGTGAAACAGTTGTATTTATTGTAAAGAAGTTTATTGCGGGCGGCAGTTAAGTTTATTGCGGGGCAGTTAAAAAGGGTATTTATTTATAACCACGGCCGGGTCTAAAACGTAAAAAAACACGTTTCTCGATCTTATTTTCTCTCGTTATAACCAAATTTGCCTCGCTAGAGGGTTATAGTTCAATTCAAATTTCACGGGACATCTAATATACCTCGTTATAAGCGAAACCTCGTAATAACCGTGTTCGTTATAGAGGGAGTATACTGTATTAATAAAGTATTATCTTTCAGTGCATTAATAATAGCTTGACATACTTCTGGGATAAATTTGCTGATTGCTTGTTTTGAGATTTTAAATAAGTATTTCGGGCTTGTAAAACTATCGCCCGTAGCTAAAAATCGTAGCGTTAATGCTAATTTATCTTGAGAACCGATATGGCTTTTCGAAATTTTGTGCCTTATTTTTCTATTGCTGGTAGAACCAAATTATACAAATATTCAAAATTACATGAAGACAATCGCTTAAAGTTTTTGTAATGGCCACTTAATTCCTGATATTTGAGTTCCAACACCAATAAAAGTCAGATTCACAAAAGCGAGTAGGGCTTCTATAGACTTCAAGGAAATTATGAAATAAAATATACGCTGCACTAGGAACTAATGGGACGACATGTTCACTCAAAGGTTCGTTGAAAACTGAGCAGTGCACAAAAAGGAGGCGTGCTTCATGTAGAAGAGCGCATTTCGTATCCATTGAATCAGTTGCAGGATCGCAATGCATGAGAAGTTTGCGAATATAGTGGATACCCATCCTAACGCGACGACCCACCCTTAGAGCTCGTGTAACAGGGTCCTTAGATAAACAATAAATATATTATTTAACAATTACACAACAAAGTAAATTTCGAAGATGTGGTCGCTTTTAAGGTTAGAATATATGTGAATAAGGTACTTACTACACCAATATACAATCTATTGTTTGTAAGTGTTTAACTATTCGAAAGGTAGTAAATTGTGGAAGTTATTCTATATATTTGTATATACTTCTAATAATTTGTACCAACTCCGCACCGTTTATTTGTATAAAATTCCAAAATATTCCGTTAAATTCTTTTTATTAATACATATCACCCTTCTAGGCTTGTAAAAACGTCATCAATTACGTTAATAGTATTGTAAAAGAAATTAAAGCGAACCTGGATGGTAATAATGTCACAGCCATATTGCAAGAACTTGGCATAAGATTACACCGAGTGGTGTATGATCACATGTTGCAGTTCCAGTATAACACAGCAGGTAAGAATAGTTATAGTAGATATCATATGTTTATTTAAAGAAAAAGGGAATGAATAACAGTTCACTGCCAACTTCGACTGTTTAATTTCTGCTGTATGGAAATAAATGTTTCGAAAAATTTGTAAAATATTTGTTTCTAAATTTAAAAAAAAAATGATTGTTCTATAATAATTATTCTAGTCGTCAGAGATTTGACCTCTAACAACGAGACGAACAAGTTGAATTTTGCTAAGAATGTCAATTTTGAGACCCCAAAAAACATGCAACAAAATTTGCCACTCCTACCCTCGGGGTTCCACCTAAAACCCTCCTCGCAGTGGTGGGCGGAAAACATTGATTTACCAAGTTTTTTTTACCAAGAAAACAAATTTTTGAAACAAGAAATGTAGCTGAGATAATTTTGAACAAAAATGTTTATTAGCACTTTTTGTATAGAATGAACCGTTCTCTCAGAAAAAACGTTTGAAGCAACCATCAATTTTAAATGTCAGTTACGCGAGCGATCAATTTTTTAAATAAAATTTTTATCAACTTGACGGTAAAAATTCGATGTTTTGATCCGAGTGTCCTATCGACATAAATCAAAATGCGTTTTTAAGGTGAAGAGTGCAGTGAATTGCAGCTTTCATATGCAATTTTTGCATTTTACCGTTCCATAAAATGTATTACTTTCATTGACCGATCGCTGATACGAGAATAAATAATAGAAGGTATTTGAAATATGTATGCATAAAAACGCTTAATTTCAACTTTTACATTAAAAACGATCTCACGTCACGGGAAATGCTTCGTTGGATAGAATTTGAAGCTGAATGTGTCTAGTTTTAAAAAATGTAATTGTACAATCGAAAAAAAGCAATTTTAAAAATTTTAGATCGTTTGTAATGTGAAAGTTTAAATTCAGCGTTTTTTAGGCATATGTCAAAATGCTTCATATTTGTTGCCAAAACTTAAAATCGAAATTTCATACCATAAGTTTTGAAGATTAGGGTCTAACAATGGGAATTTCGTTTTTTCGAGGATTTACAGAAGCCACTTTGATATTTGCCAACTATTTTTTCAGCGTGTGGTTTAAGTCTTTCATAAATGACGTTGGACATTATTTTGTATGCTGCATTCAGCAGCGTGATTCCACGGTAGTTTCCAGATTCTAACTGATTTCCTTTTTTATGTAATGGTACAATAATACCGCTATTCCACTCTGTTGGTAGCTGTTTATTCGACCATATCTTTGTTATCAATTCATGTATTGTTTTTTATAGTGCGTCTCCTCCTTCCTTCAGTAACTCCGATGCTATTTGATGCGATCCCGGTGCTTTATTGTTCTTTAATTTTTCTACTGCTGCTCTAATCTCGGCTATTGTTGGTGGAGTCTTTTCTCTGTTGTCTGCTTGGTCTAATGGTATGTCAGGGTTCGTCTCTCTCCGATCTCCTTCAAACTTTTCCGTAAAATGTTCTGTCCATCTACTTAGTATCTCTTGCTGTTCTGTCAATATATTACCTTCCTTATCTCTACACATCGTTGTTCTCAGTTTGAAGTCTTTTCTGCTTTTGTTTAGTCTCTGATAAAATTTTCTTGTCTCTGTTGATTTACTTAGTTCTTGTAGTTCTTGAAGTTCTTTGTTCATATATTCTCTCTTTTTTCTTCGGTGAGTTTTCTTTTCTTCTTTGCGTAGTCGTTTATATTCTTCCTCTGCTTGTCGGGTTCTGTGCCACTGTTGCATCAGTAAATATGCTGTTTTTTTGTCAGTGATGATCTGACATTCTTCGTCAAACCAGTCATTCGTTCTTGTTTTTCTTTCTCTACCTTTTATGCCTAGTACTTCTTTAGCTGCCTCTTGTATGATGTCTCTGCATTCTTCCCACTCCTTATTTAGGTTTTCATGCGTTATTTTGTTTTCTAGTTTGTTGTTTATCTTTTCTTTATACTCTTTATTTTTGTTTGTTTCTTTGAGTCTTTCTACCTTGTATCGTTCATGTTTAGAGCCTCTTTCCTTTTTGATGTTTGAAATTCTACTTTCGACCAGATAGTGATCAGAATCCGCATTTGCCCCTCTTCTGGTGCGAACGCTGTTTGATTGTAGTATAGACTCTTGTCTAAATTAATATCCTTGGGATCTACTATGTTGAACTCTGTCAAATGCTTTTTGAAAATCTATATAACATGAAGACGTTTCGCCCAATGTTCATTGGGCGAAATGATTATATAATAACAACCTAATGCATTAAATAAGAGAACTGATATCAGCAACTTAAGCCAAATTTACCATGCACTAATACTACAAAATTGATTCTTCCGTATTCTACTTTTAAATTATTGGTTTCTTCTTCAACTTCTTTTATTATATCATAACATTTATGTTGGCATCTACAAAACTTTTCCTTAAATCTCACCAGCTGATTGTCAGTTCTGACATTTGAACTTTCAAATACTTTATTTTGCATGATATGATCATAACAGTCAAGATCATTAGCCTTACCGTTGTTAATATAACATTTCAAAATTGACAATTACATTTTTTGATAGATTTTAGAATCAATCAATGTTTTCAAAAGTTAAATTAAAAAAAATTATTATAAAATTACTTTAATTGGAAATCTTCCGGCGTTCTGTGTTTCTGTGTTTTTACTGATTTATTTAATAGATTAATTTTTGATGTTTCTTCACAATAATAACATCTTAATGCTACAGATCTTTTAAAGGTAAGATCATTTACTTAATTGTTTTTCATATAGATGTATCGCTAATAATACTCTTTTAGATGAACTGATGATGCCCAATGAACATTGGGCGAAACGTCTTCAATAAATATTCCAATTCTTGTTTTTTTTTATCTCCTTGTAGCACAACTTTTGTCTTTTTTATCTCCAAATTGACCGAAAATATCCCATTCACTTACGAGTGCACATATATATATATATATATATATATATATATATATATATATATATATATATATATATATATATATATACGTTTTTATTATATTCCCTCCATTTTTGTAATAGTGCCGTTATTGCGCACAACACCTCTCTTGTTCCCATTCCACCTCTAAATCCAAACTGTGTCTTGTCTAATTGTTCTTCATATTTTTTATATATGCGCTGTTGAATAACTTTGAGTAGTATTTTTAAAGTGTGGCTCATGAGGCTAATTAATCCGTATTCATCACAAGATTTGGGATTATTTTTCTTGGGTAAGGGTAAAAAGATAGATTTTAACCATTCATCAGGAATTTGACCGTCGTGGTGTATTTTATTAAATAATTTACTTGACACTCAATATTTTCGTCATTCAGGATTTAACATATCTACTAGAATTTCATCAGGTCCTGGCGCTCTACCACTTTTTGAGTTTTTAATTGCTTTATGTCTGATATTACAATTTGTATATTTCCATCAGTTGGTAATGTTTCATTTATTTCTTCCCTATTATCTGTAAATAAGTCCTTGATGTATTTCTCCAAAGTTTGTTGTTTTTCTTCTATAATTTGCGTCTTCAATCTGATAATTGGAGATTTCCATTGGAGTTTCTTAAACCTGTGGTATTCTCTTTCATGTATTACCCGTATTTTTTTAGTTTCTTGTGTAGGTTATGTGTGTCATATTAAATTCTTCTATTTTTTTGGAATTTTCATCCATCCAGCCTTTTTTAGCTTCCTTGATCTGCGTTTCTATTAGTTTCTTTATTTGTTTGTATTTTTCTCTATTTGTATTTCTGTATTTTCGTTTTTCTTCTACGAGCTTTATAATATCTGATGTCATCCAGTCCTTTTTGGCACTTAGTTCTTTTCTACCCACAAACATTTTGCCAGCGTTAAGTATTGCCGACTTCTTTTCGTTTCAGGGACTGTTAATATCTTTTTTTTAAGCTTCTGTGAATGCTGGTGCAATTGCTCCATTTATTTGTTTTTGACATTTTTTACCCTCAAGCTGTGACAAATCTAGTCTTAATTTTACTTTTTTTCTATTGTTTTCTCAGTTTAGTGTTAAAGTTGGCAAGAAATAAATTGTGGTCGGAGTCTGCATCAGCACTAGGATATGTTTTCACGCTTTTAATCCCATTTCTAAATCTTTTGTTAACGAGAATGTAATCGATTTGGTTTCTTATCAGATTATTTTCGTTGTCTCCTGGTGCACTCTACTCTTTTGTTGTATACAATTCTTGAATTAGCCACATTAAAAAAAGATCTGAGGAATATAAAACTACTTTACAATAAACTAAAAAATTAAGTATTATAATTTAAGACTTTTATAAGCAACGAAAATATGATTTAGCCTGTATTCATGTTGTCATTTATTCAGGAAAATAATATTACAACATTCCCAAATTTAAACACAATTCTGATAATTATTTATTTAACCTTTTTTCAATAAGGAATGCGATGAAAGATCCACATTAGGCCAACAAAAATTAAATAGTTGATATTATGTTTTTCCTTTTTTTTTTAATTGAAATTGTATAATTAAATAGAACTAGATGCTATATGTTTTGAAACAAAACTACCGAACGCAAAGTATGTGTCACGGCTGAAAAATAGGCCCGGAATTACAATGTTGCCTAGGGCCCGCTTTAGCTTTAGTCGGCCACTGCATACGAAAGCTACACTTTTGAGCTTAAAAACACATTTTGTCGATAGGACACTCTAGACTAGAGAGTTGAGTTGATACAAATTTTATTCTCACATTCAAAATCGCCGATCACTTCTCAGGGAACTGAGAAACAAGCTTGTTTTACAGTAAAAATGAAAAAAAAACATTTCTATTTAATATTTTAGCTACATTTCTTGTATAAATGGTAAACTTGTTTCATCTTTGTTGGAGTCCCAAAATTGACATTCTCCCCAAAATTCAGCTTGTTGGTATGATTTTTAGAGGTCCAGTGGCCTGATGACTGGAGTAAATATACAAAAATATTTTTTTATTTTAGGTGCGATGGTGGCTATCTGTGATTTAAACGATTATCGTCATTGTACAAAAGCGCTCGGTCCATTAGTTATTGAACTTTTTGATACACTGCATGCCCTCTGCAATCTTTTGCTTGTTAAGCCTGAAAATTTACAGCAAGTGTGTTCTGAAGATTCTCTAGTAAGTTGAATGTAATAATTATTGTAGTATTTTTCATATAAAAATGCGTGCACGTCATTCAAGATTTACGACGTCAGAACCCTACAGCGTTGCCAAAACATCGGAATAGTAAGTGAGGAATTTTTAAAATGTCAACTATTTGGCAAACTATTATATTAACCGTAAATACACTTAGTTTTAAGATTACTGCAACACACTAAAATACATAAGAAAACATTTCTTATTTAAAATAATCTATCTTATATGAAAGCTTATCAGCTTTCTACAGACTATTTAGTTGTTTTGGCATATCACAATCACAATACACAACAATAATTAGTTTTTAAAGCTATTAATCTAAATTTAATATATATTTATAAATACAATTTATTAATATATAATATATTATGATCAAATTGTGTAAGAAATCAAAACATAAACAAAATCCTTACTCTAAAAAAGCGGTAACCCTTTAAAACAATTTTGCCACACGCTGAACTGTCAAAAAATTTGAAGTATTTCCGTATCAGTTTCGTACAATTGTCTAATATATTTAACTAAAATTATTATTTTGTGGAATATTAGACTTATAGACTTATTTCGTAAAATTTATATTATTAATAATAACAAATGTTTTTGGTTATTTAATCAATATAATTCTAAAATTCCCAATATAATGATGATTATATTTTTCAGATTATTATACCATGTTGACGCCTATGAAAGATCGAACAGTTTCGTATTAGTAGCTGTGTTAGGAAAATTTGAACTCCAAGGTTGACGTTCTGTAAATTTTAAATATAAGTGACGTCACTTTATATAAATTGTGACGTGCACGCATTTTTATATAAAAAATACTATAGATGTATTAATTAACTATGAGAGTTACATCAAAGAATATAGACGCTTAGCGTCTATATTCTTTGGTTACATCTACATCTATCACATACGAGGCACTTCCCATATCAGTTGGCCCAACGTTAGATTGATAAGAAAATTAAATTTTAGAGAACAAATTTTAGAGTCCCAAAAATTCGTCAATACTTTCGTAGCTCTAGTTGGCTATTTATTGAATTACTATTAACACATATTTCTATTGGCAAAAATATAAATGAAATTATTTCATAGTAGTCATAAAATATTTATTTGCGAGATTTTTTTTAACTGTTACCAATGGTAATTGTTACATGGACGCTTAGCCAGTATCATCAATATCAATAGCTATTTATGGTGGGTAAACATTTCGTATTTTAATTCCCTGATTTTCGCGATGGTTGTTGGAGATGTATGAATGGTACGTAATTTTGAAGAAAAATTATATTTGTCTTTTATAAACGCAATTTCCCTCAATATTTTACATCCAGCTAACCCAAAAGGACTACAACAATAATTTGAGTTTATTATTTTACCAATTTGGAGATAATTTACGAGCTAAATTCCTTTTGCATTCCAAAATACAGATTCTATCACTTTTTTGTCTAATTTCTGGACCTAACCTGTCTAATTTCGGTACCAAAGTACTAGATTCACACCATTAATTAACCTCCTGCTGACTGATAAATGATCCTGTGTGTAATATCTAAAATAATATTTGTTTATATTTTTAGGTAAAGCTGGATAGAACAATCCTTCACAATTTTATCCAACTCAGAAGCGATTTTAAGGTACAAAAACAAATGATTCTAAAAGTGTAAGAGATACATATAATTGTAATATGTAGAGTATATTATTTAATAAAGTACTAATTAATACGATTTTATTGTTTTGTGGTACGATTACTGGTAAACATAATCCCCCTCTTGTTGTTTAACAGCTATGGGTGGAAGATGCGACACGTGGTAGGGCATTTTATTGCCCTGAGCTAGTCAACGGCATTGAGAGGTCAAGCCACAGGATGACTATCACATGGATATCCTTAGTAAAAATCATCATGAACCCATTAATCGATAATTTACTTAATGATCATGGAGCTCGGAATCAAAGATACGGCAGGGAATGAAAATTAGAATCAGACAACAGGGCCTCTGAGGTCGTCATCAAGGTAAATCCCTGTCAAAAAAATCAGAATAACTATATAACCTTGAAAATTGGAACGTAAGAAATTTATACCAACCTGGCAAACTAGATAACACTGTGTCGGAAATGTGCAGAATGAAGATTAACATTCTGGGGCTTAGTGATATACAATGACTTGAGTCAGATGTAACACCCGATATGGAACAGTTGCTATTGAGGACCAATGGAGATACCCTCTCTTGGGTTGGAAACCCCCTGGGAATCTTGTGTTGCCATGATGCAAATCTGTTTAAAACTACATCATTTAAATTTTACAACAAATATGTATTAATTAACAAAGTTAACATAATTTAAATGGTTTTTACCCTCATATTTAGTAGCTTCCCTCATGTATACCTGGTAACTGCACTGATGATATGACTTATTAGTCCGAAAACGTTCTGTTATGTAACCCTAAAGGGCAATTTTAGAATAAATATACCTTCTTTAGGATTCTTTAAATAAAACTTTTTAAAATAAATATATGCACCCACTGCAGACAAGGATGAAGACACCATAGAAAACTTCGGTGAAGAAATTGGCAATAAAGCTGACTAAAAGACACAATATAACTATTATAATGGGAGATTTAAACGCTTAAGTGCGCAAAGGAGAAGTGGAGAATTGTGTGGAGGGATATGGACTCGGGGAGAGGAATGAACGTGGCGATAGGCTGGTTCATTTCTGTTGGCGATAGGCTGGTTAATTTCTGTATCAATGAGGAACTCAAAGTTTTTATCTGTATGAAAAAATATGGGTAGAAATCCCAAAAATCTTTCTTTTATAGCACTTGGAAGAATATAGTAAATAATGACAGTTAGCTGATCTATGTGAGGTATCAGGTGTTGAATCAATAATTATTAGAGTCAGATGTGGCTTTCTTTGTGACTTTTCAATATTGTAAGTTGGAAATATTTTGATACAAATAAATTCATCACATATTATTGATGACAAATAGTTTATAGTAACAGTGCTGCAGTTTGCACATTTTTTCATATGTTAATGTACACATATCAATACTCACACATGTGGAAGAATAAGCAGGAATGCTAGTCCACACTTGTTGAGTCAACTTTATCATAATCTATCAAATATTATCATAATTTGGATACATTTCAGCAATAATTATGAACATGACAGTTCTCTGTTAAATAAAAATTAGTTATAAAAATTAAAAACCTAATTTTCAGACCCTAGGCATGTGTCTAGGCCTTAGTCTGCCCCTGGGAATAAGGTAAGTAATAAAATTGTAATAAAATTCCATGGTTTATTCAATACTCTTACTCAAAGATTAAATACTTATCAATTAAAAGATATAAAAAATCAATGTCACAGATCATCAACATAACTTAATTGTTGGTTTTCAAGTTATAAAATGGAAACTATTTCAAAACAACCAGTTTTTGTACATTGAGATACAAAGAAATACAGAAAACAAAACTGGGGTAGTTTTCATAGTTGAATTAATCTATTTGGTTACGTAATACAAAATTAAACGACTAGTCGTTTTTTAAGAGTAAAGTTAACTTCCTCACCAAGTATAAGTTCATTTATCTTTTATCACTTTTGTCACCATGAACTGCAAATATAAAATGGAAGAGAGATCTCTTTAAATGACCATTAAAACTATCACAGATATACCACTACATTTTCATGAAAGTTAAGGTCTTCTTACCTTGTTTTGCTGGTATAAAGAATAGAGTGATATTACTTTTAAGTCTTTTTTTTTTTAATTACAGAACCATATCTGTTGCTAAGAATCTCTTCCACTAATTCAGAAATACACAGGAATAAAAATATAAGAATACACTTTTTAATACTCTTTCAGTAAACTTGTTTCTTGTAAGAATGTTGTTGATTTTTTTATGGCATTTGTTTTTTAATAACTTGGAAATAAACTATGAGTTTAAAACATATTTTTTATGATGGAAGTTGAAACATTAAATATATCTTTATAGTTTTAAGCAATTAAGTTTATTTTAAACCTTAAAACAATATGAATTGTTATAAACTAAAAACAATTCTCAAACCTATTTATTATTATTATATCTTACCTACTTATTATGTATTGTACCTATTTATTCAATTATTGAAACTATCTACCTAATTTTACCTCATATTGTTATTTTCTACCTCATTTGTTTTTTACTAATTTATTTTGATACGTTTTAAATTCCAAAAGCCAAATTTTAACTTTTTTTAATCAAGTAAAAGTTTATTATTGCATAATTGATGTAAAATTAATATCTCCTTTATATCCCTTACAGCTAAAGAACTTGTATGTGAAATTATGGCAGATGCCATAAAAAACGTCTAGCTGCTATGGCCTGAATCAACCAAATATTAAAAAGCAATACTTATACATTTTTTACATTTAAATGATCCATCAAAAGTTCTGTATCAAGTGATTTCAACTTGCAGTTATTTGACAATTGCAATAGTAGTAACAGATAAAAAACTTATACTAAAAAAATATGTTAACGCATTCTATATCTATTGGCTTCGTGCACTTCTCCTAACTCTCCTTTGAAATGTAGTTCAATGACAAAGTCTAAATCCCTATTATTACGGGGGTTAGGTTTCATTGTAAACATTCCATGTATTTCTTCATTCTTCTTAACCGTCATGTAGTCTTCAAAATAGAAAACTGTTTGTTTCCAATGAGTGTAAGGAGCATCTGGGGCAGTGGTAAAACCTATACGCTTATGGCATTTGCTAAATTCAACTGTGAAATATGTAACTAAAGCTTGCACATAATCATTTCTTCTTACTGTCAGCATGAAGGGTGAAGTAAATTCCAGATCTTCTTTTTTTACAGTATACAGATCTACTTCCTTTATTAAAGCAGGTCCAGTAACAACTTGTTTAGGATCCACCACATCCACTAAAGGTTCACTAATAGCTACTTTGCGTATAGAACTCATATCAAAACCATAAACATCATCCCACCAGTTAATTTTTTCATCCTTATACTGTCTGTCTTCAATGGCAGTAACAAATAGTGAGCATCGATCAGGAAATAAAAGACCATCAGGCTGCAACCACTTGTCTCTTGCAAAAAGTACTGTATCAAGCATACTTTCATAAAACAAACAGTAACCCATCCACTCGGAAATTATAATATCTACTTTCTCGATACCGTCTGGTAATGTTATTTCTTCTACTTTGCCCTTGACAATTGTAATGATGTGATCTAATTTGTTGGTTTCAATTATTTGTTTAGCATAGTCCACTATATTCGAACACTCAACGGCAAGAACTTTTTTAGCCCCGGCCTTAGCAGCAAACATACTAAGAATACCTGTACCACAGCCAATATCCATAACAACTTTGCCCGCAAATAAATGTTTGTTATGATACATGGAATTTCTATATGTAAGCGTTCTTACTTCATCTTTTAACATTTCCTCGTGGATTCCAAAATGTGCATAAGAATCGAAGTAATAATCTCTGGAGGTCATTTCTTCGGCAGGTATATCTTCCATTTTCTCTCCCTTGGTAACATGATTGTTAAGAACTGCTGCTGGAGCTACTTCCATTGTTTCCATTTTATATTAGTCGTTGCTTTTCTGAAACAAAAAAAAAGAGATTGAACCCGGCTTTTGTGTAACACGTGCCGCATGAATTTAATAATTATATCAAGGTTAACACTCGCATTATTATCTAATATACTAATAGATGATAGCGCTATTGATAAGAAATCGTAAAACATACCTTTTATTGTAGACGGACAAGTTTTATTTTCTCAAAGAATCTATTTCTTGGCGCCTAACCAGAAATTATTGTTTGGCTTTTAGAAGGAAATGACAGAAGACAGGTGACACTTGGAATAAAAACTTTTTTATTGGGCGCGTTCAGCAGGCGGAGCTGCTCCACAACTGTTGAGTAAATGTCTGCAAAATGAAACCGCTACCGCTCCGCTACTTCCGGAGCGGCCTGTCAAATTTGGTAGCGTAAAAATGTATCGCTACCTCCATCCAACATGTTGAGAGAAATGTCATTCATGACATTTCTGTACTAAAATTGAGATTGAGGGTTAGGTGTTTGTTTTGCTTTTACGTTTTTACTTCCAGCCATATATTACTTTATTATATGGACATATCCATTGAATTTATTTAACTTGTTTAGAGGTATTTCTTGATTGGATTTCTAATTCCTTTCCAGCTGTTTCCTAATAACAAAAAGGTGATCCATTATTTATCTTTACAATTTAATGACTGTTTGGTTCCATTCCTTCATGTTTTGTTCATACTTTCTTTTCACTTCATATATTAGCTATTAAAAATGTTTACGTCGAAATTGATCATTACTTATAGTTAATGTTATCTAAAAAGAAAACTCTGAAAACTTTTGTTTTCTACATCTCTATAACTTTTATTATAATTTCTTCCCACTACAGCTATTTCAGCATTTTGTCTTTCTCAATTGACAAACAAATGTCTGTTTTACACTTTATAGTCTCTGAACAAATAAAGGAGGGGAAAGCTGTATGTCTCAAATTGGTCATTCAGAATTATATCTGTATATTTTAATACATCTCACTGCCATGAGAAGCATAATGTGATACACGGGTAATACGATTTTACAGCCGCGAGAATCAAATATCGAATACACACGCATTTGTAATGCTCACACATCACAAATTATGAAAGCTCTGAGAAGCAATTGTGGTCTCTCATATCAAAGTATCATTAATGCAGTTTAAACGTAGACGGCTGTAAGCAACAGAAACTATATTTGGCCTCTGAAATATGTGAACCAATGTTTGATTCTCACAGCCTGAAAAGTGGGTTACTGATAAAAACTACTTAAGTCAACTATTATATATTTATTTTTTAACGAAAACTATTATTTAAATACATTGTTATTTTAATAAGAAATTAACAAAAACTTTATATATTAAAAAAATATTGTTTTCATTGCACTATTTAGTTTCTCTTGTTTTTTTTTAACTCATTTTCACAGTATAAAGAATTGCACAGAGTACACAGTGAAATCAACAAACACCTACGGGCTAACAGTTGGAAATAAATAATATTCATTTAGAGCAAAATTGTATTTTTCTGTAAAATGGCCTATATTGTGGAAATGGACATATAATTGTAATAAACGATATTACATTGATAAACACGGTCGCATGAATCATATGGACTTGTTTTTGTGTGAATCGGCATTTGATGCACACTGCTGTAATATACGATATCAGTCAACAAGGCTGCGTGAATCATATAGTGATTCTCACCTCTAACTAACACAAATTAAGGTTTTTTTTTTAAAGAAATGTGTAGATATATACTTAGATTTTAATTTTGTGTGTATATAGAGTTAAAAAGATATACAGCCAGAAGGGTCCTTTTTTTTCACTATGGTGCAGTGTGAGGGTTCATAAATTTCTTAATATAAGGATTTGAAATTGTTCACTAAATGAATTATTATGATATAAAAGGTGAAGTGTGCATGTAGACTCTGTTTTTTGTTGTTAAAAGCTCTTTTGTGTTCTGGTATACATTTGTTTAAGGTTCTACCAGTTTAACAGATGTAATATTGTATGTTGGGTTTTTGATTAAGTTTGTTATACCCCACTGTATAAATGTTTTTTTATGTTGGCTCTGGTGCTTATTATATTTGCTTAAGTAATTGTTTGTTCTGAAAGCTGGTGTTATTCCTCTCTGTTTCTGATTTTTTAGTTCTGTTGTTATCATGCCTATAGATGTAATTATTGTTTCAATTCATTGATGGTTTTATTACTTACATATCAAAGTCTTTCTTTCAGGCACTATATAGCTTTCCTTATTTAGATGATAATTGTGTGTAATGTTTAATCTAATTGTCAACTATCTAATATGTTGTTTCCAAGTAAGTGAAAATTTACTATATATTTACTGACGATTTAAAATGCTTTAAAATAAACAAATGCCAGGCCGAAGTCTGCAAAAGGATATTGATCGCCTCTAAGTGGAGCACACAAAATGGTATTTGGATGCGTCAAAATGTCATAGTTTTCATTTGCACCTTCCTCATCCCCCAATAATATTCGAATATAGTAAACACAATTTAACCATATATTCTACTTTTGAAACCAAGGATCTAGGTGTGAACCTTGACTCTAACTATAAATCACACATTTCCACAACAATACAGAAATCTATGAAGCTACTTGGATTTGTGAAGAGAACCATCAAAGATTTTTCTTACATCTCTGCTATTTGATCTCCTTCTCCATGGTTAGATCCCTTTTCATTTACTGGTCTACAGTTTTGTCCCCCTATTACATTGCATCTAAACTGAAACTTAAGACTGTCCAATTTTCTGTCATGCCATTGTATGGATGCATGTATACTGTGAATATGTTGCATTAGAATGTATACTGAACTTCTCTTGAGGTATATAGAAATCAAAGAGACTTAATAGTTCTATTTAAAATTATCAACAGCCTGTGCACCTGCTTCAAACTTCTCTCCAAAATATTTGTTTATTATTCTCCAATATTGCAACTAGGTATGTGCAGACTTTTTATATTCTTTTCATAGATTCAATTACTCTTATAACAGCTTTACTCCCAGAACTCTTCTATTAGCTAACTCTTCAAAGAAGCTCCAAATTTTTAATCTATCAGTTTTCCCCTTGAAAAGTGATAATTCTGATCCAACTTTGTAATACTTTCGACTTCAGCTTTTGTATTGTGTTTAGTGTTACATTATCTGCATGCATTAGATAACTTAATACCATTATACCTTGTGACTTTTTCTGAATTGATTTGTTATTTTATTTTGTGACTATATGTTATTTTTTTTTGTAATCATACTATTCATATATTCTTCTTCCAAATCAGTTTATTGTATTAACTACATTTATAGCACTGTAAATAAAACTTGTAAAATGTTGTAAATAAAATGATATATTTTTAGTAGCTTTTGTTTTATTAAAATTAATTATTTTACAGAGGAAAGTGTGTTTATAAGCCAAATAAGAAAAGTTTGTAAATATAACATAAATATTAATGAACCAAAATATATACAAGTATCATCATTCTATTTGCCTTTTCGCCACATTAATAGATGTTCCACTTTTTATCTAAAGGAATTGTAGGGTATTGAATTGAAATGGGTATAACTCTTAAATTTCCTAGTTGCTGAGTAATTACCTAAAATATTTATATGTAGTTTTCAAAGAACTAATAATCTTTACTAAAACCTACTTCATCACATTCCCTACTCATGCGAAAATGCTTTACAAAAAGATCTCCCATATATTATTGGTGAATGGTTTCCTCATAAAAATTTTGATTAGGAGGCACTTGAGCTCTCTCAACATTATTTAGCTCTAATTCTTCATTTTGTGTCAACTGATCCACAACATTTCCAATTAGCTGGATATTATTTTCCTCGTCCGCAAGTTCTTCCACTAATACTCTAATTATGTCATTCCTTTCTATATTCCTATTATATGAATGTGACGTAAAGTTAAATAATATTTAAAAGTCAAGCTAAATTGGTAATCTACTGACAAACGTAAACAAAGAACAAAAATATTTAATTTTTAAAATGACAAATTATTTGACATTGACAGATAAGGTAGCGGTAGCGGAATCCAGCAGGTTTTGACTTATGACATTTGGTCCAGCGCTAACCGATGGATTCGGAAGTAGCGGAGCGGTAGCTGCTCCGTCTGCTGAACGCGCCCAATGATTGTCGTCCATCGCAACCAACATAAAAAATAATAATATCCCCGATATAAATTCATCAAGAATTTTCTGACGACATAAATAAATTATATCTGGCCAAAATATAAAACCACCAATATAGTTGGTGTATATTTAGTATATTTTAATGATTATAAAATCTTGGTAAAATATTATTTCACTACTTTCTTTAATAATAGTCCGAAGATTTTCAGAAAAGTAATATATAAAGAATTGTTTCTTTACATCCATAAAAAAGTGCTACAAACAATCTTACGTCATTGAGAGTTTTTTGCTTCATATTTGTCGCCAAAACTCAAAATTTAAATTTAATGCTATAGGTTTTGTATACTTCATCTAATTTACTTACCGTTGCACGTCATCGCGTCATAGCCCGTGAGGTCACATGATATCAACACGAAATATTTAGGCGGTAGGTGTTTTCTTTTTTAGAATCACTTTGCCGAGTAGACTGGCATTACAGCCACTAGCCACTAGACATATTTTATTATATATGCATAGAAATAATATTTAAAGATTTCTATTAATGTTAACTTAAAGAAATACACAATAATATGTTTCATTTATTTTGTATAAATTATAAAGCGTTTTTATGAAGAACATTTGTTCGGAACACACTGTAACTGTAATGGAACGAAGGCACACGAAGGTGATATGATTTTATGATTTTGGCATAAATTGGTAACGGTTGCGGTATTGACCCTTTTTTTACTTTATTATTTTGAACTTAAAAGAGAATACCTCTTGTTTTATATTTTTACCTATTTAATAAAATCTGTTCTTTTGAGAACAAAATTAGTGTGTTTTATTTCAAAAATGTCACGTAAGAATTCAAATAGTCGTTGTTAAGAGATGGTACCTTCTTTGATTTATTATTTTGAACAGGAACGTGATAATAACGGCCCCATTCTAACTTTGACTGGGGCGTAAAGTTAGAGTTAGAGAAGTATGTAAATGTATGTTTTGTATATTATTGTAGATGCTTAAAATATACATTCTTGTTTTAGCGTGTAGCTGGAGCTTTAAATTTACATACCTATTTCAACTGTGAGTTCTATTTCTCAGGCCGTAAAAACTAATACACTTCTATCACCGCCCAAAAAACGTACCAGGCCTAAGAAAGTTACCTTAAAACATGAACATTCAGAGTAAATATCTTAATATTTTGATATTCTTACCTCACAAATGCACGAACAACAAATCATACAATCGTAGAGACAATGCATGTTTATAACCAAAGGGTCGTATTTACTCTTCAAACAATTTAAAATAACAATATTTCCAACTTCTTACGGTACATATGATGGGTCAAAGACAAACAAACACACCAAGACCAAAAACTACCAAACGCGCATGTTTGGAGGTTTGGATGGAAACTAAATGGAATAATCGATCTCTATCTAATCACTATCGATCAGAAAACCGAAATTTAAATAAATCTGAAGAAAAAAGAAAAAAGCATTTGAAAATTTAGTTGTAACAAAACATTTCAAAGTAAATAAGTACCTAATGAAAAAAGTGTTGTTGTTGTTTAAGTATTCCATTTTACATCTTTATACGACGCATACAAGCGGCTCAAATTGTTTTTAAAAGATTATTTTTAACTCTTGTTTTGTTTCTATTTATTTAAATTATATATTAATTTGTTGTGTTGTATAATCAACTTTTGCAATAATTATGTGACCTATTTGATTTAAAATTAATTCAGGATTTTTTTATACTTTGGCAACTATGTCAACTTCGATCTCTGTCAATGATAATGACGTGCAACGGTTAGTAAATTAGATGGACCGTAGATTAGGATTAGGCAGTAGAAATAGTGAACTGCCAATGAAAGTGATAAATTTTATTGATCTCATGAGAATCGTAAAAAAATTGCAAAAATTGCACAAGGTTGATTGATATATTTAACAGCTTTATAGAAACTGACTTCATTTACGGCCAATGCAAAAATTGCATACGAAATCTGCACTCTTTACCTTAAAACACATTTTGATTTTTGTCCATAGGATACTCTGATCAAAAGATATCGAATTTTTACCGAGTTGATACGAAATCGCCGATCGCTTCAAGCGTTGTTTCTGGGAGAAAGGTTCGTTTTACAGAAAAATTGCTAATAAATATTTTTGTTCGAAATTATCTCAGCTAGCTACATTTCTTGTTTGAAACATTTATTCTACGGCTTACAAATTCTTGATAAATCGATGTTTTCCGTTTTTCCCTCCCTACGACGGGGGGTTTTAAGGGAAGCCCGGACATAGGAGTGGCAATTTTTTTTGCGTCTTCTTGGGATTCCAAAATTGATATTCTTAGCAAAATTTAGCTTTTTTTAGTGATTTTTACAGGGTTAGTGGTATTTTCGTCTCTGGCGACTGCGACTGGAATAAAACGAAATTTTTTTTATCTTACTCCAAAGGGAATTCGAGCACAATAAACCAATTGGCTACAATACGACAGGTGTAGCGCAGATAGTTTCCTAGAGAAGAAAAAAGTAACTTCGATCAAATATAGGCACGTTTAAAGGAGTTATTCAAAGCTAGCCTTGTCTTGGGATATATAGAGAAAACCTGAAGGAACATGTAAATGTAGGGCTTACACCAAAAATTAAAATATTACCGCTTTCAAAACATCACCTCCTTTCTCCTTTGGATAATGGAGATCATTATAAGTACATTTAAGAGCTTAAATTATTGTAAAAAAATAGCTTCACAAAACATAATTTGTCTATCAAACAGGCAAATCCACTAGAGAGTCTCCATTGCTTGGTTAAAAGTTTAGGAGATTCATTAGTGTCAACACAAATAGCTCTGTGCGCATTGACTAACAGCGAAGGATCATTATATTATATCTGATTTAATTCCATATAAAACCAGCACTTTAGGAAAGGAACATAGAATCCTCACTAATACAATAGATTCTTCTTCTTCTTTAGGTGCCGTGTCCGTATTCAGACGTTGGCCATCATCATGTTTACAATTTCGTGAAACCGTTTTCTGTCGGCTGCTGCGCGAAATAATTCTTCTACTGAAATACCACACCATTGTCTAATAATACGCAGCCATGAAAATTTCTTTCGACCAATCCATCTCTTTCCTTGCACTTTTCCTTGCATTATAAGGCAAAGTAAATGGTATGGGTTCTCTTATTATATGGCCGAACTATTCTGTTTTTCTTCTCTTGATGATGTTTGTGAGCAAGAGTTCTGAATTTAAGAATATTGTCGAGTAAATACTTATTGTTTATTTAAAAAATTCCATAATCAGCGTATCGTCTCTCCGGCTGAGGGCTGGTGTTAGCCAATTAAATTGTACGACTTTTTCGTCTGAGAATGTAGGGAGTATCGAATATCATATTATAAGAATATATACAATTGCGTAGATATAGTTAGTGTTAGTCAGTCGAATTACAGAAACAAACTGAATTAAATAAAACTTTAAGTCACATTTGTGTATTTTAATACAAAAGTAATTTTTTTGTAATAGAAATTTAATTTTGTATTTTTCGAACCAGGAGTCTCTTGCGAAAATTAACCGTAGGACATTCCTAACGTAATAAATATCTTCATTGGAAGTGTCGATCATTGGAAGTGTTAGGATCCGTCGATAGCACCACAATTCGAATGCTTCTAATTTGTTAAGCATTGTGGTTTTTAATGTCCATACCTCAAACCCATATAATAGCAAAGACCACACATAAAATTGCAGGTCCTTCTTGCGAATATATAGGTATCGGCATGTTTCAGTTGCATAAAATTGGTTTCCAGGTCATAAAAGCCTTACGTGGTATTTCGATCCTAGTTATTATCTCTTCATCAGAGTCACAATTTACATGTCAAAAGCTGCTGAGGTATTTAAAATGGTTTACGCGTTCTATCTCGTCTCCATGAAGAGAAAAGCAAACCTTGATCTATATTAATATTTTCTACCGCCATCCACTTTGGCTTTTCTACAAGTAAATTTTCTACAAGAACGGCTGTATCGTCAGCTTATCTGATGTTGATTACTTCTGCACCTAGTTTAACTCCCTCTAGCCTATCATCCAAAGAAACATTTGTTTCAAAGTTTAAAATAATTCCTGTAATTTCTACTAACTGCCAAATTTAAAATGTTATTTATGTCCCTGCGATGCTAATTACTGCCATAATGTGTAAGGAATTTGTAATTTTGGTTGATATCAACTGCAAATACTTTCTTCTAAGTTATTCAGTAATTAAGAAGCAATTAGAGTAATTCTTGTAGGTACAGAATATGTTTAAAAGCTTGATACATCCAGGGCCTTAATTAGTCTTTATTTGTTCTTCGGAGCGCCTAAACATATTCGAGTTACGATTATTTGTACCATATTGGATGTACTGTTACTGTTTTGTTATTGTTATTATTTATTGGTGGCTGTTCTTGTGATTTGCTGTTGGCAATTATTGTTATTTTCTGTTGTTGGCTATTGTTATATTTGACGCCGAATTTTGATCGCAAAATCGAGGAAATCGTTCAATGGAAACGTGGAAAAGCTCTAAAACTGTTAGAGAAGCAGATACTAATGAATATTATTAATTACCATCTTAATCAGGATAACAACGATTCTGTATCAAGTGTAATTAGGAAAGTGTCAGAAATGAGTGGTGTTTGCGAAAAGACTCTGTTTCGCATACGACAGGAATATTCATTACCTGGATTATAATCTCCAAAGAGCAGGCCCAAGAAACGAAAGGTTATTAATTCTCGTGACAAGATGTACGATGAAGGTGTCAGGGGCCAAATTCGTAGAATAGTTCATCAATTTTTTCATGACAACATACCACCAACAATAAACACCATAATAGCTGTTGTAAATGTCGAAAATACTTTGCCAAACTTTTCACGGGCCACGCTACATCGCTTGCTGAGTGATATGGATTTTGTGTTTATAAAAAGAGGCAGCAATTCAATTTTGATTGAAAAACCAGAAATCATCTCGTGGTGTCATCGTTATTTACGTGCAACTCGTAAATACCGTGCAGAAGGATACAACATAGTGTATTTGGATGATTCATGGGTAAATATCGGGCACAGTGTAAAAAAAGAATTGGTTGATAAAACAATTACATCTCATCGCGATGCTTTTGTTCGTGGTCTGGTAACAGGATTAAAAGCTCCAACAGCTCGTGGTGCACGGTTCGTTTTATTGCACGCAGGATCTACCAGTGGATTTGTTCATGGAGCAGAGCTTATGTTTTTGGCAAAGAAAAATACTCAGGACTACCACGACGAAATGGATGGACCGACCTTCGAAGATTGGTTCTAAAATAACTTAATGCTGAATTTGCCAGAAAAAACTGTTGTGGTAATGGACAATGCCTCCTATCACAGCAGAAAGCCAGAGCAAATTCCCAACAGTTCAACACTAAAAAAGATATTCAAGAATGGCTTCTGTCACCCTATCACTGTGAACTCAATCCTATCGAAATGGTTTGGAGTGAAGTGAAACGGTATATAGCTGGACGCAACGCGAATTTTAAAGAAGCTGAAATGCGAAATTTAATTACAGCGGCGTACCAGGTCATTACGCCAGAAAAATGGAAAAACTACGTACCTAAACCACGTAATAGCAACAAAAAAAATGTGGGAAATTATAATGGTGTACAATTACGATTACTTACACACGAAATTAAATACAATGACTTCTTTTATTTTCAATTTATTTATTAGTTTTATTTTCGGATATTTCTACGTTTTGTTACTGCCAACATATACAGTGCGGTTTTTAAAAGTCCTTTCCCCCTTAACTTTTGAACGGAACAATACATAAATAAAATGTTTCTTTTTATTTTAGTTTCATTTTATTCGATTTTATTTAAATCTATAAAAAAATGGTTTGCACCGCTAGCACATACTGTTGGATTAAAAACAAACTGCTTGTGTGACAGAAATAAAAGGCATTTCTTAATTTCTATTTTATTTTAATTTAACCCAAGTATGTTGTAGCAAATATTATTTATGTTTGAGAACCACTGAGAGAAGGAAGTCAGGCAGGGTCGTTAGTAGGCATTAGTAATTAAGCTACCCTCAAAACAAAAGATGGATTAGGCTAAGTAGTAAGAAGTGACGTTTATTTTAATACAATATTGAAAAGAAGTATGGCATCGATGTTGTGCATTTACCCTGTACAGAATAGTCACATTGAGACAATCTATAGATGTGCTTGTCTGTATGTGCAGGTGTCATGTTAAATCAATAAATCTACGGGTAATGATATTGTTGTTGTTTATATGTCATGTTCTCAATTGATATACGGATGTTTATTAAGTTATAGTAATTGCAATTGTAATTGTTTGGCGAACGGTCTCCATACGGTTGCAGAGACTGTCAGAATTAAATTTCCTCTATAATAGTCCTAGTCAATACTCTGGTTATTAAGATTAAAAAGGTATTTCTAAAAGCACCGTTGCTTGATGCAGGTGCAGGTTTATAAAAAGACTCTGGGGTACGATTGCCACCAGAACTTATTTAACAAGATGGAGAAATTAATTTTAATCAGGAGAATTTATAAGTATACAAACACTTTGACAAAATTAAATATACTGTTTGTCAACTTGAAGGTGCCAGTTCAATAGCTCTTCAAAAATGTATATACGCTTTTAATAATAGTCCTCTTATAAAAAATCAACTAGCATATTATTATATACAAAGTAATTTTGTTTGTGTCGCACATGCAATAAGAAAATTAGAAGCCAAATATCTTTTTTTAACTGAAAGCGTCGCTGTCGGTATACTTGATGATATTTCTAATAAAATATTATTTTCATGTAATGAATCTGACCAAATCAGCTGTCAGTCCAAGTTTGATATAATTTTAGAAAAACTGTTTTTCAAATACTTACAACATTCAAAATGATTGATTTCGAGAGCAATTGAGTTAAGACTACATATTATTTCCAAATTCGATTACCTACTTCTTGTGATGTTGAACAGTAGTGCACCTAGAATTTTCCTGAGGGGAGGGGGGGTTTCGTTGGGCACCGAAATTTTTTTAGGCTACCTCCATTATTTTGTGCCCTTAAAATTTGTAAGTAACAGTGTTGGATTAGTACCCTGGAGAGGGGGGTTTAACCCCCAAATCCCCCCCTGGGTGCGCCACTGATGTTGAAAGAAGTTTTTCATCCTATAAACTTATATTAACAAAGCAAGTATTACGTTGGAAAATTAGGATTTAGTTACGTATTGTTTTCATTTGAACAAAACACACTCAAATATTTTAATGGGGCTATGTAAATGAAAAATTGAAGTTTTTATTATCTTTTAAATTTGTGTCATCTGAAATATAATCATGTATACGTAACTTAAATGCTGGTAAGTAAAAATTTACATCTATGAAAAGAATAAGTACCGAAATAAGGGTATGTAGAGTACAAGGACGTGCATATAAATATATAATTTAAAGGCATATTTACATATATAAGTGATAGGTACATGCCTATTTTAAGATTTTTCTAGTACATATTTTCCAAGCTCTAGCCATCAGAAATTCGTTAACTCTGGTCGCTAATAAAGAACTGACTACGCCTCTGTATATGCATTGTTTTCTTTTATTGAAATATTATATAATATGAAACTTTTGAGATTTAACAGTTTAGAAGGTGCTAAAAAATTTAAGGAAGGCTCGTTCCATTTTTTATAAAGCTTAAACCTATTTATAAGAAAATAATTTTAGATGTTTTAAGAGAAATGCATTGCAAATCAAAAATAAATACATAAATCATTTTTTGTGAAGAAATCTTGTCGACTTATTTCGGTGGGGTTCCGAACCCCTACCAATACCTAAAGAGGGGTTCGATTGCAGCGCCCCTGTAGGAAAACAATAAACACTACTGCATTGAATTGAAAATGGCGATTTTGTCCAGGTTGAGTGCATTTCGTTTTCGATTACTACCGAGAGTGTTTCCCGACAACACGCCGTAGTGTCTACTTAAAGTGAAAATTTGTGAAAAATCGTGTAACATATTTGTAAAAATGAGCGAGCTACATCCAAATTTGGTGGAAAATGAATTAGAAGCAAAAAGTGGTATGCTTTTTCAAGATGACGTCGATCATCCGAATGAACACAGCACTGCGTGCGCATCCGATTCGACGACGAAAACAATCGAAGGTGAACTTCCGGCGAAAAAACGGAAAACGCGACGCGGGAAATCTAAACGCAGACATCCATATTTAAAAAATCCAAGAAAATCTAACAAATTGGTTAAACCGGAGGCTCCACATAACAGCAATCAGTTTTTACTTGAAGATCATGCTATAGTGGACGATTTGGTTAAAAATTTGATGTCTCCAAATACGTTAAGAACAAGGGATTCTAGTTTTAGTGTAGATTCGGAGGGAGATTTTTATTCTTCACCAGATGATGAACAGCAATTTTTAATTAAAGATTTTGATGACCAATACGAAAGTCTACAAGCCGAAAGACTTCAAGGCATGTCAAAATCTGACCTAATAGCCGAATATCTTGCACTTGAAAATAAACTGGAACAAGTAAGTTATTCATAAATTTTATCAATTATGTACTAAACCTGAGAATATCATAAGCGTTATCATATAATTAACAATAATATATTGTTGATCTACACGTTGCATTACATCTACAAGATGATATTATTAACAGTAGAGTTAATATGCCTTCAATTTTTGTGCCCCTTTGTGTAGGTTTCTTTTTATAATTTATTAAGTAGAATATCTCAAATTGTTACAAAAGATTTCTTCATTTCGAATAAAGTATTACGAAATTAAATTTATCAAACAATTTAAGCTATAAAAATTAGCTTAATTAATTTACCCTTTTGCCATTTGGGGGGTAAATATAACAACAATGAGACAATGAAAAACTGTTTTTACATCTCTTAAATAATTAAATAATTTGGTTCTCATAACATAACATTTTATTTTAATTAATTTCCTCAAAGGTTTAATTGATTTTTATGAAATAAACAGTTTATCTATTCTCATTTTTTGTTTTTTCTGTAATTTTAAAGTAAGCATTTTCTAGCATATCTTACTTTCAGATTATCTTATATTACTATGACCACATGTGGTTTACATAGACTATTTTCAACCCTCTTGAATCACTGCAGGTGGTAATTCTTGCATAACTTATATTCCCTTTATTTTTTAACTCTTATAGGTATTTCTTCAATTTCCTTTAAATTAATTCAATTAAAAATACAACCATTAAGCCCACTTAATTGTAATTTAATTATTTCAAAAGTTTATTCTAGAAACATTTTATTACCAGATAATAAATAGGAACAAATTACTTTTTTAATTAATAGTCAGATGTTCTATTTGGCAATATCTAAGTGTATTTACTATTTTATAAAAATATTTATACCTATATTTTTTAATCTATTTCTAAGATCATCCAAATTATCCTGTTTTGAGCGCCTAAAAATAGTATAGTGGAAGCAAATTAATTTTTTACAAAAAATTACATCTGTTTTGAAAAACTTTTTGAGGCATTAAATCCATTGTAGTAAGTAAAAAATTCACTGTAAAATGTCATATTTTTTGCTAAATAGAACTATGCATGTTTCACAAATACTTTCAGTTAAAATTTGTTTTTTAATTTTTCTCCAGATATATTCATATCTCATGTCTTTAAAAAAATCAGCTGGCATAGACGCTGAGAGATGGATGGAAAACTGTTCATTTGTTTAGCATAAAAATGCTGCCACTGGTTACAAATAATTCAAAACCTAAGCAAATTTCATAGGTACAAATTAAAATCTAATATGTATCTTAAAACAACTCAAAATACTAAAGAACTCGGGCTACATGTAGTTTTAACACACTTGTAAACTTGCTAAAAGTTATGTTAAAAAATTCAAGATTATCTGCATGAAAATTTGTGTATTTTGTCAATCATAGAACAGTACTGGTCTACAATTGTAGACCATGTGTCCACTGATGTTACAACATCTGGCTACGTTGCAGATATTTGATTCTATTGTTTTCAAAATTCAAGGTAACTTTTATTTATTACTATTTGGTACACTTGTAGTTATTGTGATATATTCTAGATAATACTATGTCTGATAATAAAAGAAGACGGGTGGAACGAAGCAACGACCTGGAAGTTTGATCTCAATGGTTTGAGGAGATATCAAGTGGGGAAGAAGACTGTGATGATGAGTCTGAAGATTGTTATGATGAGTCTAAAGATTGTGATGATGAGTCTGAAGATGATCTCGATGTGAATGTGAATTTTGCTGAAAGGAGTGATCACGAAACAGACTCTGAATTAGAAACATCGGAGCAAGAGGAATTGGCCGAAGATGAAGGAATGTCAGATGACTCTGATAAAGCACATTCTTCAAATTTTTACATAGGAAAAGACAGGGTGACTAAATGGAAAAAGAATAACTTATGCCTGGTACAAAAAGAAATGCATGCACTGTTGAAACTGAAATTGATTGCCTGAAGTTATTTTTGGATGAAACAGTTATTATAGTAATAACTGTCTCGACAAATATTTTTATTGAAAAGATACGGAGCAATTACCAAAGAAATCAAGATTGTAGACAAACTAATGAAACTGAAATTCGTGCATGTATTTGGATATTGTTATTGATTGGTATTCTTAGAAGTTCCAGAAAAAATTTACATAAAATATGGGATAATTATATATATACTATAGATGAAGATACTGAAGATGATAGAAAACCAGTAATGATCACTGATTATAACAATACCAAAATCGGCGTGGATATGGTAGATCAATTTTTTGTCAGAATTATAACGTCGCAAGAAATACACACTGTTAGCCAATGGTTGTGTTTTACAATTTATTGAATATTTCTGGCATAAACGCCCTCTGCATGTATAAGGCTAATTATCCCAAACAGAAAATAAAATGCAGTGACTTTCTTGAAAAGTGTGCTTGGGAATTAATCCAACCACAAATTGAAGTTAAATCAACAATTCCTCGGTTGCCAAGAGAAATGAGGAAGCGAGCTCAATCTCTGCTGGGCATAGAAAAAAATCCTCCTCAACTCCCTGCACGACCAATGAATTATGTCGGGCGTTGCCATGTTTGTCCACATGAAAGAAATCTGCAATGATTGTTTTACTGACTAAAAATGTGATGTTTTCTGCAGTCTCTAAATCATACAATTTTTTAACAGTACTTTTATTTTTGCCATTTTGGGTGATTTTGTTCTAAGTATTGTTAGGTACAACAATTCTTCTTTTGTCAACTTTACACTAAAGTTCTTATTAAAGCAAAATAATTTTAATGGTTAATAAAAATTTTAAAATGTATGGAGTAGTCTTTTTATTGTCTATAGAAAATGTCACACCGAGAGTGCAGTACGGCTAATATAGGAATGCACAATTGCCGGATTTCACGCCTTGTGCTTGGCGATACAAACAGGTCCAAGTGGTAGTCACAGAACCGTACCCAGATCTCTACGCCGGGCTCTGTTATTTATTATAAAATAATATATTGATAGAATAATTGCCTTCAAGTAGCCAAATAAGAGGCATGAATTTGAATAAAAAGACCTTGAGTTTTTAGCGAGAATTTTATTATAAAACTGTATACTTTATTAAACTAACAAATGTATTTTAAATTACATTTCTTGATAGCTATAAATATACTGGGTGGAACCTCCGGTAACTCGATTTCCGTGCACCCAGCCCAATATCCAAGAAAAACTTTTTCTTTTGTAAATATGTGAAAAATTATCAGGAACGGGAATATCGAAAAAGCTTTGCACATTTTTTAATCCCGGCGATGTTATTAAAAAAACAAGTTGCGCACTTGAACCACTGCGAAATTTTAACACCTACTATAAAAATTTTTTTTGTGGAAATCTGGAGTGCAGTTTTTGTCCTTGTTAAAACATAATGCAGTCTCGCATTTTTTACACAAAACATAAGTTTACCTAGTTCCTTGGCATAGCAACCTGGTAGTTTTCAGCGAAACCTTGTTGTTATTCCATATGGGATAATGGTTTTCCTTGCCCACACTTGACCAGATGAGCAGGTATAAGGTTTATAGTGTAAGTTATTTAACATTAAATTATATTTATACTTTATTAAACTAACAAATATATTTTAAATTAGATTTCTTGATAGCTATAAATATACAGGGTGGAACCTCTGGGAACTCGATTTCCGTGCACCCAGTCCAATATCCGAAAAGCCCATACTCTGATTGGACTGATAAATGCATTTTATTGGTTATACAGTGTAAAATAATCGAGGTTACTCACAGATATTCAATTAATTATACTAAAGTCGTCCTCTACATCCGAGATGTCGGATTCGCTTTCGCTACTCTCCCCTGTGTTCGCGTGTATTATCAATTGGTCTACGTCATCTTGCAGGTTGTCCGCAGTCCACATCTCAGTTTCCGTTTTCTCACCAACATGAGTGACATGATTGCGCCAATTTTGCTCTGTGACGCGTGCGAAACCGTCGTCGATCAACTGTCGTACCTCGTCGTTTTTAAAAGTGGTATTATGGGTACCTACATATCGCTTAACTTGGTTCCACACCATTTCTATAGGATTCAATTCGCAGTGATATGGAGGAAGCCTTAAAATATAAACATTATGTTGTGAAGCATACTCATCAAGATGATACTTATCGTATTGATCTTTAAAAGCACGCGCTGCTTCTAATAGCTCGGATTTCAAATAACACTCCTCGAAAAAAATGTCTTTTTCCACTAGCCATTCCTTGATTGCAGCTTTATTCCAGGAATTGTTAGGGAATCTCTCTTTAAGGGAGTGGTACGATGCATTGTCCATTACAATGACATTCCTGCGACCATTATTTGGTAAATTTGATATTAATGTCTCCTTAAACCACGACTCAAAATATGCGGCATCCATTTCATCGTGATAGTCGCCATCATTTTCTTTGCCAGAAAAACACGCTGTGTGCCAGGAAGGAAACCTCCTGAAAAACCTGCATGCAATAAAACATATCGTGGACCTCGTTTAGTAGGTGCTTTTAATCCAGTACTTAAACCTTTGAGAAAAGCATCACGACTGTTTTGTATCGTAGTATCGCACCATTCGTAATTTATAGATTGGCCAACATTAACCCACGATTCGTCCAAATATATGATATTGCAATGGTCTTTTCGCAAACGTCGTATAGTTCTCAAATAATTATGGCGCCAATGAATAATATCCTCTCGCTCCACCATGATGCTTCTTCGGCCACGTTTCTTATAAACAAATCCAATATCTTTCAGAAGTCTGTATAAAGTAGAAAGAGACAACGGCTGTATATTCTCATTACCTTGTATGAAGTTATCTTCTTCTTCAAGTGCCGTCTCCATCAATGGAGGTTAGCGGTTATGGTGGCAAACGTTTGTCTATCTTCAGCTGTTCTTAAGAGTTCCTCAAATCCAAGTCCTGTCCAGTTTCTGATATTACGTAACCAGGACAATTTTTTTCTTCCAATTCCTCGCTTTCCTTCTATTTTGCCTTTTATTATCAACTGAGGGATGTAGTATTTCTCGTTGCGCAACAAATGCCCTAAATAACTGGTTTTTCTTCTTTTGACTGTTCTCAATAGTTCTTTTTCTAAATTGAGTCTCGCTAGTACTTCTTCATTTGTTTTTCGTGCCGTCCAAGGAATTTTTAAAATTCTACGGTACACCCACATTTCAAATGCCTCGATTCTATTCAGGCTCTTTATTTTTAAAGTCCATGTTTCGACTCCGTAGAGAAGAACAGACCAGATAAAACATTTTACAAGTTTTAATCTCAATTTAATATTTATATGTGTATCGCAGAATAGAACGCGCATCTTAAAGAAACTATCCCTAGCTTGAGCAATTCTCGCTTTAATTTCTTGTTCTGGGTCCAGCTTGCAATTAATCCAACAGCCAAGGTATTTGTATTGGTTTACCTGTTCTAAAATATTCCCATTTATTTTTATAGGTAAGGGGATATTCTGTTTTCTTTGGATCACCATTACTTTTGTTTTTTTTTCGTTGATCTTCATTCCAAACTCTCGACAAGCATCCTTAAGGTGGTCTATAACCCTCTGTAAGTTTGTGTCTGTATCAGCCAGTAGGACAGTGTCATCTGCATATCTTATGCTAGATATTGGTTCTCCATTAATTTTTATTCCTGTGGAAAGGTTTTCCAAGGCTTGCTCGAATAGTAGTTCCGAGTAAAGATTGAACAGCATAGGGGACAGTATGCATCCTTGCCTTACTCCTTTATTTATACTAATATTTCTAGATGTATGATCGTCGATCCTAATCTTGGCACTCTGCCTCCAATATAAGTTCTTAATTAGTCGGAGATCTTTGCTATCCAAGTTGATGCTCTGCAAGGAATTTAACATTTTATTATGGTTTACGCGATCAAATGCCTTTTCAAAGTCTACAAAACATAGAAAGACATCCTTTTGTTGGTCGTAACACTTCTGCAGCAGTACTTGTAATGAAAACAAGGCCTCTCTGGTCCCCATTCCGGCTCTGAATCCAAATTGATCGTATCCAACTTCTTTTTCACACCTTTTGTATACCCTATTGTGAAGTATTTTTAATAGAATTTTAAGCATTTGGCTCATAAGACTTATTAATCTAAAATCTGCGCATCGCCTGGAGTTAGCTTGTTTTGGAATGGGAATAAAAATAGATTCTAACCATTCCTCTGGTATTTCCCCAGTATCGTAGATTGTATTAAACAAAATTACTAACAAATCAATGTTATTACTTTCGATCAATTTAAGTATTTCAGGATAAACTTCATCAGGTCCAGGGCTTTTATTGGTCTTTAATTGTTTAATGGCATATTCCACTTCGACTTTTAGAATTGGTGGGCTTTCAGTGACATTATTTATTGTAATGTCTATTCTTTCATCTCGGAACAGCTGTTGTATAAATTTTTCCCATTCTTCTATTTTATCTTTGGTGTTATGAATTAACTCTCCGTTGTTATTTACCAGTGAGCAATGTTGTTTTTTGTGGATGAATGAAAATTCTTTCACCTTCTTGTACATATTAAAGTAATCATGTCTATGTTCTAATTCTTCTATTTCTTTACATTTTTCTTCGAGCCATTTCTCTTTTGATTCTTTTATTTTCCTTCTTATTTCTGTATTTAATCGTTTGTAATCGCTTGTGTTCTTATTTTTGTATTTCCTCCTTTCGTCTATCATCTTTAGAATAGCTGGTGTCATCCAGTCTTTTTTTGCCATTAATCGTGTATTTGGAATTTCTTCCCTTGCAGAATTGACGAGGATGGATTTTATTTGTTGCCAAGTTGTGTTTATATTTTGGATATTTATTTGGGTTCGGTCTATTTCTGAGAGTTTTTCATTTAGTTTTACAGTGGTTTTATCTTTAATCTGTACATCTTTTAGTAGTTCCATATTAGATTTGTTCTTCGGCTTTGCATTTTTTATTACTTTAATTCTTGTGCGAATATTTGCTACTACAGGGTTGTGGTCGGAATTTGCATCAGCACTAGGATATGTTTTTGTACTTGTAATGGAGTTACGAAATCGTTGGTTGATTAAAACATAATCTATTTGATTTCTTATTATTCTTTCTTTTGTGTGTAGCGGGGAAGTCCAGGTGTATAACCTGCGTTGAGGTAACTTAAACCAAGTGTTTGTTGCTATCATATTGTGTTGCTGGCAAAACTCTAATAGTCTCTCTCCTCTTTCATTTCGTTCTCCTAGTCCGTATTCTCCTACGATATTTTGGAATTTCCCTCTTCCTATTTTAGCATTAAAATCTCCTAGGACGATGTTAATATCTTCTTTCTTTGTCAATTTCATGAGCTTTTGTAGATCTTCATACCATTCTTCTAGTATGTCATCTGACTTATCTGCGGTTGGTGCATAGACCTGAATAATATTCACATTAAAATATGAAGTTATGTATATGCTTTAAGAATGGCGGCAAATTTTTCACAAAAATTCACAATGAACAATTCTCCGTAGAATACTTCTTACACCCTCGTCATATGTGAATATTCTAGAATTTGATTGACACACTCGTTTTTTACGTTTTTTTGGCGATTTCAATGTTCCACTCTTTTCTTTTTCTTTTTTGAAATTGTAAATAAATGCTTCTTTCGCTAACACCAGTCATCAACGAAGTACGTCTTACAGCAGCACTTACATTAAGTTGTTCCGTATTTTGTAAAAAACACAACACATTTAACACTACGAGTTTAGCGCAACCGTTAAATAATTCGCCGGATTTAAACTTATGGGACTCCATGCTCTCTGTTGAAACTCAGACTAAATTTTGAAGTGTAGTTTCGTTTTCCAAAAGCACTTTCAACCTAAGGATGGGTAGGGGGTGAAATAGGGAAAGCTTGGAGTTTATCAAATACTAATTATGACAAACAAGTTTATGGCCATATTTAGGTGATTATGTTAATGATGGTAATTTGTAGCAGAAGTTTTACAAAAGAAATGAAGACCTATTTATATAAACAACATAACTGTATTTTTAATATTTTACATACAATAGAAAAAATCTAATTTCTATGAAAGAATTGGAAATTTGAATATTATATATAATATCTATAAATTATATCATTTCCAAGTTTCCAAATTCTTTCCTAGAAATTATGTAGGTTTTTTCTATTTTATGTAAAACATTAAAACTACAGTTATTGTATGTTGTTCTTGTAAAGAGGTGTTCAAATGTTACTCTTATGAATATGATTCAATTGTATATCTCATGTTGACGTTTTATATGCAAAATTCATAGTTTTCGTTGTCAATAACTCATCAATGCCTTTTTATTCTACTGTATACGTATACATGATATAAAATATTTTACTCGTACTGCCGGCAGATGCATTTTATTCAAGCCGGTCCTGTGAGACAATGAGCAATCAACAGCTGGAGAAAACCGACAACCCTGCGCGTTTATTCTCCATAAGAAAAGCATTGCCGTATCTTACCCGTACTGCACTCTCAGTGTGACATTTTCTATAGTAAAGAAATAAGTAAACCTTTTGTTATAAAAACTGGTCAGTATCATTAACAATAATTCAACATATACCTAATGCAGTAGTATTATTGAAACTATGAAACTTTTATGTTTAATAATATAAATAAAATGGTCTACGATCGTAGACCGTGTGACCAACCGTGTCTCAGTTTACCACGTGCCTAACGGAGGGTTAAATGGTTATTGGGGACCATATTTGTCATAAACTTAGTTTTGGTCAAGTTCATTCTGAGGCCCACCTTTGAACATGCAATGTCCAATTCAGTTAACATATCTGTGCTTTCTCCCAAATTATCTGTGATAAAGACAATGTCATCTGCGAAACGGAGATGGTTAAGTTTTTCGCCGTCTATTGTTATTCCTCTGTGGTCCCAATTGACCATCTTAAAGGCATACTCAAATGTCGTTATGAATAATTTAATCCTATATAATTTAGCAAATTATATAGGATTAATATAGAATTTTCTAGAGATCAGTATTAAATTTCATCGTCAAATTATGGTGCCGAATATTTATTACAGCCTTTGAATGATTTAGAGCATTTCTTGGCATTGAAACATGTGCAGAACCTGGAACCTTAATTAAAAAAAAGCATGAAACCTGTTTAATTTTTGTATTGTAAAATATCAATACAGTAATACCTCTCTTAACCGAAACAATCGTTATCCGACACGGCTGACAGTTTCAATAATTTCCTCAATAAAAAGTAAATTTTTATCGCAAAACGTAAACAATTCCATTAATTTGTCAACATCGTCAAGATTGGTTTCACATAAGTAAAGAATGCAATTAAATACTCAACACATGTATTTTATTAGGTAGTGTTGTTATTTAATATGTTTGTATTCCTTATCAATGACTTCATGCTATGACACATTTCGTGCAGGTTACTGTATCTCATTCTTAAGTCTGTTGTTTGGTGCCGTATTTGTTTTTGTGTGGTATTTTATTTTTTTTTATATTTTAATTTATATCACCTGTTGTGTGAAAATGTCAAACAAACGAAAATGTTTTGTGATTGCGATTGAACAGAAATTAGAGGCTATCTGCCGAAGCGTTCAAAATGGACAGATTTTACGGAAAGTTGCAGCAGATTTTGGCGTTGGCGTTTCTACAGTTTCCGAAGGGGTTAAAATGAAAAGCAAATTTGAGGAACATACTTCGAAAATGCCAAACAAGAAAACAGTGAAACTAAGTCAGAATGAGAAGGTAAATGAAGCTGTCTGTTTGTGGTTCACACAACAAAGATCCAAAGGAATAGCATTATCTGGACCAATAATTCAAGAGAAAGCAAAAATGTTACCCGAGGTGATGGGCGATGAAGGTGAAGGATTTAAAGCAAGTTCAGGTTGGCTAGACAAAAAGCAATCTGCTGACCACGATGCAGTAAACATTTTTAAAACTGAAATGGATGAGTTATTGGCGAACTACACTAAAGATCAAATGTACAACGCAGATGAGACTGGATTAAATTTCAAAATTCTATCCAAAAAAAATCACTTGCATCAAAACATGAACAAAACGAATAACCAAACAAATATTTTGTAGCAATTCAGCAGAAACTCACAGATTGAGGTCTATGTGTGTGGAGAAATCAAAAAAACCAAGGGCTCTAAAAGATATTTCCGAAAAAGAACTTATGGATGTCGACCACTTTATTTTTAGAATGGTTCGAAAATAAATTCTTCCCAAGTGTAAAATCCTTTTTAAAATCAAAAAATATTCCCATCAAAGCATTGTTGCTTATTGACAATGCGTCAACTTACCCTCAAAATCTACAAAATGGTGACATAATTGTCAGATTTTTCACGAGATTAATTCAGCCGTTAGAGCAGGGAGTAATAGAGACATTCAAGGGACATTATAGAGGAGCATTCTTAAGGCATCTGTTATTACAGGAGACGAATGAATCCAAAAGTGTTCCTGAAATTCTCAAATCTTTAACAATGAAACATGTTGTTTATTGGTGCGCTGAGTCGTGGTTCTAAGTCATGGCTATTCTGATCTAAGATCAGAATAGCCATGATGATTGCCAACCTCCGTCGCGGAGATGGCACGTGAAGAAGAAGAAGAAGAGTCGTGGTTGAAGATCAAATCTTCAACTTTGGAAAAATGCTGGGACAAACTTTTTGATGGGATTTTGATTGACAATCCTGAAGAAGAAAATGTTAAAGAAACGACAGAAGAAATTGAACCTGTAATAAAAAATTTGCCAGGATGTGACGAAATTAACCAAGAAGAGATACGTGAGTGGTTAGCAGCCGATGACTCATAAAGTGAATTCATCGACCAGGACATCATTGATATGGTTCTTCATCCAGACAACCTGAGCGTATCAGACGACGAAGATAACGACCCAACAGACAACAGGCAGCACGAGACCGCCGGCGAGATTTTCAATGCCTTAGAAGTAAGGATTCTATACAGTAGGCCCAATTAGTTAGGGACACGACTAGGTTCTTAATTTTTGTTGTCATTGTATAAAGTTTTGTCCTTTTCAGATTGCTTTACGTTTCGTCGCACAATCGAATGAGGCAAAACCTCATGACGTTCTGCAAATGAAACGATGGAGAGATATAGTTGCAAAACATCGTTGTCAAAGGAAAACGCAAAAGAAAATAAAAGATTTCTTTAAAAAAACATGTTAAATTTTTTCATTTTTCTTAATTTCATTATTTTATTCTGTATTTACTTTTTTTTAAACCAACTTTGACCAAGAATACTTAATTTGATACAAGAAGAATACAAAAACGATTATGAAAAAATGGAAGTTTGAAATTAGTATTCAACCTAAAAAACAGGTATAAATGTGAAATAACTAACATGGTAAACAATAAGTACCTATTATTTATTATATTTGATAAGATGACTACAGTATTATACAGTAAGTATATTCTAATCATTAGTGCTGCGCTTCATTTATACCTTGTGATTTCTGTCTGATTAAAGTCATTGTTAAATAATTGTCAAATTACAGTAGGATTCATTCATGCATGGACATTATGATCTAGTAGACACATGAAACTTTTAAAGGTAATTAAAAGTACCATGCCAATTGGAGTGGAATTCACGCTATTTCTGTCTCTTATAGTTAATATTACAAAATTAGCGAGAGATCTTAACATAGATAGTAACATGATGGATGGAAGAACAACGAGTCAGGTTGATCACATCTTAATAGATTCAAGGCATGGAACAGACGTAATAAACTGCAGAAGTTATAGAGTCGCAAACATAGACTCAGATCATTGCCTAGTGATCTCAACATTGAATAGATTTTCAAACTCCAGTAAAGAAAACAAAATGGAATATGCAAAAGCTGAGAGATGCAACAATTGCAGAACATTACTCGGAAACGTTACTCGGTTCATCAGGAAACCCGATCGTATCCTGATGAACGGTGTTACCAACCTCAGGAAAGCCAATGCCAATAAGGAAAGGAATGCCAATAAGTCTAATGTCATAGACATTAGATAAACTGCTTGACAGGTATACGGAAACGTCAATAAACGTATTTTAACCTTTAATTGTGGCTTATTCCCATTTAAATAGTAATTAATTTAAAATGCCACAAGAAAATAGCTTCAGAAAAATATTTTTATACAAAAGATATTTTTATCATCTGTAAATCTTCTGTGAAGATCTTCTTGTTTTGAAGTCATTAACAAAATTTCAACTTCTGACTTTAAATTGAATAATCTTGCAAGCATATTTCCTTTGGATAACCACCGGACTTCTGTGTGAAACAGGAGGGTTTCCTAATCACTATTCAGTTCTTGACATAGTGCCTGAAAGAGCCTAGTGTTTAATGCGCTGGATTTGATGTGGTTAACTATTTTAATTGCTAAGTTTAATGTGACGTTGAGAGGTTCAGGTAAATCCATAAATTCCATAAATCCAGATCGACATCCTGTCATGGCTTGGGCCCCATCAGTACATATGCCAATTACTTTCTCCCATGGAAGTTCATTGATTACTAAAAAATCTTCAAGAGCAGAAAATATGTCAATGGCTTTAGTTGTTGTTTCAAGAGATGTTGAAAACAATATTTCCTCCAGGAACCGTTTTCTGTCAATAAATCGACAGTAAAACAATAACTGTGCATGATTTGAAATATCAGTTATTTCGTCACAATGCAAAGAAAAAAACGGTGAACCTTTTAATTTTTGCAATAGTTGATTTTTCAAATCCAGAGCCATCTCATCAATTCTACGTTTTACTGTGTCGTTTGAGAGAATTTTTTTTTACTTTCTTACAACTGTCTTCAATAAGTACGGTACTACTCACTAAGCAGTAAGTAAACAAGGTTTAATTAGTGACTCACCAATAGTATGTGGTTTCTTGTCTTTAACTATCAAAAGTGCTATTTTGTATGATGCTTCCACAGCTTTCTCATTTTCAACACGAAAATTTACAGTAGTCAAGTTTCATACTTGATATAATCGTCTGAATACAATCTTTTCTTTGGAAGTGACTTAGCCATTTTCAAAACTGTTACACAACACTATTAAATAATTCACAAACAATCACTCTGTTATTAAATAACGATTACATTAATTGCTACAAACAGCACACAGACGCTGTCGACTGAGACTGACGCGTGAGACGGAGTCACTGAACTGGAGCCAGGAGTGCTTGCATTACAGTGTTGGTAAATATACTTTGCGCTCCTACGATGTTGCCATACACAAGACTGTCGTATTTAACTCAGGTTGTGTGTTTGAGTAAAACGACTTTAATCACGTTTAAATAAAGAAATATTTCTAAACAAAATAAAAATACGAAATACAAAATATTTTGTTTTTTAACAAAATATATATTTTTTAATTTTTATTTTTTTTCTTTGTACCCTCACGCCTCCCCTGAAATTCTCTCACGCTCCCCCAGGGGGGCGCGCCCCCCAGGTTGAGAACCACTGCTGTAGCGGATGTTCGAGTATTCAGAGTAGCCTCATTTAATAGTCTTCTAACGGTTCGCTCACTAACATTTACGTTTCTGAGATGTTCAACTGTTTCTAACCTCTATAACAGTTGAATGATGATTTCTTAGTTCTATAGACACTATAAAACGGTCCTCCCGATGAGTAGTTTTTCTCTGGGAACCTGTTCCAGGACGTTGGGTGTAAACTCCTGTCTCTTAAAAACGAGTAAAGACACGTTGCACTGTACTGCGTGAAACGCCGTATCTGTCAGCTCCGTAAATTTGACTTCTTCCGTCCTGAATAAGAGCAATAATAGATGCAACAATTTCTGCAATTAAAAACATCTTAAAATTGCCAATAATTGACACAATCGCGATAATAACTAATAATAAACTAATAATAAAAATAATAACACTTTTGACATTAATTAATAGAAATGACAGTAAAAACAATTGAAATTTGCAAAACCTCCTTGTATCACTAAAGTAAGTGTAAATTGAAAACTTCAACATTTTTGATATTTTCTAAAAATATCTGAAAAATTCATTATGATTTTCTATCAATGATCTGAAAGGATTATTGTTTTTATTTTTGCTACACTTTTCTTTTTTCCATGCATAACATCTGGTTAATACACTCGCGATCATAAAATCCAGGTCACCTTGAAAATCACCGATATTTCATTTTTAACGAGCTTTACCGTAAATAATTAGACAAATACATTACACAAATACAAACTAATGCATATTTCTGAGGATTGTTGCGGTTTCCTTTGTAACAAAAACTTCCCAAAATGGACGCTATCTGTAACTCCGCTTGTTTTAAATGTCTCGTTTGTACTTCGACTTTCTGTTCAAATGCAACGGACAAACGTTTATTATAGCCACCATTAGTGTTTATTACTGCCATTATTAGTGTTTATTTTTTGACAAAAGTGCCTTTGACTGTTGTTGAAACGGCACAAATTGTTGCACTTGTGGAAGACGGTCACACTCAACGGCAAGTCGCAAGAACTGTTGGCGTAAGCCTTTCTACGGTTCAACGAGTGCTTCAATGCTTTCAGGAGGCAAGTTTGCTAACCAGGCGACCTGGCTCTGGACGAAGAAGAACGACCAAGGCACTAGATGACCGTTTCCTTGTGTTTCAGGCTTTACGAAACCGGACCTCAACGGCGGTTATGCATCAAAATCGTCTAGAGAAAGTACGAAATCGCAATTTTAGTGCTGCAACAGTCAGAAGAAGACTTCGTTCTTCTTGACTATCTTCTCGGGTAATGGCTAGAGGACCGCCACTTCGCCGGGTGCCTCGAGTTGCACGACTAGCTTTTGCTCGACAATACGCGCATTTGGGAATTAACGATTGTAGCAAAGTGTTATTCTCAGATGAATCCCGTTTCTGCCTAACTGGATCCGATGGACGTGTAAGAGTTTGGAGGAGAACCGGTGAACGATTTTCACAAGCTTGCATTGCTCCAGGAATGCCATTTGGTGGAGGCTTGGTCATGGCTTGGGGAGGTATATCTTCCGACTTCCACACCGATCTTCCGACTTCCGATCTTCCTACATCGAAAATGGGTCCCTAACTGCACGAAGGTACATTACGGAGATTCCGGAAGAACATGTTATGCCCAACATTGGAGAAAACGCCGTTTTATGCAGGACAACGTGCGACCGCACGTTGCCAGTATCAGTATGTAATACTTGGACGAAGTTGGAATTACGAGGGTACCTTGGCCAGCTAGGTCTCCGGACCTGAATCCCATCGAACATCTCTGGGACGATTTGAAAAAAGGTATTCAAACCCATACACCTCCTCCTAACAACGCACAGGAGCTTAAGGATATGTTAGTGAGAGAGTGGAATAACATACCACAACATGTAATCCGGAGAAAAATTGAGAGTATGCCCCGGCGTCTGCAAGAGGTTATAAGAGCAAGGGGAGGCAATACACGATATTGGTCATTGAAATTTCACTGATTTTTTACCACGTTCTGTATTTTCCATTTTTTTTTTTTCGTATGTCTGTTTTATCAACAATTTGATTTGTTTTCTGTTTTTTTTTCAATAAAAACAATAAAAAACCATTTTTTTTTCTTTCAAAACAAACATTGATGACAAATAAAAAATACATTAGCCAAAAAAAGGTTATTACTGCACCAGAGGCAAAAATATTTAAGAAACTTGACATTTTCAAGATGACCCGGATTTTATGATCGCGAGTGTATATGAGTAATATCTTTATTATATTAATTTATTTTTTTAATAATTTTTAGTTAACAAAAAGTCAACAGAAAGAAGAAGACGATTCGGAAGATTCTAGACCTGATCTTAAACAAGAAATAGAAAGACTCACCATGGAAAATGAACGTTTAAGGCGGGAGAATGATCTACTAAGAAATAAAGTGAACATAGAGTCTGACTCGGAGGACTCAGAAACTGATTCCAGTGATTCGTGTAGCAGTTCGTCGACATCCAGCAGCAACAGCTCCAGGAGTTCCAGCAGGTCTCGAAGCCCAATAACCAATATTGACTATAAGAAAACAAACGGCCTTCCCAAGGAAGAGCCAGTGCCGTAGGTTTTTATATTACAAAACAATTCCCAGTGTTAATTTTGCTCATATTAAGACTTTATCTCTACGTTCAGCTCTTCCACATATGTTTTATGAAATGTTTTATCTAAAAACTAATATAAATAATTGTTTTCTAAAAAAAAAGTAATGTCCATAATTTCAAAAATCAATTTTTGTTCACTGCCAAATTTTTACACTAGAATTGCTAGTATACCTTGAAAAAGGGAATAGTAAATTTGTTTTGTTTTAATACTAGGAATATTCCAAATATATGTCCATATAATCTTAAATTTCCAATGTGTATAAGCACATAAGGTCAAATAAAGCAGACCAGCCTTGGACAATGTGGAAACCAGGATATCAAAAGTAAAACATGCATCACAAGTCCTATGTAATTTTCCGACCTCTCTACGATTGTGTCTACTTAGATTATCTGATTAAAAAAACTTTCAGGAAGTTTACAATTACCACAGCTCAGAACGCGAAGATCTGAACATATAAGATTTAACAAAGCATTAAATATCATGCTTTCAAATGAAACGCACATACATCTTATATTTTGGCAACAACGCTACATCACTTCATTAGTAGTGTATGGTTTTCATTCGGGGCAATTATGCAGTTGAGTTCAGAACAATATATCTTTGACTAAGAATGGTATTATATGTTGAGAAAAGAGCCTTTATAATCAAAAGTATTCCGATTGTTTAGCGTTTTCTTTTGAAAATCAATCTAAATACTGCTTAGATGACAGAAGTACAAGTTCTGTACCTAAAGATGGTTTAGAAAGAAATGTTTAAACAATTTAGGACACTGTTGAAATTGAGTGGCTCAGAACCAGAGGTGACTATACAACAAATTCACTTTTTTGAGATAATTGAGGGTAAAGTTAATCGGTTATATAAATTTCTAAACAAAGTAACATAACTCCATTTTGGGGTTTTTGTATAGGAGAAACTAAAATAATTCAGGTAGAATAAAGCAAAAAAAAATATTTCAAAATTAGATTTATTTTTAAAGAAAAAAGGAAAAAAAATGTATAGGCGTTTTTCGCACTAACAAAACTGAAATATATTTTGAACCGGAAAAAAAAGTATTACTCCGTCTCTTTCTCTTCTTCTTGAATCTGTGCCAGACCTGTATCCATCTCATTGGTACACTTGAGAGTTTTAAAATAGTCGTGGTGGATAGGAGGCACGTACTTCAACAATGATACTAGATCTTTCTTTTTCTCTACCCTCTTCCTTCTTCTTCTTCTTCATGTGCCTTGTCCGTTCCTGTCCGTTCCGAACGTTGGCAATCAACATGGCTATTCTGTTTACGGCAGATCTGAATAGTTCAGCAGATGACAATCCGAACCATTGCCTTAAGTTTTGGAGCCACGAGTGTCTTCTCCTCCCTGGACCCCTTCTGCTGTCTATTTTCCCTTGAACGATCAGTTGTAGTACTCTATATTTATTATGTCTCATAACGTGACCCAAGTATTCCAACTTTCTTTTCTTTATACTTATTCCTACCTCTCTCTCTTTACCTATCCGGCGTAGTACCTCTTCGTTGGTCACGTGCCCAGTCCAGGATATACGTAATATACGTCGGTAAGCCCACATTTCGAAGGTCTCTACTTTTTTCATCAATGTTGCGGTCATTGTCCACGCCTCCATTCCATACAACAAAACCGGGAATACATAACATTTCAGAAGTCGAATTTTGTACGTATTTCGAAGTACGTATTTCCTTCGCTTGATCCCAGTTTGAGTTAACTGTTGTTCCCAAGTAGATGTACGAATCCACGTGTTCAATTCTTTCATTGTCTAATATCAGTTGCTGTGGTGGTTGTTGGGATTTGCTTACTAACATCCATTTGGTTTTTGTGATATTTAGTCTGAGTCCGTATTGTGCACTTGTTTTTTGTATCTTACTCATTAGGCAACTCAGTTCCTCCATGCTACTTGCTAGAATCACAGTGTCATCAGCATACCTTATGTTATTAATTATTTCTCCATTTATCTTTATGCCTTCTGTGCTTTCCTCCAGCGCTGTCTTAAATACTTCTTCTGAGTAGGTATATATTAAAGACAATAGGAGACAAGATACAGCCCTGTCGTACCCCTTTCTTGATCTCAATTTTATTGGTCAATGTAGATCCTACTTTCACTTTAGCTGTTTGGCCCCAATAGAGACTCGCTATTGTTCGAATGTCTCTGTAGTCGACTCCGATCTTATGGAGAACTTCAATTATCTTCCTCTTTCTTCGGGAAATAATAAATCTAACTTCATCTATGGATTTGTTGAAGGACGGCCACGTATCTTTTTCGTGAAGTCTACTTCAGAAAAATAACTATCAGTGTTATAGTTATATTTAAAATACATTTTTCTCGGCTCAGATTGTCGTAACTGAATCCAGGATATTTTTAGCCATTCTACTTTTTTTCTCCTGTAATTGCTTTCTTTCTATTTACAATGTCGTGCTCCAATTTTCTGGTACTGAAAAAATCATTTTTTTCCATTTTATGAATACAAAATTTAGGCTCCTTTTTCTTTCAGATGTTTATTACGTTTATCCAGTCGTCTGGCATTTTCGTGATATTTTTTTTTCTTGTCAATGACACCAAAATTTTGATCACAAGTTTAAAAACTGTGTCCAGACACAAAAAATTTTAGATTTATTTCCTTTACATTGCTTCTTTGCATTTCATTAAGAAGACCTAAAACGACTTTTATATTCCTGTTCTGCCCACCACAACTATCCGAATGTAAATTTAGGATGTATGTTGTTTCAGGCAAATAAAAAATATAGTTGATCAAACATGACACAATCTCCTGAGCACCACGCGAAGCAACACTTTCGTTCCATACAAACATATGCCCAATGTTTTCAACTTCATTATGTACACACAAATTGAAAACCCACATCTGTCATTTGTAATGGTTCTCTGTAGATCAAAAACTGCAACATGTTTTTCTTCTCTTTTTGCTGTTTCAGTTTCTTTCTTCTTTAATTGCTTCACAACTTCTGCTTTTTTTTTGGTGTAGCTTCCTTTCCACTTCAATTTTAGTTTTCTCTTCCCCTTTATTTAATGTTTTGAGCAGAGTTTTAAAATAGTCGCATTTTTGACATGTGTCCTTTTGTGGCCCTTGAAACGATAGATTAAAAGAAGAATTAAAAGTATCTCTAAAGACAAAAAGAGACAATGGCTTCTTTTCCACAACTTCACAAGATTTTTTATATTCAGTATACATTAAGGACATGTTTAAATTTGGAGGCAAATATTTTTTGCTTGTGTGATGCATACAATAATGTGATTCATATACTGGAAATTTGTTAATAAACTCCATTAGGTACTCTGCATCACCTCTATTTCTCTTATTATGTGGTGCATGTTTATCACATTTATCCGAAATGGGAGTTCCCGTATATGCTTTTCTGTTTAGAGCATTTGTTATTTTGCCATCGCTAACATCTAAGACGTTTTTTAAAAATTCTTCACATACTTTGTGGTCATTTCCATTTTCATCTTGTAATCTGTAACTCTTCGTCTTCTGTTTTCTAGATGTTTCCTTCTTTGTATATTTTCTTTTTGCAGGTTCAACACTAATTTGACCAGAAAGAAAAGCATCTTTGGATATCCAGTCTAGCGAATAAAAATATTGAAATATTTGCTGTTGACGATATTCACTTACTTTATCCGAGCAACTTAGATGGCAAGTTCTACAGCAACTTAATGGTTTGCATACTTTTGGACGAACAGTCTTACCTTTATCTGAAACATGTTGTTCCCCCTTCATAACTTTTTGCTTTCTTACGAACTTTTTGGACAACTTACGATTTGACTTCTGTTTTTGAGTGTTGCACGGCGTTTCAGATGTCACATGGTCGTTGTCATTATCTTAAATAAAATAAAAAAATGGTATACAAAAATTAACTTTAATAATTAAATTAAAGCCTATCGTGAATCATCTAATTTCTTAAAAAAATTCATGATAACGTAGAGCCAGAATAGCCTATACAACAATATATTATAATGCAGTTTTTTAAAGAAATATTATTAAAAAATCATTTTGTCTTATCGCGAATAATACAAAGTACATACCTGTTGTCTCACTATCACTTTCACTAGGCTTATACTCCTCTTCTTCTTCATGAAAATCGGAAAAAGAATCAACATCACTCAACGGCTCGGCCATCTTGAATGCTGTAAATGCACGTCTGGCGGTTAACGAAAGTGACATTCGTGTTTTGCAATATTTTTAATAGATGGCAACACGGGTTCTAAAGTTATTTGAAGTATAGGCATGTGTGGCTTTTGTTTAGAAAAAAATATAATTTGCAGAGGTGCACTGAATTTAAAAATTACAACTATGTTGGATAGGCACATCTGGCTCTAAGCCACTCAATTAATGAACCGTGTTTGAGTAGCCAAACAGCTGAGAAAGCGGACATTACTTTAAGGGTGGTTACATGTGTTACAACACACGGAAATTGGCTTACATTAACCATTATAGTCATCATTTGAACTAATTTTTAATGTTTGAATTCGACGTGGTGGCTGTCCTGTGCATAATTCTGACATTGTTGCGGCTTTTCTCAATTTAACTTTTCCTCGGCGGATAATATCGACTTCGCGACCACCGTGTTCTATCGATTGAAGCCCAAATGATTTTTTTGGCGGCGATATTTATGAAGTACAAAATTTATGGTCATATTCATGAAAGAGCTCAAAATGTTGAAGAACTCAGGCTAAAAACTACCGAAGTTTTGAGATAGATAACGATATTTTATGAACGCTTAGGAATTTTTTAGCCTAGGAAGTTAGATAGTCGAAGTCAGTTATTTCTGTATAAAAGTTGATAAAGAATGAAATATTTGGTAAATTAAAACATCACAGTAGTGACCCGACCTATCAAAATAACAAGTGGGAGTGGCTATACTACGCAACGTTGCCAAATGTATATCTTATCTGTTCATTTCTTGGACTTCCAACTTCGTGGGTCGTGCCCGGGACTTATGGAGTAGTATTTGCCACATCCAATTGTCATGTGTTTGGAATAATTATTCTTTCGCATTGTCAATTTCTCGTGAATGAGCATATTTTTTTATGTAGCTGTGTATAACTCAAATATGATGTACTTTTTAAATTCAGAAAAGACTGTTATTTTTATTTGTACTTAATTTTTAACGCGGCAAACTTATCCATTACCATAGATGTTAGAAGATGCCACGTTTAGTGTGACATCAAGCAGTGGTTTTTCTTCTTCGCGCAAATTACCTTTGCTATTGATATATCAGCCTTCATTTTAAACTCTTTAAAAATATTAATTTCACGTTAATTAATTTTTGTTATGTTCTATGAATTTTTTACTATATTGATATAAGGTTGAATGCTCGAATAAATGAACTTTGAAAAATTAAAGGCAAATATCGAGCACAATTTTAATAATCAAATCTTGCCCAAGTACTTTCGCTTTCTACAGCATCATCAGGGGCATTTCGTCAAATTTGGGCTATTCAGCAAGCGCAGAATGTAATAAACATGAAATTAAACATAAATTGTACATAACACTACACTAAAACAAGGACAAACAGTTTAAAATTATTTAAAAATTGTTCTACGCTACATTCTTGTCGGCAACAGGAGAGAGAAATGAGAGAGATTTCTCTCTCTTGTTGCCGACAAAAATGTAGTGTAGAATAATTTTTAAATAATTTTAAACTGTTTGGTCTTGTTTTAGTGTAGTGTTATGTACAATTTATGTTTAATTTCATGTTTATTACATTCTGCGCTTGCTGGATGATAGCCCAAATTTGACGAAATGCCCCTGATGATGCTGTAGAAAGCGAAAGTACTTGGGCAAGATTTGATTATTAAAATTGTGTTCGATATTTGCCTTTAATTTTTCAAAGTTTATTTTTACTGTATGTTGCAGATAAAAACACAAAATAATTTAAAATGAATTGTTTTTAAAGTAGCAAAGGCAATTTGGTTTGGTTAAAAAAATACTGTTGTTAAAAAAATACTGCTAAGTGACGTATGATAGAATAGTTATCTTTAGATGTTAGTGAATATTTTAAATTTTTGGTATAATTGATATTTAGACGAGATTTCCAAAAATGAAATATTGTTACGTTTTTTATAATTTTTGTACATATTGAATATAAAAGTACTTGATTTCTCTATATTAATTAATAAAGTTTTAGTATACTGCTTAATGACTAATTATTGTTATACAGTAGGACGTTTGGGTTGGCATATCGCTTTTTTGGAAAAATACAGCCATATAGTGAAAATTTTCGGGATCCTTTTTTAAAGCATGAATAAATTTGCGAAAGATATTTATGTGTTAACTATAACTATGACCAGATTCATGCGGGCGATACATCTGCGATCAAATTGTTCAACCGTATCTCTTATACCGAGTATGTGCAACATTGACTGATTATTTCAAACTTTTGAACCTTCAAAAGTGAGTTCCGATACAAGATATCATAAAGTATCACTCAACCTTTGCTTTGGCGATAATGCTATATCAATATTGCTTCTAGCTTTTGGATAAGCACAGGCAGTGTTAATAGAGTCAATACTTCACCAAAAGTAATGAGATTTATTTATAAGAAATTTTTTTAGTCTAGTGAACTGATGTTCTTTAAGAAGATTTTCGTTGCTAAAAATAACTATTTGATCATCCAGATCCTCTTCTTTCTTTTCTTAATATCGACATATTTCGCAAGCAGATAACAATTTTTTGGAGTGCGTCAAATGTCTTATTTTCAACTCTAAACTACATTCATTTTGCAAATTCCCAACTGTCAACAAACGCACGTGAAAGCCAAACAGGATCGTACTGAGGTGTATCCTATGATTTTTAAAAATATTTACTTTTGAAACTATAAGTGTAAGAATTTCTTGAAATTTAATCATTGTGAGCAAAATTCAATGTTCCATTGAAGAAAAATGTGCTAAAATAAAATATTCATTAACTGAAAGATACATAACAAAGTCAACATTTTGAATAAAGTAGCATTGTCATAAGTTTATCAAAGCATAAAAACATACCATTTAAATTACTCAGCGTCTGAGGAGCTACATGTGCTGCTGTCTTCGTCTATTATTATGGGTTCGATATGGTTCTCTATTATATTGTCCAACTTCCACATTTTGGACTCGATTTTTTGTTGAACGTGTTGCACACATTTCTGCCAGGTAGTTGGACTAATATTATTTATTACATCATAAAAAATATTTTTCATGTCTGCAAATTTAAAAGTAGTGTTTTTGGCTGCTACATAATTTTTTACTGCTGTCCAGATGGGCTCAATCGGATTGAGCTCACAATAGTATGGGAGCAGCCTTAACACAACTTTGTTTTGGCTTTTTGCCATCTCATCAATGATATATTTATTATATTGTCCCTTATGTTCCTTAACGATAGCCAGCAGTTGCACTTTTAGCATGGAGTTCTCAAACCCTCTTCTTCTTCTTCTTCTTCTTCTAATGGCGCTACAACCCTTTGTGAGCCTGCTTAACAATGTTCTTCCATTCTGCCCTGTCGGATACTTTCCTTCGCCACTGCCTGATGTTCATGGTTTTAAGATCCCTCTCTACGTCGTCTATCCATCTTTTACGGGGCCTTCCTCTTGTTCTGTTTCCTTGGGGCTTCCATCTCTGGACTACTTTTACAGCTCGATTATCTGGCATTCTTTCTAGGTGACCAAGCCAGTTTAGTCTTTGTGATTTTACAAATCTGACAATATCTGCGCTCTGCATTAGTTCATCCAGCTCGTGGTTCATTTTAATTCTCCACGAACTATCGCTGCATTGGGTTGGTCCAAATATCTTCCTTAGTATTTTGCGCTCAAATATTCTCAGTCCTCAAACCCTATATTTTTTTATTCCAGCCACACTTGGATGTAGGCTTTTCACTGAGTCAATACTTTTCGAGTTATTTGCGAGTGGAATATGTTCATTTTTCAACAACAAAAAAACAAGGTTTTTAGACGGTTTTTGCAAATAACTTAAAAAGTAAGTATTTTATCGAAAAAATATTCTTAGCAAAAATATATATAAAATAGCAAAAAAAATGGTGTACGTATAAAGCCAGAAGCAAATTTGTAGGTAGTTAAAAGTAGGTTCTTATTCCAAATCGAATATTTCAACGTGAAGGAATAAAAAAAAACAAGCACTTTTCCCGACAGCGAGTTTTCCCTGAAAAGTGCTTCATTTTTTTTATATTTCTTGTTGAAATATTCGATTTGAAATTTGAATTACTTTTCAATAGCTACAACTCTGCTTTACTGAGTCTAAAGACTTCATATAGGTATAAGTACATAATTTTTTATAAGCTATATTTTTGCTAAGAATATATATTTCGATACTTTTTGAGGTATTTGAGGTATCTAAAAACGTGTTTTTTTTTATTGAAAAATGATTATATTCACTCGCAAATAACTCAAAGTATTGCCTTTGTGCAAAAACTGTATAAAATAAAATTTGCTAGAATTAGTCAGTTTATTCAATTCTGGACTTATTTTGAACGCATGTTTTTTCACACTCGAGAAGGAGTGAAACTCACCCCCATGGCAAAAGCACACATCGGCACAATATCACTTTTTTTCTTTGCCGTTAGCTATGTATATGCCAAATTTCATGTCAATCCAAGTGGTTCTTTAATTTTACAGCAAATACCGTGAATAAATGGACTAAAAAGGAAATAAAACTTTTCGAAACATCAATAAATTAAAATATTGGTTTCTCTTACCTTTATTAAAGTGATTACCGCAAGCTATTTTTACTTTTGATTAACAAATACTTTTAAACAGACTGACAAGTTTGGACCTGTAAAATGAGAATCCGTCTGGCTTAAGGCAATAAATTATATTTAATAGCCCCTTGACCAATGAGAGGGCGAATATCAACACGTGCTTCTGTTTACAGTTGGGAATTTGCTGAACGAATGTACTTTAGTTATCGGATTCGACCGGAAGTATTTGTATTAAGATATTTGTTATTCTTACACACTTGCGTCTGTCGCTGTATATTTGCCATGTTTTACCGTAGTAAGAGAACTGGCAGATGGAGACTCTTCAGGTTATTTTTTTGAAAAACGTCAAAAAAGCCAAGGTTTTTTCTTGTCATGTTTTATGCTTTTCTTGGTGAATGGTCTTCTTCGGAACGTTGACAGTTGGTGAAGGATCGTTTTTATTTTGTTATATATGTGGTGTCGTCGGAATGGGGGTAGATAAAGAAGTAAATAATCAAAGATTGAAGGCCAGAGGGTGGAATGCCAAAGTATCTTAAACTTATATTCTAACAGATTAACGTTCAAACACGTCTGTAGTGTCGTTGGAGACGGGTAGGGCGAGGGTTACAATCACAGAAAAATTAAAAAGTTGCATGTCAAAATGACCTTAAATTTATATTGTCTCTATTGTCATTGCTATAGTTAGCATTTGCTGCACTTTCTCAACTTTAATTCCGTTTTGCACTTTTTCTAAGGAAGCGATATGTTCAGTGTTTTTCAACTTGAAGTTATTTTGAAAGGTTTTATGCCTATTTATTTTAAATAAGCGTTATTGTTACGGCTACAGTGCTCTAGTATGCTGGCTGTGGCTTCTATGCAAAAAGGTTAACTATATATAAGTTTGCATATCAATATCTTGATCTATTTCTAACGCTCGATAGTTGCAGTCGGGCTGTGTTAGTCTGATCAAAGCCAAGCCAATCTCTTAAGTTTCTGAATCGAAACGTTGTTCCTTGCAGATGTTTTTTATTGTAACCCTTCATTTTTTAATAATGGATGCTTAGGTCCTCTAACAACATATTCGGAGTATTCAAAGATTCACTCTTTTTAATTATGTCTATTATCTTTTTATTCTTTGATATACGTCACTGTGTAAATTGGCGTAGTGTTTCTTTTACTAAGATGTCCAAGTTGCGCCACACAATATTTATAAGACTTGGACGTTAAATGATTTCTTGATTGCTTGACCTCTTGGAGCATATTCATAATGCATAATAACTACATAATCGAAATGGACGCTTCCATTGTGAAAACGTCAAAAAACGATTTCCTTTAACTGTACATCTACACTTTCGATATATTCCGTGTTGTGCTGGAAGGTCGGCTAGAACGCGGGGTCCCTATTAACAGACGTGTCGCATTTTTAAACCGACAACATTCACACAATGAAACCCTAGACTATCTATAATCTTTATATTTCAGCAAGCGCTTTGCTACGGCTTTGAACAAAAGTAAACAAGAAACGATAATGTTCTTCAATGGTACGCGATTTTGTACAGTCCTTTCTCATATTCGGTTGAACAGTATTCAGATACATTTCCAAAATTTTTCTAAAATATCTCGTCCTTATTCATGTCAATCTCCATGCATAAATTCTTCGATTCTTCAAGCTTGTGCAATATTTAATCGTTTCTTATCTGTCTACTAAAAAAGTAATATTCTGTTGTGTTAAAAGTAAATAGGTCCACCTGGAAATATGTTTGTATATAAAGGCATTCATGAATTGCCTTCGAATTCTATCAGTATCTTTCGATTTCATAATTTTCCTACTTATAGATTCTAAATAAAGTGATCGTTTGACGAAATATGTCCTTTCCTCACTACGACCTAAAAGATCTTGTATTAATAACTTACATCTCTGTTTATACTTTTGAAAAAACAAGACATTCCTTTAACAGGCACTAAGTCACTCATGCTCGTTCAATGGATGTTTTATGGTCTTTATTAAGCTTCATAGTGATTTTCGTTTGTTCCTGGTAATTTTTAACCTAAGAGAATCTAGTCAATGGATGATTATTTCCGTCAGAGCCTCGCCTCGACAGAAGACTACCGAAATCTGGGAGTCGTCTGAAAACCGAAGTTTCCACTGGGTCGTGTTAACCTCATAGCAACCATGACCGAGCATGGACAATCCCTTCACTACGACAGGGTCCCACGGCTCTCTGAGAGGTTCCCCCACATAACTTTTAATGCTGGCCCCGTCATAATTTTTTCTGAATCTGTTGCAATTTTGACTGCATTAATCCTCGGACGTAGACACAGATCGTTTGTTCTGCATTTATGTTGGTGACTTTCCGACATACTACATCTGCTGTCGAGTCTCTTTTTCTAGTTTTCAATAGTCAAGTGTCTACTTTTCAATAGTTCCTCTTCATATTCGAATTAAGTCTGCGTTGTTCATTTCTTGCTTTCTTTGTTTCTGGTCCATTCTTGCCTCAGGAGAAACTAGAGAATGGATGGTCACGCCCGACAGGGTTCTCGATGCGGAGAGAAGGTTCACCTCACAAAATCAGCAATCACGACTGAGTATTAAGTGCCTCTCCACCACGAGAATGTCTCACAGCTCTCGGAGGGATTGATCATTCATGATAATCGGGTGAATACTCACAAAAAGAATATTATTCATAGCCTTGCAACATCAAGATTCTTACCATGATGTACACGTATTTCCTTTACAAAAATATCCATAATTTTTTACAAAATCAATATTATTTTTTCGGTCTTTTACTTTAATCATTTTGATATTCCGCCATTTCATTGTTAGAATTAAAAAGCTGTATGTATTAAATTGTCATTATGAACTAAATTTTTGAAAAATTTGTCTGTTATTAATGACAGTTGGTCCAGATCGACGGCGACGATGGAAAAATAATGCACTCAATTGTAATAGCGTGAAAAAACAAAGTATTAGTAGCTTAAAATAAGTATACATAGACGAAATTTCACACAGCGGGGAGAAATATGCTAAGATACTAATATCAACAGACTACACTCCAAATCGGTGTCTCTGAGTACCATAGGTCAGAATTCATCATCCATACAGTATCTCTAATCTCATGTATGATGATACTGTATCTTGATTGAAACTCTCAGCATATTATGACAGGTTTGACAAATTAGGTTTGATACATCAATTTTAAAATATCTATTTAAAAAAATAACAGTAAGTTGCAAGGCCAACAGATGCTATTTTGGGCTCAACCTCCTCCTTAAATCCACAATTATATCGAGAAATAAAACTCTACAAAACAATAATACTCCCAGTACTAACATGGTTCAGAGACCTAGACTCCAACAAGACATAATGAAAACATGTTAGGATATTTCGAAAGAAAAGTACTAAGGCAAATTTATGGAGCAGTGAATGACACTGGAGTTCGGAGAAGACGATGCAACTTTGAACTTTATAGAATATACCAGGAACCTGATATCGTAAAACATATTAAGATTGGACGTCTGAGGTGGATAGGGCATGTAATGTGGATGGAACAAAATGAACCAGCTAGAAAAACGCTCCTTGATAGACCCATTGGTCAGAGACAAGGAAGACCTAGAACAAGGTTCCTTGATAACATCGATGAAGACATGAGAAATATGGGAATACGTGCTTGGCGGAGAAAGGCGATGGATAGGCACGACTGGAGAGAAATCCTTAAGGAGGCTAGGATCCACGTAGGGTTGTAAAGCCAGAATGATGATGATTTAAAAAAGTAAACATTAAACTAATTTGAAATTACATTCATTTGATTAGTTATAATTGAACACAGTCTTTAATACCTATTTTATAGTTTTCAGTGTTTCCTATCTCGTGCTGTGTCAATCCAGTTTATTGCAACAGTGTTTAAGACATCAGTCCAATTTGTGAGTAGCCCACCCTATTTCTATATGCATGAAATCTAGAACGACACTTTTACTATGGGTTTATCATTCATTCTCGCCACATGTGCTGCCCAGTTTCATTTCTTGTATGCTATCAGTTCACAATATCATGTGAACAGATGATTCCTGTTCAGGATTATGGCATATTACATCGTGGCTTAAGATTTTACGATGTATGTAGACTGCTGGGATTAAGTTTGTCATATACTGGATTTTGGAAGGTTGGCTTAGGTTAGATATTTTTAAACCTACCTCATTTCTTACCCAATTTAGTATTTTTAGCAACTCTTGGGCTTCTTTTCGATTGTCTGCAATTAACATATCGTCACCAACGCATAGGCAGCTTAATCTTTTACCATCGATGTTGATTCCCACATTTTAGCATTCAAGTTTTTAAATATATATTCTATACAGCGTTCCACGTGAAGAAAATAACATTAGGCTTATGGAGATCAGTGTTGCCAAAACTCTCAGGCGTGCGGTTTACTAGATTGTCGATATATTTTTCGAATTTCCATTTTCAATTAACATTTAACTGTAAAGGCAGAATAACAACTGAAGAACCACAAAGCCTTATTATCATTATGTAGTCTCAGAGAACGACATAAAATCGCTGACATACGTACACCGTATTATTTTAAGTTGCAATTAGTAATTAGATATATGCATTCCAAGCGGTCCGTTTATTTGCTTTTAAATCTGTGTATGATTTAACTAAGCAATATTTTCTACTGATTTCTATGATTCATGGTATATGATATTCTTACCGAAAAACAAATAAACTGTCGTTACTATAATTAACATAAGATAAAATAAAATTATCTTTTGTAAATACTATTTATTTAATTAAAATCATTTTCCCTACTTTTCATCTCTTGTTTCGAATGGGCACTTTTGGTCAATTACGTTAAAAAACATTAATTTAATTTATGTCTGTGAAAACGAAAATACAAATAATTATACAACCCTGAATCGTGCTTGTGTTCATCGTGGCATCGCTGCGCTTCTATCGTCCATAAGAAATACATGGCCCTATCTCCGCAATGTTATTTTCTTAACTTGGAACGCTCTATAGCAACATTGCAAATGTTATGTTGATGTATTAATGTGCAGTTTAACGTTTATTACGCTTTTATATATCTTTTAATTAATGTTGCGTATCAGTACAATCAGCTAGTACAACAAATATCTTCCATTGGTCCTCTGAGTCAAACGTTTTTTCTTCGAAAACTAAACGGTCGTTTGTTGTTTTTCTATAAGCATGTTCATGATCAGTGAGTAGTCTTTTGAACAATAAGCCAATTCCAAATCTACCTGACCATTTTTACCTGCTTCGTGATAAATAGGGTGGAAATATACAAAAGACAATGTTTCTTACGATTTATCCATCATTTGAGTTTCACTGGAGCCGTTTTTACTTAGTCCATTAGTACTCACTTTTAAGTACAATTGTTAAAAAATAATTATTAAGAAAATAAAAGTTAATATAGTAAGAAATCAAGTATTATTATAACGTTTATTTTATTTTTATTTTTTCACATTGATTTTTAGAAAAAATGGACCAAAAATATTTTATCGAATTAAGTACTTAGGTGTTATAAATATTCGAATCGTATTTCTTCTTAAGACTGATTTTTAAAATTTAAAAACTTGTTGATAAATTTTTAGTTATATGTGGAAGACCTGAAATTTTTTATTACCAGTTTGTAAAATCCATCGCTTTCTAGTTATACACCTAGAATTGCTTAATACATGTGTGGCAAGATAGTGAACAAAGGCAATTGCCATAAAACTTTATTATTGTATCATATTTATGTGAAAATGAACTGTATTTTAGGTTGAGATACTTCTAAACAAACTAAATTATAACGTGTAATGCTATGTTGTTGTCAGACATAAAAGGCAACAACGTTAATGCAAACTTCTTCAGTTTATTTATTAATATATTCTTCCGCGAATTCTGTCTCCATTAATGGAGGTTAGCGTTAGCTCTACTAAAGTCTTCACTGACCTAGCTGAGGTATGTCCATTGCCTGATGTTTCTCATCCAGCCTTTATCTTTCAATGAACTTTCAGTCAACAAACAAGAATAGCAACTTCGAATGTAAGCACGATGCTAAAGACATAAAATTCAGCAAGAGAAATTCCAAATCCAGATAGCAGCTGTATAAGAGATAAGATTGAGGAACAGCGAGAAGATAAACTAAGAAAAGTTAAAAGTACAAGAGGAGTAGGAAAGTATTAAATAGTAATTCGGGGGGCTTCTAAATGGTCAATTGGACCAAAAAATATCAGAAAAGAGTAGTATGAAATCGAAAATGTACCATACATAAAAAAAACACATGGTAATGGGAATATAATATGTTATTTGGTAGCTTAAAGGAAGGATAGTATTCAAGAAACTAGGTGGAAAGGACAAAGGGCGAAAGAATTAGGTGGAGGATACAAATTGTGAACACTAGGAATGGAGTTGGTATAATAGCTGATAGGGAAATAAAAGATAAAGTAGTAGAAGTTGTAAGAATGAGTGATAGAACACTGTCAGTGAAATTTGTAATTTATAAAGAAGTATTGAATGTTGTGTGTGTAATCTTATCTCAAACAAGGCTGGGTGAAAATGAAAGAAAAGCTTTCTATGATATTCCATCAGAGGGGAAAGTTGTGATAGAAGGTGATTTTAATGCACATGTGGGCATATGGATATGAAGGATAGATGAGTAGGGTATGAAGCAATACATGGAGGACTAGAAATGAAGCTGGAGATGATATGCTTGAATTAACAACAGCATTAGATATGGCGATTGTTAACACATTCTTTCAAAAGAGAGAAACAACTTATTAGGTACAAAAGTGGACAAAAACATTCCCAAATAGATTATTTCATGACAAGACAAGAAGATGAAGAGCAGGCACAGAAAACATGGTCACGAGGAAGATCGCCAACAAGATGGATCGACCAAATTATACGAATATGCAAAAGACCTATGCATGAGTTAAAAGAAATGACCAGAGACAGAGATCTTTGGAGACGGATAATACACGACATCTTGAAACTTACCCTGTCATGATTCTCTCAAATCATGAATTTCTTATGATACATCCGAGGGTTCGGAGGATAATGTCTTCTTCACCTAATTGTTTTCGTTGCACTTTACTGGACGCTATATTATCATCCTGATAACACGTAGCATGTATGAATTATATTTTTCATCTGCCTTATATTATAATTAAACTGAGCTAGACATAATTGAAACCGCCAAAATCATTTTTACCGTAAATAGAAGGTCCGAGTCTTAGTGCGAAGCTGTTTTTGACTGCGTTAACATACATCGCATTGAATACGAAATTGTCTTTATGTATCTAACAACTATATGTTGGAACAAGCAGTTATTTTGCTAATAAAATACCAATTTACCAAAATTCTTTTATTTTAATTTTTTCTATTTGTAATTATGAAATAAACATTTTTTTTTATGTATGGAATTATTTTTACGGCTTAATTATATATTTTATATTGATTACTATTTAATTAATTGCTTGATAATCAAAAAATGCTGACAACTAAATATTGGAACAAGAGATTTTTAACAAATTAAAATAAAAATGAATAAGACGTAACGTCGCCCTTAGCTTGAATAACAGCCTGAACTCTATTAGAGATTGTATCAACTAGGCCTTCACAGAATTCAGGGGTGAAACTATCCCATATTTCTTGCAATTTAGCACATAGTTGAGGTAAATTACGCTGAGGTTTATTTCTTAGGTGTTGGTTCATTTTGTGCCAAAGTGTCTCTATTGGATTAAGATCCGGGCTACTAGAAGGATGTGACAAAACTTTAATGTCATGTTTATTCATGTTATTACCTATCCATTAATTGGTAGATTTAGCCGTATGGCATGAGGCTCCATCCTGCTGAAAGATAAAATTTTCGGATGGATATAACTTTGCCGCACTTGGTAGAAACGAATATTCAAGGATATCTTGATATTTGGCTGCGTTTACTATGGCCTTAATAAAATATAAAGTTCCCAACCCTTTGGCCGACATACAGCCCCACACCATTATGCCCTGTGGAAACTTTTACAGTTCTTTTGAGAGAATCCTTATTGAATGCTTCTCGAATCACACATTTTCCCGAATCACACGCTTTGGATAATCTTCTACACAGACATCAACTTTGCTTTCGTCGCTATAGATAACTTTGTCCCAGTTATGTTTGGTCCACGAAAATTTTGATTTAACCCAAACGTAACGATTCCTTTTTTAAGTTTCGGTCAGCAATGGTTTTTCCTTGGTCTACTCGAATAAATCAAAAAATAGAAAATTTTTATCGCAAAGAAGAACTTATCAAACATACCCTATAAAAACTAAGACCACTTTGGTGGATATATTTGCGACAGGATTCTCTGGAAACATTCATTCCCGTTTCTCTATTCCTTCTAACAGTTACTTCTCGTAATGTATTTCTTCTTCCCGACTTACGTATTCTAATTAAATGCTTTACACTCCTTTGAGAAACAGCTTTTGGACGACATGAGCTTTTGCCTTCTTCTTTTGGTGCCTATCCCTCTATGGATGTTGGCAATCACGTTGGTCAATACAGCTTTGTTGACAGCTGCTCTAAATAGATGTATGGTAGTCATTCCTGCCCTCTGTTTGATGTTTTTCAACCACGATGTCCTTCTGCGCCCTTGAGATCTTTTGCCTTCTATCTTGCCTGTTAAAATTAGTTGAATTACTTGATACTTCTCATTGCGCATCACATGCCCTAAGTATGTCATCTTTCTGATTTTCACGATACGCATAATTTCCAGATCTATTCATACGTTGGATCACGGTGTTCTTTGTAATTTGATGGATATATTAAATTCTGAACATGCGGCGGTAGCATCACATTTCGAAGGCTTCTAATCGTTTAGATATTGCCTGTCAAAGTCCAGGCTTCGACTCCATATAAAAGGGTAGAAAATACATACCATCTCGATACTCGTGTTCTTATATTAATGTTCAGCTGCGTATTCCATAAAATCTTCCTGAGGCGATTGAAGACAGCTCTCGCCTTTTCTATATGACATTTTATTTCCTGTGAGTGGTCCCATTCCTTATTTAGGCTGCATCCAAGGTATGTAATTTTGTCGATTATTTTCAAGGGTTCATTATTAGCTGTGAATTGGTGCTGTATTACGTCGTTTTTACTTACTACAAGAATTTTGCTCTTCTTACAGTTTAATTTCATGCCGTATCTGTCACAGGCTTCAACTACACGTTCTATTAATGTTTGCAGATCCTCCGCATTATCAGCAATCAAAACCCTATCGTCCACATATTTTAAATTGTTTATGATTTCACCATTGATTTTTATACATTCTCTTAAACCATCAATAGCTTCTCTGAACAGCATTTCCGAGTAAATATTGAACAACGCCGGTGATAAAATGCAGCCCTGACGTACTCCTCGTTTTATCATGAATTCTTCTTAGGTTTCGTTGTCTACTCGTACAGTTGCCCTTTGCTGTAAGTATAAATTTTTAATTAGGCGTAAATCTTTGTCCTCAATACTAGATTCTTTCAGTATCTGAAATAATTTTTGATGTTGCACCTTGTCAAATGCTGTTTTCTATATATGCGAGAGTGAACAGCAGAAAGAAGGATTTTGAGTGCATGGCTCATTAAGCTTATAATTCTGTAATCAGAGCATCTGGCGGTATTTGCCTGTTTTTGATTTTGCCGCAAACATCAATACTAGAAGTTTCACTATATTTCTTATTTATATTAAACAGAATATATTTCTTATTTATATTAACAACAATAGTTTGACACTACTAGTTTTACAACTACAATCAATTCATTGGAAATTTCACTCATTGTTTTCTCTTCATGGTACTGATAAATAATAATTTTTCGAACTTTTGGATCAGTAGGGTTTTCACGTTCCATTATTATATTTTAGTCGTAATAAAACTGACGGTTGTCATTATTCATACTCAAATGACGCGTGACAATGATTGTTGACAACGCACTACCTACTCGTATGTTTCATTTCAAAGCCTTCTTTGCGCAGACTGACAAAATTTAAGAAACGTGGTTAAAAGCAAAAAATGTTCCAATATTTAGTTATCAGCAGTTTTCGATTATCAAACAATTAATTAAGTAGTAGTCAATATAAAATATATAATTAAGCCGCAAAAATATTTCCATACATCATGGAGTATTATCACAGAATAAATAACAATCAGAATACCCACTTTCAGATGCCGCCTTTGAAACCATATTAAAGCCATATTTTAAACGAAAACATAGACTCGAATTGAGAAATTGGTGACGTTACGACAGAACTGCAATTTCAATTTTTAGAGATTAATAATTTAGTACATTTGAAATAATTGAATCTATTCTTCAACTAAAAGTACTAATAAAAAAGTGCATATTATGTCTATAGTTGCCGTAAATAAATTAAACCGGTTTAATTTTTCTATGCACACCAGATAAAAGGTCACTGTACAGCACTGGTTCCATTTAAAACATGGCTGATTCCGTCTGCGCGAACGAGATGCGCGTACTTATTTTTTCAAGCAGAGTGAGCATTCCGATTGTTTATTATTCTGTGGTATTATAGTGTTAATTTCATATTTACAATTAAAAAATAAATAAATAAAAAATTTCGGTAAATTGGCATTATATTCGCAAAATAACTGCTTGTTCCAACATATAGTTGTTAGGGCTAGTACTAGATACATATTTTACTAATAATTAAATTCAAAATTTCAGTTACGATAAAATCAGTGTACTCATAATAAATATATTATAAATAGCTATTGTGTATCCATTTTACTACATCAACAGCTTTTACGAAAGTAAAATTTTAAAGTACTTATTGATTTGGCAACGCAGCATCGTCTTTGTCATTTCTTAATTTGACTTAATCGCGGTTTCAGTTATTTCTGAGACTTTGCTACTCATAATATATCAAACAGCTATACTACAGACAGTATCTCAAAATATTCTTGGCAATTGTTTTTGCGTCGCTTCGCTATAATTAAATATATTTTGCGCCGGAGAACCAAACACCAATATTAAATTGCGTAATTTATTAACATTCTCCGCAAATGGTCTCACTTTAAAGTCACCTTAGTTTTAAGTTTGAATATTGTACATTTTTATCAACTTTTGACCGTAATGAATATGATGGTTTCAAAGAAGTGTAAATTTTTTGGGCGGAGGTTGCTTCTCTGCATATGTCTGTATTGCGCAAGAACACTTTATTGTTGATTGCAGAATAGTAAGTTAGAAAAGTTGCACTAGACAAATTTACAACTCGGTTGTTTGCCTTCTTATGGGCGACCTAGACAACTTTTTAGTTTTAGTTTTTTTTTGTTTTATTTATTGCAAATCGTTGCAACCTACATCACATCACAATATCAAAACCGCTAACTGTTGTTTAACTTAACTATTCTGCATTTTATCCAGTGGCGGCTGGTGTGGTAAAATTTTGGGTAGGCCAAGCCAGCAAACTACATAAAGCTATGTGTAATCAGAGAGGGAGGGGTCATGACCCCCCCTTAAAAATATTTGGAAACTCACTTATCCTATTGGTGGTAAGACTAAAAGTGACCTTGCATCAGAGAAAAGTAACCCTCAAGATCCATGACCTCCCCAAAAAAATTCTGTAGCCGCCAGTGTGTGTAATACATTTTTTTTTGTGTGAGAGTGGGAATCTTTTTTTTTCGAATTTTACGATTTTTTTTTTAAATTAATTTATTTATCTGGTGCCTAAACAGCAAGCATTAACACGACAATATAAATCGTTGTCCGGCAAGCTGCTTAACTTCAAACGCTTATTGTACGGGGATCTTATGTGAGCTGGGTCGGCCAGTTCCGATCGGGCCTATTAATGATATTTAAAATGCGTGAATACGATTCGATGTTTTCTGTGGGAATATAATAACATAGTTGTTTTAACGGACGCAATGTATTGAGTGATTTAGTACATTTAAAAGTTATTTACATGCATTAACATAAGTTTTGAATATATGTTTTTCAATTTTAAAGCTCTTAAAATTATTGGGTAGGCCCGGCCTATCCTGCCTACCCCCAAAACCCGCCACTGATTTTATCTCTCTATTTGGATTTATACCATGGTACCACAATTGTAGCGAGTGCATTTATTATTAAAAAAAAAATAATCAGGATTTTAGAAGGAATTGATTGTCATAAAAATTATTTTCTTATTTTATAGATGCCTTAGATGAAGAAAACTAATCCTTGTTAAATATATTTTTTTGGGGAAAACCCTTTATCCGTTTAAATTAACAAACTTATGACTGATTCAAGGATTAAATTTAATTCCTATTGTCAAATGAAATTTAATGACTTGGGATTAGAAAAAGGGTCCTCTAGTAACTTTTAGCACCATTTTAAAACCATTTTTCATCATGATCTGCATCCATTTCCTCATGGCAATCTCCAGTCTTTTTAGAAACAAATGCATTTAAACCTCTGCCAATATGGCTAATAATAAGGCGTTTTCACTTTCCAGATACTGTCTTGGCGTTTGTTTTTTACATTTCACATTCACATTTTTCACATTCATCTGTATAATATATTTTTTCCATCTCTTCGAAATTCTGCTATTCGTTTCAGATACTTTCTTCTTTTTCAATAAGGGTACCATTCGTATTTCTCTTTACAGACCTAAAGTTCATTTCACGTAAAGTATGTAACAAACCACATATCATGATATTTTGGAATATTTTCATTAGATTGAAGAAAAGAAGCAATTTTTTTATAGTTGGTAATTCATTTTTAAAAGAAAATACATGTGATCCACGACGTGCACGACGAATGGTCTGTTTGGTTGTATCATCCAATTTTATTTGTTTCCTTCCTCTTGTCGCAACCTTCAAAGTATTATTATCGTTTGTTTTATCGTCTGTTTTTATTACTCTGTACACACTAGTGTCTGAAACTGTTGTCAAAATACTACATAATGTAACTACATCGCTTACATTCATATTTTGTTCTCTGGCTCAAACACATTTCCGATCATAATTTGTTCTTCGCATTCTTTTTGATACACGGTTCACTATTACAACTGTCAGTCATGTTAATTATTTGTCACTAAATTTAATGAAACTAATTTATTCACAATTCACGAAAAGTAAACGTAAAAGCGCCTTCCACTAACAAGACTACAAACAATTCTGTTCTCCGCTTTATGAAACCCCTGTCAGTGGGCTTATGAAACTGACTTGCAGATAGCATACAATGGCGTTGTTGCCAGTTACATCGCCTTAATCCGGAACGAAATTGTTGATCTCAGACATTATCTACCGTTAAAGAAAGATATAATCTACAACATTTGCAGATAACTTCAGTTAAGTTGAATTGAATTAATCAAAACTTAGCCCAAACATTTGAACAGTTTCAAAATAGACCAGTCAAATTATCAGAATATTATCAGATTAAACAGATTCTGCAATAATCCACTAATCTATTTATTAAATAATAATGAAATTTTCTCCTTTGGCCGGAACAAAAATATTTTTTTCTAAACGATAAACGTCCAATTTTACTGGCCTATAAAAAAACATTAAAACATGAGTCACTCGCTACAATTGTGATACTTAACTGTAGTGTATTATTCATTAGACAGCCAAGGTATTTAAATATTTTCAACTGCTTAATCGAATACCCATTAATCGATATATTTATTGTGAGAGAGTTATTTTTAGAAATGATTTGTTTCAACCAATTTCAAAACATGTTTCTCCTTCCTACATGATTCTATCTATGAAAGTTTGTAGAGCTTGTTCGTTGTCAGCGATTAGTACAGTATCGTCAGCATATCGGATGTTATTCATGATTTGTTGATGAGACCTGACTTCACCGTTACTTATCCACATAAAAAGAAATTACATTTGGTATAACTTATAAATTATGCCAATATTAAGTATTCTTAAAGATTTCCTCTGAAGATAGATTAAACAATAGAGGGGATAAAACGTAAGCTTGCCCAATGCCTCTTTGTACTATTATGATGCTATTTGGATCCAAATATTCCTTTTGTAAACATTCCTTCAAGTTTTCTTTATCTCGTAATTACTATCAGGGAAGTTTTTAGTTCTGAAATTATATCAACTTAAAAAACGGGTATAACATTGCATTTTGGGTACGTTGAATACCTACTTGTTACTGTACGTGAATCCTTTCTCCCGCAGTTGTTTTTCGCCTCCGGCTCTGGATATATTGAGTAGCTACTTGAGTTACCACGACCTACTCACCCTGCTATTGAAAAAGTTAGCAAACTTTTGAGATGGACGCACACACATATTATCCAAATACGATACGGTCCAAATCCGAAAGATGATTAGTAGATAATTTTGATTTTGACCATGCATCTGATTTCATAAAAAATATTGAATCTATATATTTAAGATTTATTTCATCATTAAAGAACTGTTTTATTTTCTTAAAATATTACAAATTAAAAATGTATACTTTTTTAGGGATATTTCAAATGCCCCATATATGTTGCCTTACCTTCAAAACGCACTTTGATTTTTGTCGATAGGACAGTCTGATCAAAAGATATCGAATTTTTACCGTCGAGTTCATACAAATTTTATTTAAAAAATTAATTTCGCGCGTGACATTCAAAATAGCCGGTCCCTTCAAGCGTTATTTCTGAAAGAACAGTTCATTCTACAGAAAAAGTGCTACAGCTGCATTTCTTATTTGAAGTCGATTTTTTCTTTTAAATCTTAAACTTTGTGTACCAGAAAGTGTAGTATAACTTGAGTTAATTCAAAAATAACACCCAGGTCTAAATCCAGAAAACAATTCTTTGTATCTGAATAAATTTTAAGTCACGACACCTGAAAATATTGTTGATAAAGTTGATAAAAATTATAAAATCTTTTTTATAAATGAGTTTGAAAACCGTGTAGGCATTTAAGCTCATATTTATTGTGTTATACATTAAGTTTGTGTTTTTTTTATAACTTTTTTTGTAGATATTTGCATAAAATATGTCGGTTGTTGTAAGTTTGATTAAATATTAATAGTTTTAATTTGTTTCTATTATTGCCCTTATAGATTACCAACGTATTAACTAGATAATTACCAGGTAAGGGAGTAAGCTGCATTCATAAATGGCTTTATTACAAATATCGTCTAAATCGATCTCTGAATCCGGCAATGGAATAAACCAACGCCATATAAATTATAAATGCTGCTAAAGACTTTAAAAAGTGGCAAATTTCGTTAAATTTTAGAGAAAAAGTTGAGAAAATATGCCTATCTGGGAAAATATAGAATTATACATGTATAGCAATGTACTTTCTTTCCTGTTACTGGCACCCCCTCGCACCTCGCTGCCGGCGCCTATGATTTGGGCTGCAATCTTAGACAAGGAAAGAGAGAGGACAGGTAACGTTCATTTAATAAACCTTCAAAAAGTGAAGCCAGTTTCGATGTGACCCCCATGTTTTGTGACTGTACGTTACCCATTACTACCTCTCGCAGGGTTACTATTTTTCAGTAGATCTACTGATTTCAACTTCAATTTACTGAAACACTATATCTATCTGTTAAAAAAATGTAATGATAAAATCATGTTCAAAAAGTGATCATATAGGACCGCTGGTTCTATATGCCCCTGTACATTTAGCAAAATTGCTTAGTGTATGATATCTTTTCAGATTCGGAATTACAACAAAAAAAAGTCTTCGCCCAAATGGAACAAATCTACAGCAAATGAGGTTACCATCGCTGTTCAGAATGGTATGAGATTGAGCTGCAGCTGAAAAGTTCAAGATTGCAAAAATTGCTTGAAACGATATTTAAAATTAATAAAGGCTGACAGCGGTTCCATTCAGGGGACCTCCTGGAATAGTTAGTGAAGAAGATAAGAAAATTTTAGTAAAATATCTTTTCGATATGCAAAACAGATGTCACCCTCAGCTTTCAGTACGAAAGCCTGAAACTACTGGTCTCAACAGAGAAGTTGGATTTAATAGAAATGAAGTTAACCATTTCTATGATTTTTAAGTGAAGTGATGGACAAAGTCAGATTTACAGCTGATAATATATACTTATATGGTTTTGACGAATCAGTACAGTACAGAAATGTAGTCATCATTATCAGTGACATTACAGCTCGTTATGAGCCAAAGCCTTCTTCAGAACAATCTTCCATTCGCCCCTGTCTCTGGCAACTCTTCTCCATGCTTTAACTCCGATGGATTTTAGATCATCCTCTATGTTATCTTGATACCTAAGTTTTAGTCTTCCTCTGGCTCGTCTTCCCACTGGTCCTCTTCGGTCGAAAATTTTTCTGATCGTTGCATCTTCATCTCGCCTAATTACATGTCCTACCCATCGAAGGCGTGCTAATTTAATATATTTTACAACGTCAGGTTCCCCAAAACTTCTATATAACTCAAAGTTGTAGCGCCTACGCCACAAACCCTGTTCTTGGATTCCTCCATATATTTGTCTTAGAATTTTTCTCTCGAAACGTTTAAGCAATTTTACCATTCGTATTAATATGGCACTCTCGAATTACTCTTTCTAGTGCAAGGTTAAATAAGAGACACGACAGTCCATTTTTACAATGGAAGGGTCTGGAAAAGTCGTTTTGGATTCTGACTACACTCTCTACGCCTGTGAGTGTGAGTTCCGTTAGTTGAACAAGATGAAGCGCCATTTGAAATTCCACCATAGCCTGTAGAAGTTTTTGTCTGTGGACTGAGTCGTATGGCTTTGAAATCCACGAATATGTGGTGGGTGTCAACTCCGAACTCAAGCGTTTTCTCAAGAATCTGCCTGACTGTGAAGATTTGGTCCGTTGTTGATTTATTTGGTCGGAAACCGCACTGGTAGTTCCCAACTATTTGTTCAGCATATGGGATCAATCTTCTGTACAATACGTTGGACAATACTTTATATGCCACGTTAAGTAGGGTAACATACATAATATCTAAGAAATAATGTATAAATAATAATAATAGCAGAAATGTAGTAACATACATAATAGCTAAGAAAGGTCAGAAACAAGTTGATCGAATGGTAAGTGCTGAAAGAGGTTCCAATATAACAGTGGGATGTGCAGTATCAGCTTCAAGAAATTGTATTCCGTCTTTTTTCTATTTCCTCGTAAAAGAATGTCACCTCTTTTAATGAAAGGAGCTTTTGCGGGTGTTGTAGGCTACGTAAATGAGTCTGGTTGGATGGACAAAAAGACCATTTTATCAAATATCTCAATCATTTTATCAAATTCGCAAAACCTACTTAGGAATATCCAGTTCTGCCAATCTTGGACGGCCATATTAGTCACAGACAGCTGGAAGCTGTTTTAAAAGCTAGAGAAAATAACATAACTCTTTTAACATTATCTCCACACTGCAGTCATGAAATGGAGCCGTTGAATGATTGCTTTTTTGGGCCATTAAAAAGCAGTATTCACGTGAATGTGATTATTAACACATTCGCTGCTGACTTTTTTCGAGAGGTGTTACCCAGAATTTTAGAAAAAATAAGTTTATTTATTCTATAAAATACAGAAAGATTCACATATGAGCAATTTCTAAGCATTCAACACAAAATCCAGGTTGATCAGGACATTCTTCGCAGTGATTATGTTGTCTGCTTTCCAATTTTATTTTCGAAGCATATTTTGCAAAGCTTTCTCTTTGTTCGTCCCTTATTGTTTTGTATAAAACTTAATGAGGTCGCTGGTTAAATGATATTCGATAAATAATAATAACGAAAAAATGAAATAATTTGTTTGTAAATCAATTAGCGAAAAATAGCAAATATAACTGTAAATAAATTAGGAAAATAACTGGTCTTACTCATTATTGATGTTTGTACAAAGAAAGACTTACCCTTTGAAATATTTTAGTCGTTGCCAAGGAAATCTCGTTGGTACGTCCGCCGACGCGGCTCTATGGCACGAGAGCCAAAAACTTCGTGTGTTTCGTTCGATGTCTTGTTAGGAAGTGTTTTTAGATTGCAGGTCAGAAAAGAATCTTTTGGCCGTTGGATAGAAGAGGGTACATCAATAAATCACCCTATTGTATTGTAATTGAGACCGTAATACGAAACCGTACTTGTACACTTGTGTGTATTGGCGACACAAGACAAAAGAGAAGTCAAATTCTCCGCACTTAAACATAATACATGAGACAACCAGATTTTACAGGAAGTAATATATTTTACGAAAGTCGTTAGAATACATAGCATTGAATTAGACCACATTACAGTACCGTAACAGAAAAATATTAAATGTAAAAATAAGAAATAAAGTATATACTTTCCCAAACACTTATTAACCATAGGAATTTTTGAAATACTATGTCTGGAGGCAGGAATATTTCTTGTTTTTCATACTTTGAAGGGCCCCGACATACTTTCCGCCATTTTGAATCACGAAACTACCATAGCAAAGAACTGGTAAACATTTTTGACACTTTATAGTCCCCACTCAAACATTAACTAACGTCGGCGTCGTACTAAGTAAAATATACCATTTTAAAAATCAACGGGTTAGTGTCACCGATCGGAGTCATGCGCACCTAGCAAAGGACCACTTTGACTCCGATCGGAGTCATGCGCAGCGACAGTGTTAACTGACTTCCCTTCCCGAAGAAAAAATATCCATATACGAAACGGTAGAATTATGCTGCAAAGCTTTTCAAAAAGTACCAACTGTTGAAAAGAGCACTAGAGGATTTGAAAAAAGTGGCATATTTCTGTATAGCAGAGATATATTTGACGAGACTGACTTTCTGCCTTCAAAAATGTTTGATTCTGCTTCCCACACTTGCATCTCGGAACATTTGCCCACGTCAGCATTGCACTAGTCTGAAATAATTTGCCCTCCTAGACCTCCCACTACAAATCAGCAACTATCTTCAACCGGCAGATCTGACAATTATTCTCCTCAACCTGGCACCAGTAAGCAGGCTGATGCAGATATCAATGCTAGTTCTTTCACAGACATACTTCAACTGCTATCTCCAAATCCCAGTCAACATAAGAAAAACACAAAACCAAACATACTAAAAAGGAGATATCAAAAATTTTCACAAGTACCTACTCCAAATAAAGATGATCTTGAGAAACAAAAGGAGATTAGTAAAATTATAGGCAAGATAACAAAACTAAAACCACGCAAAGAATTGTAGAAGCAGGTTCAAATTTTGAAACTTGTGCCAAAGAAAAAACAGTTAGTGAAGGATAGCAGTGAAGATTCAAATTCGAAATGTATCTATTGCAATGGACCTTATAGTCGGAGCGAGAAGGAAAAGGTCTGGATAAAGTGTCAGCAATGAAATAAATAAGCAAATGATGCATGTGCTGGACTGGTCTAACAACAACTGACCTATTTCGAGCTGCTGTAAATAGAATATATGTCGAAAAGTAGTTTTGATATTATTTCCATATTTTTTATTATGTAGTCTATCGTTGAATGTTAACCTTCTCTATTCTGCCAAGTATAGGTACTGGCTTTTGTTAAATCGCTGTTAGCCTCATATGCTAACCCCCCTTTATCTGGGCTTGGAACCAACTACTTTGTGCTTAAGCTACTCGATCCACATAACGGCAGCATAGGCATAGTTCTATATTTTTCTGTCTTAGGCAATGTGTGCACAAGTTACTTAATAGTGGATACCAGGTAGATGACTGTTAAAAAAAAACTCCATTTTATTATACAAATATATATTACAAATATAAATTTAACAATTTTTCTTACACAGAATAATATTTAAGAGTATTAAAAATAAAAATATTTAAAGTAGTACTAATAGTAGTACTTGTTCTATAAATTTGTAGATAAACTCATTTCCTTTTTTATTTTAACTTTGCTGGGGGGCGCATTTGGATTTACACCTTTATAAAATTCCTTCAAAAGATCCATGGCTTCCTCGGATCTATAACCCCCTTTAACTTCAGTCACAGGTGTCATTACTCCAGCTACATCAAATACAGTCTGCCCTCCGAACCTATCATTTTTACATCCATAAATGATCCTTTTAATTTTCAGATCATAGAGAGCTGCAGCACACATAATACACGGTTCGACTGTCACATACACCGAAGTTTCTTGAAAAACTTGATTATAATCTAGATTGTTTTTCTTGGAATATTCAACAATATCTTCTATACAGTTAATTTCGGCATGTCTGGTAGCATTGCGAGTTTCATTAACGGTATTACGTCCTAAAGCTATGATGTTGTCATGGTATACAAAAACACATCCTACTGGAACTTCTTGGACAGAGAGAGCTTCCTTGGCAAAAAAGAATGCTTTATCCATGAAAAGACACTCTTTTTCTGAGAATTCTACATTCTGTGACATTTTAACATTTATAAAAGCTGACGAGTAAGAATTACTTGAATATTTTCTATCTTAAACTTAAAAATATATAACATAAAATAAAACTTTGATAACACAAATAAATCACTTTAAAGTGTAATTGTTAAGTAAAAAATCCTTGGAAGATTTTTAAAATGACCTTACAAAAAGCAGTTGTTTTCTTCTCTTCTTATTTTACACATATCTAAATAACTACACAATATTAGCTAAATGAAACAAAAGTGCACAGTATAATCGTCAACATTGAAAACCACTTCCAAGAAATTTTTAAATGGTTACAATAAAATTAATAAAAATAATAAAATAGTCAATGTTTTAAAATGCCATATTAGAATAAAATATCTTTTAGGCTTGGAAATATCCTATCAAATTATTATCATCTATAAATTTTTGTGCTTTTTCATGCCAATTTTGGTTTCCCACAGACCTTGGACTTGGATGTGGCATACAAAGAATTTGTATATCATTAATATTATTTGATTTAAACAAGTCCTTTGTTTTTTTGTCTATATAACCTCCTACAGCTACTATAAATTTTGGTTTAAGCAGTCTGATTACTTCAAGGTACCAGTTGTTGCAAGCTGCTTCTAAACTTTTACGAACCTAAAACAAAGAAAAAAATTTATATATACTAACTTTTTTTATTTGTTGTTTGACAGTTTGTATTTCTCTTAATATAACATACAATGACTGAGTTATGATGATAAACCAGATTGAAATATAACAATTATGACATGTGTGACTTATATATAAGTATGTATTAACTTTGTGCATCAAATTAATGAAGACCAAGTAAGACATATATTTATTGTTCAGTCATGAATGTGTGAAGAGTATTTTTCTGAATAAAATTGTCAATATTTATTAATTATTAACTTTAGATGTATAAAACTTCATATTCCAACAAACTCTTCATATTTTTAAAAAATACATCCAAAAATGGTTTAGTATATAGAGTGTTCCATTTAAAAAAACTTTGGTTCATTCCATTGTTCTGACTGACCCTATCGAAAATAATTTTAAATTATATACATATATCATATACATCTGTTTTGTTATAAACATTTATTTATATGTATTTGCTCTTGTCCATACCATTTTGCGGCATGATAATAGACTGCTTCCCAGATCCTGAATAAATAGAACCAAAAAGTTTTTTATCAGGGGAAATGTTCTAGATTTATCCTTCTTTTTTTAAGTTAACTGGTACACTACAGCAATGAATACTAAGTCAGAAATACAATTTACAATGATTGTATGTCTTTCATCTAGAGGAAATATAGCAGTATTATAGTGAACTGCGGACTCAGTTACCTATCCTTTGAAAACACCATGGGATGATGCGAAGTGGCTAAATGTCTTGAACTTAAGATGAAAAAGTAGAACAATTTAAACTTTTAAAATAAATAAAATATACCTTGGTATCTTTAATTTCAGCAGGTGTTACATTACTTCCATTTGATTTCATTAATGCAATGGGACAAAAATTCAAGAGTAATGCATTCTCAAAAAACTTTTCAGATGAACCACAAAGGTTTTCAAAAAATTCCCAAAATCTCTTCCCACTTTGTTCTCTACGAGAAGAATTAAATCCTACTATCATTCTACTTTGACATTCAACTTCAGGTTTATTTACAATTCCTTCAATTTGTAAAAACTGTCTAACACATATTGGATCTCCAAAAGGTATACCTGTTTGGCACATCCCAAAGGGACCCGGATTCATGCCTATAAATAAAAGTTCCTTTGTAGAAGTGCAGTATTTTCTTATATATTTTTCATATGGATCAAAAGCATAAAGCAGTGGATTATAAATATATTCTACAGGTCCAGTTTTTAAATTCAGATCCCTTAGGGAGTTGTTCAACTCCCTTTGTAATTGTAGGAATTGTTCTGCAATGGTTTCTTCAACCTTGGGTATATTTTGAAAATATTGAGATACTACTATATTCTCTTCTTTATTACTTTCCACTTTAATTTGCTTAATATTCTCTTCAGTGCTTTCCGAAATTTTACGCTTAAGCATTTTTAAGGTTAGCGAAGCAAAGCTGCCTTAAGTGATTCACACAATTTTTTTTATTACCTGCTTCTACTCCAGAAGATACTTCAATGGTCTATATAATCTATATTTAAAAGTAATATAATCTCGAATTTTAAAACTTCTTGTAACTAGAAGGATGTGCTGGTGATCTTACTTACTGGTGTCACAGTTTAATAGTTTGATGCTTTTAAATTTAAATAATCTTTTGCCACCAACAAATAAAAATAGAATCGTAGATCACCAGACCTGTGACCAGACTTAAACCGTTAATTGAAATTGAAATATTATCCAATTTTTCAATCAACGCTTAAACTTAGTTATATAAAATCACGAGATCTGATCTATGATCTATGTACTTTTTTGATACTATAAACAAAGACCATTTACACCAATAGACGTTTCACGCAGATGACCAAGGTCAAATATAAAATTGTATTACCGATATCCATCAATAGATGTCGCGATAATAAGGTATTTTCAGAGAACAGTAACAATCACGGTAACAATTGTTCTATGGTATCTGTTTGATGACAGAGTCGAAATGTTTGTTAGTGTTCTATGATATGACTTATGTTTATGTTACCCGGTTTAACAGTTTACGTTCTCCATTTTATATTGTTTTTTAATCTAATTTGGTGTTTATTCTTCCTTATATCCGTATTATTCTTATTTATAGTTTGTATTTTTAGTGTTAATTAGTTATTTAGTGCGTTAATTAGTTGTTTAGTGTGTATATTTGAGACTATTATTTAACCAATTATTTTTATTGTCGATCAACTTGTTGGAGGTAAGTTAATAAAACGATTGGTTCTTGGATTGTATTTATCCTAATTAAAAATCTTCTATAGGCGTCAACAAAAAACCATGCCATTCTTGGTGAACTGTTGTATACCACAATGTGGCACTCCTGATTCTTCACCAATACGCCACAAATTTCCAAGACCCACTATTGATATGGAACGGTTTCGAAAATGGGTAGAGAATATCAATAATCCAGAATTGGCAAATATGAATCCACAGACCATATACTCCAGGAAAAGAGTGTGCCATCGACATTTTGAACAATTATTTTGTTCTTCAACATCGCATAGACTTCATCAAAATGCAGTTCCTACATTATACTTAACTGGTAAGTCTGATACATATACATCATTCCACCAAACAAAGTTTATATGCCAGATTACTTTCATAACCTCTACAGTTTAATCTTCAAATTATTGTTAATTTTTTTTATTAAATTGCAATAAACACGAAAACACTTAGATTTGGGAAGAATGAGTAAATGTCCTATATAATGTAAATTTGTCTTTACTGTAAAGCAGTTGATGTCATTGAAACAAAATGATCAAATTGGTTGGAGCACATTCTATCTTTTTTCACATATATTAAAACATACTCCACATAAACACTCAACTCAATCTATTTATAAAGTATTCTTCTACAATAGAGAATTTCTTTTCACCAAAACACATGATTTGCTACATTTTTCATATGGCAGGATAAACTTTGCTTCAATCAAATAAATGTTCAATTGTAATAATAATACAACCTTTCATTCAAGTTTGTATTCAGGACGATTTTAGATGGTTAGCCCTACTTATTGTATTTTACAAAAAATTATGGAATAAAACAAATTGAAAGAAAAATGCAGCATATTGTAATTTTGGTATGTCAAAATAAATACAGTTTACAATACAAAAATAATATACTCTAGTTAATTAGAATTAACTTTAATATATTTTTCTGTAAGTTAGTTAAAGTAAGTAAGTTTCTGTTAGTTTAAAATTTTAGTATCCAAGAAAGGTAAATGGGTTGACTGTCTGACTATTTCTTTAATATAATAATAAACCAGTTAAGAGAGGTGAGAATTTATATGGAAAACAAACATTGTGCTTACAATGTTTTTCATATCAGGTGTTATATCCACAGCAGTTTTTTTTAATACATTTTAATAGTTTGATCTTTGGGTTTGTCTTAAAAAAATAATACTCCATATGTATTGAATACCCTAGAACCATATTATTTTGTTGAATTTATTGATTAATTGAGGTTTACTTTGTTCCAGGATGCAGTGGTTCTCAATCAACAATAGTGAATGAAGAACTTATTGATAATGTGAAACTTGATATTGTTGGACCTTCTGAGTTGGAAACATTGACTACAGAAGGTAAATATATTTATATAATTATGTGCTGTTGGATACTGTTACATTAACAACATTTATGATCTCCATTATATTCACTAATTAAGACATTTTTTTCTTTTACAGATTATGTTGATGCTTCTAAATCTAGTTTAGATGAAACACATATGCCCATCGAAACTGGGGAAAGTTCTGGACTGCAAAAAGTGGTTACAAAAGGTATGCAAATTTTAGTTTTTGATTTAGTTACTTCTTCAGAATACATAGCACAGCTGGCAGAATTACTTGAGAAACGTAATTCAGTTAGTAATTATGATATTGTAACTAATTTATTCTTCTTGAGTAATTATCTCAGCTCTGATACATAATATATTTATCCAAATATTTTTTTTGTAGAACAACCTCTTGGCTTCTTGTCCCCTCTGAAAATACTGAAGAAGTCAGGTAATTCCAAACAAACATTGTCACCAAGAAAAGCCAAACTATATTCTGCTGTTAAGGATCTTCACAAAAAATACAGTGTGGTGAAAAATACCACAAAAACTTTAAAACGCAGGCTTTTTGAAGCAGCTGAATTTAAAAAGAAATATCTTTTTGATGATAATTTAAATAACTTAAACACTATGACAGCTATGTTTATTCGCTGTCAAATACGAGAATCAAATAAATCAAAACATTTGAGGCGATTTTCGCTAAATGAGAAATTGATGGCATTAACATTGTATAAGCAGAGTGCTAAGTCCTACAATTTGTTGTCAAAAATATTCATTTTACCTAGTAAGTCTACTTTAAATAGACTACTTGCAAATATTATTGGAGGACCAGGTATAAATGAGGTAGTTTTTCAATCCCTACAAGAAACGACAGCGAAAATGGATTCCTCTGAAAAATATGTAGGTTTAATCTTTGATGAAATGGCAATCATGCCAGGACTCCATTTTAATGAACGACATGGCCTTATAGAAGGATTTGAGCATATGGGAGAAAATAGGGATATTTTCATTAGTGACCATATTCTAATGTTCATGGTAAGAGGTTTAAAAAAATCATGGAAAGCACCTATTTCGTACCATTTTGCAAGTAGGGGTGGTGCAAAAACATTTCAAATTAAAAATTTATTAATTGAAATAATTCAGAAACTTAGAAGCATTAATCTTAAACCAATTACAGTAATATGTGACCAGAATAATAGTGCTGTAATAAATAGTTTGATAAAAGATACCAAAGAGATTTATATGCGAAATGGACAACTAAATAAATATAGAAGTGGTTCTTTTGAAATAGTAGACTTAAGAATTTACCCAATATTTGATCCTCCACATTTGCTAAAGGGAATAAGAAACAATTTATTAAAAAAAAATCTTAATTTTGTTAAAAATGGTGTAAAAAAATCTGCAAAATGGGAGCACATACAGTGGTTGTATGAGTCTGATAATGGTCCAATTGATGGGCTTAGAGTTTTATCTCATATAACAGATGAACACATATATTGTAACAAAATCAAGAAGATGAAGGTAAAAAATGCTGCCCAAATATTTAGTCAAAGATTTTCTGCTACCCTCCAGCTGGCAGGAAAATTATGTAAGTATAAAATAATTTTAATCAAGGATATTTATACCTATAAACAACCCTAAATATAATTGTAATGTATGTAATTTATATAATTTATTGACAAAGAATGGACAAACTATAGCATAAAAATGAAGATTATGTAATTTATCCTTGCATGCACAAGAGTTTCAAAGCAATTTCAGTTTTGATCTATATATTTTTTTATCATGGTGAGTGTCATCATGCCCTACCAAGGGCACACGGAATAAGGAGGATTTTTTTATCACGATCTTCTTGTTTTCAATTCATGTTTTACTTATAATTTATATAAATTAAATTGTTTAAATTACACATTGACTATTATGTTTATTACCCAATATTACAGTGACAACAATTATTATCAACTTTTTATTTGTTCGCAATTTAGGTGCTTAGCTCCTGTGTGGTAACTTATGGGATAAATATATTTTTTGTGCTTTATGCATTATTTTTGATTTTTATGTTACAAGACCCATATGATTACAGTATTTACTACTACCTATTATTTACCTACATATATTATTTTTAGATTCTCAAGATCAGACAGAAAGTGAAGTACAAGCAACAGCAGAGTTGCTGTATTTTTTTGATAGACTCTTTGACAGTTTAAACGGTTCTACCAAAAATGCAGAACGTGGCAAAACCTTACGATGTGGCTTGACTGATGTATCTGCCCATATCCAATTTTGGAATAATGAAGCTCTGCCATTTCTTGAAACGATGGAATTTGAGAAGAAAACACCCCATCAACAATCAAAACCTCCAAGCCTTAAAAATTGGTCATTTTCAATAAAAAACATTAAAGCCATATGGCAAATTCTTAAGGGTGATGGTTTCAGTTATTTATTAACAAGGCGTTTAAACCAAGATCCTTTGGAAAATGCCTTTGGTCAAATAAGAAGCTTTGGAGCATTAAACATGAACCCAACAGCTTCTCAGTTTGTAGGAATTTTTAAAACTTTATGTATTAATACAACTGTATCCCTATATAAACACAGTTTTAATTGTGAAGATGATAATTGTACACAAATGTTTATTTCCTTAAAAAAAATGATTGACAGTATGTATGATAATAGTAAAGATAAAAACTCTCCATTGGAAAGTTCAATTGATATAAGCAAACAATCCTTAAATCAATCTGAGACACAAGCTACATTTAACCAAAAGCTACAAGAACTAGCTACCAGTTATGTAGCTGGTTTTATTTTAAAAAAATTAAAACGAAATATTAATTGTAGTGACTGTAGAAATTCATTATTTTCAAAAAATTACGCAGCTGAGCAAAGTGCATTAATTGCAACTAGGGAATATAACAATGGTTGGTCTAGGCGACTATCATACCCTACTCAACCTTTTGTATGCTGTTTTTACAGTATTTTTAAAATAATAAATTTTTGTGTTGACAAACAACCTCAATCAAAAATCTTACTTCATGAAATTGAAAACCTCATACAAAGGAAAATTAATTTTGATTATTTAAATTGTAGTGCTAATGAACATAAAATCAAAATTATAAAATTAATCAGTAAATTTTCTATTAAAACAATATTGCACAACTGGTGCAGAAACGTTAATTTAATTTTACAAGGAAAGTCGAAATATACAGGTACAAACACAGTTAAAGTGGAAGCTAATAAAATTTACACAAATAGGTTGAAGAAGAAAAATATAAAAAAACCGAATGATATTATTTAAATTTCTGAAACTTTCATCATCTTCGTGGTACTACAGCCCTTAAAGGGCCTCGACTTTCTGAAGCTTTCTATGCCATTGTGTTATGTTTAGTTGTGTTACATATTTTTCTATTTTGTATATTTTATATTATAGAGGCTACCAACATAATTATTTCAGATAAATACTTTATACTTTGTATGTTTTCATTGTATTATTACTTTATATAAGTAAATAAATATGATCACTTATTGTCTTAAAATTTTTCTTTATTTTTCCTCCTTTAAAAAAAGATAATTTCATCCCTGTGCCTTTTATTATAGTTTTGATAACTGTTTAGTAGACAGGCTCCTATCCGATTTTTATGAAATTTGGCATATTTACATGTTTTGGGTTATAAATCACGAATATTTTTTATGGGAAATATATAGTTTTTGAGTTAGTCTTTTTTCGGGCGCTATTATCTATCTCTCACTTTAACGGCGTCAGGTATTATTTGTTTCAACACATTATAATATATATATATATATATATATATATATATATATATATATATATATATATATATATATATATATACTTTCTTCTTTTAATTCTTGATACTACCATATAAAAAATGGTTATAACTCTTTTATTCTTTTTTATTTCAATAAAACTTCTGAACTTCACAATGTTCTTTGTGACATCGCATTTAAAAATTAGCATGGCTTTCCTCAACAAACATTGCCGTTTTAATACACTATCTCTAAATTGATTAAATATAAAAATAAAATAAACCATCTATAAGTTTTTGTAAGGCTGTCCTTAAAAGAAGGAAGCATGTTATACACAGCGTGTTTAAAGAAGCACTTGACGCGATTAAAGTGAAAGATACTACGAAAATACAATAACTCAAAAACTATCCATTTCCCCCAAAAATGTTTTATATTTATGTTCGTGATCAGCAGCTAAAAATACGCAAATATACCAAATTTCATGAAAATCGGAGATCATCTACTAAATCTGTATAAAAGTTTTAAATTTCCCGCTTTATTTACAATTTAAATTTCGCGGTTTAATATTTGAAATTCCCGGTTTAGATTTTCGTTTAAATTCCCCGCCATTAGAAATAGTTCAGATATCCATCCCCAGGTGGCGCAAAATTTGGATAGAACTAAAGCATTGTCGTGAACCGTCTATGGAGTAGATGGTCTTTGACTATAAAAAAATACAGACCACAGATGAAATGAAAAGTGAATGTTATAAGATTACCACATACGTGACATACGTACCAAGAGAATACAGAACAAGAACAAACATCTTCACTTCAAAGAACATGGACTGGACTATTATACATTTGTTTTTGAGGTAAACTTTAACGAAAGTTCAAGCTGAATTTTGCTGCAAATATTAACCATGGAACAAAATATTTCGATTTAGCAGTGTTGGGATATTTTTATAATGCATATTTTGTTTGCTTCAAATATAAAGGGCCAAAGCTTTTAAAACGACATTTTGATCCTATTATGTTATGAATTCTGCAATTTTTAATGTATATAAAACAATGACGAGTAAATATTTATCTCTTTCGAGATTACTTATTGCAAATATGTTACAATCTGGCAACTGGTGGTTTGCCGATTGCCAAGTCTATCCGGAAATCTATCAAAGGGCAATGGACAGTGGAAGTGTGACGTCACAACTGTCAATTACTTTCCAAACAAAATTTGAAATGTCCAATCTCAAGACTTTTTAATTTCTATAAAGTTAACATTTTGCTTCCTCTGCTACTTTTTCTTTTAAGTATAGTGTTTTTTACGATAATACCATCATAATTCAGTGTTCTATTTCTATGAAATATAGTTTAAAAGTTTAAATTAAAGACATTCTAACCTTACTTTATTGATACATGCATTTTATTGCTATTTTTATAAAACAACATGCTTTATTATTTACACAACCTTGTAAAATTGTTGTAGTAACTATTAGAATACTTAGATATTGCTAAAAGCGGAAAGATTCTGTAAAAAAAATGAAAAAATAACGAAAAATACAAATTATCCACACTAAACAAGGTTTGTTTGGAAAGTGAAACTGACAGATGTCAATAAAATCTACGTCATCACTTCCACGGTCCATTGCCAAAAAAAAATTCTAATAATTAACTGCAATTAATCTCCAAAGGAACAAATATTTACTCGTTCTTCATAATATCATCAAAATGAACTTTTCTAAAGCTTTCTCTCTTTATAATATTTAAAGCGTACAGCATACACATTATAAATACATGCCAACACTGCCAAACTGGAGTATTCTTTTCCATGGTTGACATTTGAGGCTATTTTCACCTTGTACTTTTGTTAAAGTTAACCGTTAAACGTCAGCAATATTTGCAAATTCGTATTTTCAACTAAACTAAAATACGTATTTTTCATTACTTTTATACAAACTCATGGCAAATAATCGGCAAATATTGGTTATGACCATCGATATAAAATATTATATTATATGGATGGGAATAACTGTAATCTCTTGAACTCTCAGACTTATGTCTATGCTTGAATCCGAACGAAATATTCATTTAAAAAAGTAAAAAAAGAAGACTGTTTGTATCTTGATAACATAACCACAATGCACAATTGATTAATATTTTCATAATTTTGATTCCACAACACAATTGCAATGCCGGAGATTAAAGTTACGCCTCTTGGTGCAGGCCAAGATGTAGGAAGAAGTTGTTTACTTTTATCAATGGGAGGAAAAAATATAATGTTGGATTGTGGTATGCATATGGGTTATAACGACGAAAGGAGATTTCCTGACTTTACTTATGTTTGTGATGGTCCTATATCAGCTTTTATAGACTGTGTTATAATATCTCACTTTCATTTAGACCACTGTGGTGCGTTGCCATACATGTCTGAGATGGTAGGGTACACAGGACCCATATACATGACTCATCCCACAAAAGCAATAGCTCCCATTTTATTAGAGGATATGAGGAAGGTTTCGGTAGAGAAAAAGGGTGAACTCAATTTTTTCACGTCACAGATGATAAAAGACTGTATGAAAAAAGTAGTAGCTGTTACACTGCATCAGTCAGTTATGGTAGATAGTGAAATAGAAATTAAGGCCTATTATGCAGGACATGTACTAGGAGCAGCTATGTTTTGGATAAGAGTAGGAAATCAATCTGTTGTGTATACAGGAGATTATAATATGACTCCAGATAGACATTTAGGTGCTGCTTGGATAGATAAGTGCAGACCAGACTTACTTATTTCAGAATCAACTTATGCTACTACAATAAGAGATTCAAAACGTTGTCGTGAAAAAGACTTTCTCAAAAAAGTACATGAGTGTGTAGATAGAGGAGGAAAAGTATTAATTCCAGTATTTGCTCTTGGTAGAGCTCAGGAACTTTGTATACTTTTAGAAACATATTGGGAGAGAATGAATCTAAAAGCCCCAATTTACTTTGCATTGGGATTAACAGAAAAAGCAAATAATTACTATAAGATGTTTATTACATGGACTAACCAAAAAATAAGGAAAACATTTGTACAAAGAAATATGTTTGATTTTAAACATATAAAAGCTTTTGACAGACAATTCATAGACAATCCAGGTCCTATGGTTGTGTTTGCTACTCCTGGAATGCTTCACGCTGGGTTAAGTCTACATATTTTCAAAAAGTGGGCTCCAAATGAAAATAATATGATAATAATGCCAGGTAAAGACATTTTTAAGAATTGTTAAATGATATTTGATATAGATTCAGCTGTTTAAATCTGCAAGTATCTGTTTTTTTGATGAAACTTAATTATTATAAATGATAGCTGGGTTGCCTGGCAAAATTTAGCCACAATTACCTTTAATTAAATATATTGTAATTCATTTTTTGTTCATAAATCCAAGATACATGTTTTTAAGTGACTATGATGTTATTCATATTTATATATCTCAAAAGTTTTAAGACTTTTTCTCAAAACATGATTATTTAAGACAGCACACAATATAAGTCAAACAATTCACATCTATTTATTACTACTAAATGTTGACCCTATAAACAACATTCTGATATGTTCGATAAAGAAGTATTTACTGTTTTTTCAATAAGTGGATTATAACAGTATGTATTAATAAAATATGTTTATTTGAATAAATAATTTATTTGAACACACACAACATCATTAATCTCTCTCCCCTTTCATTGGGAGCCTTAAGTCCTTATTTGCTTGGTTGTGATCACTGATTCTGTGAAGTGAGTACAACCAAGTGGGAGTTAAGGACTTAGTAGTCAGGAAAACCAGCAATGTCACACAAAGGGAGAGTTTTAAATACCTCTTGAAGTAATGCCACAACCCAAAAAGGTCTAAGGCTCTAATCCTGTCCTAAACACACAAACATAGATTTAGGATAAACACAAAAGATATTTCAGTTTGCAGTGTAGAATGCCCTACGAAGCCCAAATACTACTTTATCTAATACTACTCCTATTTTCAGTAAATTAAGCCCACTGAACCAGCATACTAAGCTATCGAAGTTGACTTCACTACAATTATATTGTCACTTAAAAAAAAAATAGAAAATATCGTTTATTATAGACCTCTACAGTGGCTTTACCCCTTAAGTTGTATCTTGCAAATTAATGTAAAATATAAAACATATAATATGTAATTGTTGCTGAAAAACTATCTTTTAGGGTTTTGTGTCCAAGGAACTGTTGGCCATAAAATATTAAATGGAGCAAAAAAAGTAGAAGTTGAAAACAGACAGGTAGTTGATGTTAAGATGTCTGTAGAATATATGAGTTTCTCAGCACATGCTGATGCTAAAGGGATCATGCAACTTATTCAACATTGTGAACCAAAAAATGTAATGCTGGTGCATGGGGAAGCTGCGAAAATTGAATTTCTCAAGGAAAAAATACAACAAGAGTTCAATATTCAATGTTTCAATCCTGCAAATGGGGAGACTTCTGTGATACAAACTTCAGTCAAAATTCCAGTGGATGTTTCTTTGCCTTTATTAAAAGCTGAGGCTAAGAGGTAATTATAATGTATTTGTCACTTTTTTTACTAACTTTTTCTTTCAGAGGCTTACTAGGACCCACTAAAGTTGGCAGAGTTGTTCACAGTTTTTGGCATTTCTTTGTTTGGCATTGCATATGTTTCATTATAAGCTGAAGGATTCTATATCGTTTAATAAATGCGGCAAATAATAATAATAAAAAAATAAAGTAAACAAATTCAATATATAAAAAATTCAGTACATAACAATTTTTGACTCAGTTTTTCTTTATTCTCAATTTTAAGTAAACATTCTCACTGTTTGTGGTTATATTTAATACTAAATATCATTTTGGTTTCTGTCGATATTAACCTGCGACTGTATGTAATCGATAGCGGAAACTGAAAAGTCAGCGGAATTTTCTGTCACCAACTGCAGTGAAGCTTAATGAACCTGAACTGAATCTGAACCGAAGTCGGCTGAGTTTGGTTTTCGCTGGCAGAGCCTCCTTAAAAAATGGACCTTTACCTATACATCGCACAAAATAAACAACCAGAAAAAGAAAAAGTTTGGCTGGATCGTTTATTACCAGATACCCTTTTTAGATATATAATAGGTTATATCTTCCTGGTCTATTTAGTATGAGTTCAACTTTAGAACTAAGTCTATGACATTTTGTTATTTTTTTCTATATCCTACTTGTCCAACAATCCTCCCTTTGAAACTTGTAGCTTGAAACTCTTGAGATTAAGATGAATATTTTCACCATTTTACAGGTTTAGCAGCATGGTTCCAGATCCAAAAAGAAGACGCACACTTCATGGTGTCCTAGTTATGAAAGATAACGGAATGTGTCTTATGGATGTGGACGACGCGTGCAAAGAAGCTGGAATCAATAGACACGTTGTAAGATTTACTTCTACCGTTCATATTGCCGATACAGGTCCGACATTGGGCACGGCACATAAATTATTGCTATTTATTAAAGATAAATTGCCTATTTGCTCAGTTACGTTCTCAGAAGGTGAGATTTCGGTAGAATCTGTACTTGTTAAAGTAGAAGGAGATGACGACGATGATCAAAAGAGTGTATATGTTTCTTGGACAAATCAAGACGAAGAAATTGGTAGCCAGATATTGAATATTATTAATCACATTAAAAAATTTTAGAGTAATCCTGTATTTAATATTTTTGAATATATTTTTTAACAAAAATGTTTTATTTATAACCACTACACAAACAAATGCCCTCTACTTCTCAAGCCACGATGTTGTACATTTGGTAACATTGTAGGTACAACCTAACTTAACCATGTGTTTCTCACACGAATTAAGATAATTTAAAAGGGAAAAACTGTTCAGTAAATGCTATTAACGTTAACTTCGTGAATTACGTTTCATCTTCTTCACGTTTCTCGTGGGCAGATATTCAACTGAATATTTTAAGTCCCTATCTGGCTACCTACCATATGGTCAGTAGTTATCATCCATATATTTCGAGATCCCAGTGCAAGATCATTACATTCATAACTTAATTAATCAAACTCACATTTTTACACAAATTTAAGAATAGGAGAATACTTGATAACAGTTTGCCAATCAAAAAGTGGCCGCAAATAATTTTAATTCAATTAATAGTAACTAATTTATGAACAAAAAAATAATTTATTTTTTAAATAAAAAATGCTGCTCATAACGTCAATGCATGTTTTTTTTTATATCAAATTAAAGCTAATTGTTTTTGAAGTTATACTTCTATACGCACAGTCGGCGTTGGAAATTTGCATGAGAGTGAATCTGTGAAACCATTACATATGTAAGATAATGAGTAAGAGAGTTCCTTTTGTATATATATTTAATATTATATAATATTGTATATATATATATATATATATATATATATATATATATATATATATATATATATACAGGGTGAGTCATGAGGAACTTTACATACTTCTACCATATGTAGAGTCCCACAGGGAGCATATCATGTGGCCACTAAAAAATGTCAACTCCTCTTCTTTATTAATTAACAGGGTGATTTGTGTAATTGACCATTTATTTCATTTTACTGTAGTGTTTATACGGCTCATTTGATTTTTTTAATTTTTGCATGATACAGTACACTACTATCAAGCATTCGACTGGTATTAGCTAAACTAAAAAATTCCAGGACTGGCTTTGGAAAAATTAATTTAGGGATTCGTATTAAATATTACACCCTGTATATATTTTTTTTAAAGTGCAATAAGTGATTTTCAAACTACATAAATAGCCAATGAAAACGAGATATGCGACAATGTTGTCGCACTTTTATTAAATTTTTAGTGAACGATCAAATCTTACCAAAACTAGAACAACCATAATGAAGTATCAAATTATAAGGTAATTAATTTAAACAAATGTTATAAATTTCAAACATTTTAATTGAAATGATAAACTGAGTCACTGCACAACAAAAAACAGTAACTACTAACAATAACAAAGAACAATTTAAAAAAAAACTAAAAATATGTACATAGTTATGATAAACCCATAAATTAGAACTGGAAAAGATACAATAATGGTAACAAAATAAAAATAATTCAAAATAGATTTTCGAAATGGAACCCTGCAGCCTGTATTGAATTACGGATACTCTGGGGATCGTTTCTAATAGTATTACAACAATGTATGTATAATTCTATCAATTAATTGTTGTCGGTTATTAATATTCACTGCGTAAACTGTTGCTTCAATCGTCCCCAAATATGGTAATCAACGGGATTGAAATCAGGGGATCTTGAAGGCCACAAAATAGGACCTGCACGTCCTATCCACCTGTTGCCATAAACAGTATTGAGATGTTGTCTCACTGCCAGTAAAAAGTGTGGGGGTGCCCCATCATGCTGAAAATACATCCCTCGGATAGCAACGTTCGCGTTGGCAAGCAAATTCGGCAAAATATTTTGTAGAAAGTTCAAATAGACCTGCCCTGTTAAAGGACCATTAAAAAAGTGAGGACCTACTAATTGGTTATTTATGACACCAATCCACACGTTAACCGAAAACCTTAACTGAGAACGACGTTCTCGAATAGCATGGGGATTTTCTTCTGCCCACACATATGAATTTCGTGAATTATTTATCCCGTCTCTGGTAAATTGGGCTTCATCTGTAAATAGTGTCCTGTATAGCGTTGGTCGATTATTGTTAATCCATCTACAAAATTCCAACCTATCGATCTCATCTCCAGCATGTAGTCGCTGAACCATTTGAATGTGATATGGGTATAGATTATTTTTTTGTAAGACTCTACTTACTTTTGATTGAGTAACATTGAGTTCTCGACTTACTTGTCTAGTGCTTAGTGTAGGGTTCATAGTAACGGCGTCCATAATGTCATCTTCCTGCGCTTCATCTACATGTCGCTCTGTTGTTCCACTAGGAAAAGTGCCATTTTCTCGCAAATAATTAAAAACTGACCCAAATGTTGGATGACTGGGAGTTCGACGATTAGGAAATCTCCTGCGATATTCTCTACTAGCAGCCCTACCATTCCCATTACAGCATAAACAAATATGTCTGCATATTCTGTGGTCGAAAACTGATGTGGCATTTTGAACGAAAGTAACAAAAGCTCTACCAAAACTAACACAATGTACTTAACATAGATATGACAGAAGAAATATGTATTCTTGTACACATAAATAACAATTGATAATGACAATAATGACAATGGGAATGGGTATAAAATATCAAGAAACGTCAACCCAAAGAATATAGACGCTTATTACGCTTATAGACGCTATATTAGCGTCTATATTCTTTGGTCAAACGGTCAACGCCAACCTTCATTTTAAACTTTTTTAGATTTATTTTTATTTATGAGTTGATGCAATGTATTATTATTTGACATAAAATTTTAATCATTTACAATCAACAAAAACTAACACGTACAAGAGGTTTGACTTTTTAATCAATTTAATTTATTATTTATCGAAAATAATGCCCCAATACGATCTATGAGTAAAAATTTTAAATTGAAAAACAATTGATTCTATCATAGAGATAATACAAAGTGACAGTAAAGATGTTAATTTTCTACGTATTAGATTATGTTGTAGGAACTCATTTTAATTAAAATGTTTGAAATTTATAACATTTTTTTAAATTAATACCTTATAATTTGATACTTCATTATGGTTGTTCTATTTTTGGTAAGATTTGATCGTTCACTAAAAATTTAATAAAAGTGCGACAACATTGTCGCATATGTCGTTTTCATTGGCTATTTATGTAGTTTGAAAATCACTTATTGCATTTAAAAAAAATTTTACAGGGTGTAATATTTAATACGAATCCCTAAATTAATTTTTCCAAAGTCAGTCCTGGAATTTTTTAGTTTAGCTAATACCAGTCGAATGCTTGATAGTGTACTGTATCATGCAAAAATTAAAAAAATCAAATGAGCCGTATAAACACTACAGTAAAATGAAATAAATGGTCAATTACGCAAATCACCCTGTTAATTAATAAAGAAGAGGAGTTGACATTTTTTAGTGGCCACATGATATGCTCCCTGAGGGACTCTACATATGGTAGAAGTATGTAAAGTTCCTCATGACTCACCCTGTATATATATATATATATATATATATATATATATATATATATATATATATATATATATATATATATAATATAATATGTATTAATATTATTATTTATGTGATATGTTTTGTATTATTTAAAATTAAACGTTTATAATTATTTTAGGCTTTTGTATTTCAAAATAATCACTGTTTTACCGAGAACTGACAATTTTGAAATCCGTCAGTTTCATGTCTAATTGGCAAATCCTTTACGTGTTTGGTTCATACGCTGGTGGTTGTGAGTTCGAATCCCAATTAAGAATTTCCTTTTTTATTTTTGAAATATTTAAAAACCTCACGTTAATCTTATTAAATATATGTAATATACACAAAAAACATAAATTTTAAAATAAAATGAAAATTTACAACATAATCCGAGTTGTTGGTTTTTTATTTTTATCTTCGTAAAGTAAGTTATATATGTTTAAAATACTTATGAATATTACATTTTAATTTTTATATTGCATTATTATATTGAATTATGTTGCAGTGTATTTATTGTATTGTAATTTTTATATTAATAACAAAATAAACAATGAATTTTACTGCAGAGTATGTTTAAATTTTTTTGCATTCAACTCCTTTTATACATATATAAAAATAAAAATATATATTTTCATTAAAATATTGATACAATCCTTCATTTACTATACTCCTATTACAGGTCAAATGTTTATATACAGCAAACGATGCACCATATACCTATATAACTAATTATTTTTCTCTTTCTGCTCTCTCTTACCTTTACCATTACATATGTAATGATTGTGCAGATTGACTCCTATATAAATTTTTAACGGCGAACGCGTGTATAGAAGTATAACTTCTACCGGCAGTCCCACTGGACTGCCACACCCGTTTTTTTCAAATATGATGATATAGGGTTGCCTGAGAAAAAATAGTCGCAAATTAGGGTTGTCAGCTGTTAAAAACGCGAGGTATAAAGAAAAAGTAAACTAGAGCTAGCGCGCAACGCCACTGGTTTGACATGGCTAGTGTCAGTTGTGTGAGTTTTTAAAGCATCCGTCGATAGATATTATCGTCGACTTTACATTATGAAAGTTTTATGCTATGCAAGACCAATTATGCAACTGCACACGCCCACGCGATATTTCCAAGCAATCAGTGGCGAGCCGTGGCCCGTGAGGTAGTGCCGTAGAGCCATGATACTACATTGCTAACTATGCAGAAACATATTTTTTAACTTTAAAACATCTTCATCATGCAACCTCTTCTGTCCACTGCTGGACATAGGTCTCTCCCATTTTTCGCCACTCTTCACGGTTCTGTGCTTCTTGTTGCCATTTCTCGGATATTCGTCTAATGTCGTCCATCCAGCGACTTGGTGGTCGTCCTCTGCTGTGTTTGTCTTCTCGTGGGCGCCAGTCAATTAGTTTTCTGGTCCATCTTGTGTCTTTCAGTCTCGCTATGTGACCTGCCCATTTCCATTTCAGCTTGGCTATACGTTCGACGACATCACTGATACCTGTTCTTTAGGTTATACCAGGTTAAAACATCTTAATGCCTGCTAATTATTTTTTGTGTGTTTCTTTTTATCTTCATAAATTAAATGAAATCTGGTAACTGTGTGCGCAATACAATTCTCACAACCATAACCACAACGCAATATTGGTTGCAATCTGGCAATTGCTGATTTGACGATTCCCAAATCTATTCCAAATCTATTGCCAAAGAAACAAATATTTACTCATTTTTCTTTTATATAAATAAAAAATTGCAGAAATCATAACATAATATAAACAAAATGTACTTTTCTAAAGCTTTAAGACCGCTTTACAGCTTGCAAGAAAACTTGATGCAATTTCTGGTATGACTAATTTTCATGAAAGCCTATTGCAAGATCTTTCTGTGCGATTTTACAGCTTGCAATGCAATTAATGTTGAAATTTTTACCCTTAACCTAACTTATAAACTTTTGTTTGTTTTTAATGACTTATTGCTGTTTATTTAACACTATTTAGTAAATTTCGAAATGCCAAGACTATTAAAAATAGCCAAATATAAAAGGAAAAAGGCAGAGCAGCAACCTTAAGTACTGCAGCCAGCCTTTTAGTTAGTAATTTAGAACGCCGAGAACGGCGATGGTGAATAAGACCACTGATATTGTGAAAAAATCAAACTTCCTTCGAATTCCCCTAGACTTGCATGAAAATGTGCAGAGAAAATGGCACCAAACCGATTATGGCACAGTTGCAAGAAATTGCAGGAAATAATCAGCTGAGGACATACTGCGCATGCCTTTATGCAACTTTCTTGCGTCTTGCAGGTATAATTGCAAGCTGTAAAACGGACTTTATCTTTTTATATTTGAAGCATACAGCATATATTCTTTATCTATGCATACAGCATCTACATAATAAAAACAGGCCAACACTGCTACTGCTATACCGAAATTTTTTGTTCCATGTTTGACATTTGCGGCTATGATCAGCTTGTACTTTCGGTAAACTCAACCAAAAAAATATACTTTGGCTGGACTTGTGGTTAGGTTATAAAGAAGTTATCATTTATTGCTGTAATTAAATATTATATACAGATTTCAATAGTTTTGTGAAAAATGACTGCATTTGAAGGTAAAATACTATAAATTTAATAAAATAATATTGTTACACTATTGTTCTTATTTACTTTTAGAATTCGGTGTACTACCGGAAATATCAAAGGCTTTAGATGAATTGGCTTGGATGTAAGTATATTTTACAATTTGTATTTTATATATAAGATTTGTTTTAGGAAACCGATCTTAGAATTTGAAGTTTATAAAACTATAATTACATTGTTAGGGACATAACTAGTTTCAGTTAAAATATTTTCAGGTTACCTACAGATATTCAAGCTGAAGGAATTCCTCTGGTACTTGGTGGAGGAGATGTACTTATGGCTGCCGAAACTGGTAGTGGAAAAACTGCGGCATTTTGTCTCCCCGTTATCCAGATAGTATGGGAAACTTTAAAGGATATACAATCTGGAAAATCAGCTAAGGCAGCTAAAAACAGCATGTGTAAATATCCCTTTTGAATAGTTTATGCCTATGTAAAATTAAAGTTTTAACATGCAGATACTAGTACAAATATATAAGCACATAATAAGATATGAATTGTTACATACAATTTGTTTCTTATTTTGTGTGTGGTACAGTTTTTTGTATTAACTTATTTGTAAACTACACTTTTTTTGGGGAGGGAGGAGTGCAAAAGTATAATTTTTCATGTAAATTTTAAAGATTGATGCAAACCTATTAACGATCTAGTGTAATGAAAGTCATTAATTAGAAGCAAAAGATGTATTTGCATTTTACTTGTCATACTATCGAAGATCAAATTTAAAAAGGCTATTTTTATACATATCTATTTTATTTTTATTGCATTATTATTATAGAAATAATTAAAATTACACCACATATACAAAAGATTTGTGACTTTGTACTGAAACTTGAAATCAAAAAGGTAATTTAAAAACCTAATTTCTATAAAATATGTGCTGTAGCTATTCCATGGACAATGTCAACTCTAGACAGAGGAAACGCTATAGCTGTAGCTCCTGATGGTAAAAGGGTGCAATCAAGAGAACAAAAAGAGTGGCATGGAGTCAGATGTACAAGGGGAGTAAACAGTGGAAAGTGGGGATTTGAAGCCACTGTAACTGATGAAGGACTCTGTAGAGTAGGTTGGTCTACACTGACAGCAAATTTGGATCTAGGTACAGACAGGTAGGTAAAAAATACTTTGTAATTCATTTATATTTCTTTGAATTTTACATAAAAGGCAGCTATTGCATTCACAAGATATTGTATCAATCAATCACATTTTAATACCTATATGAAAATACTTTTAAAAACTGTTGCAAAAACATGTTTTTTTGCCACATGATCCAAAATGCATGGGGCATAAGTTTTGAGAAAAATACTAATATACTTAATTAGCAAGATAACGAAATTTTAATTAAACTTGAATATTAACAGATAATATTACAACTTCTGATAAAACGAAAATTAACCTAACTGTAAGAATGCATTAAAACATTTTTACCTAGTATAGAAAATTTGAAATTGAAAGTATTTTATTACTCAACATACACATCTTCATAATATTTTGATTGTAAAAAAAATTATATTTTATAATTGTTTGATGTTTCGATTTCCACTCTGGAAATCTTTTTCAAAAAAGATTATTTTAAATTAGAGATTTGTTTTTATAACCAAAGTTGTTTGGTGGTTATATAACTTATGTTCTATAACCTTTAAACAAAATAAAGTATTGGCTTTCTATTATGTATGTCTTTTTAGATTAGGTTTCGGATTCGGAGGCACAGGGAAAAAGTCAAACAATAAACAATTTGATAACTATGGAGAACCATTTGGCAAGAGCGATGTCATCACTTGTCTATTGGATGCAGACTCAGGAGAAATAAAATTTTTGAAAAATGGAGTGAATCTAGGTACAGCTTTTAAAGCTGATAAACAAGTCATTAGTCAGGGAATGTTTCCAGCAGTTGTTCTAAAGGTAAGTCATATTATTATAAACAATGAGTGTGAAGTCTCTCGCCTCTCCCCCAAACATATTATGTACATTATGAAAAATGAAATACTAAATTTTCACATTAAACGAACGAAGATCCGTGTGTAAGCTATCTCCAGCAAGCTTACAGTGACTTAGCTGCAGACTATGTAGCAGAGTCAGTCTGAAATAGTCAATTAGTTTTTGAATGACTGCAAAGCAGTAGATCTCAGGTTATAAGCATTTTTTGGGAGACTTCCACGCGACTCCAAAACCATATTCTAACTATCTACTAGACCTGTACAAGCTGGTACATAGTTCCAGAATACTTGAATGGGCATCACACATAAATGGAAGATGTACAATAAGCCAATTGATTACAGTACAATCGGTTTATAACATGTTTCTAAAAAAAGTACTTGTTTATAGTTTTTATGAGGTTTTAGTGATTTATCATAAAAAATATAATTTTAAATGAGATCATATGGCATAACATTGTTTGAAAGCTAGCTTGAAAGATATTTTTAACAACACCTACTTATTTAAAAATTTCAGAACTCACTTATTTAAAAAAATGGCGATAATCCACCATTTTTAATGATTATTTTACTAAATCCCTTTAAAAACTATGAACAGACAGTAAATGACGCCAAACATATTTAAATTTATCACTATTTTTGTTTCAGAATGCAGAAATGGAGTTTAACTTTGGAGGTACCCCATTTAAGCATAGTTTACCTGATGAATACAAACCAATAATCGCAATACCCAACGATAAAGTTTTTAAAAATACAAACGGTCAAAATGATGAAGCTGGTCAAGGTATCAAGCTCATGAACAACGCACCACAAGCAATCATTATTGAGGTATGTTCAGTATTGGTTTAGGAAATTCTGTAATATTCGTAGGGATGCAAATACATCAAGAGATTGACTTTTGAACTTGAACTATTATATTATTTCTAATAAAACGATACAAACTCTGCTATATATTAGGGTGTGTTTGGTCTTAAATCTGTTAAGGGTGTTACGACTTAACCTATGAGATAAGGAAACCATAGACATATATATTAACATAGACTGAGCATGCCACAACGAGCAGTGATGACAACCTCTATTGCAGATCCATTTTTCTGTAGCACATTAAAACTTTCCACTCACTCTCCACCGAACAAAAAGAGACGCTGCTATACTTACTTAATGTAAGATAGAGAAACAACAACGACAACAAAGATGATATCGTCACTTAACTCTACAGACTGTTTGGTCTATGTATATATAAACATATATACATCCATGAAAGAAATACTGATGTAGAAATGTCAAATGTGACGTCAGCCTCTATTTGATATTTCCCCCTGGCAACGTTATTATTAATTCAAACCCCCCTTTACAATTACCAAGAAAAAACCTTAAATCAAAGAAAGCAGAAATGAAACTTTTGTGATACATGTCTAAAAGAAAGTTACTTGAGCCTTTGAAACAATATACCTTTACAAGGATATCTTTTGTCATCCTAAATGGGAGCAACAAGGGTTGCGGCTGTATGCGCACTTGAAATTTTTTTTGATAAAATGCAGTTCATATCCACAGTTTAAATAATTCATGTGATTCTTAAACATATTTGTTACATTCAAAGAAAATGATCCATGTCTTCATATGGACTGTTACTTCCTTCATTTTGTCTTGATGAAGGAAAACAAGTAGGGGAAAGTATTACACATAGGTGTTATTCGAATATTTACAGTTGATTTGCAATGAAGTGTATTACATTTACCAATAATTCTATTTTTTTTTTTTCGATTTAGTAAAACTTGTTTGTGTATATATTTTTAGCCATCTAGAGAATTGGCCGAACAAACCAGCGAACAGATAAAAAAGTTCAAGAAATATTTAGATGATCCTGTCATCCGTGAACTTCTGGTCATAGGTGGAATTAATATTAAAACGCAAATCTCCCATCTTCAGAACGTTGGCGCTGATATTATTGTTGGAACACCTGGAAGATTAGAGGATCTGATTACAGGAGGTAAATAAGTTGATTCTTTTATTTTGAATTTTTTGTCAAAATATTAGTTTGCTTTAATAGTGTTCAATATTTAATATTCTCTATTTGATTATTATGTTTTGCTTTAAGAGTGTTGATATTATTTAATATTCTTTGTTTGGTTCTTATACACAAAAAAAATTGTTATTACTTGATGGGCGAAATTCGAATCTCACTTGGGTAGGTATCTTCTTGAATCCATATGTAACAGAAATCGATATTTTCTATACAACGACTGTGGTAAGCTGCATTACCAATTATTATTAACGATCCAGGTTCTATAAAAGTCAGTATAGAGGAAAATCACTTTTTAAAAACATCTTCATGTTTTTACATGTAGATATCTTCATTGAAATCTCCGTTTTGATTCAGGTAAACATATTTAAACAACCTTGTAAAAAACTTGAATCACTTTCTATGTGCGAAATAATGAGCTGTCTTCTTTTACCCAAAAGAACTTTTAAGCGTAGTGAACTTTTAATATTTAGATTTTGGTGTACCTTTGATTAACTCTCATTCAACCCCGTTGCGTTTATATAATGCAGATTTGTACAAGAATTAAAATTACATATTTAGAGGATTAAATTGTTTGAACTGATAGCAGTAGCTCCCAGTAAACTGACGGCTTCACATATAGTTGTCACCTGCAGCAGCTCCAACGTTCACATTTAGGTGTACAGTCAGCTGGTATGCTGATTGCCCCGAAACATCACAATTTGCCCCAACTGCGATCAACAACAACTCACAGGCATGTCCTACAACAAATACCCATAAGTGTCCCAATTGTCCTAAGCACATTTTCACCTAGTTGCTTAGTTCAAAAAGTCCCCCAGCCATTCCCCAACAAACACAACTCGTCCCTCCGGCTAAGCAGTCCCCCCCCACATATGAACCCTCTTCGGACATGAAGTCGATAATTCACTTCATGCCCATGACTCATAGTCTTCCCAGAAAAAAGGAATGGTGTCGCTTTTTTCTGTAACGAGATTGCCCATAACAGGTCACGTCATGACCACGCAATTTCAATGTCGGCATACAACAGAAAACAGAAATTAAGACCACGGGTTGAGTTTACCAAAAGTGCAAGCTGATTTTAGCTGCAAATGTCAAACATGGAACAAAAAATTTCGGTATAGCAGTAGCAGTGTTGGCCTGTTTTTATTATGTAGATGCTGTATGCTTCAAATATAAAAAGATAAAGCTTTAGAAAAGTACATTTTGTTTATATTATGATGTTATAAGTTCTGCAATTTTTGATTTATATAAAACAAGAATGAGTAAATATTTGTTCCTTTGGAGATTAATTGCAGTTAATTATTAGAAATTATTTTGGCAATTACCCTTTGATAGATTAGGGGATAGATTTGGCAATCGTCAAATCAGCAGTTGCCAGATTGCAAACAGATGTTAGCAATTAATTTCGAAAGAGACAAATATTTACTCGTTATTGATTCATATAAATTAAAAATTGCAGAATTCATAAAATAGTATAATCAAAATGTACTTTTTAAAAGCTTTCTCTCTTTATATTTGAAGCATACAATATATCCATTATAAAAACATCCCAACTGATAGATTATAGAGATAGATTAGAGGTCCTAACACTGTAACTCAAAGCATCCTCAAAGCTTCTTGTCCCCAGAGGCTTTAGGTTAATATTTTATCCCTCATCATATTCGTCGACCTCTATCAGCAACACATTCCCTGAAGAATGGAATCCCTCGAAAACACTCCTTAAGAGTCACATTCAATAGTACGAAGGATAGTGAGAGATTGATTTTTTATGATTTCCCAATCACACCACGCAATGATACCTTTCTTAGGTGAATGCGTAGCCACTGCTACCTCCAAGAGATTTTATTAAAGAAAAACCAAAAAATCTGCAAGTATCAGCCGTTTTTATGATATATCCAGTGGTTATATAATACCCTACACCTATCACGCAATAATAATGTTGGAAATATTATATCATGTTTTCTTGGAGGTCTTACATTTTTATAAAAAGTTTAAAATAGATTTCTCTGGATGAACTGGTAAAAATAGTTAAAAAAGATCTTCATATTGAATGTTATTTAAAAACAATTGAAAAATTATAATTTAACTTGGACATTTTCATGTCATGATATGTATGTAGAAGAATTTCTCTCTTGTTACTGTCTACATACAATTTCGGTGTTGCATAACAAAACAATAGTGGTAAAAACGTGCAAAAAATTAAGGGGATATACCCCATTCAAAAACACTGTAATACTGCACTGCACTGGGTATATGGAGCAAAAAAATTAAAAATAAAGACAGCAATAATTTCCTTTTTTATATTGACCATCATATGGAAATATTCAACTTCTATTAATTTGTTTCGTCAAGAGGAAAAACGGAACAAAAAAAACATAACTTAAAGTTTTTCCTGCTTTCACCAAAAACCTCATAGACTGCAAAAACACTTTTTATCAGCATTACTGTAACTCAGATATCCGAAGAATAACTTGCCGGCAAATGCTCAGCACTACTGCTAAAGATTACTTGATCTCCAAAGATGTTTACTCAAGCAATAAACAATAGCCCAAACTGGCTAAAAAGCCGGTACCGCCGCTAGCGGACCGCTATGTCTGATCAGCGTTCAGGTCTAATTCGGAAATATCTGGTACTGATCACGTCGCTGAAATGGAATTGGTCAGGACACGTCGCCAGAGTATCAGACAACCGATGGACAAAACGTATTGTCGAGTGGCGGCCAAGTCAAGAAGCACTACGGAGCAAAGGCCGCTCAGCAATCAGATTGACTGACGACCTGAAGCATGTTCTTCTTCTTCTTCTGGTTCCTATCCGTTTCGGATGTTGGAAATCATATTGGCAATCATGACCTTGCTCGCTGCGGCTCGAAACAGCTCCGTTGAGGTTTTCTTAAACCATGTTCTTAAATTCCGCAGCCATGATATTCTTCTTCTACCGGGTCCTCGCTTACCTTTGACTTTACCTTGCAATATAGACTGCAGCAGGGAGTAACGGTGCTGATTTCTCATAACGTGTCCCAGATATTGCAATTTTATGCGTTTGATCGTAAACACAATCTCTGGTTCCTTCTTCATTTTTTCTAGAACTTCCTTGTTCGTGATCCTTGCTGTCCATGATATTCTCAGCATTCTTCTATAAAGCCACATCTCAAATGCTTCAAGTTTTTTAATAGTGGTGTCTGTAAGCGTCCATGCCTCCGCCCCGTACAACAACACAGAGAAAACATAGCATCTCAAATGTCTCATTTTTGTATGTAGGGATATGTTGTGACTTTTGAAGATGGCGCTCATTTTGTTAAAGACCGTTCTTGCCTTTCCTATGCGGCACTTTATTTCCTGTACATTGCTCCACTGTTCGTTTATAATAGTTCCCAGGTAACAATACTGTTTTACTCGCTCTATCTGCGTCCCATTAATGTAAAGATGAGCCCCATTTATATTCTCCTTGCTGATAATCATTTGTTTCGTTTTGTGGGTATTAATGTTTAGTCCGTACTGTTGACTGTACTCGTTTATTCTGTCCATTAGCTTCTGAAGTCCCTCTAAACTATCTGCTATCACCATGGTGTCGTCGGCATATCTAACATTGTTTACTCTTTCACCATTTAGAAGGATGCCTTCGTCTATTCCGTAAAGAGCCTCGTTAAAAATTTTCTCTGAGTACATATTAAATATCAACGGCGATACATCCCTGTCTAACTCCACGTAGTATTTTTATGTGATCTGTTTCTTCTCCGTTAATTTTCATGTATGCGGTCTGATTCCAGTATAGTTCTGAAATTATTCTGAGGTCTTTGTCATCCAGGTCTGCTTCTTTTAAAATGTTTATCATCTTTTGATGTTGAACTCTGTCAAATGCCTTTTCATAGTCGATCAAGCACGCGTATACGTCACAGTTAATGTCCCTGCATCTTTGAATCAGTACCTGTACTCCGAAAAGTGCCTCTCTGGTACCCACTGCGTTAATGAAGCCGAACTGTCTGTCCGATATTTGTTCCTCGCACTTCTTATAAATTCTTCCATGGATGACTCTAAGAAACAGTTTCAACATGTGGCTCATTAGGCTAATTGTTCGATATTCTTCGCACTTTTTAGCCTCCTGTTTTTTAGGTATCGCTATGAATTCTGATTCTAGCCATTTATCAGGGATGATTCCTGTATTGTATATTTTATTGAAGACAGCCGTGATCCAATTTATTCCTTCTTCCTCCAAGAGTTTTAAAAATTCAGCTTCGATATTATCAGGCCCTACAGCTTTCCTGCTTTTCATCCGTTTTATTGCTTCTTCTACCTCGGATTTAAGTATGTCCGGGCCCGTCATCCTCTCTGAAAATGGATGCCTATAATCCATTCTTTGATCTTGAAAAAGTGTCTCCAAATATATTCTCCATTTGTCTTTCATCTCTTGGGTGTCAATGATTAATTTTCCATTGGTGTCTATGAGTTTCATTTGTGTTCTCTTTTTAAAAGTACCCGTTATTTCTTTTACCTTTTTGTGTACATTAAAATTGTCATGCTTGGCTTGTAGTCTTTCTATTTCTTTACATTTCTCTACAGCTTCTTTTTCTTTAGCTTCTCTTATTTTTCTTCTGATGTAAGCCTGTATTTTTTTATATTGCGGAGACCTGCGTCCAGCGGTAGACGTATCCAGCTTGATGATGATGATTATATAATACCGTCGCCTTTGCCGCGCTACCACCCCTGCATTTACATATCACTTTCCCAACCCAATCCAACTTCGGATCCCATTCCTTTAAGAAGTTTGAAAAAGCCTTAAACCTCTCCCTCTTTTTTCTGTCATTCCACTTCCTAACTCAAGAGTAATTTAATTCAGGCGCGCGACTGGTAGCTAACAACTAAGCAATCCAATGAGGAAAATTTCTGATTTTTTGGATGATTCAAAATGATTTTTTTCCACAAAATATTTCTTGGAACGAGTTTCAATAGTGAATTATAAATGTGTTTGCGAATATATTGTAACGAAATAGCCCTCCATGTAACGGTTGCATCTCGAGATGATGATCTGTGTTCTGAATGTTCATAATCTATCAACCGGCAGACAGATCCGAGGCGCTAATGCAAGCGAAATAGAGGTGGACTATTCCAGATTATTCTAGTACATAATATCATATATATATATATATATATATATATATATATATATATATATATATATATATAGGCAGCGCTGATATTAGTTAGTTTATTTGATAAGATATTATCGTGCTCTAAACTTATGAATAAATATATTTACATGAATTAGAACAGCTCGTTTTATTAGTAAGATTCACCCTACAAGATTCAGTTGATTAAAAAAATGTCATTCCAGAAATATGAGTGTATTAAGTTTTGAATTTACTCAGATCTTTCTTTTTATTTTTGACTTTTATTCAGTTATTTGTGAATTAGTTAGTTTGGCTATTGTCATTTTTGTTAATATCTGCCATAAATGAATCTCAAACAGTATTGCCTCTTTAGGATGATGCAAGCAAGCAAGCAAGCAATTTAATTAAACCCAGCCTGTGAGAAATGTTCACCCCTAAGAATTACGTTCGGGTGTAACAATTCATTGGAGCGAGGTGTATTAACTCGAGTAAAAACAGGAGTCACTCCACCGCGCTCGAATGCTCCAGACCATCCCTTTCCCCCCTATAGCACTCTGATGCGCGATAGGGGCACAACTATCAGCCAAATGCTCTTCATGTGGAGATCCTGGGTAATAGAACCCCAACATGGTTTCCTAACCGAATTCAAAACTCAGGACAGCGCATTGTCGCTATATTCCTGTTATCTTAATGTGGCTTATCCGCGAACTAAAATTGCTTACTTGGGCCTCAAGTCTCCGCTCTGAGCTAGGCTCAGTTCGGCGACTTGGTGCTCAAGGGGTTGGGCCCTACATGCCCGAGTTTTTAGTGGTTTTTGTTAATATTTTTTTGTGGCTTGCGCCGGATTTTGTTAGTAGTTTTTTGATTTTTTTGGTGGCCGAAGCCGTTTTTTTTGTTGTTTTTTGGATTTTTTTTGTAGGATGCCTGAAACATAAAATCAGAATTAGTGCATATTTATATAATAAATTATCTACATAAAATTTACTGGGTCCACGCTGTACGTTGCGATTGTCCACAAGGGTTATGAGCTACGAACTATCTTCATTGTGCGTTGTTGTTGTTTTTTGAAGTGTTTTCTCTCTGGTGTTTTGTTTTCTCTCTGGTGTGATTGTTGATTTTCTCTCTAGTATTATGATTTTATTCTACTATTTGTTGTTTGGGTCTTTTGTGCTTCCATCTGTGGAAAGCGTCATACCTCAATATCTCTCGCAATATGTGGTTGGGGTGGTTCTCTATCTCCGCGAACTTTGTCCTAGCTTTTTCTTTCATTGTGTCGGTCACTCTGATTTGTTGTAGTTCTCTAAAGAGAAATCTTTCTGCTACGTATCTCGGTACGTTGACTGCTTCTCTTAGGCTGTTGTTATGTGCCGCTTGTATTTTCTTTTTTGATGTATTGCATATGTGTCCCCATGCGAGAGATGCATATGTTAGTATAGGAAGAATTATACAATTTATTAATCTTATTTTTGTTTTCAATCTAAGTTTGCTTTTTCTTCCTGCTAGGCCTCTTATTGATGCTCTTGCCATGTTGGCTTTTTGTACTGTAGCTTCTACATGTTTGCTAAATGTTAAGCCTTTGTCCATGATTACTCCGAGGTATTTTGCTTCACTTTTCCACTCGATAGGATTGTCTTGCACAGTTACCTGTTCTTCTGGTTGTTGGTGCCTCTTTTTGAAAAGTACAGCCTGTGTCTTTTCGGAGTTTATAGCGATTTTCCATTTTAAACTCCATTCTTCTATGTCATCTAGCGCTGTTTGTAAGTTGTTTACCGCTATGTCTACATTTCTGTGTTTGGCCGCTATCGCTGTGTCGTCGGCATAGAGGCTTAGTAGTGTACCTGGTGTTCTAGGTATGTCTGCTGTGTATATCGTATACAGTAGAGGTGACAGTACCGCTCCCTGTGGCACTCCAGCCTCCGGGTTCCCGAGTTCGGATAGGACTTGTCCTATCCGGACTCTGAAACTACGATTGCTTAAGTACGAAGAGATTAGTCTTGTCATTGCTCCGCTGTAGCCGTATCGTCTCATTTTGTAAATAAGTCCTTTATGCCAGACTCTGTCGAAAGCTTTGCTTACATCTAGGAAGACAGCTCCTGTGAATTGTTTGTCATTAAATCCAGCTGCTATGTACTCTGTTAATCTGAGTACTTGTAGCTCACTGGAGTGTTCTGATCTAAAACCGAATTGGGCTTCGGGTATTATATCTAATCTATCTGTTTCAGCTTGGAGTCTGACGAGTATTATTCTCTCTACAATCTTGCTGATTGCAGGTAGTAAGCTTATTGGCCTGTAGTTTTGCGGGAATGTGCTGTTTTTTCCGGGCTTTGGTAACATTATGACATGAGCCTCTTTCCATCTGTTTGGGAATTTCTTGAATCTTAGCATCGCGTTGATAATATTTGTTAGATATACTATGGCTCTCGCTGGTAAGTATTTTAGAGCCCTGTTCGTTATTTGATCAGGACCAGGTGCTTTTTTCGGCGAGCTATTTTTAATTAGCTCGTTTATCTCCTCCGGTGATGTAGGAGGGATGATTTCGTTCGGGTTTTCGGGTCTTCCTCTTTGTCTTTCGACTTCTTCTATGAAGTCGATGTCCTCATCTGGGTGGTAATTTAATGTACACTCTCTTTCGAGAGTACTCCTCATTACTTCTGCTTTTTCCTCTGTGGTGTAGACTATTCCGTTTTCTCCATGTAATGGAGGGATTTGCTTTCTGTCGTTTCTCAGTATTCTCTGGAGCCTCCAAATATTTTGCATATTTGGTCCTTGCTCCTCCATGTCTCTTATGTGGTTTTCCCAGCTTTCACTACGGTGTTGTTGTAGTGCTGTTTTGACCTCTCTGTTTAGCCTATTTGCTCTATTTTTGTCTGCCTGGTTCCTTGTCCTTCTCGCTGTCTGCTTTGCTCTGTTCTTTTCCCTTATTAAGTCTTTTATTGCTTGTGGTATATCCTTAAATCTTCCCGTGTGCATTTCTACTTCCTCTTCTGTAGTGCTGTTTCTGAGTGCTTGTTGGATGATGTTTTCCAACTCTAGGACTCTGTCTTCTATTTCTCGTGGGTTGTCTATCACTGGAACTATGTTAATTCCAGTGCTCACGAGTCTTTTAAAGTTTGTCCACTTTGTTTTCTTTTTAACTCTTTTGATTGTACTTTCTTCTTCCCACGTTCCTAGTTCTAATAGGATGGGGTTGTGGTCCGTTGTGCCTTCGTTTAATGTTTGTATTTCTGTTTGTAGTCCTAGGTTTCTTGCTACTACAATGTCTATGTGTGTAGGAAGTCCGTTTCCTGGGTAATGCGTTGGGTCTGTGGGGCCCATTGCCATAACGTCGTCATTATTTTCTATGTATATGTTTAGTAGTCTTCCGTTTCTGTTCGTAGCTCTGTCGTTCCAGTTTGGGGATCTTGCGTTTAGGTCTCCTATTATGATTGAGGGTTCGTTGTTTAGGAACATATTTAAGTCGTCTTCAATCAGTAGGTCTTGTGGTCTTACGTAGGCGGAGGTAATTCTGACTTCTCCTTGCCTCATTTGTACTCTTATTGTTGTTGCTTGCATAGTATTTAGTTGTGGTGTTAGAATTCTGATGTGACCTATGCCTTTTTTCACTAATATTGCTGTGCCACCTGATCTTGCTGTGTTGTCGTTCCTGTATATGTCGTAGCCTGGAAACTTGATGTTGATGTTGTTCGTGAGCTTTGTTTCCTGTATTGCCACGACGTCCATTTCATATCTATTGACCAGTTCGTCCAGTATATTCTGGTTGGTCCTTATGCCTCCTGGGTTCCAGGAGCCTATCCTCAAGTATCCCCTGTTTGCTTGCACTAGTTCAGTGCTAGCTTTATATCTGCAATCGCCTCGTGGACAATTCTAGTGACCAGTTCCTTAACTGAGTTCACTAGGCCGTCTTGCTGTTGTTTCGAGATCAAGATGGTGTTCTCGGTATTTTGCGCTTTTGCTGCCTGTGCGTAGGAAGGTCCGCTTGATGTTTGTTGCGGCCTTGTTTGCGGGGCTTGTTGTCTCTGTGGTTGTTTTCTTCCCCAGGTTGGGCATCTGGGGCATCCTCTGAAGTTTGCCGGGTGTTGACCCTGGCAGTTGGCACATTTTGCCTTTTGTTCTCGGGGCATTTGGCAGTTTCTTGTGGAGTGATTTTCTCCGCATCGTACGCATCGAGGTGTCTTAAAACACGCTCTCTGCGCGTGGTGGTACCCCTGGCAGTTGAAACACTGCGTGGGCCCAGTTGCTTTTCTGAGGTCTTCGATGTGAACCTTCATATGCATCAGATTAGTAATGCGCCTGGCTTTTTCCACGTCCTCCTTCTCCAGTGTCAGCACAAACATTGGTAGATTTCTTTTATCACTCTTTCTGGAAATCATATTCTTTATTGATTCACATTCGATATCATACTCTTCTTTGAGAGTATTGAACATTTCTCTAACGTCTGTGTTTGGAGGTAGTCCTCTTAAAACCATTCTTGGTTTTATGTCTTCCTCTAGTGGGAAGGCAATCCACTGTATAGGTGTTTTTTGACTATACTCCTCTATGATTTTTACCATAGACCTATAATCTTCTGGATTTTTCGCTTGTATTAACGTTTCTCGTCCACTTCTCGATAGTCTATTCGACGTTATCACCTTCTTTTTCTGAGCAATGTCTAGTATTGCTCCTGTCTGGCTGACGCTCTGTAATTTAATTACAGGCGGCTTTGGTTTCCACGTTGGTTTATCTTGTTTCGTGGTTTGTTCTCCGTCGGTTTCCATTTCTTGTGCTTGGCATGGAGTCGGAGGGCGTGGTGTAGCGCGCGCATCTCTTTCCTGATGACACTCTAGTTCTGTTGCACTAGGGGTCGCTAGTGGAGGAAAGTCTTCCTTCACGGCCTTCTTCTTGCTGTTTTTGGGTTCTTCTGCTTGTTTTCCCTTTTTTGTATTTTCTATTGTTGTTTTTGTCTTTGGGATTGTTCCCGTGGACTTTTCTGCGGTTGCTTTTGTCTTTGGGATTGTTCCCGTAGACTTTTCCGGTTTTGACGCCTTTTTGGCTTGGGTTACCCAGGTATCTTCTTTGCTGCTCTCTTTTGAGACCGTTTCTGTTGTCTTCTTGGTTTCTTTATTTTCTTTTCCATTGCTTAGTTCTTGGAACTTTGAGTCAATGTGGCCAATTATTGTTTTTTGCGAGGTTACTATCGTATCCTGCAGTTCTTCAATTTTCTGTTTTAGTGCTGCTATTTCGGCGTCCTTTTCTTTCAATATCATCTTCATCTTTGCCAGTGCGGACTTTTCGTCCTCACTGCTCCTCTGTCTCATCCTTTTTGTAGTGGCTCGTTTTTCGAGTGGTACGTCGTCGTCAGTGGAGTACATTTCTTTTTCGCGGTTTCCCTCCGCGCGGTCTTTTGTTCGTTTTTTCTTGGTCTTGGGGCGTTTGAAGTCCCCTTCGTGTATGTCCTCGGTGGGGAGATTTTCAAAGATCTCGTAATTTGTGTCCTGGTCTTCTAGGAGGGCATCATAGATATTATAGTTGAGTTTATACCTCGAACTATAACCATTGGGGCTTGGAGTGGCCTTTCGGCAGGGTGGGGATCGTGACCGATCCATAATCGCGTGGGGTGGAAGTCCTAATCTTTGGAGGAAAGCTTATTTTTTTGACCGTCTGACCCGTTGTCAGCACGGCTTCTGGGTGCCACCCAGTACCTTTACTCGGAAGTTCACGCTCTAGGCAGAACTAGAGTGGGATCCGCTTGAATTTCTTACCTCCCTGACCTTGGGGCCGTGTCTGCCAGGTGTAATTTCTAAAATATTACACCTCACAGTGTCATCCCAATCGTAGTACAGGAAGTATCCCGACGGGCTAAGCCCGTTTACTTTTTCACTTGCCTATGCCTTGATTTTGGCCTCCGTGAAGATTCGATTAATACAAATCTCCCCGGTTCAGCTTTGTCTCGGCATAGGCTTTTGCCTCTAGTGGCCTCGGCCGCGGCTAACGCAAGTCTCCGCTCTGCCGTGCTTATATTCACGGCACAGACTGATAAGTCCGGCTTCGACTCAACGCTGCAGCTCCTCGGCGGTCTTCAGGTGTCGCTTCTACTGCACGTCCGTACTGTTCAGCGGCTGACGCTGAACTTTTAGGATGATATAATGGCTTAAATTTGGTAAAAACTAGTGTTTGTAATCTATAAGATTTTTAGGAAAGTAATTTTTACAGCAGAACAAGGTTTTGGCTGAATGACTTGTTCCACCAGACACTCGATTTTTAATTTAATTTAATCAGATTTAAATTTTTTGTTTCAGGTTACTTGTCTCTAGCGAACTGCCGATTTTTTATTCTTGATGAAGCTGATGGTTTACTTAAACAAGGATATACGAATTTGATCGAACAACTACATAGACAAATGCCAAAGGTTACATCAGATGGCAAACGGTTACAGATGATTGTGTGCAGTGCCACGTTGCATGCGTTCGAAGTTAAGAAAATGGCTGTAAGTATTTTTCCATAAATGCTCTATTTTGCACATTTTCAATTTTACATTGACTCTTCTTCTTCTTGATGTGCCTATCCGTTACGAATGTTGGAGATCATCATGGCAATCTTTATCTTACCTGCAGCAGCGCGGAAAAGCTGCTCATATGTTGTATTGAACCAGATTCTGAGGTTCTTTAACCAAGATGTTCTTCTTCTTCCTGGACCTCGTTTTCCAAATATTTTTCCTTGTAGGATGGCTTGAAGGAGAGCATACAATGACTAACCGTAGCATATTTATTAAGAACTGACAGTGACGTAATGTTCTGACTACAGCTTCCAGTTATATTTCAATTCAGATATATGTTTTAGGTCTTTTTTTTCTCAAAAATATGTCTCCACTGTTTCAATATTTCGTATTATCACCACATCATCAGCGTACATGCTGTCACTTTTAAGGTACTATTATCGTGTAAAATTCTAAAAAATTGCACATTTTTCAACAATTTTTTTTGTATAATAATGTATAAATATAATATGTAATGTATAATGTATAATGTAAAAGTTTGATTGCCTATATGAGTGGCTCAGAGGCAAAGGTGACAAAGGTGAAAGTCACAAAGTGGAGTTTTTGTGATAAATCATTTCATAGTTAACTTTAAATAAAAATACAATTTTTATGCTAAAAAAAGTGTAACATTGTATTTTTTTTAAGGAAAAGCTAATGTCTTAAAACAACATTTAAGGAAAAATATCGCCCAAGTTTTATTATTCTAATTTCTGTGTTCAAAAAATATAGACACATTTGCCGTTACAAAAAAATATATTTCTAGAGTAACTTGTGTGTTAAGTTATGTTATGTTTAGACAAATTTGCCATAAAGAAAACTAAAACAAGTAAATTGCCCAAAACAAAAATTAAGATCAACAGAAAACAAATCTCCAACTTATTAGCTAAAAACATATTTTAGTGCGTATTTTTAATTTTCTTGTATAATTGCTTCTTCTAAGCCCCCATCTAATGCTTTGGAACTATCTTTCAATCCAGAATAAAAGCTGTGGAACTCAGTCGGAATAAACTGAAGTAGGTCCATTAAATCCTTTTTCTTTTCTTTTTTTATTAATCTCCCATTTGGAACAGAACATCGAGGTTGTGAATTACAGTAGATGATGATGGACGGCCTTTGGTTTTCTTGCTTAAATCAACTTTATGAAACAAACACATATCCTGTGCTGTATATTTTGCATAATTTTTTTTTTGGTTAATTTTTAAAATACCGTATCTGTATGATTTTAAACGTGAAAAATATTATTTTCATCTCCCTTTTGAACTGGATTAATTTCTTTTTTTTTTTTGGCCGATTGAATTATGGAAACCCAATCATCGGGATCAAAAATTCGATCATGGTGATTTCTTACCTTTTCAATCAACCCAAAATCTTGATCGCATGTATTAAAACTATGTCCAGATACAAAAAATCTTTATTCTATAACTTTGAGTGACGATTTACACTTTTGAAGGTAATTCTTCTTCTCATGGCGCTGTCTTCTTTCGAAGGTTGACTATCCAAATGGCAATTGTAGTTTTGGAAACTGCTGCGCGAAAGATTTCAGCTGATGAGCGGTCGAACCATCTCCTCAGGTCTTTCAGCCACGAGTTCTGGCGTCTTCCTACTGATCTTTTGCCCTGTATCTTTCCTTCCAGTATAACTTGAAGTAATTCGTATCTTTCGCCTCTCAACACATGACCCAAGTATTGCATTTTCCTCTCTTTGATTATTCTTAGTAATTCTTTCTGTTTACACATGCGACGAAGTACCTCAACATTAGTAACTCTTTGTACCCATGGAATTATCAACATTCGTCTGTATATATACATCTCAAAGGCATCTATTCTTTTTTCTATTTCAGAGTCCATTGTCCAACTCTCACAGCCATACAGTAAGACAGAAATAACGTAACATCTGATCATTCTAAGCAGCAGACTAAGATCTGATCTTGTAAAAAATATTTTCATGCTCATGAATACTTTCCTTGCTTGTTCGATTCTTGATAGGATATCTTTTTTGGGATTACACTGACTATTGATATTTGTTCCCAAATATTTTATGGAATTTACCTGTTCTATTATTTGACCCTTGGCATACACATGTACGTTTATTGGTGTCTTTGAAAATACTAAAATTTTAGTTTTGGAAACGTTTAGATGTAAACCGAACATTTCGCTGTGGTGAACTTCCGCATTTATTATATTTTGTAGTTCTTGTGCGTTGCTTGCTATTAAGACGGTATCATCAGCATATCGGATGTTGTCCATGCTGATTCTGCTAATCTTAATTCCGCCTTGGACCTCGTCTAATGCTTCTCTGAATATAGACTCCGAATACAAATTAAACAGTAGCGGTGATAAGACGCAACCCTGTCTCACTCCTCGTCGGATTTGTATATCTTCGGATGTTGTGCTATATTTCAATTGTTGTTGATTCTGTCCTTTGCAATCATCGCTATACAAAATCAGATATTCAGTTGGGTCAGGCCAGGTCAAGAAGGTTTATTAAACATGAAGCTATCTCTTAAGCTCCTTGGCATGCCACATTTTCAGGCCACACATACATGTGTCCTGTTTCTGTGACTTCGTCATGGATGCCCAGATTATATTATGTCCACAGTTGTCTCTTATAATACACTATACCTGTACTTAACTCAAGAGTAGGAAGCGTTTTTTGAAGATCAAAGACTAAAACTGATATTTTTTGATGTGATTCTTATTATATTTTGGTTTTTGTTTTCTTTAACTACTTCTGCTTTTCTTTGGTGTAATTCCAAATCAAATTTTGCATCCAGTTTACGCTCTTCTGGATAATTATTCCTATTATTATATTATTCTTCTTTTTGGATAATTAATCATTTAACGTAGTTATTTTGTACCTAAGTTCAAAAATTATTACACAATACCAAATTTTAGTCAGGTTACCAAGTAAGTTATGATATGGATTCATTTAAGTACAGTTGTGAAAAACTTACTGCATTCTTTTAAAATTTTAACTAAATATCATTAAAATAGAAAGTGTACAGTTTACGTACATAATCATAAGTTGAAGATTTGTTTTGAAATAGTGACGATAACTGTACCTAAAAAGTATATAAATTTTAACTTTGTGATAAATCACCTTAAACCTATTTTCTTTTTCACTTTTTATATTTTTTCTTGGACTTTAACCAGTACGTCTGCTTATTCTCAACTTTTCCCTGATATCTTCCAAGTATTTTAATTACATTGCCTCAAATAATCACGCCACCCTCAGCTTACATTTATTTGTATATTTATAGGAAAAATTGATGTATTTTCCTACATGGGTCGATTTGAAAGGAGAAGATGCGGTTCCAGAAACAGTTCATCACGTTGTAGTAACTGTAGATCCCCAAAAGGATAAGTCGTGGGGTACTTTAAGAAGACACATTAATACAGACGGGGTGCACAACGAAGATAACGTTAGGCCCGGCAATAATAGTCCCGAAACATTGAGCGAAGCAGTCAAATTATTAAAAGGTATGTAGATCATTAAAAAAAAATGTTTTAGTAAAATGTATATACATTAAAAAAACGCATTTTACTTATGAAGTTCAGAAAATATTCATATAATATATGAATATATATTTATCGTGTATACTTCACTATACACACAGCAGAAGAGTTATTAATAATTAGCCCCAATCCATTTTTTTAATAATTTTAGTTTAGCTTCATCGCTTACTGTGAGGGTCTTTGTGAACATTGTACTATTCGCATTATTATTTTCTTCATTTTTTGTGATTATTTTTCTACGTCTCCATATCATCGGGGTAGGCAAGGTAGGTGCCGCATAACCTTTTCAAATGTACAATAATAAATTATTTATTATTATAAATTACTTATTTCAAAATTGTGATTTATAAATTTTGACATAATACCTAATAGTAGCAGTTGAGAGGCGCTTCAAATTTTCGCCTTAAGAATAAAACGTCTATCTGTCTCTCTGTCTTACGCTTACACAGGAGCAACACGGCTAGTCAGTGATTTTATCATTTTCATAGGCGATGAATTCGGCGGGCTTCGGGCTATGAATATTTTAAACGATTAATCTGCAGTTTGATTGAAACGCTTTTTTCAAGGCACCAAAATCAAGAAAGATTAGAAATTATTGTAATGGGCCTTCCTTTGCCAAATTTACAAATTTTATCCACAGATAAGAAGGATAATCGACCATTTTCGAGATCGTTTAAAACGATATGGTATAAAAACCATAAAAATGCGGTAGTAATTTTAGAAATTCACTTTTTTGTTGGGCTTATCTCCTGCTTTCAAATTTGATGCAAATTTGCATGTCTGCAAATAATCGGTAATAAAAGGTCTATTGCGGGACAAAATATGAAATATTTAGTTAAATTTTCAGGGCATTCTACGATACTTTTTCTTCGTCGAAAATGGGGAATTTGTATTAGCGATTTTTCTACGCCACTGGATTTAGAGTGGCTTCAAACAGCTATGACGAAAATTTCATTAAGATATATTTATTAATAACAAACTTATGACAACTTAAAATTTTAAAACTCACTAAGAAAAAAACACTCTGTATTAACGTTAAAAAAACACTCTGTATTAACAGAAACATGGAAACATAATTTTAGTTTAAATTCTAGTTGCCTCTACCAATTCACCATCTAATTGGATACATTTGTCGTAGCGTTTATGAATATTTCTAATTACATTTCTTAGTTGTTGGGGAGTAATTTCTGCACATGCCTGTCGAATTCTTGCACGAAGTTCGTTTACGTCTCTTGCACGGGTTTGGTAAACTTTTTTTTTGATAACTCCCCAGAGAAAGAAGTCTAAAATTGTGAGATCTGGGTGGCCAATCTATCAACGGACTACCCCGGCCTATCGGAAAATTTTCATTTAGCCATTGCTTCACGGTTCTGGCGTAATGAACAGAACAACCATCTAACTGGATATACAAATTTAATCGTTCATGAATTGGGAGCTCATGAATAGCATCCCACAAGTCGGTGTTTAAAAATTCTAAAAAGTTCTGTGAGTTCAAGTTTTCTTCAAAAAAGAAAGGACCAATAACTCGCTCGTTCACTATACCACACCAGACATTTATTTTTTGAGAATACTGGCTTTTACAGTTTATTAGCCAATGGGGATTATCTGCTGTCCAATAGCGATAATTCTGTGGTGATACTACTCCATTTGTAGTGAAACTGGCTTCGTCGGTAAACAACACGTTTTTTAGAAAATTTATATTGTTTAAATATTCCCCTTAGGCCCATAAACAATATTCTAAGCGTTTTGCTTCGTCGTCTTCTTGTAATGTGTGTAAGAATTTTAGTTTGAAAGGTTTAATATTATTTACCTTAAGACATCGTCGAATACTCTCTCGAGGCACATTCAAATATAAACTGGCATTTCTTAAACTGGCATTAGGGCTATTTCTGAAATGATCTAAAATGATTTGATCATTTCCTCTTCTTCTTTGTAACGGGTTATTTTTTAAAATTAGTTTTTATACTGCACCATATTCATTAAATATTCTATTTATTTTGTTTACCGTACCGCAGCTCATATTAGGACGATCCACATGTCTGTCATTAAATATTGTACAAACTTCCCTGGCACTTCTATCGTTATCTCCCAAAAGACGTATAATTTCAATTTTTTCTCTCAAACTTAATCTTGCAGCCATGACACAAAATATTAAAAGAATTTGAAGTAAATATTGTTGCAGATATTATAAATAAATTTATGCTAGCACTGAAATGTATGTAGCATGTAAAATTAATAATAATGTAAGTGCGTTACTTGCATTAAATTTTTATGCTATTTTAAACATTTTTTTGTCTAGTAGTGGTTTATTATTAAAATTATTTGAAAAATAATTAGTTTTATGTCGGTCAGATGGCCAAGCGGGCTGGGCGGCCGGTTCTCATTCGCTTCACTGTGAGTGGTTCAGTGGTTCGATTCCCAGCTCGGTGTACAGAAAACAAAAAGGCTAACGCAGCAGTTTAAAATTCTAAATGAATCTGCGGCTTAGACTAGAATATGCTGGTGTCTGATCGGCCTATGGTGGAGCAGTACGGCAAGAGATAAGGGCTTGCGGCTCAGTGATACTCCTCCATAGATCCCTACCGGAAGGGCGAGGCGCCTAAATACCGGTATATATATATATATATATGTATTGTGACGATTATGGTTTATAGAAAATAATTTATAAGTTATATACTACATAATATTAGATATTTGGTTGTTTTAAATAAGTTATATACTAGAGAATTTAATAAAAATATATTTATGTGAGGGCATTTTTAATAAATTAGTATATTATAAAATAATATTGTAAAAAGTTGTATTTTAATATTGTAAATATATATAAGTGAGCCATGTGCTTAGGCAACCAAAAATACTCTCGGAGATTGACAGATATTTATACTCTGAAGTGACGTTTAAGAATATTTACGAATATAAAGTGGGTTATAATAATATATTGTTTGAAATGTGTATTTTATTAAATTAGAATGTTAAGTTACTAATTTAATTATATATTCTGATCTGAAAAGCCTAAATGTAAACAAAATTATTAATAGAAAAGAATGGAATTCTCTGGATCTCCGGAGATGGCCATGTTTGCGAAATGGTTTGTTCCAGAAAATTCATACAAGTATGAAATAGAACAAATTGGAACAGGATCTCTTACGAGATGGTTCTAGAATGTCCAAAAGATATAAATACCCGTGATTTGGATTCAAGATGGCAGTTTTTGAAAGTTTTTAGTCAGAAAAGTTTTAGATAGTGCAGTCAGAAGAGTTTTAAGAGTTTTTAGAAGTTTTTAGTCAGAAGTCAAGCAGTTTATTATGAAAGTTAGTTGGAGTCAGTGAATCAAGTACAAATAGTCAAAATGTTTAATATAGTGAGTTAAATGAAGATTAAAAATTATGCATATAATTTAATGCACATTTATAATTATACACAAATAATTATTGAAGATAAAAAAAAGGTATATTGGAAGAAATTAAATTATATTATGGTTGGAGATTAATATAAATCAACTTATAATAATTGGATATTGGTATATTGAAAAGAAGAATAAATATAAATGCTGTTTGCTGGTTTGGTTGGTGGTGTATACATGCTGGTGAAGAAAACTATATCTTAAATTGGTAGAAGCTGATAATTGAAAAAAGTAATTTCACAAAAAACAAGGATAACTGAAGTAGGAAGACATTCAGTGGTGATTAGAATCTATATACTTAGTGGAAAACAGTTCATTTAGGCATTCAGTGAAAGAAAGGTACAAAATTTTGTTAATATAATTTAGTTAGTGTCATAACAATTTCAATTTTGAAGATAGTTTGTTTAAATTTTAGATTGTCTATAGAATTTAATTAGTTTTATAAGAATATCAGGTTAAAGATAGTTTATTTTAAATTTACATTGACTAGGTTAGATATATATGTGTGTTTCATAATAGTTATAATAAAGAAAATTTAAAAAAGTACTTACAAGCTAATTCTTTGAGAACCGCGATAAAAACCCTATATATTATATTATTAAAAATACTCATTGCTCATCATTCAAACAAAAAACACATCATAACAGTATATATATATATATATATATATATATATATATATATATATATATATATATATATATATTAGTTTTATGGTTATCTGTTTCCATGTTTCTGTTAATACAGAGTGTTTTTTCTTAGTGAGTTTTAAAATTTTAAGTTGTCATAAGTTTGTTATTAATAAATATATCTTAATGAAATTTTTGTCATAGCTATTTGAAGCCACTCTAAATCCAGTGGCGTAGAGATTTTTTTAATAAAAAAATCGCTAATACAAATTTTCCATTTTCAACGAAGAAAAAGTATCGTAGACTGCCCTGAAAATTTAACTAAATATTTCATATTTTGTCCCGCAATACACCTTTTATTACATGACATTAAAAAAAAATTGGTTAAAATCGCATTTGTCGCATGTCGCCTACCCGCATACTGAGGTCACGAGCCGCCACTGATTTAAGCGTATATCGTATTTAAAGTGATCTTTCCCATTTGAATTCTAATTTTGTCTGTTAAACACACTTACAAATATGTAAGCAAGTTCTACTTCTTTTAATCTTTAATATATTTTCTTGTTTCTGTCAAAATACCATAAAACGATAAATGGTTTCAGGTGAATACTGCATTCGAGCCATAGACAAACATAACATGGACCGAGCTATTATTTTCTGTCGTACAAAACTGGACTGCGATAATTTGGAAAAGTACATGAAGATGATCGATAGAAATCGCTACTCCTGTGTGTGCTTACACGGTGATAGAAGACCTAACGAGAGAAAAGCCAATTTGGAAACGTTCAAAAACAACAAAGTAAAATTTTTGATTTGTACTGATGTCGCAGCTAGAGGACTTGATATAACTGGCCTACCATTTAGTAAGTATTAAGTATTAAAAAAGTTTACTTGTTCACTCAAAGTTTTATTCATTTACTAATAATCTCAATTATTTAATGTTATTTAAGTATTATAGTAAATTTTAGGTAATATTCAGTAACCTTAATATTAACTCTTTCAACCAACAGTTTTCGATTAAGAGCGTAGACGCAAAATTTCGGGCCAATGCTTTTTAAATGCAATAATTTTTTTCGAATCCTGAGAAATCTAATAAGTATTTTTGAAAAATTTAAACGCAGAATGAAAGATTGCATTATTACCGAAGGCCGAAAATCCATGAAAACTTCTATAATGTTTATTTTAATAAGTTACATGGCTGAAAAGACGAAAAAATTGCGTGTGATTTTTAATTTCAAATATCTCATTCAAAAAAACTTTTTGTTTATTCTAAGGCACTTTCGGCCCTCGGTAATAATGTAATCTTTCATGTTGCCTTTAAATTTTTCAAAAATATTGATTAGTTTTTTCAGGATTCGAAAAAAAATGAATGCATTTAAAAAGCATTGCCCCGAAATTTTGCGTCTACGCTCTTACATTCGCTATCTTTGTCATACAACGCACTTAGTCGGACATAATGTGGTAACAAGGCTACTAAATATTTGACACGGCTTCAGGAATAATTTGAGTTGTATTTATGGATAGTCCAAGTATTTTAAGTCAATAAAGTTCAAATAAAAGTATTATTTTAAGAGTTTGTTTCCTTAACCGTAAGTACGAGTTTAGCAATATTTTGAGTGAATTATTAAATTTTAACTTCACAGTATAATAAAGATGATTGTTAAGGGAACCATTTCTTTGATTTTGACGAACGTGCGCGGCGTTCGACTGACTGTGAGTTATACGTCGCTCACTGTTCTAACAAACCATACGGTTTGTTAGAACCGGTCTTAATACTTAATACAGAAGGTGCTTAATACAGAAGGTGCTTTTAAATTAACAGTCGGAGAAAGATTATTTCAAAACGAGGAAAAATTTCGAGAATATTTTAGACTTTCCAGGGATTTGTACTAGATCCACTAGTCTTTCATCTTCCTCGGGAGAAAATTTAGTAGACATCACTTAATTATTACAATAATAATAACTATATAAAAATACAATTATAATTTCGGTATGGATGTGTACGCTGTGAGCTCAGCTGAACGTTTGCGTCCAAATCAAATCGCAGTTGATTCCAGCGCACACCGTCGACGTACACGGCTATCGGTCTGCAGTGCGCGCAGCTCAGCAAAACCTAACAAACCATTCTCACAGAGAACCATTTCCTTGATTTTAACGAACGTGCGCGGCGTTCGACTGACTGTGAGTTATTCGTCGCTCACTGTTCTAACAAACCATAGCTTTAAAAATAAACTTATATAAAATTGTTTGTCTATTTATATGCAAGAGAGTGGTTACATAGGATTCTAGAAAATACATAGTAGATAGGCACATGGAAAGTAAAATAAAAACTAAATTATAAGATATTTATGTTAATTGTAATAAATATTCTCTGCAATAAGATCCTATTAATCATAACTAAAAATAATAACTTATCATTATTGGATTATTTAAAATGTGTTTCCTGGATTGTTTTATAAATGTCTTATCACCCTAAGAAATTACATATAAATGAGTGTTTACAAGAGATAAAGAAAAACATCTGTGCTTGAATTGGTTGGGTGTCGGTGAAGTTCTGGGAAAACGTGTGAACTTGTCGACTCTTTCATCAGCTTTATTACCGAAATTTTTCGAAACCAATACAACAAATTTGCGGATACAACTTAATAGGAATATAAAGGCAATTTTAAAATTATTTTGAAATATACCAGGGGTCTTAATAAAGTGTGACGTATCAAACGTATGTTTATTTTTATGGAACGTCCAGTATTTTATTGTATTGTATATATATATATATATATATATATATATATATATATATATATATATATATATATATTTAGGGATTCTACAGTATTCACTGCCTTCCCTCGCTCAACCGTTTCCATCTCTCTCTGTTGTTCCATTCTCCATCGTTTAGTCCTCTCTTACTCTTACTCATGGCGTCGTCTACTTCGTTCCTCCAGGATTTTCGGGGTCGTCCTCTTTTCCTCCTTCCTATGGGGCTCTATTCGGTTATTCTTTTTATCCATCTGCTGTCGCTAGTTCTTCTTACATGTCCATACCACTTTAGTCTTTTTTGTTCTATATATGTTAGTATGTCTGTTTCTATTGATGTTCTTTGCTTTATTTCGTCATTACTTCTCTTATCCATTCTTGTTACTCTGCAGCATCTTCGCAGGCATTCCATCTCTGTTGCTACTATCTTACTGCTGGTTTTCTTGTTTATGATCCAATTTTCAGCCCCATATGTCATAATACTTCGCACTAATGTTTTATAAATCTGCGTTTTTGTCTTCATATTTAGGTGTCTATCCCACCATACTGAGTTAAGTTGTCGGATTGCTGTTCTTGTTTGTCCTAATCTTTGTGTAATTTCTTCCTCTGTTGTTGCCTTTTTCGTGATTATAAACCCCAGGTATTTGAATTTATCCTTTCCTTTGATTGTTACGTTGTCATCAATCTGTAGATCTTCTATGTCTTCTTCACTTGTAGATAGGTACTCTGTTTTCTCGAACTTAATATCTAGGCCAGCCTTGGTATATTCTTCTTGTAGTTTCTTCATCATGTAGCTGAGGTCGTCTTGGTCTTGTGCAATCACTACTTGATCGTCTGCAAAACTTAACGTATATAGCTATTCGTTCCGTACCGGTACTCCCATGCCTTCGCATTTTCTTTTCCATGTATTTTTTATACCTTAATGTAATTCCCGACATATTTCATAATAGGAAGATCGAGCATAAAAAATTAATAATTAAAATCCGAAACCAATGACTTTAGCCAAACAATATTTTAATTGTGGGTACTAGCTTAATAATAGAAAATACCGACGTATTTAAAGTTATCTGAAAATACAGAGGGTGTCCGAAAAGAGGCAATTATTTCACCCTTAAGTTTTGTTTTTTTATTTATATTCAATTTTTTAATATTTTGTCCTTAATTAGAATACTTTGTATATTAACGTATGACTATATTTTAATTATTTTATCGTTCAAACAATATTTAGGATATCTTAAGTGTACCAACGTGTTTCAACATTATTGACAATTATTATTTTGAAATGCTATAATTTTTTCTAAAATTTTTCATATTTTCACGAAATTTTGAGTAGGCTTTTGTCAATTAATACAAATGCTAAGATTTTATACCCAATGAGCTGGCATTATACAATTATGTAATAACATACAAATAAAATATTATTAGTATTGTTATAGATACAAAATGTTAAAATAGAAAACAAAATATATAAATACTCAACCTTACTTTTCGTCAATTATTTCGTGTATTAATAGAGGAAGATATTGTTAAAATAAAATTCTCTTAAATTTTTGACCATTTGCTCCCATAATTGCTCATCTCTTTCAGCAAGCTTGAATATGAATCCTTTCGGGGTCCCCTTTAATTTACCACCCACCATTCACTTGAATTGCGTTGAGTTATTGTGTTATTAAATAATTTAATACATTCCTAATTATTCTTGCGAAGTTCCGATAGGAATGTTTCTTTAATTTTCTCTAATTCTTCATGATAAATTTCTAACGTTTCTTGTACTTGTGGCCCATGATCTTCATCTGGAGCATGGTTTTTTGTTACACATTTTTTTATGTTTGCAACTTTTTGTAACATAATCTTCTTCGCAAGAAGAAGATAGTCTGAATTCTTGAGCAAATATCTCACTTAACAGAATTGTATTGCTTCGTAGCGCCATTTACCTTTGATGACAAATAAAATAGACACTACTCTGTGTAGCTACTTAGCTAGCAATATTCCAAAAACAAGATTTGTTTGTTTATTAACTGTTCCAATGTGTTAAATGGTAAGTTTTCTCAGTTGGCACTGCCAGATCAGTTTCAATGAAAACAAAAGATGTGATAATGTGAACCAAGACTGAGTTTAAGAAAAAACATTCATGTCTTCGGCTACATAATACGACACTTTCTATAAAAAAATTACTGTTAAAGGGTTTATGAAAAGTTCTCATCTTTATTCATCCGTTATTTATTGGATATATTAGATTGTTAATAAATTTCACTAAAATTACATTTTCGTTTTCAGTGATTAATGTTACGTTGCCGGATGAAAAATCCAACTATGTGCACAGAATTGGACGTGTAGGAAGAGCTGAAAGAATGGGTCTTGCCATAAGTTTAGTTAGTACAGTACCAGAAAAAGTACGTATTAGAAGATTAAGTATCATTTACAAAGTCTCTCGGTTGCTATGAATATTTTATCTATATTTTAGGTGTGGTACCACGGTGAATGGTGTTCATCAAGAGGAAGAAACTGCTGGAATACCAATTTAATCGATAATCAACCTAAGGGATGCTGTATATGGTACAATGAACCACAGGTATAGCTTTTTATTTAATTACTAAATGTGTTAAAAGTAGCTATATGATTGAGTCTTTTGGACAGTTTATATCTTTCGTCATTTTGATCAGATATTATTTTCAATCAAAACTACATGATACGAAAATTTATCATCACCCCCCTCAAAATGTGTTGTAACCACTAGGGCCTATGGGCCTACAAGATCTAGGTCAGACATGTCAACTTTAAAATGACATAACCAATAACAAAATCTTTGGTTATACACATTTTTACATAATTTGTACAAAAAAACCTTTTTTTGAGAACTATTTCCGGAGTGGAAATCGAAACGTTAAATATAGTTAATTAAAAATGTGATTTTCATCTCAATCATAACCAATAATTGTGGCTTAATCCCATAAAAAAACATAATATCTAACTTAAACATACCACAAGAAAGTAGTTTCAGAATTTTGTTAATATTGTCGTCAGTTTAAGATACCGTCCATCTAATTTAAATACCGTTGCACGTCATTATCATTGACAGAGATCGAAGTTGACATAGTTGTCAAAGTATAAAAAAATCCTGAATCCATTTTAAATCAAATAGGTCACAATTATTGCAAAAGTGGATTATACAACAAAACAAATTAATATTTAATGTAAATAAATAGAAACAAAACAAAAGTTAAAAAATAATCTTGTTAAAAACAATTTGAACAGCTTGTATGCGTCGTATAAAGATGTAAAATGGAATACTTAAACAAAATCAACACTTTTTTTATTACTTATTAATTTCTTGTCAACACCGCAACTGTCAAATAAGTGTTACCAATTTATGCCAAAATATCACCTTCGTTCGATTACAGTTACAGTGTGTTCCGAACAAATGTTCTTCATAAAAACGCTTTATAATGCATTTATACAAATTAAATTAAACATATTATTGTGTATTTCTTTAAGTTAACATTAATAGAAATCTTGAATTATTATTTCTACGCGTATATAATAAAATATGTCTAGTGGCTGTAATGCCAGTGTATTCGGCAAAGTGATTCTAAAAAAGAACACACCTACTGCCTAAATATTTCGTGTTGGTATCATGTAACCTCACGGACTATGACGCGGATGACGTACAACGGTTTGTAAATTAGATGAAGTGTGTGTTTTATTATCGGGCTTTTTTCGCGTCATATTCTAATTGATTTGTTTTTAGTTCATTGCTGATATTGAAGAACATTTGAATATTACCATTCAGCAAATCGGACCCGACATGGAGGTACCACAAGATGAATTCGAGGGTAAAGTTATTTATGGAGAAAAACGAAGAAATTTGGGCTCGCTCTATGAAAATCACACCGCGCAGATGGCGCCCATTGTCAGAGAACTGTCCAAGTTGGAAAGCAGTGCCCAACTGCTTTATGTCCAAAGACATCTAACAAAGTTAGCTAAAGCTTAATAGTTGGTTAATTTGCTACATAAAGGAATTCTAATGGAAATAACGACAAATAATTTTCTTTATTTTGCAGACGAAATTAATTAAGTATTTATATAGATTTAAATTTCCATCTGCAGTTTGGTATACATAAAAATACCGAGAGCAAATCAACAAACATTTTTTGTTGTATTCATGTATCATCTAAATTTTGTATCAAGATATATCGTGATTATTTTCTGTAATTAGAAGTTTACAAACTAATTTAAAATGTGTGTTTTTTAAATGTACTGTATAACTTGTAACAATTAAAAATAATTCAATTTTATTTATATATTTCTTAAATATACTGCTAGAAATAACGTTTGCATCTTTTAATTTCTTCCTAAAACCCACTTTACACGTCATTAATCACAATAATATGTTGTATAAGCCTTAGAACAGAATCAGATCAAGATTACAAAACATCTTCTGGCAGTGATGAAGTTTTCAAACCAATTTTGGCTGGAACCCCAAACATAGCTTGCTACGGACTGCACTTGATGCCAGAATGGTAAGTTCGGTTCTTGGCGATGTGTACAAATCGAAGATCCTCTGACCTCTTGATTGTTTGTTTGCTTTACACCCAGGAACTCAACATATTTTCCAGTCTTGATTCGCACATTCAGCAGATTCTTGTGACTGACTGTGTCTGGGCTTACCGTGTACTATCTTCAAACCTTTCCACATGGAGCACATTTCTTCTATAATTCTGTTCTGTTCTGGACGAGAATTCTCGTCTACTGTCACTTTGAAGAATGCTTGGAGCTCCAAAGGCACAAAATATGTCCAGAAGAACTAATGCAACTTCTGCACATTTAGTTATCAACGGCCGTAATTGTACAAATTTTGTTAAGTGATCTTGGTACACAAAAATGAATTTGAATTCATTATCTGCTTGGGCTTGCATATGTATCAAATCTATTTGACATCTTCTGTTCATTTTTTTGACAGTATAAGTTTCACTACTAAATCTTTTTTGGGAACTTTAAATTTTTTCTGGCAAGTTTCACACAGATCCAAATAAATATGATTTCTACAGCTATGTTTCTGTACTTCTGTTGTAAATCTTTCAACATTCTTGTTCTACTTCCATGGCTAATAGATTTATGTGCTCCGTCAATCAATTTAAAGAGTTCCTTCAAATGAATATAAAATAAATCATTCTGTTAATCTTTACTTAAGGTGCAAACCAGTTTTTCAGTTTCTCTAACCTTCATGACATCATACTCTTTCAACCGCTTGTAGTCATCCGGTATTTTACCACTAGTTTTAGATTTACTTACATGTAGTTATATTGTTTGATAAACTTTGGTACTTCTCTTTTGTAAGCAAAACCGTATTGTGCTGTTTACTATTCATCACTTTAAGTACTTTTGTATTAAAACTCTCTTCCATTATTAAATAAAAAATAATCAGTTCTAGGATAATTTAATGTACAGTTCTCTATGTAGGTAGGTTAACACAAAACGTTATGTCGGTAAAGAAAACACTTCAAAGATAGGTAGGTAACATTACAGTAATCCCTCGTTATCCGTGGACTCATCAACCGCGGTTTCTACATCCGCCCAATCTACTTTTGACGAATGCTCCACTCTATACAGTCAACACGGTAATTCACTGGCGTCCGATGGTATCACTCCTATGCGTCACATTTAGAGGAGAGGAGGTATTTCACAGATATGTACATACATAATCTACTTCTTCGCATTTCGCGTACGGTAACAGCAATTATACAATACTTGTTCTCGTTTTAATGTACATAGTAGAGCGAGAAAACCATTCGTTCCAGTGTTTTGTATGGCACTAGTTGAACCAACAAAGAAACTTCTTTTTCGCGATCTCAAACCTTGGAAAAAGCACTGGCTCTTTAGATCGAAGATCAAACAAAAAAGACGATGCCAATTAACACACGAATGATACAAAAAAATGCTCTTCGTCTTATCGATAATCTCAAGGCTGACAACGAATCTTCTAGTTTCCAAGCAAGTAACGGATGGTTCTAAAGATTTACAAAAAGAGTTTCTTTACATAGCGTCAAAATCGAGGGAGAATCAGCCTCAGCAGACCAAGACGCGGCCAACCAGTATCCAGCTAAACTTAAAGAACTCATAGAAAAGGAGGAATATAAGCCGGGACAAGTTTTTAACGCTCACGAAACAGCCATTTTTTTTGAAAATAATGCCTGCTTGTACCTTCATATCGGAAAATGTGAAATCTGCACCAGGCTTTAAAGCAGCAAAGGACAGGTTAACTGTTTTATTTTGTTGTAACGGTCGAGTGATCGATCATATGGTAAAACCAATGCAGATTTATGTCTCTAAATCCACGGCTTCTTAGACATAAAAATAAAAACGAACTACCAGTATTTTAGAGGGCAAATCAAAAAGCTTAGGTTACGGCAACATTGTTTACGAACTGTTTTGTACCTAGCGTTAAGCAATATTTAACATCAAAATCGCTACCGTTAAAGCACTTCTTATCGGCAATGTTCCTAGACATCCAGAATCCTGAACTTAATTGATTCAAACGTAGTGTTATGTTTTTATTAAGTCTAATTTATTGTTTTTATTTATTATCAAAGGTTCTACACATATAACACTTATAAATTTATTTAAAGTCTTTATTTGCACAATATAACTAATTTATATTACACTTATAATTATATAATTATTTATCTACGTGCGTTACATTTTAAAAACTCGACGCGATGTTCAAAAACTAACTGTCCGTTTACAACAAAACTCCTTCTTTAAATATAAAATGCCGTTATTCTCGAAGTTCTGGCGATGAATCGATGACCTTCCATCCATTAGAACGGGATTCCATCGAATAGACGAGAAGGTGACTCAAGGACTGGTCTTTCGGCGAATTTACTAGAAGTCGGTCGACGGCTGGAACTGGTTTTAGCGTAGGGGTCCCTTGGATATTGCCTACTAAAAAATACTTATTAGAAAAACATGTTTACAGTTTTGAGTCATATGACACGTCATTATCTATCGTAACAGTAGGAATTAACTTTCTACCTCCCAACACTTGTACAACTTTTGGATCAGAGAATAATACCTTTATTTAAACAGTATTACCTAAAGCGCACATTCAGCCGTATCTTAGGTTGTGTGGAACTAGATCCTTTATTAACAGTTACCGATAGTTGGAGACAATTTAATATTTCCCACTACGTAATTATTATCAAAGAAGCCACTGATAAAATACGTCCATCAACTATAAAAACGTGTTGAAAAAAGCTATGGCCAGAACTTGTTATGGTAACCTCAGCAGTGCCCCATAAAACAAAGGAAGTCAATCATATTACACAAGTGATGCACAAAACACATGGAGGTTTTGAAAATCTGCAGTCAGGTCATTGACTGAAGAAAGCGATGAAGATGATAACTCACAAGAAGTAATCACATCCTTCACTTTAAGCAACATACATACGATATAATCATCTGCTCAAAAACTTCAGGATATGGTTTTTGACGTGGATTCTTCTATGAAAAGGAGTTTGAAATGAATGAAAAGAATGGCTTATTGGCACCATACAGAGAAGTGCAAAAGGAAATTAGGAAGAAAATAAAGCAGTCAACCATCCTGTCATATTTTAAAAATGAAGTTTTTAAAGCATTTTATACTCGTAATATGAACACCTAGGTATACATTTATTAAATCTGACTATCTAACTGCTTTTCTTTATTGTTTCATCGTATATCTATATATGTACTTATATACTTACGTATCCTAATTGGGATTATATTTCATATTCTTCTTTGGATCGTGGATCCCTCGCCAACCACCGTTTCACCCACCTCGCCCTTCTCTTCGGAACGCAACCAGATTGCTGTATTGTTTATTAAAAAACATAAAGCACATGCCAAATCAGGATAGAAACACTTTTGATGTCTCAATCAACACTGCTGACTGAAGACTGATCGTGTACGAGGTAAACAAAGACATTGCGCTTGTATGTCAATTGTTATAATTTGAATTTCTTACTTTTACCAAGATCCTCTGGTAAATGTATACAATTACCGGTAAAAGTAGGAAATAAAAAGTTTTTAAAGAATATTTACTACATTTACCGTTAACTTATATACAATTACCGGTAATTGTGTACAATTAGCAGATTATCTACTCTTACCGTAACATATATCTGTACCCGAGAGCCAACAGGAGTTAAGTCCAATATTTTTAAAAATAATATTTTTGAGTTAAGCAACACAGGTTTACCAGGTCTATGTAATGGTAATAGAATTTATGTCCTTAGTACTGTGTAAATCTCATTTTTAAATATTGAAATGGTTTAAGTACGTTGCATTTGTAACGTACAATGAGTTATGTGACTTAAATCAATATTATATTTACATTTAACAGCATCATAATAGTTCAAGTCCCACTTAACTCATTGTGACATTATAATTAGTGACTTAACCCCTCAGTGTCAGTCAGTGTTTTGAAATCTGTTGTATGACGTGTGTTGATATAGTAATAATTTGCAAGGTTGAACTTAATTATAATAACAAGATGAATAGTAGAACATTAAAAATATTGAACATGTTACCTGTGACATTGGTAGGAGAAAATGAGAAAGCTCAAGAAGAAACTTTATCTACTCCAGGTAAGATAACCTCACTTTCTGATCATGTGTTATTGTAAAATATTTAATATTATTTTATTTAAACGAAAACAGTCAATAATTTGTTTTGTATGATGGATAATTAACCAAATGTGTTTTCCAGATCTGTGTCCGGGAATTGACATTAATTCTGAAGTTCCACAAAATACAGAATATGAACCTACTACCCTTAGTTACTGAGACAGAGACTCAAATTCACGTAAACGCAGCTAATCATTTACTATCTGCAGGTAATAAAATACATTTTCCTTATGCATTTTAGTATTAATAATTTAGGAAAAATAAATCGGATATTTAGAATTTAAACTAAATTATATAAAATAATACCTACAGAAGCAGAATTCAATGGGTTTTAAATTCAATGAGTACCTATTTCTCACGAAACAAATTTTTGAATAATCCATTCTTGTAATGATTTACTGTGTTTATGCAACTAAAGAAAGTTACAAAATAAAGCCTAATTAGGTTTTTTTTGTTTTTAAATTTATCATTTTTTATGAAAAATAATCATTGCGATAGCAAAAATTTATTGAGTCTTTCTTTTGTGGACACCAGGTATTTTAAATATCAATCTAATTTTTTTTATAATTTTCAGTAACACAGTCATCTCTTCTAAATAATTACCGTATTAAATCATTAACTTGTGAATCTTGTCTATTGTAATTTATCTTTTACAGAGTGCAGTTTAATGCCACTGGAGGCTGAACAGATAGGCAACATTGTATTTGAAATAAACGACGAAGTGGTGATACCCTCAGAAAATTCCAATACCTATTTACAAAATTACAACCTTGCTGTAATTGACAACTTTTGTGAAAACGGTGATGAAAATCTTCAGGACCTTTCCGTTGTCACTGGTGACGATTGTGTTTTGTTAACAAACTCGACCAATGGCATTAACCTGAAAGACAATAATAATCCAAATTGTTTCCAACCCGATAAGACACAACGTAATGATTACGTTGTCGATGAACCAATCACTAGCGATGACGAGAATATAGATCCAAATTTCACAGGAACCATTTCAGAGACTACTTATTCTGACACATCTTATGAGAGTAACGAATTACCTACTAATACTAGTAATACTGCAGCTGATGAGTTAACACAATTACAAGATAATCCACCAGATTCAAAGCAAAATAAAGGGAGGAAACGTATACGAAATGCAGCTCAATGGAAATGTAATATTAGGAAACGAGCAAGGACATCGGGTGAAGAGTATCTATCAAGTAGAAAGACAATTGTTCGCGCAAGGAGACTGAAGAGTCCTTGTAAAACAACTTGTAAGCTCAAATGCTTTGAAAGATTTTCTCATGAAGATCGTGAGAGTATAATTAAGCATTTTTGGAACGACGATATAGATTATGACAGAAAGAGGCAATTTGTAGCTTCAAATGTGGAGCAGATTCCCATTCAGCGTGTCAGAAGTAGAAGTGGAGCACGAGAGGGAAAAAGAAAAGTTAGCCATATTTACACACTTAGCACAAAGAATGGTGCAAAGAAAAGAGTATGCAAGACATTTTTTCTTAGAACCTTGGATATTTCACAAAACTTTGTCGACATAGCTGTAAGAAAAATAGCAGGTGGTGGCATAATTAGGGGTGATTTGCGAAGAGGACATGCACCTCCAAATAAAATCTCAAGTGATGTGAGAGAAGGAATAAAATTACACATTAATAATTTTCCGACTTATGACTCCCATTATAGTAGGGAGAAAACAGCTAAAAAGTATTTAGAGTCGGATTTAAATATATCTAAAATGCATCGTCTCTATGTTGAAGAATGTGAAGAAAAAAGAATTCCAAGAAACAAAATTGGAAAACTGTGGTTGTATCGTGACATATTTAACACGGAATTTAATATTTCCTTTAGACAGCCATCTAATGATACATGTGACACTTGTGATGCTTTTATTATAAAGCTTAAAGATGCATTGAACATTGAAGATCGTGCCAGTATACAAACGGAGTATGATAATCACTTGGAAGATGCAAAAAACAGATACCAGCTGAAAAGGATGGATAAAGAAGACTCAAAACTAGGAACCAATAAGAAAATAATTATGATTGATTTGGAAAAGTGCCTACCGACACCACTTTTGAAAAACTCGCAAAGTTTTTATTCGCTTAAATTGTGGACTTTCAATTTAACGATCCATGATGCCACAATAAATAAAACTCATTGTATGATGTGGGACGAAACAATATCAGGAAGAGGAGGAAATGAAATTGCATCAACGTTAATTAAGTGGGTACAACTGAAAGGAATAGATGAAAGAGTAGAAGAGCTGACTATCTGGTCTGATAACTGTCCGTCTCAAAATCGTAATTTAATGATGGTGATGTGCTACTTTTACATATTCAGCATATGTCCTACACTTAAAGTGATTAACCACAAGTTTTTATTGAGAGGACATACCCATTTAGAAGCGGATAACGACCATGCTTTAATAGAAAGAGTTCAGAAAAAGTTACCAGCTTTTCAAATTGTAACGCCATGGGATTGGCAACAACTAGTTAGAATTACTGCACAAAAGTTTAAAGTGGTAAATATGGAACTAGAAGATTTTTTGGACATGATATCCCTCTATTCTGATAAAAATTCCCCGTTTGTAAAAGGCAGAAAATCTGAATCGGGAGACGTAATGCACATATCAGCTGCAGTTCACCTGCAAGCACGTTCTGTAAAACCAGGAAGTTTGTTTTATAAAACAAATTTTACCCAGGAACACTTTGAAGAAGTAAATTTCAATCGTCGGGCCATAAAAGAAGGTCCGTTAGAAGTAATGCCAATAAGGAAAATTGAGAAACCAATAAGTACAAAAAAATATAAACATTTAAAAAATCTCCTACAATGAGTTCCTAAAAGGTTTCATAAGTTTTATGAAGATTTGAGTCATGTTGAACAAAAAGATGAATAATAATATAATTAGTAAGATGTTTAATGAAATATATTCTTTAAGATTTGTATTGTCAATTAATAAATAAAAATTGATTGTGAAAAGTAAACTTGGTTGTTTAAAATAATTATTAAGTCCACTACTTTAACAATTTACCCGTACGTAAGTCCAATTAAGTCCCTATATTATTAAAGTTACATCGAGTTATGTCACATAACTTATATAAGAACAAAAATTTACTAAAGTGATAAATTGCAGTGTATTTCCACTTCTTTTTGTAGCTTATTACATAAATAAAAAAATCCAATTGCATAGTTAACGATGAGAAATATAGATTTAAAGTAAGTGCAAAACTTTAAATGGCTACCCTGTCAAATTTGCATTATGTGACTTAACACCTGTTGGCTCTCGGGTACTGATATATGAATTAATAATATCAAACTTATTGACAAACTTCTTTAATTTTTGTATAAGCCACCCGTGTCAAAATTTGTTTTAAACTTCGCTTAAAAGATCAAATCTATACGTGCATAAAGTCTACCTTCAAGTAGTGCGCCAAGTTCCGTGTTGTAAAGTTCATTAATCATTATCGCCACATGGCAAACGCAAGTTCAATGCCGAAGTGGTTTAAAAAAAGCACATATTATAAAACTGTCTAAAAATAGTTCCAAAATAAATATATAATTCTATTAGCATTCAAAGAAAAAATATCTACCTATTGCATTTATTGGATCAGGTGCTTTGTGGAGCTTCGCGTAATTTAATCAAAAAGGAAAAATAGGTAAGTGTAAAAATTATTGATTTTGTGTATTATTTTAAACAGATTTTAAATTCATAAACGTTCTCATTTCCTCTTGACAATTATTCCTAATAGAGTAAGATCCCAGAGCGATCAGACATAACTTATTTTCACACAGATGAAACCTTAGAGTCTCAGTAGCGTCTCGCGTGCTTTGAATACCTGCGTATTTATGAAACTTGCTGAGTGACACCTGGGCAGGTACCAGGTGAGAAAGGTAACTAAAAATAAGAGCTATTTAACTTAAATTTACATAACTGATTTTTATACATATTTTGTAGAATATTATTTTGAAAATACTGTAATAAGTGTCAGACACTTGTCATGGACCAGAACTTTTGTCAGACGCTTTAAAGCTCCACTACAATTAAATGAACTTTACTTACTTTTACATGTCTAATTTTTAAATATGTTATTGATGGAACTATAATAAAGTTATATTTAATCAGTCAGACAAATTAGAATGACCAAATATCCCTCAAACACAAAAAATAGTTAACCAGAAGTATGAGCGCGAGAGTGCTGTGCTTGCATTTCAGAGTGAGTGAGACATTGCGATAATTATGTAACGATATATGCATAATTTAAAAAATGATGATTCGAATGTATGGTTAAACGCAGGCACCGGAAATAACCAGAGATACATTAATTTGACAAAGGTTTACGAGTACTTGGGACCATCTTTATGTAGAAGTTTGCCAGGGTTTCACGCTCTAACTGGATGTGACTTTAATCCCGCCTTTTTTTAAAAAGGGTAAACAAAGACCATTCAATATATTAATGAAGAAACATGAATATCAGCGAGCTTTCATGCAGTTTGGAGAATCAGAGTTGTTTACCGATGAAGCCACCCAAAAAGATATTTTCAAAATAATCCAAAAATTTATCTGCGAAATTTATAGTTTTCCTGATACGTGCAACATTAATGCTGCCCGGCTTCAATTGTTTTTAAATAATTACAGCGTATCTAATATTAACGAAGAATTCGATCGCAAAAATTTAAAAAATTTTGATGCTAGCAGTTTACCACCATGCTAAAGTGAGTTATTCCAACAATTCCGCCGTGCTAAATACATTTTTAGCATATGGAAGAATGCAAATGCAAAACAACCAACCATTTTAACTCCTGAACACAATGGGTAGAGATTAGAAGAAAACCAATATCACTTTCATTGGTTTGATGGTGACCAATTACCAGCAAACGTTAGTGAATTCCTTCAAACTTCAGGTATTATACTTTGATTTCAGGTTTAGAATTTATTATGTTTGTTATTTTCTGCTTTTTAATTCTTTGAACTATTTTTTGCAGAACAACCAGCCAGCAACAACATAACTGATAATGATGAAGATGATGACTCGGATGAGCAGCATCATGATTGGTTGAATGATGAAAATTGTAATAATTGCGACAATGAATATGATGATTAAAATATAGAAAAATGTTTGTTTCAATCAATCCCAGTTGAAGATTTCTTACAAAAATTAGTTTTTTTTAATTATCCTTACTAGTATCTTTTTTACAATAAAGTAAATATAATTTCTTACGAAACCAAAGTGCTCCGAATTAATTAATTATCCCAAATATCAATACATTAATTTACTTATTTATCTTAATGCTAGAGTTCGTCATATTAAAATAGAGATGCAAAAATATTTAATCGGATCGAAAACAGTAAGTATTCTTAATGAATTTGAATTGTTTACTCTGAGGCTCATGCGCACAGCACTCTCGCGCTCAAACCTCTAGTTAACTAATTTTTGTGTTTGAGGGATGTTTGGTCATTCTAATTTGTCTGACTGATTAAATATAACTTTATTATAGTACCATTAATAACATATTTAAAAATCAGACATGTAAAAGTAAGTAAAGTTCATTTAATTTTAGTGCAGCTTTAAAGCGTCTGACAAAAGTTCTGGTCCATGACAAGTGTCTGACACTTATTACAGTATTTTCAAAATAATATTGTACAAAATATGTATGAAAATCAGTTATGTAAATTTAAGTTAAATAGCTCTTATTTTTAGTTACCTTTTTCACCTGGTACCTGCCCAGGTGTCACTCAGCAAGTTTCATAAATGCGCAGGTATTCAAAGCACGCGAGACGCTATTGAGACTCTAAGGTTTCATCTGTGTGAAAATAAGTTATGTCTGATCGCTCTGAGATCTTGGGCTATAATATATTTCACTCATTTCCTCTTGACAATTACTCCTAATATAGAATAAATAAAGCTATTTTTTTGTTACGGTAAATGTACTCTCTTTCTTAATAGTTAATGATATTTCATAAGCGATGTCTTGTATACTCGAGTAAATTTTAGTTTTTTCTTTTTTAACTACAAAAATATCTTCTAAGACTTCATATTTCTAAGGTGCCATCTGGTATTGTTTACGATGATTTAGTGCCCATGGTTTAGCATACATAGTTATTAGTATATAGCCGTCAAGCATTGCCAGTTTCTTCTTTATGTTTTTATTTTAATTTTCTTCTCTAAGCTTTTTTGTTTACCACCATTAAGAATCAAAGAAGCAGAGAGGGAATGCAGATATATGACAAGATAGTTCGCATTTCCACCTCGAACATACGCAGTCTACTCATTCCAGGGAAATTAACAAGCACGGAGGTGAGATAAACGGGCAACGATGAACTGGAAGGTTAAACTGAAAAAGTCCGACAAATTTATGGTTCCATATGATAGCCCAGGCGAACTGGGTTAAAAATAACAAGAATTTAATTTAAAAAAAATTTAACAATCAGATATTTCAGTGAAGAAGATTGAATGGGTTCTATGCTAAGAGGCATTGTCTATTACCAATATGCTTTTTTTCGGAGCATTAGGAATGAATTTTTCTTTTAACCATTTTATAAAAATGGTGCTATTCATTTCGTTGTGGTAGTCTCAGTTTTTTGTCCCGATTTAAAAATGGTAAGTGCCACAGGCATGAATCTTGCTTCACCCTCAGCATGAACAATAATAAGCCTTTGACTTTTAGCTATAGGTGATTTTAAACATTTATTTTCACCATCGTCCCATGCTTTTGGTACGGTATGAGAACCATAAATATGTGTTTCATCACAATATATAATCGGCCGTCCCTCGTCTTTGTAGTTTTTAAGTTTTCTTAAATATTCAATTCTTTCTGATTTTATATCATATTTCTCCATCAAAACTTTTCTGTTATCTACAGTTTTTCTGCATCTAAATCCTATTTTTAACTACTTTTCTAAACGAGTCTTTTGTACTAAAGTTTACCTTTTCTTCATTCTTTACTTCTTCAAAAACTCTTCATCGTTTTCAACTCTTTTCATAATTCTTCGAATTATTTCCTCTTCAAACTCGTTACCGGATCCTTTGGAAGTTAAAGGTTTGTTAGTAGTTTTTAGGACTGATTTAAAGCGTTCATCAGGAGAGTTTTTGCATGATTCTTGAACAATACGTTTCACCGTTTTGACAGAAACATCACAAGTTTTGGCCACTCTTTTCTGCAAATTCCTCATGCGAATAGTTAGAGATTCTTGTTCCTTTGCTTTTTTCATAAACTGATATACTTACACTGTATATAATTTGTCGACCTTGGCTATGAATAATTTTTCTTGAACTACTTGTTTCCACGTTTTTGTTATAACAACAGAAATTAAAAATTAGTTAACAAAAAGACATGTTCAGTAAAGCTATAATTTTTTTGATCAGATTTTATATACTTACCACTTAAAGACAACATTTTTATTGTTAAAGTTAACAAAATACCATAAATCAAATTTTAATTTATTAAAAATGTAATAAAATAAATGGTAGTGGGTAGTGGTAGTGGACTATCTAGCTAAACAGCTATGTTTACACTTCGACCGTAGGAGAGAGTGAGCCACGTTGAGACATTTTTCATATTTTATTTTTTTACTTATTTTTGATAATGTTTATTACCGATTTTTTTAGTTCAAATTCAACATGCAATTATTGAATCTATTTATAGTCAAACAAAAATAGCAGTCTTTTGTAATCACATACTAGTTTTTTTTATTAATTATTTTTAAAAACACTTTTTTGTCTCAACCTAGCCCAAGTATTGTTAAATCAAAATTCTCAATGAATGTCTACATTATCGAATTTGACGCCAAATGAAATAAAGAACTTCTGACGTTTTGGACTTCCACAATTAAGAAGTGGTGGCAGCACAAATTTAACGTCACTTTTATTAACCATATGTCCCCAACAGCGGGGAAAAATGTTTTTACTTTTAGCACTATAACGCAAAAATGTGACTTTAAAGTCATTGTTTTTTACTTCAATAATTGTCTCTACATAAAAAACTGATTAAAACAGAAACAAATGAGTTAGTGTTAGTTTCACTGGATGATAGTGCAAGTCCTTTCTGTTAATTTTCTCTTGGAGCTTTTAGAGAGAGCAATTGCTTCTTTTCTTTTTTTCTCATGATGTTTTCCCTCGATTTCTAACTTCTCATTTTGAGATTTTTTGGGGTTCTGCTTTGGGGCAACCAAACAATTGTTCTGGACTTCTGAAGAGCCGGCATTTCTCGTCAGTTTGGACAATGTCTTTATTGTGATGAAAATCAGGCTCTTTTTTTGTCAAATTTTTGCTGCAGCTTGGCTGATATTCTTTACAATTTGTATCACCCTCCTCTAATATTTGGGTACTATTGGGTGATAGCAACAAGTCATCACAGACACTTCGTCTAAGGACTAGCAACCCCAGTGGAGTCTTTCGTTGCCATGTAATCAATTTCTTTTGTAACTTAAACATCTATTTTTTAATTATCAAAAATGTAACTCAAAGTTAATCAAACGACATTTAAAGGGTTTTTACCGATATTTAGTGGCTTCAAACATGTACATCCAGATAGCACTGATGATGGAATAGTTATTCCAAAAACATTCTGTGATGTAGCCCAATAGGGTTTTTATTACTTTTATAAATGAATTTTTTTTGTGATACAAGGTATACAGCCAACTACAGGAATTTAGTTTCCTTGTGGATATCAATAAAGAAGATGCGAGAATTTATGATGTTGCCATTTAGATCGTCATCTCTTGAAAAGGGGACAGTGCAATAATAATAATAAAAAGATTTTTGATACAAACCAACTCTTACGACCTTCTACAGACATTTTTATGCTTAAAAGTCCTGTGATAGTAATGTAGGAGTTTTGCGAATATTTATCCTTTATATAATTAATTTTAATTTATTACTTATTTGACGCAAGTAATTTCCTTTTTTCTTCCACAGAATTTTTCTATTTAGATATGTAGGTCATATTCTGTTAGCGTAGTTCTGATGATACTGGATGTAAAGAGCGCCTTCGGATCAGCTTAATTGATTCTAATTATAGGGTATATAGAGCAGATTTGGCCCCATAAAAACAGAAGCCGTTTTGTTAGTAGAGTGGAGGAAGCTGAGAGAATTAACGATCAACATGGAGGGTGTAAAGGTTATGTCGAACGAGAGTATGAAATATTAGTAAAGCTGAGCATGTTAATCGGTTTATAAAGAGAGCATGTGCGATATTGGGAGTTCTGGGTTGACTGATCTCCAATGATAGTAGACCCAGGGCATTTATAAGCAGAACAGATTGCTATGTTCAGTGGTACATTGAGTATATTCTTGTATTTAGTGCGGACATAAATAAGATTTGCTAAGATCGAAAAATACGCCTCCAAAATTAGAGAGATTCAGAAGGGGACCTCTCAGAGTAAGTTTTCTAGGTCTATGCTAGTTAGGGTGCCACCACCGATATACTTAATGGTTGATAACGGAGTAACATTTGGAGACGAAAGTAAACTGTGGAGGACCGAAAACGTGACAGAGCTGGCGAAGATGGATAAAAGTGAATGTAAAGCTGATTGGACCTGGTGTCTCATCATCAACCTTAAGCCATGGATGGATATGAACACGTAGGAATAAATTAGTATCAAATTCAGGTATTCACGGGGCATGTATTTTTCGGCCCCTATCTGAAACATAGTGAAAAGAAAGGGGCTAATGTGTATGTACATTTGGGATATCATGAAGATAGTGTGGTGCACACTGTGTTTATATTCGAATGTTGGATGAAAGAAATATGGTGAATTTTAGATGAACTTAGGTGAAAGGGATCACAGCGGACCTGACTGAATTGATGCAGCGTAACGAGAAATATTGGAACTTATGAATAATATAAATACTACGAGTAACTGGAAAGATACCAAGAAAGTGATAATTTTGTGGCAGAGTAGATGTAATGGAGAGCGGATAAGAAATTGAGGACCGTGGTTAAGTACTACTGAACAGGTTTTCTACCTTCTAGAAGAAAACAATGGTCCTTTCAACCATTGAGGTTTTTAGTAGGTAGAAATCTCATACGAACATCTAGTATGGATCCTTTAAATGATTTATTTCCCCTGCATTAAATAAATCATGTTCTTCTAATGGATAAACATCCTTTTTACTTTAGAGTCAATTATTAACGTTGTGGCATTGTTTTGTGAATTGTTGGTGGATTTGCTTGATATGCACCTCGACCCTTTCTATCGCGAATTAAGAAAGGGCCCGCATAATCTACACCTGTTACAATAAACGGTGGGCCACCTGCGAGACGCTGGGCAGGTAGGTCACCCATTATTGGCTGAATGGATTTAGATTTTAATCTAAAACATTTTACACATTTGTGTACGGTACGTCGCGCTAAATTTCTTCCTGATAACGGCCAGAAAGTTTCTCTTATAGTTGCAAGTAAAAGCTGAGGACCAGCATGCATAAGATCCTTGTGAAAATGATTAAATATTAACGACGTAACTATATGATCTGCCGCTAAAATGATGGGATGTTTTTTGTCATACGTAAACTCGGAATGCTTTAAACGCCCGCCTACTCTCATGATGCCCTGATAATCAAGAAATGGAGATAAATTTATGAGTTTGCTGTTTTTATCTAAAGATCCCTTTTGGTTCAAATGCTTTATTTCATTAGAAAATGACTGTGATTGACACAGTTTTAGAATGCGATTAAATGCAGAATGTATTTCATCCAAAGAAATGGGTTCAGAAGTTCTTTCCTTATTTTTACACATGCGGATGAATCTGAACACATATGCAGCGGTTCTTTTTAAACGTAAAATATTAGAGAAGCGCTCAAATGAAAATACTTCCGTATTCTGTGTTTCATCAAGTTTATTCGTAAAAACCTTTATGTTTTTCCTCGTTTCGCTTGTTTCAGTGGGGACAACTTGTAAATTTGGCCATTTATCTGAATCTTGCATGATCCACTCCGGTCCATGCCACCATAAGTTGCACTCCATTATTTTATCTGGTTCCACGCCTCTGGACACTAGATCTGCAGGATTATCCTTGCCTGGCACATGACGCCACTGCGCAAACGAAGTGGTTTCCTGGATCTCTGCTACGCGGTTACTAACAAACGTCTTCAATGCATTGGCTGCTGTTTTCAACCAACTAAGTACTATCGATGAATCTGTCCAGAGGTAACACGTATCGAATTGCACATTTAATGAATTTTTGACCTTATTGGTCAAACGCGATAAAATTACTGCTCCACAGAGCTCTAAACGCGGCAAGGTAACTGGCTTTAAGGGCGCAACCTTGCTTTTTGCACATAATAAGAATGAATACGACCTGCCTAACGAATCGGTAGATTTAATGAATATGCAAGCACCGTATGCCTTTTCTGAGGAGTCGCAAAATCCATGAAGTTCTAGTTTGACCTTACTAGAACATATAACATGCCGAGGTATTTTTAAATTGTTTAAGCTTCCTAATTTATTCCTAAACTGTAAATAATTATTTGCTAAATGCTCCGGTATGGGATCATCCCATGAAAGACGCTCGAGCCATAGTTGTTGTAACATAATTTTCGCTATGATGGTACACGCACTTAATAGACCCAAGGGATCAAAAATTTGAGCTATGTCCGATAATAAAGTTCGCTTTGTGATTATATGGCCTAGAGATGAACTTATGCTATAAAACAGAGTATCTGATTGTGGTGAGTACAATAATCCCAAAGTTTTCGCCTTCTCGTTTTCACCGAATTGAATAACGGAACCCGTAGTTGAATTATCCGGTATATCTCTCAATATTTCAGGATCATTTGAATAGAATTTACGCAATGTAAATCCTCCGCCTTTGAGGACCTCAAAAAGTTGTTTACATGCTTCGCGCGCTTTCTGTTTTGAATCAAAACCTGTCAAAAGGTCGTCCACATAAAAATCGGATTTAATAATGCTAGCAATGTTAGGATTTTTAGCTTCTTGCTCCTCTGCCAATGTCATTAGACATTTAATCGCTAAGTAAGAAGAGCATTTCATACCGTACGTAACTGTTTGTAACTGAAATATTTCAATCGGTTCTTCCGGATTATTTCGCCATAAGATACATTGTAAGGATTTTAACCAATACCTGACGGTACATTTTTTCTATATCCGCACTAACTACATATAAGTGTGTTCTAAAACGCAATAAAATGGAGAGCAAATCATTTTGTAAGGTTGGTCCGGCCATTTGAATACTATTTAATGAAATGCCGTTTGTAGTTGGCGCACTACAATCGAACACAACGCGCAAACGTGTCGTCAAAGAATTTTCTTTTAAAACTGGATGATGTGGCATAAAATAAAATGTAGTATTTACCCTAAAGTCTGTTGCAACTTCCGTAATTCTGCATAAACCTTTCATATGTCCTAACTCTTTGTATTCTTGGATGCATTCGCTATAAAGAGTTTTAAGATTGGCATCTTTATTCAATTTACGCTCGAGATTTAAAAATCTATTTTTTGCTTGACGAAATGAATCACCGAGTGAACTTATCGATTCCTTGAATGGCAATGATACTATGAATTTGCCTGTCGCGTCGCGTTTCACCGTATCTTCGAAATGTTTTTCGCATGCAATTTCTTCGCCCGAGAGTGCAGGTTTTCCATTGAAAACCTCTTCAAGTTCCCAGAACTTACTTAGCTGTTCTGTAACTTCGATTGTGTTTGTGAAATTACACTTAGTCATTCGCTTTTCTGATGTTTTGTTTTGGCTGATATACGGCCCTGCTATGATCCAGCCAAACATTGTTTCTTGCATGAATGGTTTATTTTTACCTAAACTAATTCTGTTTGTGCCCAGTATTTGCCAAAATAGATCACTTCCTATCAACAATTCGACCTTTTGTGGTTTATGAAAATGATTATCCGCTAATTTTAAATGTTTAGGTATGCGCAAATCGCTAATGTTTAATTCAGATGCCGGCACGCACCCCGTAATTTCTGGTATTACGAAACAATTTAAAGTTTTATGAAAAGTTATATCGCTACGCGACTGTATATTTATTTCGCATTTGAATCGAACGGGAGATGCAATACTATTTATGCCCATGACTGATATGTTCGCGCTTGTCGTTTTTAATCTAAGTTTATCGCATACATTTTCGGTTATGAATGAGCTTTGTGAACCGCAATCTAACAAAGCTCGCACTATGTATGCCTTACCTTGGCCGTCAAAAATATTAACTAATACTGTGGACAGTATAGTTTGATCTGCAGCGCTAACTGCCGAAACTGACAAATTGGTAGTGTTTAAACTACCTTGTATATTATCTGCAGATCGTATATCGCTCACGTTTTCTACCGGTTGATGAACTAAAGCTGCGTTCTGTTCGCTCGATCTATCTGGATGTAATAACGTATGGTGTTTTGACGCACATTTCTTGCATGTTGATTGTCTACACCGCTTATAGAAATGTACAGGTTTAAGACAATTCGTGCAAAGATTGACCTGTCTTACTTTATCAAACCTGTCCCTAGTTGAAAGTTTTAAAAATTCGCCGCATTGATAAATGTTGTGTTCCCTTTTGCAAATAGGGCAACACTGTGTATTATCCGATTTATTTAAAGTTCCCTGTGATGAATATAGACCGCGAATGTTATGTGAATATTTCGTATTCCGTGAATAAGCGCCCGCCTGAGAAATATTCCGTGTATTTTGTTTTTCAGCTTGATTTACCTCAAGAGATTCTAAGAGGTCCGCCCTTGATTTTAAAAACGTTTTAAAATCATCAAAACTAGGAATTTCATTATGTGTTTTGCTATTCTCCCATGCGCGTAAAGTCGATGTATCGAACTTACAAGAAATAATATGAATAAGGAGTATGTCCCACGAATCAGTAGGTAGCCCTAGCTGCTTTAACGCGTATAAATGTTTCGAAAAAATGTCAACTAATTGCCGCAATCTATTAGATGACTCTTTATGTATTGGCTCTATATTAAATAAGGCATTAACATGATTGGAAATTAATAATCTCTTATTATCGTACCTTTCCCTAATTAATTTCCACGCAACTGCATAGTTTTCGGCGGTAAACTCTAATGTTCGTATGACCTGCGCCGCACCGCCCTGTAATGAACTTCGTAAATAATGAAAACGCCTTATATTGTCTAAGTACTCATTTCTGTTAACTAAAGATTCAAAAAGATCTGCAAAATCTAACCAATTATTATAATTGCCATCAAATTTTGGTAACTCGATAGGTTTAAGCTCAATACAATGCCCTGTATATGAATTCTTAGAGCGCCCACTTGCTTTATCGCTTTCTATACAAGCTACTTGTTGATTATCGCGAATGATTTTTCGCGCTACCGCTAATTGTGAATAATATTTGTTATAGAATTCTTCGCGTTCCGTATATTCATCCTCTAATAATTCAAATTGAACCGTATTTTCTATTTGCCCCTGAACTTCATCGAATTCGCCCTGTAAATGTTCTATATCATTTACCATTTCAATAGCCTGTAATACTTCTAAATCTGAAATCGTTTCACCCTTAGTTATTTTATCATTTAACGCTAATATAAATTTCGAAAATATTGTGAGTTTGCATTTAAAACCGCCCCTTTTTCGCTTTAAATTCTCCATAATTTTATAATGAATTAAACAGTAAACAGAAACAGATTATAAATCGCTTGATATTCGACCCTAACGTTCTCAGAATTATAACATGTGCAGAATAAAGGTACAAAGACTGATAAATAAAAGGAAATGTGAAATGGATATGCTCACCAAAATATTGTATGTTTATTGTAACAGCTCTAGCCTCCTGGCGCCAAGAATCTTCGCCTCAGGTCTTCACAGATTTTAAACCCCCAGTTGTCCAATTATGTAACTGTCTTAAGAACAACGTTCGACAGTCTATAACGCGCTCGGGCCACTATGAATGCACTATTTCGCCCGCTAATTTGATGACACAAATATGAGTTCGGAATTCGGTGAATTTACACTGTTTCAACACAAGAATTTGATGATCCGGCTCGAAGGACCATGGATTTGCTTGATATGCACTTCGCTTGTGCCGCTGGTTAATAATCAAACTCCGTGCGAAAACAAAACTGATTTTATTTTGAATTACACAATACATGAATATATAAACGCTTATTAAGTATTATGTCCGCTCGCTCTGAATGCTGTTTCACCGATCCCGTCTCGTACTTGAGTGCTGTCTGTCGTCTTTGGGGTGCCTTAAGGGACTCGCCTTATCTTCACATATGGCATAATATATCTCCCTACGCCACTATGTTGCCGGATTGTAAAAATGCATAAAATAAACTCGAATTGGATAGAGGCGTGAACAGTTGGTGTATTTGATAAAAAAAAATTATTTATTTTTGATTAATATGAAGTGCAGTAGTGGACCGTTTGATCAACGAAATCATAAATTAGAAATTTTTACACACTATCGTATATTTTAATATTATTCTATTTTAGAGCAAAATGGAAAATAATCTCGTAGAAACTGTAATAGAACTTCACAAATCGAAGTCTTGGAAAGACATTTTAAATCTGAATATACATTCTGATAACCAAAATGCGTTGAAATTATTATGGGTGTGGCCTGAAATCAAAAACATAAAATATATCAAAAATTTAGTTAAAGATCTTGGATATAGAGGCATAATATCTTTAGGTTGTGGATGTGGTCTTCTAGAATGGATTATAAGCGAAGCTACAGGTAATCACAGCATGATTTTCAGTAAACTAACAATTCATTTTACTAATATTGTTTTACAATTAAGTATTTAATATTTTTCCCCATTAAAAAAGTGAGTTGCTTGTTTCTAACATAAACAGATGGATAGTGTGTAGATACCCTCTTGTGATCCTAGCAGAAGATACATCTACTTATAGAGGTTATTGTAAAATTTTAAATTTTCACCCCTGTAAAGAGTGTCATTTATTACCGGGGAAGAAGGTCATATAACTTTTGCTATTTGACTTATTTTACAACTACAACTATCAAAATTTACGAAAATCGGTCTAATTTTAAAGATTTCTGAGCCGAATATGTTCAATAACTGGATTACTTTCATTTCTCCGTAGTAGGAACTATTTACTATATTATTTCATATTTCTTTAGATGTCTTGAATAACCTATTTTGAAATTTGCAGGTTTGCCAGTTTTAGGATACGAAATAAACCAAGAATGGTGGGAAAGTAAATATTCCAATTACAAATTTATTAATCTACATTATGTAGACGGCATTTCCGAAAAAACATTAGATTCAAATTACGCATTATTGTTTTGTTACTTTAATGACAGAAAGGCATTCCAAAACTACGTAGAGAACTACAGGGGCAATTTAATTTTTATAATCGGACCTGGAGATGACACGTGCAGACATACAGATCCTGAACCCTTTAGCGCGGACTTTGGAAGTTCTGAATGGAAATTGTACTGCTTTCAGCAGGTTAAGAATAGTGGAGATTATATAGCGGCATATGTTAGAGAAGAACGAAGTCTATTTATGTGATTCCAATTTTTTTAAAGGGGATAAACAGGAAATGTAATATATAGGTAGTTGATTACGTTAATCGTATCTGAAGCGGCGAGTCCACGAATCAGGCTCATAGGTTTTTTATTACTTCCCATTTTTCTAGGGACTATAGTGAAAAGGTTAACATAACGAGACATTCGAGTTCCAACTTACAACGTTTAAACACACACATATACCTTCTTAATTATTTCAATCACTTTAATTTTAAGATTAATTTATAAGTAGTTAATAAAATCGTTTAAATTAATAAAAGTTACATGTGTAGTGATTATAAAACCCCATATTTACTACCCACTTCACATCTGGTCCTTCGAGCCGGATATTAACCTTTGGAAACGAGACATCGCCACTTCAAATTGGAACCACTTCAAGGCAGTCGACACACAAATTATAAGGTCAATGTACCCTACTTAAACCCTTAGCTTGATTTAGTAGTGTGAAACTGAATACTGACAACTGGTAAAATACTAATTTGACTTATTAATTTCCCAGTGTTCAACAAATTTACTTAGGAGTGAGTAACGATACGGATAACAAATTGACCTAAACAGCCAAGAAATACTGAATATGGGTAAACTGCAAAAGATAATATTCTCAAAAAAAAAACGTTACGTTCTAATAATTGAAATAACAAAATTTAATATTCTTAATATAAATAAATAATCCTAACATTCTCAAAAAGATTTGTTACTTCATAATAATTAAAATAACAACGAATTTACCCATAATATACTCTTAATAAAAATTGTCTAAATAACATATTTAAGCACCCACTTAAAAAATCTGCAAGTGGTGAATTAAAGTCATTCAACTCAAGCAGCCATGTGCCCAGTACGACCCCGTAGAGGTCGAAGTCCCTTAAATCTATTTGTATAGCCCAGAGGACAGAAAACGATGTTATTAAATCGTTTTCGTTCACGGCCACCAAAAGTAGGTGGCACCTCTGTACGCTAACCACTGCATTGGTCAAGTTTTAGGAGACATTCGTTGGACTTTCCGAGTTTGAATGTGTATCAGCCCAAGTGTCTCATGAAGCAAGGATGCTGAAATGAGTCATAATACTCTATTGATACTGATTCGAGCACGGGAAGTTTAACGAATTTGTCCGCCTAGGCCATATATATATATATATATATATATATATATATATATATATATATATATATATATATATATATATATATATATATATATATATATATATATATATATATATATATATATATATATATATATATATATATATATATATATATAGCGAGTGGTGAATCCCCAAAAGGGCCATAGGAAACTCAATGGGAAATTCTAAATTGTTGAATTCCCGCTATTTTATATCAAAAGTTATAAGAAACTATTTGTAGAGGACTGAAATCTGTATTAAAAACAAATGTTAAAATTGTTCTACGAATCAAGAGTACTCCAAAATTTTGCAAAAATATAATACATATTTCAGACCACCCCTAAAAGTCAGGCCACACGTAGTGCAAGAATGTGTATGACGTGTTGCGTTTGATCATATTATTGTAAGATGTTTGACAATATTTGAATTGTCAATATTTTTATTTTGTGATTAAATTATAAGCAGCAAATTTTCAAAAATACTCATAATACTAGTGAACAATAAATATTATTTTGTAAACAATAAATTATATTGTTTACAAAGCAATAAAGTTGATGACTCAGTTCACGAAAAATCGCAATAATGTTGTATTCAGGCAATAGTGCGAGCACTATCAGATCTTTACTTAATGTAAGATATTATCACAGTATAGACAACAACCAGTATTCCCACTCCGCTTTGGCGCGAAAGTTCGCGCATTTTACTCGCGCAGACAGCGACGCCATGTTTTCTGGACTCCGAAAAATTTGACGGCTCTCATTGGTCATTGGCCATTGTCATTTGTCATAGATAAATAATATAGAGGCCATTGTATTTGTTTACTTTTTGTGTATTTATAGATACAAATAAACTTTATACATTTTTTATTTCGCAATTACGTTGTATAAGTACAGTACGTCGATATGTACAAAAATAAAAACAAAAAGCCTTGCCACACTTGTGCAGCTACAAAGTGTTGTAATAATTCTAGGAAAAGTATTGTTTTCTTTCCAAAAGATGTTAATAGGTGAGTGTTAAATTAGGATTAAAATTGTGTATTACAGATGTTAAGATGTTATATTATTTATTAACGTTTCATCGTGTATTAAAAAAATGTTTGTATTTAGGCAAAAATTTGGTTAATGGCATGTGGACGAGAAGATTTATTGAATAAGGCAGAACGTTTACATAGAAGTCATCGTCTTTATGGTACTCATTTCGACAATAAGATGTTTCTGAATGATATGAGAAATCGATTACAACCTTCTGCAGTTCTCACAAACTTTCCTTTAACAGAGGGCTCATCAACTTTTGATCATACTTATTCTGCAGTAGTCCAAAACATGTCTTCCAAGATGTCCTATTAATGAAGGTAAATAAAATAAATAATTAAGATGTAACACATATGTAAGCTTTCTCTTTTTCTTTTAGAAGTAGTGAAAAGTTCAGCTATGGATTAGGAGAAAAATGTTAGTATTAAACATAAACCATTCACTATAACTGTACTTCAGGATATTACTATTACTCCTGGTAAAAACAACATATTCCATGGAGAACCTGAACATGTAACTACACTTCCAGTAACACCAAGTTCAACTCAAGTGTCACAACAATTATCAATAAATACTCCCCGAAAAAATGTATTATGAAGTACAGTTATACAATTAAGGAAGAAAAACCATTATTTAAAAAATAAACTTCAGAAGTTACAGTCTACAGAAAAGAAGTATATTGACAATTGAAAAATTGAAATTTTATAACCTATTTGTGTGGATATTTAATAAAAAAATGTTTAAGAATTCCATAGTTGTGAAATATGTGGCATATACTCAAAAAGTGTAACCAATTTGTGAGATACTATTGTATATTCATATTTAACGGATATGAAAATAGAACTGGTGAGACATATGGTAATCTAAAAATGCCTACTGGTGATTTTATTAACTTTATTAGTATACTTGACTGTCTCTTTCACAAGAATTTTGACATATTAGCTGTACAGCCGAATATTATTAAAACATATGTTTCTCTATTTAGTACAATAAATTTTAGCCACACTTGTGAACAATTTCCACTAAAATATTGTAGAACTTTATTTAGCTGTGTACGTTTGTACTATTCATTAAAATTCATGAAGAGAAATTTGAAACTGAAAAACATGAAAATATAACCAAAAGAAAAAATAATAAATTGATTATTTGGAAACATCAATAAAGCATTATTTACTTATTTATAACAATATAAAAAGTCAAAATACTCTTTTTTTATTACAGTGATCAGATAATATCGATTAATAATTAATATACCTATTTAGGGGTTTTCTTCACATTATCTTATGTTTTTAGTGAGATGTAACTAAAATACCTGATCATATTCCATAAAAATGTATTGAGTATTACTTCTAATTAATTATATTGACATTAATCAAGATCAAGTAAACAACAATGTAAAATATCATTCAAAATCACATTTGAACAAAAGCAATTGTTTATAGAATAATCCATACTCCTAAATTCCTTTAGCTAATTTCTTTTCATATTCCTTTGGCATATTAATTGCAAAGCCGAATATTATTAAAATAAAATATTGTATAACTTTATTTAGCTGTGTATGTTTATAATATTCATTACAATTCATGAAGAGAAATTTCAAGACTGAAAAACATGAAAATATAACCAAAAGAAAAAATAATAAATTGATTATTTGGAAACATCAATAAAACATTATTTACTTGTTTATAACAATATAATAAGTCAAAATACTCTTTTTTATTACAATGAACAGATAATATCAATCAATAATTAATATACCCATTTAGGGGTTTTCTTCACATTATCTTATGTTTTTAGTGAGATATAACTAAAATATCTGATCATATTCCATAAAAATGTATTAGAGTGTTTCTTCTAATTAATTAATAATTAATTATATTGACATTAATCAAGATCAAGTAAACAAAAATGTAAAATATCATTACATTTGAACAAAAGCAATTAATTATAGAATAATCCATACTCCTAAATTGCTTTAGCTTATTTCTTTTCATATTCCTTCCCGTTCACTTCTTCAGAATTTACATTTCCATATATCTCATCGCAGAACTAATTATGGTTCAAATATAGGTATGATCTGACTTCTCATACATGCAAATCAGTGCTCATAAGATATAATTTGTTTAACTTCTGAAATTTTAAACTACAAAATGATACTTTGTAAACTTAATGTGTACTTGTTTTATACATGTATATTTGATTTTTATCTGTAATTGTATTTATCTACAATGTATTTTTGTCTAATTTTGACAGTGGGTCTGTCACCTTTGTTATTATTAAATAAACAAATAAATGTAATATCTAATGCAACATGTAATAATAAATGAAGTTCATTTAAAAATTTATTTTTTATTTCCACAAATACATTCTTACCATTAACAGGATGACGCTACTTTTAGCACTTTGTACGATTCCGTTAGACGTCTAATGTACATCAACAAGGATTGTAAGAAAAAACTCAAAGAAAAATTGTGCTATGAAGTACAGTTATAAAATTATGGAAGGAAAACCATTATTTAAATAAAAAATTCAGAAAACATTCTGTACATTCTACAGAAAAGAAATGTGTCGATAATGTGACAATTGAAGACTACATGGCACTTACATCTAAATTTTGTCCTTCGTTAAATTTAGCTAATTTCATAAATGTTCAAATTTTACAGTCTAGAAAAAAGGCAAGAGGTAGAAGATTCAGTAATCAGTTTAAACAGGATGTCTCTTAATGTACTTCAAGGGGCCAAAAGTTTTACAAAAATGTTTTGTGTAGCAAATTTTGTTTACCCAGTCCTAATATATTATTTAAAAATAATATACCAGACAGCTACTCAAAAAGTGTAACTAATTTGTCGGCTAAAACTGTATATCAATATGTTAATGTATATAAAAATAGAACCGGTGACACATTTGGTAATCTAAAAATCCCTACTGGTGATTCTGCTGACTTTATAAGTAGGTATACTTGACATTCTCTTTCAAAAGAATTTTGACATATTAGCTGTAAAGCCGAATATTATTAAAACATGTTTCTCGACTTAGTACCATAACTTTTAGTCACCTTTTAAACAAAGTCCACTCAAATATTGTACAACTTTATTTAGCCGTGTACGTTTGTACTATTTATTAAAATTCAATAACAGAAATTTCCCTACTCAAAAATATGAAAACAAAACTAAAAGAAAAAATAATAAAATGATTATTTGGAAACATCAATAACACATTATTTAATCGTTTATATCGAAATAACAAGTCAAAATAGTCTATTACAATGAACAGGTAAGATCAATCACTAATCAATATACATATTTAGGAGTTTTGTTCACATCCTCTTGTGTTTTTAGTGAGATATAATTAAAATATATTAACTGATTTCAAACTCTGTATTTGAATTTTGAAATGAAACTTTGCATTTTATTCTACTTTATAACCATACAGCTTTAAAACTAGCATATTTATTAAAAACTGTTGCATAACTCTCCATTTGATTTTTTTTTGATAGTGTATAAGACAGTTCTGTAACAAATAGTTGTGAAACTTTAGAAAACAAAATCATAAATACAACGCAAAACAATTTTAGGTTTTTTTTTTTTAATTTCTCGAAGAATGAAAGAGTAGCAAGAAGAGTTTGGAATTGGTTGAAATTAAAATCAATTTTGTTAAATAAATCAAAGTCGGCTCTGTCGCGTCCATATGTGCAGGGCCAGTCCACGGTTTTCGTCCAGAAAATATGGCGTCAAGGTCACCGAATTTTGTCTAAAAAGATCAAAGGTACCGCGGTAGAGTGAGAATACTGGTTGTTATCTATACTGTGATATTATAATACACTCTAATTCAATTCCAGGTTATACAACAATTCAAAGAATTTCAATAAAGTTTTATTGTGATCCTTCCTAAAAATAATTTATGATAATTTCTAAACATAAAACTACAACAAATGTTCAAACAATACGCAATTTTGTACTAAGCAGTGTTCCACTCGATTGTTAAATTCTCGTCTAACATTAGCCAGAACGCGTGGCGTTATTTTTGCACACTCTTCAATAATTCGCATTTTTAATGCTTCAATTTCTGTAAATTTTTGGTCAGAATAGATTTTTGATTTTAGATGCCCTCAGATAAAATAATGGTTTGGAGCTAGATCTCCCGATCTCGGGGGCCACTTAATATTACAGTCAGGTCTAATCAAACAATTATTAAAGCTGTTTTTAAGGAATTCCTTAATCTAACAGTTATTGTGCACAGGGCATCCATCTATTTGAAACCAAATTTCTTCATCTAAAGCTAAAAATCTGTTCTTGTAGCAAGTCTAAAAACTTTTTTGAATTTAAATTTTCCTCATATAAAAATGGTTCAATAATAGTGTGTCTAAATATTCCTAACCAGACATTTATTTTTCGACGATACTGGGTATGGTTTTCAATATCCTCAGGCTTTCTTGTCGACCAAATCCTATAATTTTGAACAATTGGTTCATTATTTAATGTAAATGTACATTCATCACTAAATAAAATGTTTTTTTTTTAAATTGCCTGTCTGCATTAGCCCTCGCTAAAATTTCATAACAAAATTCCGCTCGTCGGTCAGTATCTCCTTCTCTTAGTTCTTGATGACATTGAAATTTATTCCTTTTCAAAAATTTTAAGACCGTGGAATTATGAATATTAAACTGGTCTGCAATGGTCCGAAAACTTATTCTAGGATTTTATACAACTGCTCTTAATACTTTAATTTCATTTTGATTTTCTAAATTTCTTGGTACCTCAGCAATATTGTTTGTACAGGTACAATTAGAAATTACGGTCACGGTATTTTCAAAATTTTGTAAAATCCTTTGAATTGTTGAATGACTTGGAATTGGTCTATTGGGATATCTTACGCTAAATAAAGAACTGACAATTCGCGCACTATTGCTTAAATAAAACATTTTCATTATTGCTACTTTCTCCTCAACTGAATACATTTTTAATCAACTTTATTGTTTTTTTACACAATAAAAATTTTGGCAATTCAAATATTGTCATATCAGAAACATCAATATGACCAAACGCAACATGTCATACTTATTCTTGCACTTCGTGTGACCTGTGTATTATATTCTTGCAAAATTTTGGAATACGTTTAATTCGTAGACCAATTTTAACATTTGTTTTCGATACAGATTCCAGTCCTCTACAAATAGTTTTTCTTGACTTTTGGTATAAAATAATTGGCGAAGCAGGAATTCAACAATTTAGAATTTCTCATTGAGTTTTCTATGGCCCGTTTGACGATTCACCACCCTATATATGTGCGTATGAGAATAACACTTTAGAGACATAAAAGCCGTAATCAATACTTTTTAAATACTTTATTGCAACCATAACTACGTACAATCTTGAGGTTTTAAATTGTGTGCTGTTACCATATGCGTTATGTACATATCTTTATTTACAGACCTAAATTGACATTCGACACAAGTGAACAAAAGATCCTTTTCCAGTCCGGGATGCTTGGTCTTCAGATGAGTTTTGTATGTACTGCTTTGAATGCAGGCGTATGAGCAGTAGCTGCACTTGTAAGGTTTTTGACCAGTATGTCGAAGGTTGTGCCTGCGCAATGAGTTGTGATCGGATGTTGTGTAGCTGCAAACATTACAGGAAAATGGCTTCTCACCTAAAGAAATCAATAAATTACATACAGTTTATAAAGTAGATATTTTAATAACTTAGGAAGCAAAATATCACAAGAGATGGAAATATATGAAAGATGAAACATTTTCAAGTAAGAATATAAAAAAAAAACATTTTTTTTGTATACCTCAAAACCTTTTTAACAATGAATAGAAAAAACTATGACCATAAATACAATAGTTTTTTTTTGTTTAGTATTTAAAAATGGACTTTTTTTCCAATTTAGAAAGTAAAAGTCTATTTAAAATACATGTAATTCATTCAGATTTCCGAATTTTGTTGAAATATTCTGGTATTGCTCTATTCTGTAAGTTCAAAGTGAAAATCGTAAAGTCAAATAAACTTATTTTAAAGTAAAATTGTGGCTTATTCCCAATTAAAATAGTAAATTATATATATTATTTTAATTAAATTTACCTGTATGTTGCCTAACATGCATTTTCAAGGAACTTCTTGAAGATCCCTTATATCCACAGAAATTGCATAAGAATGGTCTTAGTTTTTTGTGTACCACATCCTGATGTATTCTCAACTGTCTTTTATCAGAAAATTTCTTTGAACATTCACTACAAATATGTACTAACTTCTGGGTCTTTTCTTTATGAGTTAACTTATGGTTCCTAAGTTGCTTACTATTTTTAAAAGCCTTCTTACAAACATCACAGGAAAAATTTTTGGCATCGCCATGAATATACTTATGGACATTATTGAGTTTCGCTAAGCTATACGTTTTATAGTCGCATTTATCACAGGAATATAAACCTAAATCTAATTTATGAAGGCGCCACATGTGAGATATTAACGGTTTCCAAGTGGAAAACGGTTCTCCGCATTGGAAGCATGCAAATGCACCTTCACTGTGACATGATATATGGTAGTTCAATTTGGCACTGTCCGGAAATTTAATTTTGCAATTGGTGAAAGGGCATCTTGAACTTTCTGAAGGATCTAAATTCGCTACTGTTACCATCTCTGGTAACTGTACTATATTTTCGAAAAACGGTTTTGAATTGTTCAGCTCACTTGGAGTTTGGTGTTTGTCGGTAGATTCTGAAGTATCATCTAAAAAATAATATATCTCAAAAAATTATATTGAGTGAATATAACTGTTTATATAAGTAAACCAACAAGGCTTTGACAGTCGACTGATTGCCGAAATAAGTAATCTCCCACTTATTGATCAACAGCTGTGGGTGTAAGAGTCGATAAGTGTTAAGTCGATAAGGCAAGGAGAAACCACTGCCTTCAAGACTTATTACACCATGAAGCCTTTCAAGTTGTTCTCAAGAGAAATCCTCCAGAACCAGAGTACACTACAAATAATACATTTCTAAGAGTTTTGATAAAAAGATGAAGATAAGTACATAGAACAATGTACATTGCACGAAAAATCTATAAACCATTCAAGAAATTAATGCAAAGACCATCGATTGTACAAAAAATTCACAAGAATAATTTCATTAAAATTTTTGCAATGAAAGAAATTACCCAAGACAGTTTTTAGAAATGTGACCCACTCACATATTAATTTTTTTTTAAATTATTTACCATATTGATTCTTCAAATAAATAATTAAATATATAAATCGATATAATAAATAAATAAATAATTAAATATAGAGAATGCTTAAAAATAGATGGCCAAAGATGCGAATGACAATGAGTAAGCGAAAATAAAACAGAGCATACACATTTAATACATTTTATCTGAACTACATTTGAAACGGTCGACCAATAAAAAGTTCGACACATTAACACCATAAATTATAGCAACATTAAGTTCGACATGTAGAAAATATTGCTCAACTGCATCTTTCCTTTTGCGAGGCCAGCGCCAGCAGACCGAAAGTAACTTTTATTTTCATTTGTCAAGCTGAGCTTGGCTGCTTCCATCGAATGTCCCGTTTCACTCACAGTCCAGCCTACGCAGTTCACTGAGTAGGTTGTGAAGTCCGTAACATATGAAAATAAAATAATTTCGTAAATACATCAATAGTTCAGTTGCCAGAAAGTTGACCCCCAAAAATCCTACGAACAAGCTGAATTTTGCAGAGAATATTAATTTTGGGATCCCAAAAAAGATGCAAAAAAATTTATCACTTTTACCCCCGGTCTTCCCCCAAAAGCCCCCCTTGTAAGGGGGTAAAAACACAAGCGTAGAACGAATTCAGCATTGCAGACTGTTAATAAAATATTTAAAGATTAACAACTAAAGTTAAATGTGTTCAAGATGAAGGCTATGATAATAACAACTAAATACAAATACTTAAATATTGATATAAATACTATTAATCTTCAAATTGACAACGATAAAATAAAAATCATTACAACAATTAAGTACCTTGGTTTTCAATTGGATAATTTATTGTCTATTAATGACCATTTTAGTTACATATTAAAAAAGAATTCTAAAAAATTGTACTTTTTTTCAAGAATATCTAAAAATTTATCAACTTCAACTAAAATTACAGTTTTTAATGCAATTATTCAACATCACTTCGATTTTTGCTCATCAGTTATTTTTCTCTTCAATTTAAATCAATCAGCCCAGTTGCAAAAATTACAAAATCATGGAATGAGAATCATTCTTGGTGGAAGCAGATATACACCTATAGCAACAATGCTTAGCACGCTGCATTGGGTTTTAGTTCAACAAAGGGTCTTTTGCCTTATAATGGTGTTCATTTATAAAGTTTTAAATAATTTGGCCCTGCTTACTTTTGTGAGTTTATTACGTGGAATTGTGATATTCACAATTACCCTACTCGAGGAAATTGCAATTTACACATTGTGAAAACAAAAAGAACAGCTTCAAGAAACACTTTGTTGTTTAAGGGTTTTGATCTTTTTAATAAGCTTCCTCAAACAGTTAAAAGTTGTTCATCTGTACAAATGTTTAAAAGCACCAATAGTTAGGTAGTTGTTTTGTATTCATGTTTTATATTATATATTATTGTTTTATATTTTTAATAAGTGTAGGTACTATATTTTAAGTGTAATTGTTATTTTTGTATATTGTATTATGTATGAATTAATGTTATAAATTGATTACATTTATATGTATTAGGGCTTTCTCTATTTTTGAATAAATAAACTTCTACTTCACTGTGGAAAAAAACAATGGTGTCTTTTAAAATTAGTAACATCTTTACAAGAACGCATAGGCTAGAAATACAATTATATATATCCTAGCTAATTTTTTTCAAAAATACTTGTTTCTTTTAATACAATTTATATCTATGATACTAACCATTACCACATATTAATGTCATTTCCTCAACAGGTTTCACATGCAGCTTTTGTTTTTCTTTCTTTTTATTTTTATTAGAATAATAAACCACTGCCTGAATGATGGGAGTGATATCTGAGTTTCCTACTCCATGGTCATGGATGAGGTGGGATCTTAGAGACATTCTGTGGAAAAATATATTAGAACACGCAGGACATTTTAATTCTTGCAGTTTAACTACAGACTTGTTTTTGTGGGCGTTTTCTAAATGTTCATTAATTTTTGTATCGTTTGTACACAAAAACGGACACAAGTTGCACACAAAATATAACATGTCTTCATAGTTGTCTTTCTTTTTTGGTTTCAGATCTCTCAACTTAATACTCGGTTTTAGTCTGTCTTGTTTTGTCTCACCATTTTCTTTTAAAATTATATAATTGTTAGGAATTGAGAATGGGTTCTCTACTACAGGTAGTTTAAAATCGGCTGTTGGCAGAATTATTAAGTCCATGTTTTGAGAGCCATTTTCCCCACCTGCTGGATCCAAATTTTGAAGAATTGAAGATACTTGAGAACTGCCAATGACTGGAAGACATTCCTGCAAATTAAATTAAAATTAGAATGAACAAACAAAATGATTATGATAAATTGAATATAATACAAATTATGATAAATTATTAAAATACAAACATATCCTATATCAACATTTATAAATTCTTACAAATTTATAACATGTATGGCGGATACCACATAGATACTCTTTTACGATCCCCAGTAAAGTAAAGATCTACTTCAGGGATCAGGGCTTTTTGCAGAATTACTAACCATTTAAGTCTATAACTTTAGACACTACTTCTTATATTCTTGTGAATTGGGCAGACAAGTGCAGTGTTCCATTGGTCTGGAATATTTTAGTTTTCCCATATTTTTATCGATCTATCCTTTGCTGCAGTATATCTCCTCCCACTTTTCATATTTCTGGTGCTCCGTCCTCTCCTGCATTTCTCTCTCGTTTGTTTTTCTGTTTTTCCAATGCTAAACTCAGCCGTTTGTATCATGGTTGTGCGTTTTAGTTCCCATTCCAAATCTAAGCTCCTATCATGATTCTTTCCAATTTCTTGTTTATTTCTTCCTCTATTCTTTTTATTACCTCTTTGTCTTGGAGATGCTTTACTTGGCATTTTCCACTGTTTTCCTTTTCTTCTTTGTTTGGAAATTCCTCGCTTAAGACTATTGTCAATATATGGTCACTGGTGGCATCTGCTCCTCTGCAGCTTCTGCAATCAGTCATGGATCTATTGTGTTTTCTTTCAATGAGAACATGATCTCTTTGATTTCTCGTTTTCCCATCAGAAGAGATCCAGGTTATTTGGTGTACACCTTTATGATCAAATTGTACTTGGAGTCTTAAGGTTATGTTCCATTGAAAATTCTATTAGTTTTTTTCTATTGGCATTCCTTTCTGTAACCCTGTAATCGTGACGTGAAAAGCCAGAGTTTTCATCAGACTTCCTCTTATATTCTTAAATGTGCAAATCATATTAACACTCCCAAATACAAACGAATTCCCAGCAGTCTAAAAACTTACCACGAAAAAATAACAGAAGCCATCATCAACAACTCCTTCCTTTCTTCTGTCATAAAACATACACTAATATACATTTCACTATATTTTATATCATATAATATGTATTTAAAATAAGTAAAACACTCAATATGACCAGAAAATAATTTAAAACTTTTTAAAAGATTGGTACATACTTATTTAGACTGTACAAACTCCCGCATTAATCTGATATTTTAAATGCAGTAATTGGGTTTAAAAATATATATAACAGAGATATAAAAATGAAAGCTATAACAGAAGAATATAGGGAACTATTTCATTTACCTATAATTATATAACTAATTCTACAACAAACAGCGCCTACCTCTTGTGGTAGAAGTTCTACATTTTGGGTCCAAATAGGATCCCCAGAATTAATACCTTCAGTCTTCATAATAAGTTATTTTTTAGTTTTAGAGATTACTTCACTTCCACAATAAATAAAAATATAACCTAAAAATATAAAATGTGAAGTGACATTTGTCACTTTCCTATATTCGAATTATGCAACTAATTTTACGTTCGACATACTTTCTAGAATTCTTATAATCTGAACGTATTTGTAAACTTGATAAACGAACGTCGATATTATTTCTAGATTCTTACTTTTGCAGGTAGATATCCTTAGGTTTCTCTCGTCGCTTTTCCTTCATTCATTCTGTAGTCCTTTTAATAATAGTAATACATTCTTATAGTCTATACCTACTTGCTACATACATACTATGCTAAAACTTAAAACTAAAATTTTGCAAGAACTAATAAATCAGATAATAAGCTTAGCAAATGAACAAGGTTTTCGTACTGAAAGATCATGTACAGATGCAATATTCGTCATAAAGCAAATTACCGAGAAGTCACTGAGTATAATACTTTAAAGACGAACTTTTCTCAAAAAATTACTGTATTCAGTAGGTAGATCCTAAATTCATAAACACCTTCTTATTGTACTTTAATAAACATTTTCCTCTTAAAATCACAAACAAAAACCCTAGGTTTACATTTCGAACACCTGAACTAAGAGCTGCCAAAGATGAAATGATTAATTGTTAGCGCTTGTCATCTCAGTCGTTAGAATTCAAACAACTTTCTAAGAATTCTCAGCAAATGTATGTTACTACAAAACAGGAAAAAATAAACACTATGAGCATCGATTTATCATCATCATTTTGGCTTTACAACCCTGTGTGGGTCCTAGCCTCCCCAAGAATTTTTCTCCAGTCGTCCCTATCCATCGCCTTCCTCCGCCAAGCACGTATTTCCATATTTCTCATGTCTTCATCGATGTTATCTAGGAATCTTGTTCTGGGTCTTCCTCTTCTTCGTTGATCAATAGGTCTATCAAGGAGCGTTTTTCTAGCTGGGTCGGTTTGCTCCATCCGCATTACATGGCCTACCCACCTCAGACGTCCTATCTTTATGTGTTTTACGATATCTGGTTCCTGGTATATCCTATAGAGTTCCAAGTTGTATCGTCTTCTCTAGACACCATTTTCATTTACCGTTCCATAGATGCGCCTTAGTATTTTTCTTTCGAAACATCATAACATGTTTTCATTGCTTTTTGTTAAAGTCCAGGTTTCTGAACCATATGTTAGGACTGGGCGTATTATTGTTTTGTAGAGTTATGAGCATCGATTAGCCAATTCAAAAAATAAAACTTCTTGGCAAAAATAAACCTACACAACATAAAAAACGGATATTCTTATAGAACGGACAAACAAAAGACAATAAGCCATATTTTACGGATATTCTTATAGGTGCAAATTCATTTAATCTTCATTTTGTTTTCCTCATATTTATAAACCTCTTCGCATATAATAAATTTCTCGCTTCAAACTGGAAACTTTCCTACCAATCTGAAATTTGCGATTATTAAACCCTGCCTAAAAAGGGCGATGATATCGATTCTTTTGATACACCAATTAGTCTACTTAGCTAGTTTTCAAAATTTTTTGAATTGGTTATCCATGAGCAGCTGTTTAAATCTTTCCTTAATGAAGAATTATTCAGCCATATCTAGCACGTACACCGAGACAGCTTTATTTGAATTAACTAATGATATTTATAATTGTTTGGATGCTGGGAAAGTCTCATGTGGGATTTTATCTGGATTTAAGCAGGGCCTTAAACTGCGTTGATTTTGATGTTTTATTTGTGAAACTCAAATACTATGGGGTTATGAGGCGTGTAATTAAATTGGTTAATGAGTTATATTACTAGACGTTCACATCCACTAAAACTTAAAAACAAAATTGGCAATCAGAACCACTGGCGGTGTCTAGGGGTGTTCCACAGGGTAGTCTTCTGGGACCACTGATATTTATTATATACCTAAATGATTTGGCCACTGTTGCTAAAACTCAAGAATTAATGATTAATTACGCAAATTATAGTACGCTGATCTGTTGCCAAGAGTAGAGGAGATATTGCAGCCCTTCAAAGTGGGCTTTTTACAAAACTAAATTTCAAAAATGTTTATAACCTTTGCTTAAACACAGCAAGCTTTAAGTTGGAGCAAACACAGAGGTATTTATCAGGTAAATAGACTACTATTGGTACAAAACCACCTACCATATGGTACCATATGGTTTTGTTCAATATACCAAATATTATTAACTTCTTAGATGACATTATGGTTACATGTCCTAATAGAGAAGAGCATCTAAGAAATTTAGAAGATATCTTTAATAGACTTGATAATACAGGCTTTAAATTAAATTTAGATAATTCCCTTTGTTTTCCATCCTGAAATAAGGTATATGGGCCATATTATCGATAAGGAAGGGTTATATAAAGATCCAGAAAAAACTTAAAGCGACTATTGAGTGCCCCAGGCCTCAAAATATCTCGCAAGTTAGAGCATATGTTGGGATGATCAATTATTATGGCCGTTTTGTGGCCAATTTATCATCAGTACTGGAGCCATTATATAAGTTATTAAGAAGATATGTACGTTTTAGTTGAACTTCAGAGTGTGAGAATGCATTTTTGAAGGCAAAGTTCTCCAGAAAAGGCCGTGCACGCTATAAGTCGGAGATGGAATTAAAATTTGTTTTTTGATGCTTCCAGGTTTGACTTGCATGTCACCTAATGACAGGCGCTGTCATTAGGTGACATGCATGTGTACTCGGATGGTTCAGAGAGGCCAATCAGTTTTGTTTCAAAGATTTTTAAGCAAACATGAGGCTAAGTATTCTGTTGTACAACAAGAGGCTTTAGCAATATATTGCTACAAAATTTTTATCAACATAAGCATTTCTTCTTTATGTTCTGATCATAAACCGCTGATGGCCATATTGGGAGAAACATTCGGTGGCTTTAAACATTCTAGGATCTTGTACAACTAGGGTTTTGAGAATCATTCGGTGCCAAATACTGCTTTCTTCGAACCAATTAACTATTAACTATTAATTAATGTTTAGTAAAAAAAGTAAGGTAGAGAGGGATCTTTAAACAAAAAGTAAAATATTTAGCAATATTATATTTTTCATCAAACATTTTATAAAATATAGTATCATACATAATAGGACTAGGTACACAATTTTTAAAAAAACAAAAATTCAGTACCGAGTTACCAAAATAAATACAAAATAAAACATTAACAAGTAAACTAAGTATCAATTATTTATCTCACAAAGTAAAGTAAATATTAAACTCGGAAATATTTGCGGATAAGTATAAAATATATTAATTTATAGATAGGGCCCTTAAATGTAATCGAGAGCTTAGGTCGAACAACATGTACCCGAGTGCCTTAAGATATTGGAAACTAGTTATATATCTTATAGTATAAGTTATTTACAGGTATACTAGTATCTTTAGACGAACAACTACCAGAAAAAACTGCAAAAAGTTTTGTAATTTATAGGTGAAAACCAGTGAACTAGTTTTATGATTTCATAATAATTATCAGAACTCACGGTGAATCAACTTTAATTCCTCTTAAAATTGATCTAGAAGAGTAAACGTGCAGAAAACACGACCTGAAAAGGCTAAAATGACTATAGAACAAATTGTGTTTAAATTCATACATTTCTATTTATTTGACGAGAAAAAGTAAATTTTATGTCTGGCATAGTTCTTTAATTTTGTATGTATGTATATTATTTTAATAATAAACTTAAAATTTTGCAAATTACTCTTATTTAATTTACCTAAAAACGTTCCAGTGTTATCATGTTACATCGTGTACAGGTTTTAGAAAAATCGAAATCTGATTTTTACCATAGAAGTTTATCCATATAGCCATCATCACTAGTGATATAACGAATATCATTTTTTGAACATTCACTAATGCGAATATCTGTTGCAGATATTCACGAATGCGATTATTCAGTTTTTTTTTATTTAGCGCCAATTGTGTATAGCTTTGCGGCAGTCTCGACACTCTTCGCCAGAGGTGTATTCCGTTTGCATCTTGTTCCGAAAATTGCCGAATTGATCCGACCGAAGTGTCATCCCGCACGTAAACAAAAACAAATGAATTTTGAGGTTAGAATGTGATTAGTGATTTATTAACAGGAATAAATCAAATTCTATTTAAATATGGACTTATTGTACACTTTGTGATGCTGAATCAGCTAAAATGCAAACTGTGTAACAAAGAATATTTAAGAAACAGAACTACAACGAGTATGAGAAATCATTTGTAGGTACTGTATAAAATCGAGATATACGAATTAGAAAAGCGCGAAAAACGAAATCACGTTGCATCTAAATCACTTGAACTGGCATCATCTTCCCATGAAAGTACTAAATCCGTTATGAAACAGATATGGTTTGAAGAATGTGTCAATAAAACGTAACAGTTGGATAATAAATACTTGAAGTCATTGGCAGTTGAAAATTCAATAAGGAAATGGTTGCTTTGAAGGACTTGCCATTTAGTTTCGTGGAAAGTGTTTGATTCATAAGAGTTATCAAGCATCGGTGTCCATCTTATAGTATATAAGTCTCGTCAGTATTTTATTTTATTTATCTGCGATAAATCATATGGCAAAGTAAGTCAGAAAATACTCGAAGTATATAAAAATTGTCATTTACTGCTGACATTTGTTCTTGGAGTTTTACTGCTGAGTTTAACTTGCCATGGTATCACAAAAGAATATGAAAGGAAAATGATAGCGTTGAAAGCGAAAGTGTTAAATGAGAGCCGTCACACCAGAGAAAATATTGCTTGTACACTTAAAGACATTTGGGGATGAGGGATATCTTCCGATATCATTACGAGTTATACTGGCGTCAAACAGCGACAGCTCGCATAAACAGAAAATCAACAGAAATATGTAAAATACAAAGAGGTGTCAGACAGGCTTGTATACTATCCCCACTGTTATTTAATTTATATTCAGATATAATATTTAAAGAAGCACTGCATAATTTGGAATGGGGCGTGAAAGTTAATGGAATTCTGATAAATACAATCAGATATGCAGACGATACAGTTATTTTAAGTGATGACATGAATGGATTACAATGCCTTTTAAATGCCATTGATACAGTGGGAAGAGAGTGCCCTAAACATAAATTGTTCAAAAACAAAACACATGGTGTTTAGCCGTTTAGCACATCAAGATGCACGATTATATGTTGATGGTCATAAAATTCAAAGAGTGTCCAGTTTTAATTATCTGGGTTGCCATATTACTGAACAACTAGATCCAGAACAAGAGATAAAACGTAGAATCGAGATAGCCCGCACGACATTTTTAAAAATGAAGTCATTCTTCTGTAATGATAACTTGCAACTTCAACTTCGAAAGCGCATGGTTAAATGCTACATTTGGTCAGTCCTCTTATACGGTGTCGAAGCATGGACATTAAAAATATCCACCATTAATCGTCTGGAAGCCTTTGAAATGTGGCTGCACAGACGTATACTAAAAATTCCATGGACGGCTATGCTGACAAATGTGGCAGTCCTTGAGAGAGCAAATGCTGCTCGCGAGCTGCTTGATAACGTCAAATGTAGAAAGATGACCTATTTTGGACACGTAGTAAGCGGAGACCGATATAATATTCTTCAACTTATTATGATGGGTAAAATCGAAGGACGCAGAGGAATTGGTAGAAAGCAGGCCTCTTGGTTGAAGAATATCAGGGAGTGGACAGGAATGAGGAAAGCTGAGCAACTCTTTAGAATAGCTCAAGACAGAGACAGTTTCGCCATGTTAATCGCCAACGTCAAGGGGACTTGATAGGGCACGTTAAGAAGATTAGTTTTTGTGTCGTCACAAGGTATAAGATTAATAAAAAATACATAATTAGTAAAGATAAACGAAGCTTTCAACATCGTAGATAAACTATAGATATTGTATGTATAGTCAGTCAACTTAGTGAGAAAGCATTGGAATAATAGAAATCTGCTTATATGTGCTTTGTAGATCTGACTGAAGCCTTCCAATGCGTTAGATTAGATGTATTACAATTCACTCATTCATTAAAAACGGGAAATCATCAGGACCTGGTAAAATTTTAAAGCTATGAGAGACACACCAAATCACAGCTTTTAATAAGCTATTTAACAACTTATAAGAGACTGGTCACTTACCAAAAGACTGGCTACTATCAATATTCATTCCACTTAGGAATAAGCTGCACAGATTATGACTGATTGGACGAATCAGCTTAGAAAGGTTGAGGCTTAACTCGGGCCGTATCACCAATGACGATGATTATGGAAAAATGTTTGTATTGGAGATAGTAGCACTTTAACCAAGCGAATTTTTCCTTTGCACATCAAAAATTTCGTGGAAGATGTTTTGGCAGATCGGAATTCCTGACCAGAGATGGTATATTCGAATAGCGGGCTTGAAAATCGGCATGTGTGCCTATCTGTCGAGAACTTCTAAGATAAGTAAATAGTTTGTAAGATTTTTAGACAAAAACTCTATGTTAGTCAGTATTGGTTAGTAAAAATAAATTTATGTACAAAAATCAATTTAAAAACTTCGTTAAGTTGAATAATACGATAGCCGGCTTGGTATTTAAGGTCTTCAGACATTTACAACGATTAGTATAAACGGTACCAATAGAAAATGATATAAAAACATTGAATGCTATGACCAACTATCTATCAATTTAATTGATATATAAAAATACATTATGTAAACCGAATCAATAAATTAAAGCCGCTTAAATATTAAAGATTGTGATGAATTATATTGATATTGTATACTAGTCCAGTCCGGATCTGTCTAAAAGTACACGATTTTGACATTTTTAAAGTAAAGGAAAAATAATATTAATATGCATCTCAAAATTATAAATGCGTGAAAAATTACAAAGTTTTATTGTTAAATTTTACTTTGAAGAGAGAGTTAGTTAGAAACATTAAAATTAACTGCAAAATTCACCAATAATTGACGAACTAGTAATTTTTTTTTCAACATTTTTGAAGACTTTAGTTTATACATGTAACTTTCATATCCAGTAAAGAAAACGTTTTGATATGTTAAAATACCACATTAGGAGCCAATAGAACAATAATGTGTTAATTATTTAGTTACATTTTTTTTTCATTTTCCAAGTTCGGAAAAATTACTGCAAGTAAGTTGCTCATATTTATGTATATAATAAAGTATTCCAGCTTTAAAGATTTTTTCCAGAACGGATAATTCATACGACCAAAGAATTTTTTTTAAATGTTATTTTTTTATACTGTATCAATGTGATTGAAGTTATTGTTTGTCAAAAATATTTCATATCCGTAGATGGTTCCAAAAATATAGAGACAACTCTAAAAAATTGAAGAAGTATACAGAAAGGCCGTCCATATAAGACACATTAGGTCATTCCGGAAAAAGTTGAGTCATTACTGGCTCAGTACAAGGAAACGTTTTCACATAGGTTTCAGATATTCTTGAATTAATATATGCAGCAGTTATGACAACTTCTCAAAAGTTACTCAAACATTTTACCGTGATTTATATTCCTCAAACAAGAACCCAGATAACACTGCAAAGGAAGATCTAAAGAGAAAGATAACGAATGTCAACTCAGAAATACTCCCTAACATAGAATCCTTCGAAATAAAACAAACTATGGCACAACTAAAGAACAATAAGGCTTCATGCCCAGATGGAATACTTGTAGAAATGTTGAAGGAGGGGAGTGAAATTATTCTCGAAGAATTGAAAAATGTTTTCAATGAATGTCTTCACAGAGAAGTCCCAGATGATTGGAATGAAAGTTTGACAATACTTAACTTCAAAAAAGGAAACAGGGGAGATCTGAAGAACTATAGGCCAATCTCCCTACTGCCCCAAATGTACAAACTGTTTATGAGAGTAATAACTAACAGGTTGACGTCGAAGCTCGATAGCTATCAACCGGTAGAGCAGACAGGATCCCGAAAGGGTTACAGTACAGCGGATCATCTTCTTACAGTCAGAACGCTAATAGAGAAAGCCAATGAATATCACTTAAACTTATACATTGGCTTCGTTGATTATGAAAAGGCATTCGACTCCTTAAAACTTTGGACAATAGAGAGAGCTATGAACAACTGCAGGATAGACTCCCGATACAGAATGCTCATACATAATATTTAGAAGGAAGCTGCAATGAAAATACAAATAGATACGAAAACCAAAGCTATACCAATCAACAGAGGAGATCGCTATGGAGATGATAACTCACCAAAGCTATTCACACTTGGACTGGAAGACGTGTTCAAAGACATTAACTGTGCAGATAAAGAAATAAATGTTAATGGAAGAAAACTGAGTCATTTGAGATACGCTGATGAGATTGTAATATTCGCTACAAGTTTCGAAAAACTATAGACCATGATGACGCAACTATTTCAAGCTTCGGAAAAAGTAGGTCTTAAGATGAACTTGGAAAAAACAAAAATAATGACAAATACACCGAACAATAGAGAAATAACGTTGAACGACATAAATTTAGAAACAGTAAGCGAGTATATCTACCTGGAACAGATTATGAAAGTTAACAAAGAAAATCAAACTGACGAAATTACCAGAAGAATAAGGTTACCGTGGTCAGGAATTGGAAAACTGAGTTGGGTTTTGAAAAGCACTAAAATAGAACAATATCTGAAAACAAGAATTTACGATCAGTGTATCCTCCCTATACTCACGTATGATTCACAGACGTGCACACTCACCAAGTCTAATATGGATAAAATAGTAAAGGCACAAAGAGCAATGGAAAGATCAATACTCGGGGTAAGACTTATAGACAAAAAACAAACAAATGGATTAGAAGCAAAACCAAAGTAAAAGACGCAGGAGAACATGCTGCCAAATTAAAATGGAGCCTCGCAGGACGCAATGCCCGACTAAAGGATAAAATATGGAACCACGAAATACAAAAATGGAGGCCATGGTTAGGAAAGAGAAGCAGAGGAAGACCACAAATAAGATGGGCTGATGACATTAAGACAATCGGAGGACACAACTAGAAGCAAGTGGTGCAAAATAGAAAACACTGGATTGATTTGGGGGAGGCCTATGTCCAAAGTTGGATTACTTAAGGCTGAAGAAGAAGAAAAAAAAAAATGACAACTTCACCGTCCAATTAAAAGATTGATCTAAGTCTTTAAGTTATCAACATCTGCATTCACTGAAAAAATTAAATCTACTTAAAGCGCAAACCTTCTGTAATTGAAATAAAAAAAAGAGAAAATTATAACACTGAATCTGTGGCATTGGACTGTAATAAAAATTTGCTAATCCCAAATACAGAGACTAATAATAAAATATCAGTTTTTGTTATATATATATTCAAAAATGTACCGTCTGCGACACAATGATGTCATATGAAGGGGTTAGAAGTAAAACCGCCTAAGTCCAATTTTCACCAAAACGACTTTAGTGATGTTTCACGTTCTGAATATCTTATATTGTTTGGTAGTAAAATCGATTACGCTCTAACCCTACTTTATCGCCATCTTTTGATGAATAGAAAAAACAACCAAAATGAAATTCACCAACCGTTAAGAGCAGAAATCGCCTTAGCGCACCTAGGCTGTTTTACTTCCAAACAAGTGACTGGAAATAAATATATTTTTATTACTTATGTTGTTTGGGTTTCACTCAACGGTTTGGATTTGTTTATGGTGTGAAGGTTATACTTCTTTATTGGATTAATAGCAGTGTTTTAAGTAATACTATTGTTGGCAGAAATTATATATTTTCTCATTATAATATTTCGATCATGTCTTTTGAGTTAGGTAAGTTATAATGATTTTTGGAAAAAAAATAAAATAAGAATCTATTAGTTAAATAATTTTAATTTTATATTATTTTTAGAGTCAGATAGTGATCCATACGCTACAGATGGAGAATCTGATTTTATTCCGAGTGAATATGAAGAAGATAACGACAGCGATAATTCCATAATATCTGCCGAGGAAGCAACTACAAGCACAAATGTGGAGTATAATATTTGATTAGTAAAAGTGTGTGTTTTAGCTTGTTAGTTTTAATTTAAGCGTGATGTCCCTAGCAAAAATTATTTTATTATGTAAATATTAAACTTGTAGATACCGGTAAATTTAGTTATATACTTTTAGAAATTTCGAAGTTAAGTTCAACTTAAGGGGTTAACATATTTCCTCTTTTCAATAACTCCTAGAACTACCCGAAAAAGGAAGCGTAACATACATGCATGGAAGAGGAATAAAATCACAAATAAGAGGTTCGCTGGAAGGGAATATGAAAGCAGAGAAAAATGAAGAGAACGAAATGTGTTCAGGCGTATGTGCATACGTGTAGGTACCAATGTGGAATATTTAACGAGGTTGAAAGACAACGACTCTTCTCTAAGTTGTACAGTTTAGCTACCTGCAAATAGCTATTTTAGCTTCATACATCAGAAAAACTGAAGTTAAAAAAAACTGGCTAATAGCAAAAAGGATTACAGTACAGAAATTAAACTTCTTGATCGCTCTGTATGCAGAGTTTTTCCTAAAAACTTTTGATATCAGCGATAGTCGCTTTAAGGTTATGTGTAAAAAAGTTGACAACGACAATTTTGTGGAGCCTGATAAATATGTCCCAACCAACAAAGTATCAGAGAACGCAAGAAAAAGAGTACTTGAACATATCAGATGATTTTTACGTTATAGGAGTCATTACTCTTATAATCAATATCCAAATACGAAATACCTTTCATCCACTCTACAAAGATAATAATTGCACTGATAACGATGAACCCCCAGTTGAGGAATTATATCACCGTCATATTTTCAATAAAATTTAAAATTTCACCATCCTCACTCATAAACTTGTAATAAATGCGATCGATTGGTAAACTTAATCTCATCATCAACTGAAGACGAAAAAAAGAAGTACGATACAAGTTAAGTATAAAAAATGGGAAAATTTTCAACAGCTGCTAGAGTTCATACACCCCATTTACCATCAATTTTATAATGATTTGCCGCATGATTCAAAGCAGCAGAAAAGCAAGGAAAAAAGGAAGCACTGCTGTTAAGTCTTCCAAAGAAGATGCCAACGACGAACAAGACGACTACATAGATTTTTTTCTCAGATTATGAGTAACTCTAGTGTTCTAAAAGAGTAACATTTTCGTTTTTTTTTTAAGAAAAAATAAATATTAATTGAAAATTAAGCTTTTGTTTAGTTCTTTTTGTGTACTATAAAGCCATTTTTGCTTAAAGGTAAAACAACCCAAGTGCATTTTTTTGTGGAAAGAGGCAAAAAAAATTTTAAAAATTTCTCACCAGAAGTATCTTTAAAATTTTATACTTATTTTGAATTGTTTAGTACTTTAAAATTTTTAATTTTGAACATCCAGAATTTTTAAAGGAGCAAAAACTTTGATGCTTTATTTCTCAAAATGTGTATTATGCTACTTAGGCGGTTTTGCTTCTGACCCCTTCATATAGTACTATCGTCAAAAAGCGTCCAATGCAGGTTATATGATTATGTGGAACATCATCTACTAGGAGTACGCCATCTCACAATTTTCACTGACTCGTGCTATGGTTAACATAAAAACTGGACTGTCTTCAGGTTCATGCACTATCTTGTACATATAAAAAACATTTGACACAGTATTTATGGTTTTTCCCAAGAGAGATCGCCTTGGGTTGAATGTGACATAGGCATGGTGAATCGGAAACCCAAGACATACATTACAAAAGATTGGTTTGAAGTCCACAAATCAGCAAGATATAAACTGTCTCTTCGAGGAGGAACGAGTAAATAAATACTTTTGTTTGAAACCATTTTACCTCTAGAAAGCTTCAATGATGACTAGACTTATAAAAGAGATGAAATTCTATGCGAAAAGTGACCGACACATCTCAATCAGTCAATCATTTAATAGTCAATGCACAGGAAGCTGAAGCAAATCTTCGTCCCGATGAATATCATTTTGCTTCTCCCACATATTTGATAAAACTACCGCATACAGAAGGGTGTTGTACTGTATTTTGGTAAATTGCGAATAAAACATTTTTTTCTGATTTTATTGATTTGTATATACACTTACCAAAATTCCAACAGTAATACCTATATTTTTTAGATTTTTGTATAATTTCCGCAGTTATGAAAGACCTAGTTAACAAATTATTGTGGTTGCAGGTAAAAACTGAAGAAAAATATAAAAAAAAGTATTTATTTACAATTTTTATGAGATGTACCTCGATATTATTGTTCCCCGACTCAATTAAATACACTTTCCAGCAAAAATCTAGTTATCATGTAAAAATATTCACCTCAAAACAGATCCCGTCTGAACTATACCAGCAGTACAAGTTAACAACTACCTTTCATCACCTAGTACGTTATAGCACGTAGTTATCAATAGGGAAAATAGTACTGTGACAAACATTCACATTCAGCTACATGTTGAAGTTTCCAAAGTCAAGTATAATATTAGTTACTCTAAAGTTACTTTTCTGTATCACTGATTTTTTCCCAATCCAAATCTAGGCTGCTGTTGCTACTTGGGGTGCTGGTTATACTTGCGCTTAAATCGTTTTCCTTTGGGGTAGCGGCCTGTGTGTTTTGGGTTTCTGTAGTCGGCTTTTGTTTGGATCCTTTGTTTTTCCTCTTAGGGGATTCCTGTTTAAAAACGACCGTTTCTCCTATTGGTTGTTGCGAAGACATTTGACTAACCTTTTTCTCGTTTTCATACTGTTCCAAAAGTTCTATCTGTTGCTCTTCTGTAAGTTCTATGTCTGCGGCAAAATCTTCTGAAATCAAAATTTAATTATTACAAAAAATGAGCCTTGCTAGAAGCTACAACACGATGTTAAGAATACCTTTATACCGACATCAGCATGCAAAAAACATGGTTGACAAGGAAAGTAAGACTTCATCCTCTCACTGTATATATATATATATATATATATATATATATATATATATATATATATATATATACAGTAGACTTCCTCTATAACGAGAACTGAAATGGCATACTAATTAATTATAAGCGGATCTCGTTATATCCAACAACAATAATACTGTGCATACATATGAATATGTAGTTTTCTAAAACATTAACTTTCTATAGTGAAGCCATTCGGAGCAATATAAGATGCTAATAAATATTGTTTGAATGGCGTTTTTGAAAAAAAGTTGTTTACTTTTATTGTCAATGAAATACATTAAAACAAAAAAGAGTTGTTTACGTTTATTGTCAATGATATATTGACTGCTTTAAATTGTCCAGTATTCTATCTATCATATTTTCTAAAGATGTGAAACAGTTTTATGCTTATTGCGTTTTTTCTTTGGATAAAGTTTCTGACAACCTTTAAAACACTTTCCACATCTTGTCTATTAGGACCTATATTATTAGGTGTGAATGGTCAACCCCCTACAATGACACTTGTGAATCATTGTCTATTAGGACCTATACTATTAGGTGTAAATGGTCAACCCCCTACAATGACACTTGTGAATCATAAATTGTAAATTTCCGACTAAGAATCATAAATTGTAAGAAGTTTATTGCGGACGGCAGTTAAAACGGGTATTTATTTATAGCTACGGTCGGGCTAAAACGTAAAAAAAAACACGTTTTTCAATCTTATTTTATCTCGTTATAAACAAATTTACCTCGCTATAGAGGGTCATAGTTCAATAGAAATTTCACGTTACATCTAATGTACCTCGTTATAAGCGAAAACTCGTTATAACCGTGTTCGTTATAGAGGGAGTATACTGTATATATATATATATATATATATATATATATATATATATATATATATATATATATATATATATATATATATATATATAAAAAATGTGCACTCGTAAGTGAAAGGGATATTTTCGGTCAATTTGGAGATTAAAAAAGAAAAGAGTTGTGCTACTTTATCTTTTTATTGAATACGTTTCGCCCACTGTTCAATGGGCATCGTCAGTTCATCTTTAAAAGATCTGTAGCATTAAGATATTAGTATGGTGAAGACACATCAAAAATTAATTTACTAAATAAAACAGCAAAAAACACAGAATGCCGGAAGATTCCCAATTTAACTAATTTTATATTAATTAGTTTTATAATTTAACTTCTAAAAACATTGATGGATTCTATCAATGTTTTTAGAAGTTAAATTATAAAACTAATTAATATAAAATTAGTTAAATTGGGAATCTTCCGGCATTCTGTGTTTTTTGCTGTTTTATTTAGTAAATTAATTTTTGATGTGTCTTCACCATACTAATATCTTAATGCTACAGATCTTTTAAAGATGAACTGACGATGCCCATTGAACAGTGGGCGAAACGTATTCAATAAAAAGATAAAGTAGCACAACTCTTTTCTTTTTTAATCTCCAAATTGACCGAAAATATCCCTTTCACTTACGAGTGCACATTTTTTATATTAAATTAAACGGTCATATTCCTTAAAGATATATAGATATATATATATATATTATACAGTGAGAGGATACCTTTCTTTTCAACCTGTTTATTTTAAAGATAAAATAAAATCGCTCGTACGTCGATTTTTAAACTTACAGTTTCGGTATTTCAATGAGCCCCCATCAGGTGGCAGCTACACCTTCACGATTGTAGTATACAAACGATTGGAACTTTCAGCAACAGCTTGATACTGCTCTGAGGAAATAAGCCAAATATTATAGCGTTGGAGCACAAATTGGTCAAACTTTTCACGTCCGAATCTGAATAAAAAGAACGATATAACCGTTATTTCGGTATCTCCACTCGTCATCCAATGAAAGTGGGAAGATTTTGGAGAGATTGGTTGAACTTTTCCGTTTGAATCTCCAGCTGGAACGACTGACAAGGTAGAGATACTGAAATAACAGTTATATCGTTCTACTGATTTCGATTCAAACGTGAAAATATTTGAAAAGAAGGCCCCCTCAACCCAAACCCCTTAAAACAATTATCAGCATAGTTTTTGTTTCTGTAATTTTATCCTACTTCTTCCTATGCCGTCCCCATTAACGGAGGTTAGCGACCACATTTCTAAAAGTCTCTCTGTCTTTTGCAACCTGGAATAATTCATCTACAGTCATGTTTGTCCAGTCTCGAATAGTTCGCAGCCATGACTTCCTCTTTCTACCTATTCCCTTTTTGCCATCGACTCTACCCTGCATGATGACCTGCAGAAGACTATATTTTATATATAGTCTATAATTTTATCCGTCGATTACAAATTGTTCGTGTAGTGTTTTCATTGTTGGTGTATTGCAATGTGGCGGCTTTAGAAGATGACCGCGGTCTGTGAGAAACGTTGTAAGTCTCTCGAGTGTGTAACGAGTATGGCGGTGGTCCGAAGGGTCTGGTCCGCTGACTCGAAGACCTGGTTCAGGAATACAACAGCTATGGATGACCGTGTTCTCGTTTCTAGTGCTTTTAGAAAAACAAGTCACATCAGTTTCACTTCGATATTATTTACAAGAAGTGAGAAATGTCAACATAAATGAGTGGAGTTAAGAAGCGACATGCTGCTGTGTAATCTTCTTAAACTAGAGCTACTGAACCGCCGCTTTCCCGAAAACATCCAATTGTCAGTTTGAGATTTTGCACGAGAACACTTGGATTGCAACAACAACAGATTAAAGTCGTATTGTTTTTCAATGAATCGCGATTTTGTCATACGAGCACAGATAGAAGTATAAGAGTGTGGCGGTGACGAGGTGTGAGAAACGGTCAAGTGTGTATTGCCGAAAGACTTCCATCTGGTGGAGGATTAATAAGTAAACAAATAAATTTCTTAAGCATGACGTAGACGTGTAAAACAAACAACAAACTAGCGGTATATAATTTTAATTACCTTGCTCCCACTTGAGATTTTCTTCCGTAGCTTGTTTCTCTTTCTGTTCTCTTTTTTCTAATGCTTCTTGTCTCGCAAGATCGTCTTCTAGTAAGGCTTTTTTAAATAAATACCTAATAAGAAAAAGAAACATTAAGAAACAGTAAAATTCTCAAATTCCCACATCTATAATTATAATAGTGGGTTGTTCAATAACTTTTGTCGCTCGATAGGAAAATCTTACACACACACGTACATATATATATATATATATATATATATATATATATATATATATATATATATATATATATATATATATATATATATATATATATATATATATATCTGAATTCGTCATCTTAAATTTATTGGAAAATAGTAAACAAACGAGACGCTTCAAGTATCCTGTAGGGTAAATATTTATTGAAAAATTTTTCTTCGCGACCATATGCAAACTAACAAATGTGCCTATGGTCCTACAGACTTCACAACAAACGAAAAAAAAATCAATATTACTAAACTTTAAGACTATAATTAAGGGAACCCCTTACTTTTTTCCACACTATAGGGTAGGTTTATCCAGAAATGCCACGAAAACAACATACAACTCCACACGCTCTTTGTAGACTTGAGACAAGCCGTAGAGGACATTGGAAGAAATAAATTATTTAATGAAATGAAAAATCAAAATATACCCGCAAAACTATTCAAATTAACAAAAATGACTGGAAGGATCCTGAGCTAGGATCTAGAAGGAAACAGGAGTACGAGAAGACGATTTTCTGTCAACCACACTATTCAACATAGCGGTAGAAGGAACAGTCATACACCACAACAATGGTTGGTGGAATCAAATTGCTTGGGGAGTAACCAGAACGAGTAGAAGAATTTAAGTACCTTGGGTTCTCCATAACTGAAAATGGGACACTAGATCGAGAAATTGCCCACAGGATACAGGCTGGTTGATTTAACTGCAAGCGAATGAACAAGGTACTCAGAAAGAAAAAGTCCACTCCCCAACCAAAATTGTGGCTTATGCAGATCGCATAGTTGTTATGGGAAGAGATAAGGAAAGATTGAAAGAAGCATTAACAATTCTGACAAATGAAGCAAGGAAAAGTGGTCTAGAAATTAACCAAGGAAAAACAAAATATCTAACCTGCTCTAGAAGAGAGGATAACAAGACGAGAGAAAACTACACTTTTGAAAGAGTTCAACAATTTAAATACTTGGGAGTAATTGGGGATGATAAAATAAGACAAGTGAAGAAGTAACGGAGCGAATATTAGCAGGCAACAAAACATACTAGAGATACCATAGGCTAAGGAAGGACAAGAACTTATCCAGAAATACAAAACTGAAAATATACAGAGTATCAATCAGACCAGTAGGTACATAAGCAGCTGAAACAATTTGCCTCAGAGATAAAATTGAAGAATATTTGAGAGGAAAATTCTAAGAATTATGTGGCTGATATGAATGAAAAACTGAGAAATGAGAAGAATGAACCAAGACATAGTGAGACATAATGAAGGGGGAAGATATAGTTAGACTTATTAAAGCGCAGAGACTGATATGACTGGAAGTGAGAAGGAAGGTCACCATCATAGGAGGATCAGGTTATCAAAAATGAGTGGAAGAATTCTAACGAAAGCCAAGTCATACAAAAAACTTTGATAATACACAAGAATATTGCGGAATGATTCACCGTGATAAGCGAAGCAAAGAACTCTAAGTAAGAGCGGCAAAAATTCCACCAGTAATGTAAGACCTCAATGATGATAAGTATAGGTTTCACATATTTGTACAATAATGTTTCAATTCGATTGAACATTGTAAGTTTCTTAGACCGAAAGAGAAATAGTTGTGTCTATCTCGTAATATACAAACCTTTTCCAGAAAACTTGATGTTCTACTATGTCAGGAACTAATTTAGCATAATGTTTCTTTAAAATCTCTGAGCTATTTACGTGTTTAGCTATTCTATCGTCGTTTAACTGGTCATCTATTATTTCTAGCCAACAATTATACTGTTTTCGTAAACTCTCATCTGGATCTTCCAAATATGTGACGGGGTCCTTCTGAAGTTCGTATAGAGCTTTCTAAATAAAGAAATTAAACGATTACATATAGGACTAACATTTTTAAAAATCTAGCAAATTTTGAGCCTATTTTACATCATCATAAAATGATTTCAGAGCATATAAAAATGAAATTAAAAAAAAAGGTCATCGCGAAACACATGGACGTTATTTTTTTTATCGTAGATAGATGATAATAGTTTCAGTTTCTTCATTTTGTTAAAAATAGTATAAAATTATTTATCGATATGAAATGAATGCACAGTTTTGTTATAATTAATTATTGTTACGTGATGCCACGGACAGACATTCCCACTTCACGCTGAAGATTAAAAAATCATTAAAATAAAGCAAACGAGTATCCAAAGGTGTATTTGTACGTCAGCGATTGTAAATCGCGGTGCTTTTTATCATGTTGTGTTTCTATTTCAAACGATAGACGTTAGATGTTAAATCTAATGTAAAGAAAGTTCGACGACCGTTCAAGATGGAAGCAAGTTGTGCAGTCAGCCAAAACCCACCCCGGGTTGTAGTGCTACGAGAAGAAGAAGACTAAGAATAAAAATAAAAGTACTCTAAAGTTTATTCGTTTACCAAATTCCCATCAGTAAACATGAGCACGTGTTGATATTCGCCGTCTCATTCGTCAAGAGGCTATAAAATTTAATTTATTACCGTAAGCGAGACATTCTCATGTTACAGATCCCAACTTGCGAGCATTTTAAATTCAAATTGTATCGTGTTGATTTTTAAGTTAATATATTGTGTTATATTTATGTTATAGTTATTGTTAAGTTATTTACTGGTCGTGTTATTTTTTAGAGTTTAGTTTAATTGTGATATAATGATTAAATTTCAAGAAATTCTTACACTAACAGTTTTAAATGTAAATATTTTTAAAAATCATGATACATAGGTCGTACATCAGTACGACCCTGTTTGGCTTACACGTGGTTCTATTGACCATTGGGAATTTGTAGAATGAATAGGGTTTACCAGGAGTAGTTATTCACTGCAAAATTATCAATGACTGAGATGTAATGATAATATAAATTTTTAATATTCTCGTCAATATTTACATTCAGACGTACCTGAAAATATGAGGGCAGTCACCCAGTTAAAGTTTTCATCGAACTGCTGATCAGTCCACGTGGACCAAGAGTAAATCAAAACATCGGATCATTACGTACATACTATACTGAGAATTTTTTTACAGATTCTTAAGATCTTTCTTTGATCCCTTGTAATCCTTGCAAGAATCCTTATTATTTGGTCCTTAATACTGGTGATCTTTGTTGTAGCTCTGCTTGAATATGCAGAACTTGTCCTAGATTGAACGGAGTTACTTTTGTGTGGTAACATTCTTATATATAATTTCGGTTTACAACGTTCTTCGACGTCTTCCGATTTCCAATCTCCATCTCATTCTATCGTTCCATAGATCGTCTTCCAGTTCTCTTTCTCTGATTTCTTTATCAACTCCTTCTCTCCAACTTCTTCTAGGCCTTCCTGGTCTTCGCCTACCTCTTGGTTGCCATTCAAGAATTTGTCTTGGTATTCTATTCTCCGGCATTCTCCTTACGTGTCCGTACCATCTGAGTTGTGTCGTTTTGATGTCATCAACAATATTATGTGTAACCCCCATGATTTCTCGGACTCTCTCGTTTGTTATTCTGTCGCATCTGGAGATTCCCGCCGAGCGGCGCCAGAAGTCCATTTCTGTTGCTCTAAGCATTTTCTCTGATCTGTCTTTTAGGGGCCACACTTCGCATCCATATGTTGTGATACTTTTTATTATGGTGTTGTATATTCTTCTTTTGTTGTCTTTAGAGATGTTTTTATCCCACAGTACGCTGTTTAGTAAGGCTATGCCTTTCCTTCCCTGTGTATTTCGTTCCTTAATGGCTGCATCTAATTTTCCGTCTTGAGTGATTTTTACTCCTAGGTATTTGTAGTTATCACATATTTTGATCTCTTGATTTTCCTCTACGAGAAGGTTATGTTGATCTCCTCCGATACTCATGTACTCAGTTTTTTCCATATTCACTTCCAAACCCCACTCTGTAAACTCTTCTAATAGTTTTCGCATCATGTAACTAAGGTCTTCAGAGTCCTGTGCGATGATGACCTGGTCATCTGCAAAGCACAGATTGTACAAAGTTAAGTCTATTAGTGGTATGCCCATATTCGTACATTTTTTCTTCCATTTGTTGAGTGCTGCTTCGAGGTATATTTTGAATAATGTTGGGGATATACAGCATCCTTGTCTTAGTCCTTTAGTCACTTTGAATCCCGGTGTTATCAGATTTCCTGTTTTAATTCTTGTTGTTTGTTGGTAGTACAACGTTTTTACTGCTTCAATCAATTCTATATTTATATTTATTTTCCCCAGTGCCTCCCATAATTTATCAAGCGGGATACTATCATATGCTTTCCTAAGGTCTACGAACGTCAGATGGACTTCTTGGCCACGAGCAACTTTCTTTTCAATTATCTGAGTAATAGAGAAGACATGGTCTATTGTAGATCGACCTGCACGAAAACCAGCCTGTTCTTCGGCTTCCATATCTTGGTATTCTTCTTCTATTCGATTTTTTATTATTTTCCCATATATTCTGCTAATACTACTAGTAACTGCAATTCCTCTATAGTTTTCAGGTTTCGATTTATCTCCGTTTTTATGGATGATGCTCATATGCGATTCTTTCCATTCCTCAAGTATTTCATGTTAATTTATGCATTCCTGGAAAAGTTGTCGTAGTCGTTGAATTAGTATTTTGGATCCATGTTTAATGAGTTCCGGAGCTATATTTCCGGGGCCAGGTGATTTGCCATTCTTTAGATGTCTGCATACGGTTTCGACTTCTCTCTCATTTATTCTGATTGGTGACCCTATCAGCCTGACGCCTTGTAAACCATAGTTCTCTATCTGTTTGAAGGGCTCTCTTGTCTCTGTTAGTAAATCTTTAAAGTATTCTTCCCAAGTTTGCGGTGATATGGACTGGATAATATCTCTTTTTTTGTTGTTTCTTAAATTTTTTAACAGTTTCCAGCTTTCTGAACTTTGGCTTCCACCAATGTATGTATTTATCATGGTGCACTTTTTTTCCCAGGATTCATTTTTCTTTTGGCAAATTTTTCTTCTGACCATCGCTTGCATTCTTTTGTATTCGATTCTGTCTTCCACATTTTTTGTGTTCAGATATTTTTGATACAATTTTCTTTTCTGTGTTATTTCCTGCGAAATATCTTGATCCCACCAATATGGTTTTTGTTGTCCGATCTTTTCATATCGCCCTAGTGCTTCTAGGGCAGCGGCGTGTATACATTCTTGCCTGGCCAAATTTATATTTGATCTTTAAAGTCTCTACAGATGTAGGGTCTACTGAGAGGGTTAGGTATATCATAGGACCTTTGTTGTTCTCCAATTTTTAGTATTGAGGCCATAATTATGTAACTCTAAGAATTTGAGCATTTGTGACAGATGTCACAAAAATCTCGGTGTTAGGAATTTTATTGTCCTCTGTGACTCTGACTGAGATCCTCCTTTGGCTTCATCCTCTAAATTGTGGTTTTTAGCCGTTCAACTGTGGCTTTATCACCACAAGGTAGCAGCATCCAGTCTGATCAGAATTGTAAATTGCTGAAGTTAGGCTTTATATGTATCCTTGAGTCCATATCCACTATTTTGCTCAAAATGATTTCTTTTATGGCTACCAAGTGTTTCATTGAAAGAGAAGTCTCTGGATAGTTTTGGGGTAGTATTCCTACCCTTAAGGTTTTAACCGTCTGTCTGTAGTATGACTTATTTTTGCCGATTTCAATGCGTTTTTTCCTAGGCTGCGCTTCTTGGGTGATTTTCTCAAATCGGACTCTTTTCGATGCTTTGCCTTAAATAGATCGTCTGCATAGCCCAGAACACGAAATCTTTCTTTTTTTTAAGCTTTGTAAAAAGATCGTCAACCACTATCGATACAGTAAAGTTAATAAGACTCTTCCTTAAGGATAATCTTTGACTGCTCTTCTGGTGGAAGATTGATCTGCTCTGTAGGTAATTATATTTATAGTAATGAGCATGGATTGACTTCATTTGATGACGAAAGGTATATCTTTTTTGAGATGATAAACCTTTTTTTGTTACCGCAGTATGAACAAACTCCAATGATTTGTTATCAAATGCCCCCTCTATGTTTATAAATGCGCATATTGCTACTTCTTTTAAGATGGTATTTTTAAGATCTTTTAACTAAACAATGCAAGGCGTCTGTGATGGATTTTCCTGGCAAATTGTACTTCGCGAAGCGGTTATATTTATCACATATTCACTTCTTATGTATGTGTTTAGTATGTTTTCCATACTCTTCAAAAGAGAGAAGACTAGCTAATAGATCTATATGACTCTAGTTCCTCTGAAGGGCATTTACTACAATATCAATCTTAAAATTATTACCCAAATATACTCATAAACATCTGAAAATAGCAAAAACTGTATTGAGAAGGAACGTGAAACCGTTTGAAATACCTATCGATATTGATAGTAATTTAGCGCAGAAATTTTAACGCAACGCTTTTTTAATTTCAATGCGAATAAAACTAAAGAGAAAGAGTTTCATTTGAAGATAGCAAGATCGTGGTAGGAGACATACATGTAATAAAACAAAAGCAAATGTAATAAATTGTAAAAATACTTTACCTGAAATTTATTTAAAGTAACTGTTTCTGAATTTTCGACTATCAACATTTCTGCATCAGAATCATCTGGACTAGGGTTCAATACATTATTCATTTGACCTTAAACAAAACAATTTTATACGGAAAATGAATGATAATAAAACGATTATATTTACCAAGGAATGAGCTAAAACTTCTTTTCATATTACTAGCGGTAGAAGATGGAGAATCCAACTAAAAAAGGTATTATGTGTGTTATCACCTATTTGTCTTTATTAGCTTCCATTCATTGTATATCTACTATTTTCCATTGAACAATTGAACTGAATAGATACTTACACTAAGTGTTTTTTCGAGTACAGCTCCTGTAGATGATACCACATTAGTAGCTTCATTTTTAACAGCAGATCCAAATTCTTCCAAATCTTTTTTTACGAACTCCAGAACTTCTGAACCCTAAAATCGAACTTAATTAGCATAAACGATCAATAGTTATCAAGGAATATAGACTTTTAATAACGATGTTTTGTAATAATACATTGTTTTCCAGGTTTAAAAGCCAAGATCTGGTATTATTCCTTCCAGAAGTTTCGTCTGCAACCGTGGCAGACATTATTAAATGCGATGCGGCAGCTGACGACCTCCTCCACTATGATCTTCCTCTAGTACCTCAGCTTTTGATAGTCTTAGCCACGGATCTGTCAATTAATCTCTGACTCATCAATTTGTACAGGCCCCTTCTACTGAGCAACACATTAAGAAACCGAACGAAAGACAGAAGCACTATACTATAACAATAATTTAAAATTGAAGGTGATTCATTGGCAACATCGAACTTAAAACGACCAACCAATATTCTTTTTATCAACTTTGCAGAGGCGTACCAAATTAATATTTTAATTTTTTATTTAAACACATAAGTAATTACGTAAAAATTAAATCTAAGACTGATATAATTGTTAAATTATCATGTGTGTTTTGACAGGTATCTTCAAAATAAAGTAAAATTATATTGTAGTATAGAGTACTTCAAAAACATAAAACTTTGCAAAATAATTTTTATATTCCATTTATATAGAAAAAGAACTAGAAAGCACCGAAATAATTATCAGGAAGTTTCGCAATCCAGCGACTCGTCCGAAGCCCCAGTCACATTTTAGTCTATTTTGTCGAAAACAGTGTCTACCATCCCGTACAATCTCCACATTTTCTCTTTTTCCTTGACCACATGTTCTACGGCATTAGCACAATCTTCTTTTAGTATCCGTTCCATTGCGAGTTCTAACAAACGTTGTACATAAAACATTTATGTCACGTTTTCACGAGCTACAATTCTATCGGGTTTAACTCTCAATGGTAAGGAGGACGCCTCAAAATGGAGATGCTTTTAGCACGAGCCATTGTATTTTTATCAACAACATGCTTTCACTACCTGTCACGATGCTGTCTAACGTCCTCGGAAAATGGAATTTCTTTTTGTCCTAACCAACTCTGCATATCTGCTTTTCTAGTGGCCGTAGTCACGATGCTGTCTAACGTCCTCGGAAAACGGAATTCCTTTTTGTCCTAACCAACTCTGCCTGTCTGCTTTTCTGGTGGCCATAGTTGGCAGATGTTCTACTAATCGGCTTTAATGAGCAGCGTTATTCAACACTATTACCGAATTTGGCTCGACTCATGAAAGAAGGGATTCATACCATTTTTCAAAGCTTTATGAATTCATGTCTACGTGATAATCTGACGTTGTTTTAAATAAAAGTTAATGCACTATTGTCTAAAAAACCACTCTCACTACCTATATGGCGACAATCGCCCTTTACCCGTTGTTCATCGTAACCCTGTTGATAAACCGTCTACAAATGCTTGACGATCACTCGTTACAGTAGTATCTTGCCAGATCTTAGTGTGTGACCAGCATTCACCCACGTCTAGTCCAGATAATAAATCTGTTTGTGGGCAGAACGAACCTCTCTAATGGCGCGAAGATATCTTCGTCGTCATGAGACTAAATATTCTCTTTCTATTAAGACATATTTACGAGATCGTTTGATTTATATACATTTAAAATTTTCTTTTATTATTATTCTTAAAGTTTCTTTGCTCATTTTTGGAATGAGATACTTTGGTTCATTATTTCAATATGTCTCTCCATTATAAAATTGAATTTTGGTTTCTTTTCTTTTTTATTCTGGAATGATCTTTGGATCGTGCCACTCATCATCTGATATTTGTGCATCTTAAAAAGTTAAAATATGAAACTCGAGCTAAGGGCTCTTCATTTATTGTTATAATATAAGTTCTAATTGTTCCATATTTTATTCAAACGGTAGATAGCATATTGTAGGTCCTCTTATGTTTTTTGTATGATTTGGTTATCTGCAAAAAATATTGTATTTATACATTTCTTAGCTGGGTTAGTCTATGCCTTATAACATTTTCTTTGGTGGGTCATATATATTTTAATGTTACCCCTTTACTTAAGGGGCGGTAGGGCTGCGTAGCAGGTTGCAGCTCATCCATTGTTCCAACCCTTTCAACCCAACTAGCCGTTCGAGCGTGACCTTGAAAAACTCAAAAAATGACCAGAATGAATGCTGTGAGATACAATTTCTTATAGAAATTTAAACATAAATATGATTTGTTTTGAGCTTGGATTGGCATTGCGAAGTTAAAAAGATCAGGACACTTTTGTGACAGATTTGTACATGTAAAACTGTTGTTTTCCTTTGCTTTGTGTTGTAAATATTGATTACTCATTGTGTTTATTGTTCATTGTTTTCAGTAGTAACTGTGATAATTAATTATGAATTCATTTTGTAAATTTTGTTGGAAAACATAAAATGTATTCTTACTTTGTATTCATTTATTTAGAGATAACCTAAGTTATACATGTGGAGAATTATTATAAATAAACTTTACTATTATATTTAATTTTGCATGCAGAAAACTGTTCTCTGGTTAAAAATTATAACAAAATTATAGGTAACAAAATAAGCTTTGAATATCATAAATTTTTATCTTTTCTGAAGTTGCTTTCTAGGTGTCATCAAAGACAAAGTTTAAATATTGCTTATTTTTTATCTGCTGACCCCTTTTAGGAATTCAATTGCCGATAATGAATTCATGGGTATTTATACTCACAGACTATTATAAGTTATGTTGTTATGTTTTCACGAAAAAATATGAGCCGACAAGGAAACACATGCAAATTTCTAAGGAACACAAATTTTTTTTCTCATATATACGTCAATTTTGATTGGATTTTAAAAAGTGACATACCGTTAAAATGCCTGACAGTTCAGCAATAGATTCAGTTTATTTTTAGATTACTATGATTTCTTTATGATGAAATAACCAAGGAAAAGTTAAGAAATGCAATAATTTGATGTAAATTTTTAACATAAAAGTCAATATAAAACATAAAAAACTAACAAAAAATGTGTTTAATAATATAATCCTTGTTTCCTTCAGCAGCATTAATTATGGTTTGAAAGCTCCTTGGCATGCTTAATATTAAATTATCAATTTCGTTTTGAGGCAATAGGATCCATTCTCGTTTGAAGAAGATCTTGAAGACCTTGTCCAGTATAAAAATTGGGCAGATGAGGAGCAATCTGTCTCTGAAGTATAACCCCATACATGCTGGATGGGATTAAGATCTGTAAGGTAAGGTATACACGTAAGGTAAATCAGCACCTGTAGCAGTGGCAAATGGAAGGACAACAGACTGAATCAAAGTGCCTTCTACAAAAACGGGAACAGTTCAATAACGAAAAATGATTCCAGACCACATCATAACTTGTAGACCACTACATACGAACACCCTGTACATGCCTGAGTCTCTCTTGTCGACCAAGTCACCAAGTCCTCTCCAAAATCTCACTCTTTTTTAATCAAAGTAGAGACAAAACCTAGCTCCATCTGCGAATAACACAGAACTCCATTCTTGTAAGTCCCACTGCACACGTACTTGTGCCCACCTTAATCTAAGTCCACGATTTCCATGACATAACATGGGAACCCTCAATGGACATCTCTCGTGCAGGTCAGTTTCATCTATTCCTCAAAGTTTGGTCACATACTGTAATGTTCTGGGTATTTTCTAAGGGCCCATAGAGTTCATATGCAGTTATATGCACATTTCGAAGAGCTAATCCTACCACATCTGTCGAGGAGTAGTTTCATGTTGACGACCCCCATGTCTTTTACTGACCATTACCAAATTGTTCATACCGACGCCACAATCACGAAATCACGCTCTGAGACATGTCAAAATGACGTACAATGTCAGCTTGTAAAAGACCAGCCTCAATCATATTCACAGCACTTACCATTTGAAATGCTGACGCTCCCATGACTACCTTTGCGTTTAATACTCTTGTTTTAGTAAAATTTTAAAGTAAATACAGAGTATCTTTAAAATTTGAAGCACTATTTCTTAACAATTTGAAGGAATTAATCATACAAATTACATGTCATTCTTGATTTGTTTAGAACAAGTTTTCAAATCGAATAATAATGGTGTTCCTTAGACATTTTTGATGTGTGTTTAATTGAGCTGGAATTCTTACTCTAATCAAGGAAACACACACACAGATCAAAATTGCTACTCAAATTGGATTCAATTAGGTTGTATTGATTTTGTAGCCAATATCAGACAGACACGGGGTTAAGTATAACGATTTTAGTTATAGAAAAGGCTCTGAAGGGATTAAAAAATTATTTAACACCATATATTTTATAATAGTGGATATATTCCGCAACATTGGATACATATTTAAATTTAACATTTTACATTAATTTTAACATTTATCCCTATTTCTATGAAAGCAAGTGCAAAAAGATGTGGTTAGTTTCGACTGATCGGTTTAATGAGTCAGGAATTAAAGATATTCCCAAAGAGTCTATCTACATAATTGAATTGATAAAAAATGTGAACTAGATCTGTGAACAAGTTTGCCCTATCAGTTTTATTACAGAATTGTAGAGACCAGCAAAAAGAAGTTAATATTCTGGAAAGAAAAGATTTGAATTTTGAAGATCTACAAGTTATTTGGTACCTCTATGAACATTAAACAGCACAGTACATCTTAAAAATAGCCAAACTAAAGCTGTAGAAATTAAATGTGGAGTCAAACAAGGTTGTGTACTTTTAAAACCCATACTTTTTGACATGTACTCTAAAATAGTTTTTTAAAACGCACTCGAAGGCGCCGAAGATGGCATAAAAGCAAATGGAACATTACTACAATAATGTAAGACATACCGTTAAAGCAGTTATAATTGCAGACAGTTCGGAGGGCTTGCAGCGTTTACTTAACACAACATCATCTGAAGAAGATCTATTGGGCTTAATTAACACAAAAAAAACAAAGTATTGATATTAAATTGGAATTCAAATGAACCCATACCCATATAAGTATATATAACAGTATTGATTAAAGTTTTGATGTAAAGTTTTTGGGCAGATACATTGATGAGAATCTTAGTCCCAACTTAACTGTTACATATATTCTAAAACAAGGAAGCTTAAAGTTAGCAGTTTGAATAGACCCGAGGAATTTGAAATGTGGATATACTGACAAATGTTGTGAATACCTTGAACTGCCCAAATATTGGAAGTTTTGTGTTAAATGGGTAGAGAATATGAGTTGATCAAAATAATTAAAAAAAAAATTATTTTGATTTTATTTAAAATTATTAAAAGCGGAAACTTGCACATCTTTGTCATTTAATAAGACATAATAGATACCACTTCTTTCAATTCATAATAGACAGTAAGATCGAAGATGGACGCTGACCAGATGCACACGCTAAAAAGTTCTGTAGTCATGAAGTTGTATCAATCTCAGAGATTGCGTAGCCATGATATCTTATGCCTTCTTGGGCCTCTCTTGCCATGCATCTTACCCCACATAATGAGTTGGAGCAGACTGTACCGTACAAACATATAACATTCAAAAGGCTTGGACTCAAACAATTTGCAAAGGAAGACATAAAATGGAAGAAAATTTGGATAGGATGGAGCACTTGAAGAAGAAGCAGGCAAGTACCACCTCTTAATGTCTTAAAAGTTTGAGTACTAAAATATTTTGACATACTCCTTATCCTACATCCTCCATATCTCATCTGTTGTCTCAAAATCACTTCAACTTTTAGGGTTTATATTTGTTGTATTTAAACAAAACGAGAGGATTGAAGAAATTAACTATTCAAATATGGAAAGATACCTCAACATAACTTCTCTCCAAATTCGACGCATGCACAAAGATCTCACTATGTTTTATAGTATACTGCACTCTATTATTTTTGGTTCTCAACTATTGGAAAAAATTATTCTATATGTTCCAGTAGACAAACAAGGCTAAATCAACCCTTTTAGAACACCAAGGCTTGCTAATCAATATTCCCAAAGGTTGGATAGTTATAGTAAGTATTCCAAAAGAATTTAAAGCTCAGCTTAAGAACTGTGTGTGAATTTAATTTAAGTAGGTTATGTTTAGAATCTTCTGTAATTTATCAATAATGTTTACATTGTATTTTAATTGGGTGATCGCCCGTTGATAAATAAATAAATACTCTTGTTCATCATTTTGAAAGAAATGTGACTCTTTTCTTAATTTTTTTTTAAAGCAAAGGTTCTTCCTCAGTTTAATATTGCCACATCGTTAATGCTACATATTGTTTACATATATTCATATTAATTTTGTTTTGAACAACTCCTTCTCAAACTAATATTGTGTTCAGGAAAACAGCAACTAGCAAAAAAACTTGTTAATGAAACTTTCAGTTCTACTTAGTCTATAATCAAAACCGTCTATTAGAAAAAATCTTCTTTATTTGTTCAGAACTGAACAAGTAATGGTGGCAAAATAAAAAATTTTCTTCTGTAGCTATTGGATTTTCCAATGAGTCTTGTTATGCATTAAAATGGGAAATAATTCCATTATAACTCAAGCTTTTTTTTGTACCAAGATCACCTTGATTAACAATGAAGTGGATCAGAACTATTCAATTCAGTTATTTTATAAACCAATAAATTAATAAAGCAAATAAAAATATTTTTAAAAGTCTTGGGCTCAGAAGTATTTGTGTGAAACAGAATGAAAAACTCAGTGCTCCAAAAAGACAACTCCTAACTTTTCTCTGTTCTAAAGTATTATAGTTCTGACCTTGCTAACTTTAATATTATGGTATTCCCTCATGTTAATGTTAAGTTTAAAAAGAGTAAATCTTAAAAAACAATCTTGAACTCTCACTCTCTCCCCCCGATTCTTTTGAGTGTAATTGAAGGTAAACCAAATAACTGATGTAAATTAAAGTCCTTACAAGAAAAGAGTAGTTTTATAAATCTTTAACTGTGCCTGTTTACCTAAAATTTGTATAATTGGCAATGGTGACAGCTGTTAGCTAGTTGCAGGAACAAAATAAACAAGAAAAAGTACTTATTTACATTTATAAATGAGTTATTAGCCTGTGTCCCATTTCCACAAAGCATTTAATAAAATGAGTAAATAAATAAAATAGATAGCAAAGGTAAAATAGGTATAATCAATAAGACCAGTTCTATGAAGATCAGAAGTGTACAGGTTACAGAGGTATAGGTTTATGAAAAATTATATTAATATAAAAAATATATATTAAATATATTTGGTTCTACTATATGGGATGGAAATATGGACCATAAGATTAAATACCCTAAATAAACAGACTAAACTTGGTTATATTTTGGTAAATTTTATCCTCCTAAAATACTAAATATGTTGATAAACATAAATCACCCACACAATCCTTTTAATTGTTTTTTTAGCTTTGTTATCTACACTGATAAAAAATATAAATAAATATAGGTAAATGTGGGCTTCCTATGATATTTTGTATGTTTAAATACATTTAAAAATAATTAAAAATACTGGCCTTGTTTTCAGACCATCATCAATAAAAATGCAATATTTAAGTTTATGAATCCCATTCAATGTTAATAAATTTCAAGGTTCTTATAGATAACAAATATTTCTTAAACAAAGCATAATTGCTACATTCTATAATTTTTAATAAAACAGTTATAATATAAAAATAACTAAGACCATATAAGCAAAGGAGCATAAATGTTATATAGAAATAAAAGACTATATAGAACACCACCAATGTCTTAATATTTTCTTACTAGATTACATGCCGCGAGTGATAAGAAATGTAATTAAATATTATTAAATACCTTATTCTTTGCAGCATTTAACCAAGAACCAAACCAGTTGTTATCATTCCTAAAAAAATTAAATAAACATAATAGAAATGGCTGATAAATAATTAAAAAACAATACTCACTGTTCAGCCATTATTCGATTAAAATTGGTTTTGTTAACAAATTACACAATGAATTTGGGAAAATATGTTATTAAAAACTTGTGATTGACAACTCTAGAAATTTTATTTTTGTTTTCTCGCAAACATCAAAATTTCAGCAGCCATAACACAAAACAGATTTATTATGAAGTTAGTTTTTATGTCAATTTTCCTCTTCTTTTTAAGACAAATTTAATTCTACAGCTTCTGAAATCCGTAACTTTTGTTGAACTGAACTTTTTTACTGAATTACTTTATATTATAATAATAGATTTTAAAATAAATATTACTCCTTAAATGTTTTAGTATATTTTAATGCATTGGCTTATTTTAATTCTATAGTCGGAGCAAACAATTTCGAAATTATGTAATTATGTAAATTTAAGCAGTAAAACCACAGAATACACCAAAAAATTATTTAATTTCTGTCATTGTTTAAAAAAGAAGAAACTGTCATCTTTGTTATTTTTTAAGTAGATTTTGCAATGGATTTAGATTCTGAAAGTACTGCTACTTCCTTAGAGGACAATACTGAAAATTTTTGTGACAATCCAACACGGGATACCCTCGCTGAGGGTTTAATGGGACTGATAAAACCTACAGTGGATCAATTAGACGAGAGAGTTCGTGCGACAAGGTTAGAATGTATTTATATTCTGTCACCTTATCAACAATAAATTACTTTATATCAAGTAGTTATATATTATATACAAGCTATACGCTCCCGAAGAAGCTGAAACTGTTTTCACTGGAAGATCCTTTTTATTTGGGGATCATCGCATTCTGGATTTGGTTTTACAGTTTCTGGTGTGACTTCAATATTTCCACTACTTTTCTCCATTCTACTCTCTTTTTGATTGTCCTTCCAAATTTCTAATTTCCATACTCTTTAAGTCTTCTTCCACCACTTGTTGTCTCCATCTCAGCTTAGGTCTGCCTCTGGTACTTTTACCTGATGGTATCCATTCCATTATAACTCTTAATGGATTGCTCTTCTCTCTTCTCATTATGTGTCCATACTATCCAATTCTCTGTGCTTTTATTTCTCTAACTATGTTCTCTTGATCCATCCATAATCTTCCTCTCAAAAACTTTCAGTTACTCTTCTTCTCTTGCTGTTAATGTAAATGTATCTGCAGCATTTACTACTATTGGTCTTATGGTCATTTTGTAGATTTTTGTTTTTGCTTATCCTTTATTTCTATAGAACACTGTATTTCCTGCTTGAAGTCTTCTTTTCATATCTACACTTTCATTTCTTCTGTTGACTAGTGCTCCCAAATATTTGAATGATCCATCCTCTTCAAAACTGTATGCATCTATTGTCGGTTCTGTCATTTAACTCTTCTTTTTCTTGCTTAGGTTAATATATTTTGTTTTATTTTTATTTATTTTCACTCCTCTCAGTTTGGTTTCATTTTCTATTTCTTGGAAGGTTTTCTTTAATGCCCTTTTACCTTAATATTGTTCTGATGCTAAGATAATAAGCCACAATTAAAGGTTAAAGTAAGTTTATTGACGTTTCAATTTCCACTTAGGAAATTGTTCTCAAAATACAAACATTAGTAAATTGCCCTTTTATCTGTTGCTACTGTGGTTGTATCGTCCGTATATCCTATTATTTGTACTGCATTCTTGTTTATAGTTCCTGTGTTTGACAGCTTTTTTATTATATTGTCTAGTGATAGAATAAATAGTAATGTTGAAAGTGCATTTCCTGGTCTTACTCCATTTTTTATTTTGATTATTTCTGTTCGTTCTCTTCCGGTGTCTATTGTTGCTTGGAAATCTCACATTGTCATTACTATCCTTCTTATAATTTTATTTGGCATATTACTCTCTAATAAGTCTTGGATCATTTTTCTTCTGTTTAGTTTGTCAAACACCTGCTTAAAATCTAGGAAAAGTATATGTATTTCTCTGTCATTCTCAAACCAATTATTTTTTCTTTCATTTTGCATTTTGCCAACCACTTTCTCTGCTGCTCTGTTTATTCCTTGTTTGATTTTTTTCCACTGTTCCTCCATCTGTTGTTCTTTGAACTGCATCATCAAGCAATTATGTTTGTGAAAGTGTTAAGAACAAACAATTTGCCTCCTATTTATTTTATTTATTTTTTATAGATAATAAAAACCAAATTATCCTAACATATTTATTTTGTTACAGAATATCTCAGCTGGAACTGAAACAATGTATTGAAAGTCTCAGTGAAGAACTCAAGTCAATATCTGATTCACAACAGCACTCGCAGGACTTGGATATCTATGTTAAAAAGCTTATTAATGCCAAACAGAGAGTTACAGTGTTGACAAATGTGTTGCAAAATACACAGGAGAGGTTAAACAAGGTTCATGCTAATTTAGATAAAGAAGTTTTAAAGAGAAAAGCAGTTTTAGAAAGCACTGAGGAGACTCAAGCTAGTGCCAGTTAACATGAATCTTTCAACACCTATTTATTCATTAGGACAATTTCCTGAAGTATATGAGCCAAGAGAAGACACATTTTTATTCTTAGATGCACTAGAGTCAGACTCTCTGTTTTTAAAAAGTTTGCAGCCTACTGTTATAGCTGAAGTAGGAACAGGTAGTGGTGTTATTATCAGTGCAATGTTTCAGATATTTGGGACATCCTGTGCATACTTTGGCACTGATGTAAACAATCAGTGTTGCTTAGCCGCTCAGCTTACAAGTAAATTAAACAAAACTACTGTTGAAACCATGACAATGGACCTATTAACTAATTTTAAAAATAAAATTTGTGATATTGTTTTATTCAATCCTCCATATGTTGTTACAGAACAGGGGGAGATCTGTGGTAACGGATTAAATCGTTCTTGGGCTGGGGGAAGTGATGGCCGTGAAATTACTGATAAACTATTAAATAATTTACCAAATATACTTTCAGAAAAAGGTGTGTGTTATGTTGTGTTGTTAAAAGAGAATAGACTCAAAGATATTGTAAAAAATATGGAAGAATTAGGTTTTAACAGTCAAATTGTTCTTGAGAGAAAAATACCAGGGGAACATTTATTTGTCTATAAATTTTTTAAGAAACTTGATGTATAGATTTATATAATCACAATATTTGAAAAATAATCTAAAATAAACACTTTTTAATCTCACGAAGTACTTATTTTTCCCATGCATTTGGCATAAAACCAGGTCCGCCTGAAAGGGTTCCTGGTCATGCCCAAACTCCATAAAGAAACTTGAAATGCTTCTTACTTCAGATCAATATCTATTAAATAAACAGCTTTTATTGTAAATAAGTACCAGGAGATAGACATTGAAAAGTCCAGATGGTAGAACACAAAACGCAATTGATTTAAATAAGCACAAAAATAAATTTTTTAATTAGTCTCAATGAAGCCATCACAGCATGATTAAAGCAAGTTAAGAAATACTGTTCAAAATAAAAAGAAATAACATGATGAAAAGTTGGTCAATCATTCCCAATTGCAGCGCCTTCCTCTCCAAATAAACCTTCCTCTAATTGTACCAATCCCTGACAAAGAATTGAAGGCCCTCAGATCCTTACTAACACCTTTCATGTCTGCGACATAAATCACAGTCACCAAATGGTCAATGACCAAGATATTCAAAGATACATTAGACCTGAACTTTGAGCACAATCAGAAAGCATCACCCACTTATTATTAATCCTTTATCCTTTCCATCTGCCCACAGTGTAACGTAAGATGAATGACTACGCGAAAGCAGTCGCAAGCGGTTCCCCCGGGATACCTGAAAACCTTACGAGGTGATAAATACCTTAGCTGGATAAGGGAGCACTGTCTGGACCTTTGTTTTTCCCGACGCGTGGGAACAGATATAGACGCAAAACAACCGACTTTTATTAAAACAAAACCAAAGGAAAACGATGAAGACTTACACGAGGACACGCAGTGGAAGCAGCTTGAAAAACTGGGGGAATCTGAGATCTTGGGAAGGGGAGACTCCTTAGGCATATCACCTACGAGGACTGATAATGAGGGAGAGAACGGGAGAATCAGCAAACAGTCAGGGGCCGAGGAGGATAAGAGAATGAATATGGACGACTCAGAGGAGACTAAGGCCGTAGAAGAAAGGAGAGAAAGCGAAGAACTAGGCGCGATAGGAAAGGTGGTGAAGGAGATTCTAAAGAAACCAAAGGCACTTCACAATATGGCAAAAGAGCACGTGAAAACCAAAGTTGCAATTAAGTCTATGATAATGGCCCTACACAATATGTCAAAGGCATTTCAGACGAAAATGGAAAACCACAAAGAAAAAACGGAGAAAATCCACCTAACGGAAATAGTTGAGAAAAATAACATAAGTGTACAAGCAGAAATGGAAGATATAGAAAAGGATATGGAAAGCAGATAAAAAAGAATGGAGGGGGAGATTGTCGTTTGCTTAAAGCGAGGAATGAGTGAAGGAGAATATAAGAAGTACGTGGACGAAGAATGGCCGGAGGATGGCTTTAAAAGAACAAAAGCAGCAGAGAGAAGAGAAATTGTCCCAGCAGGAAACAAAGATGTGATAATTACGCTGGATAAAAGTAGGAAAGGTGAACTACCAGACAACTACATTGCAGGATGGGCACAAAATCACACAGGACTGGAATAACTAGTCAGAGAACAAGACAGGAATCAAACAAACTATGTCCTAAATTGTTTTACCTCTGAAATAAACAGAGGAAGTAGCCTCTTCTTATAGTGCGTTAGCGAATTATCTTAAGGCCAGACGGCTATTTTTTGAGTAGCCAAAAAAACTATAAATGCCGCGTATATGATCCCGATCGAGCAAAGAGGCTCAAACAGCTTGAAGACTACCGTGGATTTAGTAGAGGCCATAAAGGAGGTAAGGAACAAGAGAAAAGGGAGCAACATCTCTACTGTGTAGTAGAGTAGGTACTGCTTTCTGGTGGCTTTCTTTCTCAATATAAGAAATGCTTTTAAGTGCTAGCTGGAAAATTGGAAAATTATCATCTGACTACTGAGTGACTTATGGATTTCTCCCTATCTGCAGAACTTGGTTAGGAACTATTTCACGGTTAGGAGCATCAATATCGCGAGGGGTAACTCTATCAGACTAACCCTATACGAGGGCATCAATATTGCGAGAGAGAGAGAGAGTCCGGTTGAGGGGGTGGACTTCAGTTGGTAAGCATAAAGCTATGGGTGCATCTGTGAGCACGACTCCTCTGTGGGGACTGTGTGCGGATGGACCCTTCCACCCTGAATCCAACACACGCCAGGGCATCCTTAACACCACCAGATTTACCACCTCCTTCTCATAAAAAAAGAATAGTCAATTTTTAAAGGAGCAGATATAACACAACCTTTCACTCAAGCCTCACCCAACTCTGTGTTCAATTTTAAGTTTTTATAAAATGAGTGGCGATTCAGTCAACTTGTGAACCACTGACCCTACACTTTTATCAACTGCATTAGGTTTATCGGTTTTCAGGCGTTGGGATATTAGGACATAAAGAAAAACAAAACCTCATTTTCTATAAAAATATATGTATTTTTATCAATTAAAACATCGATAATAATCCCTCACACATTGTCATATGTTGAAATTATACACAAGACTTAATAATCTAGAATGCATTATAATACTCTTTTCTCTTGTTTTACCTATGATACATGTAACAAAAGTTTAAATAGTGAAAAATTAAACATAAAAAATAAATATTTACATGAAGAAACACTAACTAAAATTAAGAAATTGTTTTCAAAATTTCTTATTTTTTTTTTGTAATGTTAATACTAAATTCTACACAATAATTTTAACATATTTATGAAATACCATTAGATACCATTCATTATTTAATAACTTTCAAATTAGAATCTATCATTTCGTTTAGAGCTATTTTTTTCTTAATTAGATGGCTTAGATGGATTTGGTAAAGACCAATTAGCCAGTCAGTTTAGTGCTAAAACTTATATATTTGTTTAATTATGTAAATGGATGTAGTAAATAAATAAAGTATCTATTTTTGAATGTTAATTTGATAATTGTTTTTAAATCATTGTAATTTAACATCGATTCTTTATCTTTATATAACTCTTTTCCACGTGTTAAATAGATTTAATATTCGAATCCTTGAATAAGGATCCCATGGGTCTGTGTTCTTTTGTAGTTTTTGTACTTTCTGAAACATGTATCGATGGTTTGTGGGTATTAACATCATATAATTCTTCTTGGTGTCTCCATTCTTTGAATACTCTATCTAACGTAGAGACTACTTCATCTACATTTTCTTTGGTAAAGACCATTGGAGGCTTGAACTTGATGATATTGCCGTGAGGTCCGTCGAGACTGATAAGAATGTGTTCTTCTCTCATTCTGAAAATTAAAACGATTTATCAGTAAAAATTTACATAATCTTTGCATTGAAATAGTAACAAAAACTCTAAGAGCAGTTAAATTTTAGTCGTTTTGCTTTTATTTTCAGTGATGAATATTTTGAATAATTTTGTATGTGATCCGGGTTTGTAGCGAACGTGGTCGCCTTCCGATTTCCATAGTTTGCTGTCCGTCCAATTGGACTATCATTTGTTGCCAGGTTTCTCTTATTATTTATTTTGGTGTTCGGTCTTTACATATTCTGTTTATACATGTAAGTAATTCTGAGTTGTTTTTGTCGTATTTCGTTAATAACAGTTCTTTGTCTTCGTGTAGACCATCGTAGCTTAAAAACCTAAGACAGTGATATGTATAAACAATCAAACTTCTTTTCTCGTTAGCTCTTATTAATATGATGATCAAAATATTATAGCCAACGTAGATTTCGACAAAGACCTGGACGCATTCTTTAACACAGAAGAACCAACAATCATAATAGGTGATTTTAACGCCAGATCCCCTAACTGGAATGACAGACTTACTAACAGAAACGGGAGAAAATTAGTTAGCTATCTCAAAAACAGAGACGGAACAACAGTGATTGGATCAATACAACCAACGCTCTTCCCTGGAGACCATAATCTACCCATTCACTTAGACGTGGCTGTAACAAACAATCTCGGACTTCAGACAGAAATACAGACGCTGAACGACTAAGCAAGAGACCATAATCCCATCATACAGGAGATTGGCACATGGGAAGAAGTCCACCCCTCGACTTACAAAAAGAAGAAGACAAAGTGGCCAACCTTCAGCGAAGGAATCAGAAATATCCCAGCCATAAAAGGCCCAGAGGAACTAGAGGCAACAGTCCTAGACATCGAGAGCATCATAAGAAAAGCCAGGAACAGCACTACCGAAGAGGAACATACCAGCAACAGAGGTAATTCGGAGATATCAGCTAAGCTAAAAGGACAAGAGCCCAAGCAGGTAAGAACAGAGCGAACAGACTAAATAGGCAGATTAACGAGAAGCTCGAAAACCACGCGAGTGAGAAATGGGATAACTACGTGAAGGAACAAGAAGAAAATATTAGAAACATGGATTATGTGTGAAAACTACAGAAAATCATAAGAAACGACACGAAACCAATGCCACCTCCACATGGAGAAAACAGCATAGTATACACTACTGAGTAGACAAATCCGAAGTCATGGTAGACTGGAAAGATAGTGTTTAATGAACTACCACCAAGAAGAAGACTCTGACTACGGAAGACCGACAGAAGCAGAAGATCCACGAGATGACCATTTCAAGACCAGATGAAATATCCAACAGGGCTCTAAAATACCTACCAACTAAAGCAGTTGTTTATCCTACTAACTAACTATCTAACCTAATTAATGCACAAATAAGCTTTCTGCAAGCAGTCAGCAAAATTACTGAAAGAGTGATGTTCTTAAGACCCAAGAGGAAACAGAAAGAGTACAAGTCTTGCCAAAAGCCGAATTCTGATTTAGAGCTAAACACTCATATGAACCCCAGGTACTCAGGTTCACAGAATTCATCGCAGCAGGTTTAAACGATACACAGTATACAAGAGCAGCCTTCCTAGACATAAGCAAAGCATTCTACAATGTTTAGCACAAAGGACTGATCTATAAAATGAAGAACTATGAATACAGTAATGCTATGACAGAGTTACTCTCCTCGTACCCCGCAAACTGAAAATTCAGGATTCGCATTGGACAAGTCCTGTCCGAAGTCACAATTCCGGAGGCAAGAATACCACTGGAAGCTGTTCTGTCTAATCAACCTCTATGCAGACGACACCTAAATAGTGGCCAAGCACAGCAACCAAGACATTTCAATCAGGAACCTTCAGATAGCAATAGACACCCTTAAAGAATGGTACATACAGTGGAAAATTGCAGTAAATCCGGAGAAGACCCAAGTAGTGATGTTTAAGAAGAGACGCGGTGTCTCACAACTAGAGATGTTCGACACTCCCATCGGATGGTCAAATAAAGCATAATACCTCCGAATCACCATGGACAAGGGACTCCCGTTCACATCCCATATTACAAGAACAGTACAGAAGGCAAAACTGGTACAAGCCAATATCAGAAGCCTAACTGGGAGAAGAAGCAAATTAATATTCAGAACAAAGACAAGGCTCATCAACAGCATCGTACTATTCGTTCTTACATACGCATCTCTCTAGTGGGGACAGACTTAAAAGACGAACAGAAAAAAGTTCCAAGCTGTCTACAATTGAGCACTATGAAAAGCAGTGAACGTGAGTCGATATCTAGAGGAAAGATTTCTTTTCAGAGACACCCAACACAGATCAGTGTATTAGACCAGATGGACGACAAAGCAAGAACAAAATTCGCCGAACTAGTGGACCATCCCAAACACAAGTTAAAGGTTATAAGGTATGATGTCTTCCACAGATGGAATTACAGAAGAACCAAACAGCAACTGTCTGTCAATGACTAAGAAGACATAGCATGAAAGTAGCTCTGAAACGTTCGACTAACTCCCAGACTCAGCCGATCCTCATCCCAAACTCGCTAAAAAAAATCATAAAACAATAAAAAATCATTAAAAACCGGGCCAGAAAGACTCTGGAGTCAGCTCAGCCGAAAGGATCTGGTAGACTTATGGAAGCTCGATTCTCGGACACACAAAACAGATAAAGACGACAAGATGACTAAGGAACTAGAGCTCCTCACGCTGTACTGGATTTCATGCAAAGAAGACGTTAAGTGAGAGTTTCGTTTCTCAAGACTCTCACGTGACAAGCATTATTATGATAGTAGCCTCTCATAGCGCGTTTGCGTGCTATGAGGGGAGTAATGGAGGAGTGCCTGGAGAGCATTGGGTCTCGGGAATATCATTCAGGTCGGTGATTACTATTTGGTGAGTGTGTGTGTGTGCGTGTGTATGTGTGTGCTAAGAAAGCTAAGTGGATGCAGCACTCCAAGAAGAGAAGTAATTATAATTTTGGCAGGCTTTTGAAAAGAATCCCCATTGTTCATTTTTAAGTTTATAGTTTGTCCTCCAACAGACATATTATTTAGTGATTCATCTAAACTACTAAATATCTTACTGACGTATATGTCTTAGTCAAGCCCAGAAAAAGCATCCAAGTTTTTTTCTTGATCGCATTTATTTTCTTTACTAGTTGTATTAAGTAATAAAAATGTATAATCGATTGTAAAGATTATACAGTTCTGAAATCTGCATATTGTTTAATGTACCTGTTCCGTCCAAATAGATATAAAATGTAAAAAATAAAAGTTAAAATATTTACCTTTGCAATACAAATTTGGCACACTCCGTGTTAGGTACTCTAGTTGCTCTGTCTTTCACTAAATCAATTCCAACGAAGAGACCAACTCCTCTGACGTCACCTATGCATTTGTGTTTCTTGCCTAATAATTGGCAGTTATCGAGAAGGTATTCACCAACAACTACAGCATTTTCTCTTAGATTTTCATTTACTATCGTGTCGAAAACTGCGTTTGCTATGGCACAAGAAACTGGATTACCACCATACTGAAAAAGAAAGAAAACGTCAATACTGCCAGTTTGGTATCTACTTCACAGTCTTTTCACTAGTTTTATTCTCAGAATCATACCAAGGTTAAGGACGGTGGTGAAAATTACGGGTTGAGAAATGAGAATCTAATCGATCTTGTCAAAAAATTAAAAAGCGCCATCTTTCATAAGTAACAATTATGTTTAGATAGTTTATGAAAAATGAATTCATAATTGAATATAAATATATATGTAACAATCTACACTCACCGTATTAAAATATTCCACTCCTGTCTGAGTAAAACTCCTTGATATTTCTTTGGTGGTAACAACGCAAGCTACAGGATGTCCATTACCCATAGGTTTGCCCATGGTAACGATATCAGGAACTACGTCGTACTGTTGGAAAGCCCACCAATGCTTTCCTATCCTTCCGAAGCCAACCTGGACTTCATCAGCGATGCACACTCCTCCAGCACTCCTGACAATGTCGTAAACCTATAATATAATATATTGTGATGATAACCGATATTTCAAAAAACAAGTTCTAAACAATTTGTTCACTGTAGAGTGTGTTTGTTCTGTTTTACCATATTACTCTTTGTAAAAATGAGCAAGGATCAGTAGAAACTTTATGGTGTATTGTTCTCTCTTACGATTATTTGGGCGAACAACTTGTACAAAGATAAAATACTAATTTGGTCTGTAAAAATACAAGTAAATTTGGATGAAACGATATTTAATGATCGTGAATTATCTTTTCGTCATAGACAGGTTACCTAATATACAAGTATATTCCAAAAACATTCTGTATTTTATTGTTAGTAAGTCAATAAAAACATAAGAATAAAGGTTCTTACCTCATTGAAATAATTTTTGGGCGGAATAACTTGACCTCCGCAGCTTACAAGGCTTTCTGCTATAAAGGCACTTACTCCATCTCCGTTCTCTTGAACTTTCTGGCAAATTTCGCGAACATCGTCGGCATATGCATGGCCTATATTCTCCTTTGGATACTCAGTGTCACGATATTTACCTCTATAAGAATCAGGTAAAGGGGCCTGAAAAGAAAATAATTTTTATTATAATGTAAGAAAGATGGAGATTTTTTTGAAAACTTGTCAATTTGGTCTAAAGTAATAAAAAAACACGACATCGATAACTCATAAGTGATGGCATCAGCCTGTGGTGCTAAATAATGTCAGTAAGATTCCCGCTAAAAAAATGCTTCGTAAAGCTCATCTAAATTCGTCGTTTGGAATCAAATAGACCGGTTATTGTAAAAGTGAATTATTCTGTTCTAATTGAATGTCCAAATAACGAATGTCTTGCAAATTAATGCGTAGAAAAATATAGATATCTACATTCAGCATCTTCCATTTTATATTGTTTATTACAAATTAAAATTAGAATAATTTGGAGTAGCCAAGAAAATAAAAAAATAAAAAATAGACAAACTATAAAGTCTTTTTTTGTTAGGCATAGTTACTTCACTGTCAGAACTATTGTGTTTTATTGTCATATAATTAGTTACCTAATGAAAGCTAGGTAATTAGTATTACATGATGCCATACATGAACGAGTTTGAATGTATTATGTGGAAATATTGTTGTAGTACCTACTGGTGGTACTTATTAGCAAAATGTGACTTTACTCCAGTTACTCGGACTATTTACCTCCCAATTTTGTCATACCAAACTAATTCACTTAAAATTTGGTGAGTTATGTGTGCTTCCGCTCCAGGGATGGTTGCCACCCCTTCTCGGGGAGTGAAAATTCTGTTGCTCAAAATAATCCCGGAAATTGGTAGAAGATTAAATTAACTTTGTTAAGTAGCTTTGGTCTATAGAGTTTTTTCAGAAAGTCAATACTTTTTAAGCTATTTATGGTTGAAAATAGAGAATTTTCATTGGAAAAAAACCAGTGGACTGGTTTCAAAAGTTCGTCAGAACAGCTGCAATTTCTTTAGAAACGAATATCTTCGTAAATAAATTTTTGTTTTACGCGGCAATCATAAAATATTCGAGCAAAAAACATAGAAAACAATATATGGATTCACTATCTAAAGAACCTGTTTACAGAGGGACAAAGAATGAGGTTAAACCAAAAATACCAGAATTTTTTATCCAGAAATTACCACAAATTAAGAAGGTAATATAAATGCATAAAAGGCAATAAAAAAACAACTAGAAAACTACAGAGGTAAATATCAACTTTTTAAATCCTACTTTTAAACTTCTGACTAAAATTTTGCACCAATGAATAAATCAAATAATAAACTTAGCAGATAAGCTGCAAGGTTTGTGTTCGCCATATTTTAGTTGTATAGAAAGTTGTCACTCTATTTTTTCTTTCTACTTTCTTTCAGAGTTTTCTACCGTTTGATGATTTAAATTTTTCTTTTTTATAAAATTTGAATTAAATCTTTTAGTCTTACTTATCTAAAGATCGAAATGCTGGTCTATTATGCTCTTATTTCTTCTCGTTAATTTGCTTTGTGACGAGTACTGCGTCTTTAAAAGACTTTCCCGTACAAAAACCTTGTTGATCAACTGCTACACTGCTTGTAAGTTTATTGCTGCTTGTAAGCTTGTAAGTTTATCCTTTGATTTATTCTTTTGTCCAAAAGTTTAGTCAGAAATTTCAGAATAGTATTTAAACAGTTTTCTAGTTCTTTTTTATCGCCTTTTTGAATAGTAGGCTTTTTGCAATTTTGTTAATATAAAATGTTAGTTATTCTGTCATTGCGCCTCACAATATTTTAACATTTCTTTTGATATCTCATCTTTGCTTGCAGCTTTTTTATTTAGAGCTTTTCAGTGTTCTTGTACTTCCTGTTTATTTATATTACCTTCTTTATTTGTGGTAATTTCTGGATCAGAAACTCTGGCGTTTCTGGTTTAACGACATTTTTTTGTTCCTCAGGACATAACTTCTTTAGTTAGACAATCCATATATTCTTTTCTGTGTTTTTTGGGTCTCTATTATTTTGTTTACCTCTATTCTTTGACCGCTTATAAATAAATAGGTATAATCCCTTTTGTAGACCATTACAATTATGCTTCATTGCATTTATATTGAATATTAACATCAAGAAAGGCATGCATGTTACGTAAAACAAAAATTTGTACTAACAAACATGAATTTTTATCATCTAAGAAGAGAGTGAAGACAAAAGAATTCTCGCAGAAGAAGAAATATAAATCTACATGATAGAGTAAATATAGAAAACAAGTAAACAAGAAGCCGCTTTAGTAGTCAATCTTATCTTTTTTTTAGCAAGCCCGCACTTGACGGAAAACATTAACCGACTTTTTGATGTAAGATTGCATGGTTATTTAACACAATTCCATATAAATTATTTGATCTAATTTTTTAATTATATCAAGTACAATGTATTATTATTTCAATAACATATCTATCGACCTTTGAACCTGTAACACTTTAAAAATGTCGCTCGTTATAAAATATTTATATCAGGAGATTTTCTCGTGCTACGATTAGTGTGTTGACTTTGCTGGCCTCATTATTTTTTACCGCCGACTAATAATTATTTTATACAAATATTGTGCAATGTTAGAAAATTAAATTTTTAAAGCAGCTAGAGTTTATCGAATAATAATTTAAGATGACAATGAAATAAAAAAACAAATGATATAGAGTATGATATTACGCCTAAAATTTCCTTGAACTGTTTTGTAACAGCGGGAACTTTACTTTTATTGTGATAACACGTGCATTAAAAACGTGTGGAAATTTCTGACCTTATCTGTTATTAGTTTTACTATCATTTATTTTCCAAAAATTGTATCAGAAGATTTCTTGCTTACGTATTTTCTTTTTAGATTAAACAAAAAAGAAAGAACAACATACGATAATACCATCAAGAGTTCCAATAAATCAATAAATCTGATATTGACACATAAAAGCACAGAACAGAAACAGGAAAATTCAATAGTTGGCAGCGTCGGATCCCGCATTGTTGTTAAGAGAGGGGGCCGATCCGCTAGATAATACTAATAATATAAATATCTACTGTGGGAGTTTTTTATCAGTTCTTCTATCAGATGTGTCCTCCTGCGAATGGGAGATGCTCTCTGGGTATTTTTGGTACTGATACCCAGAGGGTAGCAGGAATACCTGCTGCGGAACAAAAACTCAGACCTTGCAGTAGGTATAAAATGCATACTCATGAAAATGGAGAGGAATAATTTATGTTGAGTCGCTGTCTGGGAATCTCCGGGACACGGCTGGAGCCGGCGCTGGACGTGACAGCATGCAAGACGTCGGTGGCATAGTGTTAAAGAGGCGGGCCCCTGCCATACAATCAGCTACAGCCCAACAACAAGAAGAACCACAAGTGAGTCAAACAACAACAAAAGCTCCACTCGCTGAAGGTGCTGCCCTGGAACATCAGCCGGCGCTCACTCAAGCGGGACGACCGAGGCAGCGCATGAAATAAACTTTGTCTATAAACGAAAACATCTTGTGCTTCTATTGAAAAACCTCGGCCAAGAAAGAATCGGCTTTCGGCAACAGCTGTATAACGAATGTTGTAGGAAGTACCCAGATATTCAAGTATCTGAACAGCGAATAGCGGATCAATACCAGGTAATTATTAGAAACAATCTTATCCCAGAGACTAGACGCGATATCATAGAGCCTCAACAGAAAGAATGCGACTTGGTTATTTCTAACTAGGCGTCCGCTAAAAAAAGGAACCTTTTACTGCCCTAAGTACAAGAAGACTTTTGATTCAGTACCGCATGAATGGATTATAAATATATCGAAAACATATAAAGTTGATGATAATATAGTGACCATTTTAAAGCATATAATGACGGAGTGGAAGACTAAAATTCACCTTCAAATACCAGATAAAAACAACAACCAAACTGAAGATATCCCAATTAACCGGAGCCTTTTCAAGTGGTTTGGTACGGTCCAGCGATGAACCCACCATCGCAACTATTGAACTCCACTGACTCAGGTTTTAGCATCAAAATAACAATACTGTTGTGTACGAAGCTGAATCATCTGGTGTATATGGATGGTTTGAAATTATGGCTTTCACTCTAAACCACCTGGATCAGATGCTATAAACTGTGGAAACATTCTCAAATGATATCAGTATGCACTTTGGACTAGACAAGTGCCGTGTTCTAAATATAGTCAGAGGAAAGGCAATGGGTGAAAATGATATATACAAATATCTCGTAGTAAATCAAGCGCGGAAAATTGACCATAAACAAATAGAAACCGAAGTAACTTCCGAGTTCCTACGAAGAGTAAGGGAGCTAAATCGGCCATACCTTAATAGTAAAAATTTATTTAGGGTATTAAATACGTACACCTGTTCCTCGCTGAGCTACTTATTTGGTATTATAAAGTGGTCTAAAACGGATATAGAGAGTCTTCAGCGGAAAGTAATAACACTTCTCACAAAGGCACAAAAACATCATCCAGAACGACGTTACCTCGGTATGTAGGGGGAAGAGGACTTATGGACATAGGAGAGCAACTGGATAAACAAGTTGCTAATTTAGGAACCTATTTTCAAACGCAGGATGAGACATCTACTTTACATTGCTCAATTTGAACAGTAGATGACACAACGCCCTTTAAACGGAGCTAATCAGAAATGCACATAAACCATCTTTCTTTGCAAGAAAAAATGCACAGATGGGTAAATCATTGGCATGGGTAACACTTTTCTTTTTTCCAGTTCCTGTAGATCTACCGTTACATCGTCCAGAAATCGTTTTTATGATATATAGTTCTCTGTATGGGTGCTATAGTTCAAAATTAAAATGTATTCTCCATAATTCATTGTCATTTAAGGCTCCATAAATTGTTTTATTTCTTTCAAAAGTTCCCAGTCGAGTTTTATCTTTTTCAGTAAGTGCCAACCTCCTGACTGAGTCACGTGAAAGTGACTCTTAGACCACTTAAAGTGTCACTAATAGTGACATCATTTACGGCTGACTTGGCACCAAGTGACTTATTATATACGCATATTTTTGACCGAATTTTTTCGGAGTGAAAAAGTTCTGCTGATATGATTCAGAATGGATACAGAGGTATGTTGATGGCAATCAACAGTACTTTATATAAACCCGAATGTAAGTAACCAAATTGACAAGTAGTTAATTAATAAAATAAAAAAAACTCACCACATGAACGTGCTCCTTTTTTCCAACGCCACCAGGTAGGTTAAATTTGTAGTGAGAAATATCAATCAACGAAGTCAAATGACCATGGTAAGCACTAAAAAAAACTATATTCGTATCTGCCATTTTTTTCACCTTGTTCCTAACCCCTAACCCCAAAATTATAACATTTACAATACGTTTTCTTCCTGTACTAGGGCGGCTCTTCTTAAGCAGTGTTGCATTAGTGAATGTGATAGATTGCAAAAAACGGCCCTTTTATACATTGTTATGTCTTTTTCGCCTGTATTATAAAGTAATTTATGTTTATTTCAAGAAAAAATCGATTAGTTGTTAGATATTTTCGTACAAAAAGGCCGTTATAAAGCTTTTGTACATAAAAGCTTACAGTCACATACAAAATGTATCTCTATGAAAAATCTGTCGCGCCCTTTGGTGATTTATGTTCCAAAAGCAAGTGTTCTTATGTTCTCCTCGTTGATTATTTTATGCAGCTGTAAGAAAAAAACAAAAATACGGCTATTAGATGATTTCCAAACTCCTTTTTAAACGAATTTGCTATATCATTTAAATATTGTTGTATTAATAGTTACATTTATTTAGATTTATTTATACAACAACATTGTGATTTTACTTATATTATCTACGATTGTTATTTAGCTTAGAGCAAAAATAGATCCAATAACATGCTTTCTAATGACACGTAAGCATAAATCATACTAAATGCCTAAATGTCATGAATAAATTAGCCATACTTTTATAACTGAACAAACTTGAAATCATCAGTATTTAATATCAAAGTAGAGATAAATACCAGCTTTTTGGAAACTTTGTTCATCAACTATGCAATCAAGAAAAACCCTGGCGATCATCCTGGATAGATCCTTGGCGATGAATAATAGGTGGCGATTTCAACGCCAAAATAGGCATTAAGGAAGACCCCTCTTTGAAAGCGAAGGCAAAAATGATAGAGGCAAACAACTGTTGACTTTCCTTTTGGAAAATCATCTTTATTAAATGGACAGTTTCTTTAAAACGAAAAAACACAGAAGATGGACATGAGGAAGGCGTGATGGAAACATAAGGAACGAAATCGACTATTTCTTAACAAACAAAAAATAATTATGTAAAGACCTTAATGTGTTAAACCAGTTTGGTACAAGCAGTGTTCATAGGTTGTTAAGAGCAAAAATAACGAAAAAGAAACACTCAAACAACCAAAGAAATGGACCAAACCAACTAATATTCAGGAGTTCGACAAATATTTTGAGAATTGATTGAAAGACACAACAAAAACAGACATCAATATATTGAACAAACAAATAGTCAACACAATGCAACAGGTTCAAACTAAATCTTGTCTAACAAACAAAAAGAATAAAAAACTAAGTCAACCTACGAAAATTCTTATAGAACTAAGACGACTGATGAAAGGAGATAACAGTATAAGCAAAGTTTAGTAAAAATTAACAAATTAAGAAAGAGAGCCAGAGAAGAAACTACGAACAGAAATTTAAGTACTTTTCAATATCTGTCTTCACAACGCCAATATTCCAACAGGCTGGAAAACGCTACTGTTATTACGTAATGTAGGAGACAAAGCAAATTTAGAGAATTCCGCAAATAATAGTTAAAACAATGAAAAAAATAGAGTACAATACTGGTACTACCCAACCAGAACATCAGTATTGGTGGGTAAGAAATATAACTCATAGATAAATATAAATACTTAGGACATGAAATTATGATCGACAGGAATAATCAGACCCATGAACTAAAGAGAAGAATCTATCTTAGGTAGGCAACATACGGAAAACTGAGAAACTTTTAAAAGTGAGCTGTCCACATGCGTGAAGAGAAAAGTATTTGATCAATGGATCCTCCCAGTGTTGACATACGGAGCAAAAACCAAAATGAGAGCCACACAGAAAAGAGCCGCACTCACTTGGTGGTACGTACATTGGATACTTAGCAAAATTGGGTCATGCTCCAAACAGATTCGGTAGATCAGATGACCAAGCGAAAATGTTTAATACCGAAATAGACTGGTACAACCAAACAAAATACTTGAGAGTGATAATGGATAAAATACTAATAAACAACACTACTAAAGAATTAAGAAGCATGCTATAACCTCTCGTAGGAAGAAATAGCAGGTTAAGGCTGAAAACAAAACTAAGAATGGCAAATAGTATAATCATACCAGCAATAGCATATGCTTTAGCTGTATTGGGTCAAATCTGAAAAATCAACAGGAAGAAGATACAAATAGACCAAAATTTCATCATAAGAGAAGCAGTTAACAACCCCAAATACGTATTAGAAAGATTCGTATGTAGGGATACAAAACAGAGAAGGTTTCTGAGAAAAATGGATGACAAAACGTATGAAATCCGATGGCTAGAACCTCCGGGTGACCAGCTGGCGAGGAAAGCAAAATTTATTTTGTCAAATCAGCAGCTGATTGACCGGCACACACAATTCCTGGACAAAGAACCAGTGATCAAAGTAAATGGCTTTCTGTATGGGCACACATACAAAGAAAAGTCATAATTAGAGCTACATAATAAAAGTAAGGACAAAAAGTGAGAAAGGTGCATAATGTCATCTCTTAGATGAAGCAGTTTCACCGCAGCAAGACCTCTCAGACGCATTACAGTGCATTCAAGACATAAAAGAAGTAAAGTTTTCAACTTTTCAACAAAATCAGCTCCTCAATTTTTGCACAGAATTTTTTAAAGTTTAAAAGAAAATACAACGCTTTCATTCACCCCGCAAAATTGTTTATTTCTAGAATTTAAAAAACGATATTAATACATGTACCTACAAACTGATGCTAGAATCTTGAAAATCGGAATACAAATAAAAAAGTTGTATATTGTCAAACTTAATCAAAAATTTTTACTGGCGAAAGTTTGTGCTGGGGAGTGTAGTATAAACTTTATGTTAAGGGAGCTTTTTTTGTAAACTTAGGGTTGGTATCTTTTCACTGTAATAGCAAGAAATTAACACGCTAAAAAAATTTTAAAATACTCCAATGGCTGTTTCAGCCCAAGCTGGTTTCTCATCTAAGAGAAATTGCCAAATTCTCACGTTAAAGTGCATGCAATAGTTTAATTTTGCAACTTCTTTTCGTCTAAGCACATGATAAAAATATCGTAAACTGTTGAGCTTCGTACCGTTTGAATTACGCATTTATGTAATTTATTGTCTTTTAAGTGCTTTAAAATCTCTATAAAATCTGATAAACGTAACATTTTAATACAACAATGCTCTTAAGATTGAATAAAAATGTCTAAAACATAATTCTTTGTCTTTATTTAAATTGCATTAAATATCTTAACATTTTAATTGAAGGCATTTTGGTATTATGGGAATTTGAATATTTTATCTAGAATTATGAAAAGATTTCTTGAAAAGATTATTTGTCAAGTCACCTGCGATATTTTATTTTTGACGTAATTATTTCGCAATTTTATTTTATTCTTTTTGCCCAGAGTTCATTATCTTTGTATTCTTAGGATTACGTACCACTATATCTGTCTTTTTGTCGTTTTTTGATCTGATGGTATGAATGACCGTTCTCCCCTTTTTTCCACACTTAGCATATTTATTTAATATTAATTTGTCGTGAGTGGCATATGTAGATCAATTAGGTTTGAATATTTGTCCATTTTGTCGAATGCTTAAACTCATGAAATACAATTTGAGACTCGTAATTTTCTGTACTTCATACATACTCGACTTATCTATCTTTTAGTGTCCATATTACCAGAATTCCATATTGCTCTTCCTGCAGTTTTGTTCTCCTCACTCATAAGCAGGAATATTTTTTGTTAAAAGTTTACATTTTACTAATAACTAATCTCTTCCATCACTTTTTTTATTAATTAATTAAAAAAAAGTATTTTATTGTTTTAGTCATTTTTTATCAAAAAAGCAGCCAAATCATTACCAAAAGCAACAATCTAAATACAAGGTCCCAGCTCAGGTCGATCTAGTGGCCTGGAAGTTGCCTAAAAACCCTCAACACGAACAATTTATTAAAAAAACTTACTGTTCCAAAGCGATAACATCCTTATTTCCGGTATGTATTTGTGCCAATCTCAGCGCCAAATCGTTAGCTTCTGAGCCAGAATTGACGAAATAACATACTGACAATTCGTCTGGCATCGTGCTCAGAATTCTTTGGGCGCAGAGAAGAATGTTGTCATGAAGGTAACGATTGTTTGTGCTTAGTGAAGCCATCTGATCACTTCCAGCTTTGACCACTTCTGGATGACAATGCCCAACTGTAAAAAACATGATTTATAATAGCGATGTATGAACATTTATTTTTGTTTAAATATCACTAAAGAATAATTTAACTTTAATAATTGAACACTCTCCTACAAACAAATGTCCGAAGAGCCAATCTCATAACAAATAGATCAGTACTAGTTATTCACAACCTCTACAGAAACATAGTCATAATTGAAAAAGTTGGCCAAGAAGATTGGAATAAACCTAAGGCATAAACATATAAAAAACAAAAATACGAACACAGACAAGAGCGATGAGAACTAGAAATCAAATTAAAGTAGCTGTAGAGAGCTTTACATATCTAGTAGTCGAGTTAGATAGAGAGAGAGAACAGAAATAGCAGAAACTTAAAAAATTATGGTGAAGGACAACAAAGCCTATTTCTTTCTTACTGATATTCTACTCCAAAACTGTAGATTGGAAATCAAAGATTAAGATCTATATTAAGACAGGTGGGTACAATTGCGCCCCCTTGCAGTCCACTGCTGGCAATCATGCAAGGTACTTATATCGAATAATGAAAAACTGCAAGGGAAATTACAATCCCTGGTTATATTGTAACAGTAAAAGCAAAGTATAAAAGCCCCATTGTGCTGTTCCATCTTGAGGTGGTGATAGAGCCTAGTTCAGGCAGACTGCTGACTATGTTTTAACAACATAATCGATGGTCATTCTCTAATATAGTTTATGTCCATATTTGATGTATTTTTTGTATGTAGAAGAAAATATTCATCGCATATTGTTTGTTGTATGTCATAAAGTTCATTAAGTTCTGTTTAAGAATTAATTAATGGCGAAACAGTCGATTCCAAGCCGGGATAAATGTGGAAGGTTTGAAGGTCATAGAACCAATCACAAATGACTTGCAGTGACAGGTCTTCAAGGAATTGTTACAAACGGTTAACTGAAGACATTAAGCCTCACCTGCTTTTACATTCAGCATTATATTTATACTGGGAGGTCAGTAGGTACGTAGACAGGACCTTTATTTTCCCATACTCATAGAACCAAAACGGATCAAATCAATAAAGATAAAAGAGATCCTAAAATGACCCAAAATGACACACAATCTAACAAAACTACTTTTAAAAAGGATATCCAGCAGACTAAGAAATATTTACCAATCCGCAGTACATAGAGACAAAAACCGACATTAGGGGACTATTTCCGTACTCTTACAGAAAATACCGAGAAACTTTAGGTATATTGGCGATCATTATACCAATTCATAGGTTCAGGGTGTTCTCAACAAAGAACTGATGAAAAAAAGCAGAAATTCCTCCTGAAACGAAAATAAAAAAAAAACACCGTGCTGTAACTTCTTCCTCAAAAAGATTGGAGTGGTCAAAAGTTACAAAACTGTTATAAGTTCACAACAGATAAAAGCCCCTAACAAAACTGATCGATACAGTTCTATTTGTTCATTGATATGAACAGTTGTCTTAAGAACGGGTATTTTGGGTTGATATGTACAAAAGAAGAGTTTTTTAACATCATAACGGACTTTCTTATATTAAAAACGGAGTAGAAGTTTGTTATGGTGGGAGAAGTTCTTAAAACCAGTATTGTAATGGCGTCCCTTTTAAAGACCACTGGTGGTAGTCTAACGGTGAAATTTGCTTGTTTTGATAAAAAAAATTAACGACTGAGATTGAAGCGTTGGACAAATATGTTCTTCAAGCAGTCTGCTGAGAAGAGACTACATTACTTAACAAAGTGTCGAAGGTAGAACTGACCAGGTTTTATTAAAAGCGCATTACTAGCTTCATCGTGCTAGTCTTATACAGTTTATGAAAAGAAACCTAAGCTAAGTGAGGATATTAATGAACAAAAGTCTGCGGCAATAGCATGCTTAAGACTAAAGAGAAATTCATGCAGATGGAAGAAGATGGGGCAATAAGTGGATCCTATTCTAAAATTTAATCCAAAAGATTAAATTTTAGCATACAAGATCATCATAGACATGTCAGATACTGAAATTGTAAATTGTATTTTTTGTAGAACTGACCTAGATTGTCAGGACTAATATAAAATTTCTGGTTTCTATGAGGAGATCCGGATTTTTTGGTGGAGTCTAATGAAAGTAGAGGTTTTGGTATGTGTATCATGACAATACGTAGTGTCTCTGGCTGCCAAAGAACTGGTAAAGTCTCTGAGAAAGAAGCAATTCTGTCTTAGACTAGAGAAAGAAAAAGACACAGACTATTGTAAAGCATAAAGAACGATATGGGAAGGATAAGGGATACATATCTAATAAATGTATCAAAAATATAATAAGAAAAATAGATAAATGGAATAAAACTACTGAGTTAATACTTACCGTGGGCAACATTGTTAATGCAGTCCAAATACGAATCATCTTTCTCGTCATACATATACTGCCCCTTAGCCCTGATGATTTTCAAGGGGTTTTGTCGGAAAAACAGTTGGCATGATTCTCTGTAAACAAAAAAATATTTTTTTAAACAACAAATATTTAATTTAAATATTATTCTATTGCAAAAATATTGAAAATAACTTAAATCTAGATTTTATAACAACAAGAAATATCTAATTTTGGTTAAGGAGCAAAATAGATAATGTTAAACTCAAACTCCAAGTTTTAAATCTGAAACAACTGACCACGCTTTTTGTTGACAACACAAAACGTTTTGGTCTAAAAAAATCTATATGAAGATATAAAAAATTAAGAAGTTAAACCGTCAATTTACATCAATAATAATTTATTATAATAATTTACAATAATACTATATTTTTAGTTTGAGCATATCATTAACATAGAGTGTAAAAAGTAGAGGTCCTAAAACGATCCCTTGCGATACGCCATAAGTAATTACTTCAGGATCACTTTTGACACCATCAATTTCTACAAATTGTTTTCTGTCTGTTAAGTAACTTTTTAGTAATGTCAAAACCCGTCCTCTCAGACCATACTTCTCAAGTTTTTTCAACAAGATCTCGTGAGTTATCGTGTCAAACGCCTTAGAGAGATCGACGAATATGCCTAAACTACGTTTATTAGACTCAAAAGCTTCTGATATTTATGATGTTAGTTTAAAAATAGCATCTTGTGTCGATTTTATTTCTCTAAAACCGTATGGGCAATTCGATATTATACTAAACCTATCCAAAAAATTTACTAACCTATTTTTAAAAATTTTTTCAAATATTTTGGAAAAAATATTTTTGCCTATTTTCAGACATTCTGGAAAACAACCATCCTGAAAACATCATACAAGAAAAGTAATATTTTTCAATAATATTTGGCGCATTTTAAAAATAATCAAACTAGATTTTTGTATTAATTCGAAACTATGAAAGACTTGGCTCTACCTCTATGATCCTGAATTGTGACAACGAACCATAGAGTAGACTGAACCCGAAGGTAGGCTCCGAAGCAAGTGAAAGTGTCAAAACCTATATAAAGATAATAAATAAAGATAATTTTGTTAATCAATTGCCTTCAAACTAATAGAGCAATATATGATAAACCTTTTGGACCAATTGGACGAAAACATCATCATCAAAATGCACCTGGTAATACCAGCGATGTGCTATAGGTGAAAGTGGTCGAATTATGTGTGAACATCTTGCTTGAATCTTTCAGTCTATTTACGAGAACTAACTCTATCTGAGTTACGTCTGTTTTTAAACCTCAAACATTTTTACTAAATAGGAGAAAAACAACTTCAAATAATCTGCTACGAAGACGACGCAATACTACTCTCTCAAAGTGAAGATAATTTACAACGTATGCTGCACCAATTTAATATAACCGCCAAAATGCATGGGGGTAAAGAGTGGGATGTAAATTGAAGATGGAAGGTTAGGAACAAGTGATGGAGTTTAAATATCTAGGCTTCACATTATCTAGCTACAAAAAGCTCGAAACAGAAATGGACGATCAAGTGAATAGAGCAAACAGAGCCACAGGTTGCCTGAATGAAACAATATGGAAAATAAAATTATGAGAGGCAAAATTTACAAAAAGAGACATCAGACCAATATTGACCTACGCGGCAGAAAACACGACCTGATACAGATCGGACAAAAAGGATGTTAGAAACAGCAGAGATGAAAAAACTTAGAAATATTGATAGTTAAACACTATGGGTCAGAGCTGGAAGTACATAGGTATATACGACGTAGATGCAAGGTGGAGAACATCAAGGACTGGGTAAGACATAGAAAACTAGAATGGAACGATCATATAAGCCGAATGACAACAAATAAAGTAGTAAAGACGGCAAGAGACGGTTTCCCAATAGGAAGACGATCAGTAGGAAGAACACGAAAACGATGGAACGACAACTTACTGGAGGCACATTGAAAAACAGACATAGTCATGTCTACATAAAAAAAAAGAAGAAGATTTCTACGTGAAGAGCATTTTTCATCAATTTAAAAACGCAACCGAAGAGATTTTTTATAAGGTGCTCTGGACAGCGGCTTCAGGGGTGAGATACAACAAATGGAAAATCGCTGAAAAAAGTTTATTACAGTTAAGCGAGAATACACTGGAGGATCAAGCGATTTTTTAAATCATAAACTTTTTTTTCTCATTTTCTGTTTCCTGCAAATCTTTGTGTCTTAAATCAAACAAAATGCATTTTCTATGAGCTTAAAATAACGTTTCTTCACTACATAATTATACATATACCTTCTATCTAACAAACTGAATTTGTTATCATAGTATAATTATTGTTGTTATCTGTAATATCAATATAATAGTATTTATTATCATAGTATAATTGTTATTTTATCTGTAATACCAATTATTGCGAATTATTTTTACGGAAAATTACTATATCGGCACTAATGAAACTGCCTAATGACTTTAATATATTTGTTTCCGGAGTAATTAGTACCTAATACTTTTTTATTATCGCGTTAAAAATTGAGTAATGCTCGTTTAAAAAATAAGAAAACACGTAATGGAAAAATAAAAATGACGCATAATGGAAAGGAACATGACTGTTTGGAAAAGTGTTCAAGACTTATTTAAATATTTTATTTTTATTATTCAGAATATGATCTTTTTTAGTTTTAAAACTTTTATTTAATTTTAATATATTAGTCAATTATAATATATGGCTTTAGTTCCACATCTTTTAAATTCTCGAAATCAAATTGGCTGATTCATTATTGTCAAGTTCCGAGAATTCACTTGTCTGAAAAACAACATGTTTTTGGAAAACTATTTATCAACCCAAAAAACTACAGAGTCCTTAAGGAAACGTACCCGTCCTTTGTGTAAAAAGTTTAAACTGACATTTTAAGCTTAATTGATTGCTATGCACGGAGGTCCTAAGAACAAAGAAACCAGCCTAGTCGACTTTCGTACATACGTATTTTCTTTCGTATAATCGCCGCTCTAAAACAACTTGTCGTCGCGAAAGAAACCAGCATCAAGTGTGCGTCCCGACTACCCTTAGACTCCGAGCGGTGCAACAGTCACAGACGCCGCATTCATAAAAAGGAAGTGAATCTTATATAGAATTGACAATAAGTTATTAAATCTGCCAATTGTTATTTGAATTACAATATTTTATTTTACATATCCCTTTATACATATTGCTATTTTCGTTATTTTAAATTAAATATTAACCATCGACAACAATGACACTCTAATAGGTTTAATACTTTCTAACATGGAGGACAACAGAATTTCAAAAGAGCCGATGATGTTTATTGATTACTATGCTCTACGTTATTCTTATATGCTAAGCAAGAAATAATTATTTAACGGTATTCAACATTGACACATACTTCAGAAAGACATAAAAAAGTGTTTATTCCTTTTACAGGAAAACGAACACGGGAAAAGAAGAAAAAAATGATAGACAACAGATTAATAAAGGGGAGCAGAGTGGTAGGGCCACTAAATTCAATACTGAAAGCAAAAAATGTGTCAAGAACAACTAAACTGCGAGTCTACGAGACAGTAATCAGACCCGCGGTGATGTGGATTATACCCCAGCAGGAAGAAATGAAAGTAGAGATCTGGGAAGGAAGGCTGGTCAGAAAAATCTTCGGTCGAATACAGACCGCCGATAATATTTGGAAAATACACACAAAGAAAGAAATAATGAGGATTTCTGGAAAACTAATAATTATACGGCAAAAAATACGAGCCCAAAGAGCTAGATGGCTTGGTTACATTATACGAATGCCAGAGAATCGAAATGTTCTCAAGAGAAACCATATTGGAGGAGGGAGAAATGGGGAAAAAGAAGAGGACGCCCAAAGAAGAAATAATTGGAAGCAGATAGTGCAAGACTTATCAGAAATAGGCGTGAGAGATTTGAGAAAAAAGCAAGAGACTAGGAAAAATGGAGGGAAATATCCAAGCAGTTGGAAGCCACGGGCCTACAAGGCCTGAAGCGCTGTTATGTATATATATATATATATATATATATAAACAATAAGAGTTATATAAAAATAACCATTTGTAATATTAAATCTATTATTTTAGTATTAAATAATTGTTACGACAGTATTAGGGGGGCTCGTTTATGATAGAGGTTACTCTCGCCCAATCGCACGCAACTCTTTACAAAACATATAATAAATAGATAGCTCTATAGTATTAATTACCTATATATATATATATATATATATATATATATATACTAGAGATATGGCAAAGACAAATACTATGGTTGATTAAAAAAAAAGAGTTTAGATCGTCGAGACGCACAAATTACAAGTTTACAATATATGCAAAGAATTAAGAATAGGTGAAAAAATAAAAACTTTAGTAGCTGAGATACCTAGAGAGAATAAAAGAATCAATATTAATTAAACAAACAGCAAATAGCAATAAAAATATTAAAAGTAAAAGAAAAGCAAGATGTAGGCCATGAAGAAGGTAATGGGAAGAGGCTGTGCAGATGTTAGCAAAAGAAAAATAAAGATTTGTCAAATACAATAGGTAATTCAACAATTTGGAAAAAAATTTAAAACCACATGGCCACAGCTGATCACTATAAAAATTTAATATAATGAATCAAAACCTTGTTATATGTATGAAATAGCCCAAAATCATATGAAGTTAAAAATGCGCATATACTCGTATAAAAATTAAAGCTAAAAAGAACCAAAAATTTCTTACCCAATAAGTTTTTGGCGCAGATTCAAAGACTCTTGTTTGGATAGCGGCATTGTGTGCGCTAAGTTGATGATGTTACTTGGCTGCAAAATTTTGAAGTACGATTGACTTTTGGTCAAAGACAACTTTACCGACGGTTACTGTTTAATATTTAAGCATTTATATTAGCGGGTGTTGCGCACGCTTGACAAACCAATGACGCGCCATTGTTTTATCAGCATAATCAAATAAATGAAAATTTCTTAAAGGAGACCACACACTACGAGTTTCCCTTTAAACGATTTATATTAAAATTATTTTTTTATTTAAACAAACAGATTGACCAATTGACAAATTGATAGGTAATTTAAGTAGTTCATAATAATTGTAAAATTGCATTTTAAGTCTTAAGTTTGGCGAAGTATTGTTGGAATAGTGCTTTTAACACTAATTAGATATTGTAGAGTTAATATTCGCGTATTAAAACCACAGAGTTCTGAGTTCAGAGTTCAAATAATCTAGAGGTAGAACTCCCTATAACCTTCTGTTTGCTATTTTTTGGCGGAAAAAAATAAGGGGCGAGAATTTAAAAATTACAGTTGACTGATTATAAGAAAATTTTAAAAGATCTCGCTTATGTTGGCTTTATTTATGGAATATTAAAGTTTGGGACTGGATTTATCACTTTTAATTTGTAAGCACGCAAAACGGTTGTTTTATGTTAAAACAATTACAAAAAAGACGCCTATCTAGTAGGTTTAATATTTCACTTAGGTCTAGATAGGTTAAATGCCTTTTACGAACTTTTCTTTCCGAGATTGAAAGTTTTTCGTGCATATGCAAACTTTGAACAGCCATATCTTAACCAATTTTTGTCTTACAGAAAAACAAAAAAAAAACCAGCATGTTCAAAAAAGCAAAACTTATTTTTTTACTATTGAATATTTTTCGTATCACTAATACTTTTTAAGTTATTTTGAAAAAAAGGCATTTTTTCAAAAATTTCAAAAATTTTTCTTTTACTTTAAAACCAATTTTTTCAAAAATAAGTACTTTCAACTGATCAAACTTAGAAATCATATAAACAATATATAAATAAAGTAAATTGTAAAACGGTAACTATTAATTTTATTTGTAATGCTAATTATCGAGTGATTTTCACGATGTTTTTACCAAAAAAAGGGACCAACTTTATTTTGAGCGTAACTCGCTTAGTTTTGATGCTAGAAACTTAAAAAACAACAAAAATAAAGCTATTTTTAAACACTTTTGAAGAGTTTTTCCCAAAAAATGCTTCATTTTTGGTTATTTAACGTTGAAATATTCGATTTGGGATTTTACAAATAAGAACCTACATTTCATGAGCTACAGCTCGGTTTCTACTGGGTCTATAGACTTTTTCAAAGACAATTTGGTTTCAAAAACTTCTTAGGAATACGAGAGGCACTTTTGCATGAAACTACTGGTTTAAAAACGTTACAAAAATAAAAAAAATTCTTTATTTGCTTAATTGATTACCAAAAACCAGTTGACGGAGTTTTGGCTTAATGTCAAAGACATGAGAATAATACATCAACTGTACTAAAAGTAAAAAGCAGAACTAAAGATCGTCAACGGTCTAGGTACGAAACAAATAAAAATTAGCAAAGGCCTGAGACAGTATTGCATTCTCACCCCATTTTTGTTCAATATTTATAAAGAAAAGATATTCCAGCTTGCACAACAGAACGTAAAGGGTATCAAAATAATGGAATTCCTATTAACAATCTAAAATACGCTGAAGATCCAGCTATAATAACGGACCATATGTAGAAACTGTAAGAGATAATGAATATTGTTAATAGGGTGGGGGAAGAGTACGGACTTTATAGCAATATCTTAAAAAACCAAGCTGATGATAATCCGTAGACAGCTCCATATAAAATTAAATGAAAATTAATAATCGGGGCAAAGAACGGGTTAAAAAATCTAAGTATCTTGGTTACATTAAATAACAAATGGGACTTCGACGTAGAAGTGGTCTTCGGTAAATTTAATAACTGTCTCATTCGGTGTTAAGTTTCGTTAAATTTTCGAATGCAGGCCTTAAAATGGCATATACTTCCATCTATTATACTTTGGCTGAACATCGCCAATTTCAAATGTTACGTTCTCTCGAGCTACATATCCCTTCATTTGAGCCTAAATTTATTCAATTGGATTCAACTCGCAACGGTAAGGAGAAAATCGCAAAACAGTAATACCATGAAGTCTCGCCATTGAATCTACAGCATATTGACTATATCTACTACGATGCTCCTTGATTATTGTCATTAGTTCTGCTTTGACCACATCCTCAGTAAATTAAATACATTTTTTTCGCAGTCAGCTCTACATGACGGATTTTCTATCAGTCATCGATTGAATGCGTTTAACAAGGCGGTTGTGATAAGATGCATTACTATGACAGAGTTACTATCTACACGTTGGAGATTGTTCTCGAAACACTTCTCGAAGCATATGGAGTTCATCTTCATGATAGCCCCGGTTTTCTTCGACATAAAAACAAGGGCACCATTTTATAGAAAACCAGTATCGCTACCAATATGGGCGACAATTATACGCCCTTACCTAACGGTGTTGGCAATCTTGTCGATAAACCTTCAACAAAAGCTTGTCGTGCATTTGTTAAAGCCGGGATCAGACGGTTCGTGGAACGGCGCTCTTCGCTGATTTACGTCGGCAAAGAAAAACAGAAACAGAAAATCGATATTAACGATTATAAAAGTGACAACAGTAGCACCCCACGTTACTGCAAAATTAGTAAATATTTGCTTTTTGATAAATGCACTCGACCTACCCCAAAATGTAATCGGACCATTTCGATGGTGAGTATCGAGGGTTAAGTCTGTTGTACGCTATCAGTGTTGGCGGTGAAAATGTTAGAAGTTGGGTTATTTATACAATGATAAAAATTCCAACACAACTTCGTTAGACCATTCCATGGTAAAATAATCATGACACTGAGCGTATCTCCCTAGCCGCGTCCGAAGGGTTGGACATACCGTGCAACAGCTTCCGATTTTCTTTTGAACCGGGTCGATTTACCGATAAACAAGGGGATAGCACACGCCAGCCATAAATACAGTTTTTCTCTATCCCAGGTATCGCAAACCACAAATATTGAGAGAAAAAAAAACGGTATTCCACGTTGTATTGGTTCCCGTCTATATATTTTGCCATTTTCTAGTAGGTATTTTCTATTTCTCTTCGCCTATGAAGAACGAAACTCCACGATCTGTAGGATCGCTCTTTTATTGTTGTATCTTGCCAAACTCTGGCGACTGTATGTCCGTTAATCGTTTCTCGTATATTGGCGTTAACCAAAGTCTCGTCAAGGTAAATAAATGTTTCGTTTTGCCGCACGATATTCCCGAATTGAGCGTAGATAATTACGTCGCCATGATATTATTTCCTCCTTATCTGTTAAAATGATATTCTGGCATCGTTTTAAATATCGAAAGTTAAGATATTGTAATGTTTTTCGTAATAATTCACCACTCATTTAGGGAAAATTATACACTCATTGACAAAAATATCGAAAATTTTGGAATTTTCCAATTTTTTTTATAGTCACTATTATTTCAAAATAATTTTAGATTACTGATAATACTCATATAGTAGGCTGATGTACTCAACTGGTTTAAGATATTTTGATGTTTATTTATTAAGTTTAATTAAATATTGTCTTGATTTAACTAAGTGTAAAACAAGTATCCCCCCAATTCGACACTGCGATGAAGCCCAAGTAGCACATATTGTAATTTTGTACGAGGGAGGATATGCACAAAAAGGTATCGCATGACGTCTCAGCAGAACTGAATCTATAGTTTCGAATACTCTAAAAAGGTACCGCGAAACAGGAAATTTGGTACGAAGGCCTGGTCAAGGACGCCCAAGGTGCACAACCGCAATTTATGACCGTTTTTGGTTCTTAATTCTAAACGAAATCGTTCATTGACATCGATGCACCTCAGAAATGAGCTATTAAGTGTTAGACAAGTTAATGTGAGTTCACAGACAGTTAGACGAAGATCAAAAGAAGCAAACTGAAAGCCCAGACGCCCCGCCAAAGTTCCACGTCTCCTCCAAAATCATAAAGCTCGTTGTTTGGAATTTGCAAGAACACATATTTAGTGGAATATCGATAACTGGAAAAACGTTCTTTTCACTGATGAGACCAGAATCCTATTAAGTCAGATGGTCAAATCTAGCTCTACAGAAGAGTTGGAGAACGATTCGCCAGCTGCAGTCTCGCCCAGACTGTTAGTTTTGGAGTTGATGGCATAATTATTTGGGAAGGTATTAGTTGGGAGGTTCGTACCGCACTTGTAAAAGTGATTGGACGGATGACTGGTGATTCTTACGTTTAAAACATCCTGCAAGATCATGTTTTGTCATAAGTTGGTTACATTGAAAGTGAAAGATTAATGCACGATAATGCTCGACCACATGCTGCTGCTATAGTAAGTAATTATCTTGATGAGTTTCAAATTCGAAGATTGGATTGGCCACCGTTTAGCCCGGATTTAAATCCAATAGAGCATATGTGGGATCACCTGAAACGCACCATACGACAAAGAAATCCCGTTTCAAATACAATAGAGCAGCTTCAGCTGGCTGCACAGGATGAATGGAATGCAATTTACCAAGGATATGTCCAAAATTTACTTGCAAGCATGCTTGCAAAATAAACATAAACTAAATAAATTACGAGTGCTAACAATAACAATGATACTCCGTATTGTATTTAGATGTTTGAAACCGTTTTCGTTCTTTATAAAACGCAACTTAAATCTAATATGAATATTATTATATGGCGCTTTTTATTAATTTTGCAAATATTATGAGTGCATTATGCAATTTATGAACTTGATTAATTTATCTACTTGTTGTTGATATAAATATTAGGTGCCAACTTACGGAAAATTTTATGGTGGTCGAGGTGAAAAACATCAGTATCAAATTTATTTAATATTAGCAGTAATACAATATTTATTGCACGTTTTTGCTGTTTAGAATGATTTAGGTATTTCTATTTTTAGCTAAATCAGTACATTCTTTTATAAATTAAGTTTCGATAATAACATTCATTTGTTTAAACATGTATTATTATATACAGTAATGTATACATAAGCTATTTGCCATCCTTGATGTTTATTAAGACTCCATCGGGCGGATGAATCGCCCGATGAAATAGTTAAATCGCTTATTTCAGAAACAACCTAAGTCACATTCGAACAGTTTGCAGGAGATGAAAAAAAAAAGTTTTGAGAGTTTATCTGAACATTTTCACTAGAAGTGAAATTTGAAGTTAATAGGTTACACCTAATGTCAGAATTTATCAAAAACAAAAACATTCTAAATTGTAACTAAACTCTTTAAATAAACATTTTTAAAATGGACTTAGGTTGTTTCAGTAATGAAATGTCAGGTTTCAAAACAAAAGTATTTATTACTAAACAATTTTAATATCAAACAGTTTATTTTGTGACTTCCTTGGATTTTTTCTTAGATGCTGATGTTTGAATAATATTTTCGTAATCTCCCACTCATTTCGTAATCTCTAGCAGGCTCTCCATCCTTAGTATTTTCAGCACTGGTGGTTGGTTGATCGTTGTTCGTAATAATAATAAACTAAGAACGTTTTTCTTCCAGTACCAGACAGCTTTTTGTAAGCAGCAATAAGAACAAACAATAGAAACACTATGAATTTTATTGGTTATTGGCAATTTAGTGCAGAAACAACCTAAGTCCGGGACTAAGGTGGTTTCAGAAATATATGAATATTTTAAATCGATATAAAATCAACTATGTTTACGGGACTTAGATGTATTCAGCATTAAATTGTGTGTAACCCACGGAAATACATGTTGGTGTTATAAACTCAAAATCGCCAAAATGTGACTTAGGTTGTTTCTAGAATAAGCGAGTCAAATACTAAATTGATATAATTTCCAATTTTTAACATATCTATTACAAGCACTTTTAACAGATAAAAAAATTATAGTAAATTGATACTATTTCCAATTTCTAACATATCTATTCTAAGTATTTTTTACAAAAAAAAAAAATAGTAAATCACATAATAAACATGCTTCGGGCAAGTCGTGTTATTAAATTTATACTAATGATTGCCGCGCGCGCGCGAGCACACACACATACCCACACACACAAACACACACACACACACACACACACATCACATGTTTGAAGATCGAACTGGTCACACTCCGTAATGGAGGGGTACCTATCTGACCCCCAGGCTATAACCAACCACCACTCCCCATTGCAGGACATAACGAATGGGAATGGGAAAGCTTTGTACTGAAACTTACTTTGGATACCCTGGGTAATGGGACATCCTGTTTTACTTAATGAGGTTAAACCACGTGATTTTAGGGGTAGCTAGAAGAGCTTTTCTCACTATGAACGATTGAAGTTAATTTTTACATGACTTTGGACTTGCGTTCCAAAATGTGTGTTCCAAACAGCGATTGCCTGGATTGTGTACTTGGGTACTCAGCTGCCTAATTGGCGAAATAAATTTTGTTCTCCTCATCGGCTGAGCGCCCGAAGTGTCTGGCCATCGAGCCCACGATGCTTAGGTCTCGCGAGATCGGTCCTTTTGACCTACCTGAAAGGTTATTAGGTGTCCGAAGGGCCTTTTACGTGAAGGGCGGTTATTCTATTCATGCGGCTCTTAAACAAAGAAAGAGAGTGGACACGTAATCGTATGGAATTGACTGATGCCAAAACCGAAACCAAAACCGGCACCAGAGGAAGTAATGGGAGACGTTTCTTTGGGGTATTATTGTGAATTGATTAATCCATATTTAAAACGAACCATTTTTGTGCGGTAAATATTTGATTAGTCATATTAAAATTCTTAAAAATAACAGGTACAAATGTTTTTTATTTCACATTTTACAGGCACCAAAATATGGCGGTCACACCAACACTTGACTCACTTTGAGAAGGTTTACTGAAGCATGACTGCTGTAGCAGAAGGTTTGGGTTATTAGTTAGTACAAGGTTAAGAGAACATTATATTGGAGAGAAAGTAATAATGGGTGGGATGTGCATTCCCAGGTATATATGGCCATCACACACCCCGTGTATATATTTTATGGGTTTTGTTTTTTATATAGTGACTAGTGTAACCGGTAATTAAAAATTAAAAAAAAAACTAAATAAAGAAATATGCGTGGCTATCATTTCTTCACTGTTCTTCTGGGTCTTATCTATATCCAACTAGCTGCTATTTGGGCCGCCTATGTACTGTCCTATGGTTTTCTAATGGAACGTACTTAGGAACGTAGTATTTTATTGTTGCCAAAATTCTAATCTTTGTTTTGAATCTCAATTATTCTTCCGACCTATTTATGATGAGGGTTGACTTTTAATTACTTTAGCTTTCTTGACCGTTTATTTCAAATGTTCTGTGAAGGTCAGTTTTTTGTCCAAGGTTACGCCTAGATATTTGGCTTGATTTCACCATTCGATTTGCATATCGAATAGACGTATATAATAACATAGACTGAGCAGTCTGTAGAGCTAAGTGGCGACCATATCTTTTTTTTTCGTTGTTCATTGTGTCTATGTCTTATATCAATTAAATATAGCAGCGTCTCTTTTTGGTGGGGAGTGACAGAGTGAGGAATTTCAATACGCTAGAGAGAGAGAGAGAGAAAGACCAAACAACCACAAGAGATCTTGCCGTTATGCTCGGTTTATGTTAATAAATACGTCTAGGAATAGAACCCCATTTGGCCCGCCTCTTTTTTTTGGTACATGATGGCATGTGTTTTGTCAGGATTGACAGCTATCTTCCACTGTACATACCATTCTTGTAGTTCGTTAAGTGCCTTTGTAGGTGTCTTGTTGCTAGATCTGGGTTGGTACTGCTAGCAGATATCACTGCATCGTCTGCGTATAGACTAAGCAACGATGTGGCTTCGGTTGATGTGTCTATTATTTATATGGTGTATCGATATGGCGACAACACCGCTCCCTGTGGCATACCAGCCTCCATGGTTCCAGCTTCGGACAGGGTTCGAAGCTGGAACTTTGATATAGCAGGCCTTCATACCAGACTCTGTCGAATGCTTTAATGACGTCAAGTAAGGCGGCTGCTGTATATTTCTTTTTATTGAACCCTTTCGTGATGTATCCTGCTAGACGCAATACCTAAAGTTCACATGAGTGTTCGGATCTGAATCCAAACTATGCTTAAGGTATTGTTCCAATGTCTTTTGATTTGTTTTTTGGCCACCTAGTATGACTCGCTCTGTAATTTTGCTTATTGCTGGTAATATATGCTTATCGGGCGATGATTCTGTGGAAATGTGCCGTTTTCGGGGTTTTCGATCATTATTACGTGAGCTTTCTTCCATCTGCCAGGAAAATGTCTTAATCTTATGATGTTGTTGATTAAATTTGCTATTACTTATGCTGACAGATTCTTCAGAGATCTATTCGTAATCTGGTCCGATCCTGGAGCTTTTTTGGCATTAGTACGCTTGAACAACTGTCTGACCTATTCACAGGAGTTCTTTGTAATGTAATACCTATGTTGCCCATTATTCTTTTTAGTGCCCTATATTCTTCTTTCCATTTCTTCGGTGAAGTAGTTCTCCCAATTTTCGTTTCGATATTCTTCTAATTGTTTTTTGACTCTCCTATTTAGCTCATTTGCAATTCTTTTGTCCTCTTGGTTTTTTGTTCTGTTTGTTCTTCTTGTTTTCCTGTTTTTTACTTTTATTAGTTCTTTCAGCTCGTTGTTGATTTCTCTGAATCTTTTTTTTACTGGTGTTTCTTCTTCTGTGATGCTGGCTTCGATAGCATTTTGTATAATTTTTTTTAGGTTTAGAACACACTCTTCTAATTCTCGTTTTCTGTTTATTGTTGTTATTGCACCTATAGTTTCGCTTAAATTCTTTTGTAGTTTGGCTTACTTGTTCGTTTTTTCTTGTAGGTTTGCTAACAGTTTGTTTCTATTGCACCCAGGGTCAATACAATTGGGTTGTGATTTGATTCACCCTCGTTCATTGAATGTATTTCGTGTTGTTGATTCACGTTTTGTAGAATTGCTATGTCCAGGAATGTAGGGTGTCTGTCTCCACTATGGAAGTATGTAGGTTCTATTTACCACTATGGTATTTTAGCTGTCTTCGAGATAGCCACACAATAGTCTCCCGTTACGGTTTGTGATTTTGTGGAACCAGTTGGGCGATCTTGCGTTCAGGTCTCCAATGATAATGGTGAGCTCCTCCTCCTGTGTCCAAAATGACGTTCAGGTCTTCATTTAAGATCGTACCATTCGGTCATTCATTGCTGAAACTATTTTCAGCATATCATTTCCCGTTTTTTTGATATATGGATCCTGTAAAATTTAAAATACAATTATCTACCTGTATATAAAAGCTAATGATTATTTTTTAAATTGTCTACTACGACCGATAGTAGTATTTGCTTGAATAAATTAAATAATGTATTATTTCAATATGTACATTATACATTTAGACAATGGTCTTCTTTATCGATGAATATGAGCTGAAAACAAATTAAAAAATTATATTCATTTGATAAGTAACATAATACAAAGTACTTATTTAGTGATCTAATCCTTTTGCATACAATCCAGTAATTTTCTTATACGCAATACATAGATCATAAATATTTTTGCATATTTTTGTTGGTCATGGGATAGTACTTTAAATATTGTGTAAACCTTTAATTTTTCTCTTATATCTAGTGTTTATAACAAGCTGAAAAATTCAAAATCCTACCACCGCTATCAAATAAAAAAATTAGACCATTACATTTTGTTACATTTTCGTTAAGATTGATTGTATACTATAAAATCGAATACTATAAAATAGTACATTCACACATTTACTTAATATATCCATGTATTTATTTATACACCAGTCTATATGGAAAAAATCATTGATTTTACGTAAAAATATACAGATATTTGAAATTTCTAAAAGATAGGGGAGAGGCTGGTCACCTGTCGAGTAAATTCAAGGTAACTTTAACATAAATCGTAATATATTAATGAGTATCAACTCAAACAACGTCAAAGCCCGTGGTAAATTAAAAATGTACTCTGCAATCACAAAAAATACAGGTTATGCAGGAGTAACTAATTTTGTTTTTTAAAAAAATGTGGCCACTGTACCAAAGTAGATGGTACAGTGGCCACAAAGGTAAGGTACAGTGGTCATTACTTGCAATTCTTATATTTTTATTTATAATATTTATAAAAAAAGAAAAGTAATATTAAGCTTTAACAATTATTAGAAGATGGTAAATCCGCTTTAAAAGTAAACAAATTTGCTGTTAGTTGTGTTGCTCCAGCACTTTTTGGTTGGGTTAGAATGAGTTCAACATCTTCTTTTGTAATTGTGGCAGAATCTGTAACTATAGGAAATGAAAACTGTATTCCGTGACGCCTTAGAAAATTTACATTGTATCCTTGACCAGAAGAAAAAACTTCTGTAACTTGTGCAACATAAAATTTTGAAGTTTTCTTTGTTTGAAACCTCACGAGAACAAATGAATTCACTTCCACCATTCGTGAGGATATGTCTTCGTCAGAAATTTCATCTACTTCTGAAAATAGACTAACATCGTCGGAATCCACAACATCAGACAATTCAATGTCACTGTTACTGTCATCACTGGGTATGCTTTTATTTTTCTTTACATCACTTCTATTCGACTTGTTTGAACTATCAATTTTTGTTTTTACTGTTGTCTTAGCTCTCTTCACTCTACTTTGTCTTGATATTCTTTCTGCTGTTTCCGCTTCTATTCTTTTATAAATTGGCGTATCAGTTAAAATTTCAGTAGTCTTCTTTTTCCTTTGTTTTTTTAATGGCAATAAGGTAGCTTTAGGGTATGGTTGCAGTAATACAGGGGAAATAAATCGATTTTCGGGTGTGTCCTTGGAAGTTGCCATCGCTCCATAAGAAACAGTTTTCTTTTCAGGTGTTATTTCCGATGGATGTTTCTGATTTGTTTCTGGTATTTTATCTGGACAAGTTGATGTTGAAGGGAACTGAATGTCCATGTGTGGTATATCGCTAACATTTGAATTATTTGGTTGTTGTTCTTCTTGATGTATGTTTGGCATGTCTGTTACGGTTAAAGCCATAAAATCATCGCCATTAAAAATGTTATCATTGAATGGAAATATTCCAGTAGCTTTAAAAGCTGATACCACATTTTTGGGACAGAAAGCAAGTGGATAAGCGTCGCTCAAAATCTCTGGTATATCGTAAATTGTTATCCTTTTTCCAGGATTTTTCAATAACGAATTTTGACAACCATGTGAGTAATATTTCTTCAGAGGACCAAATACAGCTTTATCTAGTGGCTGAAGGCGATGACTAGTATGTGGCGGCAAAGTCAACAAGATTATATTATTTTCTTTTGCAAATTTAATAGATGCTAAAGAAATATGGATCTCACGGTTGTCCATGATTAGTAAAATGGGAGATTCCTTTGTAGGATTAGTGTGTTTGACAAAATGTATCACTCACTGTTTAAATAATTCTGCTGTCATCCATCCAGATGGTGCAGCACACTCCTGGGAGCCTGGAGGTGGGTTTTTAACCATAAATCTTTAAAAAATTTCCTAGGGAACACTAAAAACGACGGAATCGAATTACCTATAGCGTTTATTGCATTGCACATGGTTACCAAAGTGCCTTTTTCACTTGAAACTATATGGCCTACTTGTTTCTGTCCCTTTTTGGCTATTACTTTTCCTGTATCTTGCACAGTTGTTATTTATAAAATTTCTTAAGATTACTAAAAAAATTTGCAACGACTGGTCGATTAAACCCTATTGAGCTACCTAGTGAAGTTGCTTCTGCTAATCGTAATGATAATTCTGAATTTCGTTTCATAAAACTTGTAAACCAAAACTTGCCTGCCATCTTGTTTTCTTCCCATGAAGTTGATATTTTTTTCCTGTTAGCAATTGCCAAATTATAAGCTAGTTGTCTGGCACCTTTCGGATTGAGACCATGATGAAGCATGGTCATCGTCTGTAAATAATTACTCAGTTCTTTTTGCTCGGTTGAAGAAAAAAATTGATTGATACCATAATTTGGGGTCAATCTTGGAGCTCCCCCAAGAATATATGAAGTCCAATCTATATTATTTTTATTTTCGTTGCACTTTTTAAAATATCTCCTAAACGTAGTGTGTGGAATGTTGTATTTTAAAGCAGCAGCCTTTTGTGATAATCCACCTTTCCAAACATCATAAATCGCTTTTCTCATATTTTCATCTGTAGTTTGTCCAATACCGGGATTTTTTGATATTTTCCGTGGCATTACTATCTGAAACAAAATTATTTTTGATATTTTTTGCAGAAATAACAATGACCACTGCTTTTTTACAAACGTATGTAGGAACAGTGGCCACCACTTTTTTTGTCAAAAGCAGTGGCCACTGTTCCTGCATAAGTGTGTGACCACTGTACCAAAAGCTCATTGTTTAGGAGGCATAACCTAAAATCTACTACTTTGAAGATAGATCATAATTTGTATCACCTGCAAGTTTTAAATACTATACTGTATACCACAAAACATACAGAACATTTAATATGTATATTAATGTTGGTCGAAAAGATGTTTAAACTTACCTGCTACTTCTACACAACACACCTCTCAACAGGTTCGTATACAAAATGGTTCTGGAAACGATGGTGCAGGCGTCAAGCCTAGTAAGCGACTACTGTGACTAAAATTGTTAGCGTTTGTACTAGATGGCTCGTCTGTATCTATCAAACAACAACAAAATATTTAAAAGTGGCCACTTTACCTGACTGGCCACTGTTCCAGCCTCTCCCTTATATGAAAAACCGTGAAGACGTACAGCTAATTTTGCTTTGTTACAATCTTAACTTAAACAATCTTAAAAAGTGAAAAAGTAATTTGTTTGCGTATAAAACGTTTCTTATGTAGTTTAGAGAAAAATGATTCAAATAAAAATTCTATATCTTAAAAAGTTCTTCAATTTGTGAGTCTCTAAAATAAAATACATAAACAATTCACCAAGACAGTTGCAAAAACCCTTAATTTTACAGTAATTTATAAATGTTAATAACTTTGTTTTTTGCATAATGACATGTAATATAACTACTTAAAATTGTGGATGTTCATGAGCTATTAAATTATGCTAAATTTCAAATAGATCAACCAAATAGCTTATAAGATATTCAATTTGTTTATCTTGAAGAACGATTATTTAAATAACTGTTGTTGCCCAGACGGAAACTCTAGAGGTATTCTGTAAATCGAAATCGATTCTGTAAGGGTTAATTTTTAAGGCGTGCTAAAAAAACTGTAATATTTTATTAACTTCGTTTTTAAAAAAACAGTTTGAAACAGGATGGAATGTTTAGCTAATAAACAATAATTACACTATAACTTTGTCATTTTTATGTCACAAACTTGGAAGTAGGCTCAATAAGAAGCTGGGGAAAAACACACTTAAAAAAACAAAACTTTCTATGACTAATAGAAAACAAGGTAGCATTTTTTTGCTAAAAATCATATTTCCATTGTTTATTACAATTAAAAGCTAAGTATTGAACAAATTATAAAAGATGATCAAAATTTTACGATCCATTTTATAGATAGTATATACCGAATAGGAGTAAAAAGTTATAACCCGTTAAAATGACGGTACTCGTAAAATAGCGATACGAAAAAGTGGAGGCTTCAAGAGCAACATGCCAAATTATTTGAAAAAGAAGACGTTCGACCAATGTGTGCTTCCAGTCATGACTTACGGTACCGAAACACTTTCTTTAACCCATGCTACAGCAACCAAAATCAGAATAGCCCAAAGACGAAGCCGAAGAAGAAGGACAGCCGTCACAGATGTCATAGAGCGTATAGCACGGCTGAAGTGGAACTGGGCGGGTTATGTGGATAAAGTGAATGACGGGCGGTGGACCGAAAAAATTACAGTGTGGAGACCACGAGCTGACAGAAGACGCAGAGGTAGACCACCTACACGATGGACGGACTACGTCAAAAGAGTCGCCGGGATCTGGCTGCAAGAAGCTCAAGACTGACAGAGCTAGAAAAAATTAGGGGAGGCCTATGTCCAATTTTGGATGCAGCAAATGCAACTTTGGCTATATGATGAATAGTAAAATTCAATAACTTTTTTATTGAAAAATTTAATTAATTTATTTTTCCGGGATTTTCCGAGAGGTCAAAATACCACAATTCTTCAAAAAATGAAGGGTCTAGGTGCCATAGACGCCAAGATATTGCAAATTTTGCCAGCGCGCATTAATTTGAAGTTCCCATCGAAAAAAACGGAGCTCGCACAGTTCTCCCCTCCATCTTTCCGTGACTGTATTTTATGAGTACCATCATTTAAACGAGTTATAACTTTTTACTCGTTTACTGTATAGGCCATCTATTAGTTGGATCATAAAATTTAGATCTTCATTTAAAATTCTTTCAATTTTCAGCTCTTAATGTTAATAGACAATGGAATTATGATTTTATGATTTTAAAAATAAAATGCTATCTTGGTTCCTACTGGTCATAGAGTGTTTTTTGGAAAGTGTGTTTTTTCACCAGCTTTTCATATTGCCTCTATATTAGTGTTAGGCATAAACTATATCACAGTTATTATAAGGTATGTATGTATCTACCTATAATTGTTTAAATGTCTACAATTTTTTAATAATAAAACATTTAATAAAATGTTGAAGTTTTTTTAATATAGCTTAAAAATAAAGCTTCAAAGAATCGATTGCAATTTACAAAATACCTGTAGAGTCACTATTTCGGCAAGTATAGTTGTTTAAATAATCTCCCGCTCTCCGGGATAAACAAATTGAATAACTATAAACTATTTGCTCTATCTGGTTGATATTTAGCACACTTTAATTACTTATTAGCAACATTAGAAATAAACAAAGTTATTAACGTTTCTAAATTACTGCAAAAATAAAGTTTTTTTGCAATTATGCTATCTTGGTTCCTATTGGTCATAGAGTGTTCAGTTTTTTTTGGAAAGTGTGTTTTTTCACCAGCTTTTCATATTGCCTCTATATTAGTGTTAGGCATAAACTATATCAAAGTTATTATAAGGTTTATAAGCTAAAAGTCTCTCTCTCTGTCTACCTATAATTGTTTAAATGTCTACAATTTTTTAATAATAAAACATTTAATAAAATGTTGAAGTTTTTTTAATATAGCTTAAAAATAAAGCTTCAAAGAATCGATTGCAATTTACAAAATACCTGTAGAGTCACTATTTCGGCAAGTATAGTTGTTTAAATAATCTCCCGCTCTCCGGGATAAACAAATTGAATAATTATAAACTATTTGCTCTATCTGGTTGATATTTAGCACACTTTAATTACTTATTAGCAACATTAGAAATAAACAAAGTTATTAACGTTTCTAAATTACTACAAAAATAAAGCTTTTTTGCAATTATCTCGGTCAATTGTTTATGTATTTTAATTTGGATCCTCTCAAATTACATAACTTTTTATGATGTACAACTTTAATTTGAACCGTTTTACTCTAAAATGTATAAGAAACGTTTTATAGGCAAAAAATATTTTTTCACTTTTTAAGCTTTAAAAAAACAAGCAAAACCAGCTGAAGTCCTCACGTATTTCTGATCAGCTAGCCTTTATAAACCTTTAAGAACCTTCAAATACCTGAATAGGATTTTTACGTGAAATCAGCGATTTTTTAGTTTTTCACATTAGTCTGGTGTATCCCAGTCAAGAAGAAAAAAGCATTAAGAAATCTTATACAGCTATTTAAAGTTTCTAAAAGGTATATGAAGAGTAGCTGATGACAATTATGTGAAGATGTACAACTAATTTTGCTTTGTTTTTTTATTAAACAATCGTAAAATGTAAAAAAAAAATATTTTTTAGAATAGTTTTAAAACCACCAGTGCTGGGAGGAACAGAGATTCCATTTACCAAAGAAACAAAACGGTATATTTTGATCATATGGGGCAACCCATCGATGTAAACTACGAGTTATAGCTTTGACAATAGATTCAAAATGAATATACCAGGCAGGGAAGACTGGAAAAAAGGTGTACCCATACAAGCAGAAGCTACCTGGTACACTGATGTTTCAAAAACATCTAAGGGTGTAGGAGCTGGTATAGTAGGGACAAAGCAAGTAATACATTTTCCACATCTAAGCATGTCACAATTTTACAGGCGAAAATAACGGCTATCCATCTCTGCGTAGAAGAAATAGAAAGGTAAAACAGAACTCATCGTTCAATTGCCATCTTCACAGATAGTCAGGCAGAGCTTAAGGTACTCAATTCCATAGAGGTCAATTTTAAGCTAGTGTGGAATTGTGTGGGTACCCTAAATAAACTAGGAAACCGTAGCAAGGTTACGGTAACCTGGGTACCAGGGCACATGGGTCATAAAAGCAATGAAAAAGCAGATGAATTGGTCAAAGAAGGCTCATTAATGTCATTCATTGGACTGGAACCCTTTTGTGGCGTTGCAAATGCCCGCAAATCTCTGGAATGGTGAAGGAATTCACCAGAGGTGAAAAGTTCATTATAGAACATTCGCCAAAATTTACAGCAGACCTAATAAGCAAAAATACTAAAACAGTCAAAGCCATAGTAGGTCTGTCAACAGGGCACAGTAAGCTGAATAGGCAGTTGAAGCTGATGGGATTAGCAGATGATGATCTATGTAGATTCTGTCACCTAGAAGAAGAAACAGCAGAGCACATTTTGTCAGTGCGATAGCCTGCCAAATGTGGGGTTCTTTACATTAGCCGAAGAAAAGCTGGCATGGAAGGAATCGGCAAAGAGCTACATGGAAGGTTCAGTCTCAAAGATATTAAACCTTTTAAAAAAAGTCAGGCTAGAGAATGTAATCTATTATTAGAGGACCAAAATAGATAGGAAAAGGTCGCAGTGTAATAGGCCAAATGCCACGTCTTTAAATCTATCTATGACATACCTTTCGGTTCATCTATCAGGGACTTTTTCAGTCAATTTTTCAAGTTTCAAGCTTACAGCAACAAGTTTTTTCTTTTATCTCATCATCATACGATCCTCATCTACACCATCCCTCCATCTGAGTTTTGGTCTACCCCTACTTCTACTTCCCACAGGTTGTGACATAAGGATTCTTCTAGGAGGGTTGTTCGGCTGTGATCTTGCCAGATGTCCTGCCCATCTTAGTCTTCCTATTTTTATAAAGGATACTACGTCTTTACCACCAAATATATGTTTATATCTGTGATATATCTCGTAGTTGTACCTCCTTCTCCAAACACAATTTTCACAGATGCCAACGAATATTCTTCTCAGGATCCTTCGTTCAAATATAAGCAGGAGATTTTCATCTGTCTTGGAAATGGTCCATGTCTCCGACCCATATGTCAACACTGGTTGTATAAGGGTTTTGTATATGGTTATTTTTGTTTTTTGGCTTAAGTTTCTGCTTCTCATATGTCTACTCAGTCCAAAATAGCATTTGTTTGCTAGGATTATTCTTCGCTTGATTTCTTCCGTAATGACGTTCTCCTTGGTGATCAGGGAGCCTAAATATGTGGAATTTGTCCACCACTTCAAAGGCAGAGTTATCAACCGTGAATTGGTGGCCGATGTTTCTAGCTATATTGTTGTCTTCCTCTGTTGTTTCCTCTGTTGTCTATTTGGGCATCCCTGACCGTCTTTTTCAGAGCTATGTTGAAAAAAAGACACGCCATCGCATCTCACTGTCGCAGCCCAACATGCGTTTCAAATGCCTGTGATTGTTCGCCCTGTATTTCGACTTTGCAAACAACTTTACGCATTGTAGTCTTAACCAATCTTATCAGTTTATTAGGGATGTGAAATTCATCCATGGCTTCATACAATTTATTTCTTAGGACACTATCATAGGCCGATTTAAAATCTACGAAAAGATGGTATGTGTCGATATTGAATTCATTGGTTTTTTCCAGTATTTGCCTTAGCACAAAGATCTGGTCTGTTGTTTATTGACCAGGCCTAAAACCACTTTGATATTTGCCAAGAAGCTCCTGAATATGCACTCAGGCGACCATATAAAATACTCGAAAATATTTTGTATGCTGTATTAAGGAGGGTTATTCCCCTATAGTTTCTACATTCCAATTGATCGCCCTTTTTGTGTAGCGGGCAAACGATCCCAATACACCACTCTTCTGGGATTTGTTCCTCATTCCAGGCTCTCAGTGTGATTATATATATATATATATATATATATATATATATATATATATATATATATATATATGACTAGTCAGAGTAGCACCTCCACATTTAATAAGTTCCGCGGATATATCGTCACTTCCTGGAGATTTATTATTTTTTAGGTGTTTTTAGTTTTTAGAGGCTGATTTGGATCTTCTACTTCGATAGTAAGTAGTTCTTTATAGTGTTCCACCCACATTTTCAATACTTCTTCTTTTGTATTGAGTATATGCCCCTCCTTATCCTTACATAGTCCGATCCTTGGTTTAAATTCTTTTCTTGCTTTATTTAGATTTTTATAGAATTTTCTTGTTTGATTTTCCTTTTTTAATGCCTCAAGCTCTTCCAATATTCTATTTTCATAAGTTCGCTTTTTTCTCCGATGGATGTAGTTCTCTTCTCTTCTGATATCTTTATATTTTTGTTCTTTTTATCGGGTTCTTCTTTGCTGCATTAGTTTATATGCATTGTTCTTTCTTCTTGTAATGTCCTCGCACTCAGCATCGAATCACTCATTGCGTGGTGGTGGTCTTTGCGGCCCTAGAATGTTATTTGCTGCGTCTTTAATGTAATTTTTACACATTTCCCATTGTTCACTAATTGTTAGATTATCTTTTTTTTTCTTTTATCTACACTTTCAAAAATATAGGGGTTGATGACGTGCATGGCTGATGCGTATTAGGTAATGGTTTGCCGTACTTAGCATACTATGACTCGTCAATATAAGAATTTCTAGCTTTACAGACATATCGTTGCTCGGATACAAGCTCTCATACCATTAGATTTTCATATAATACAAATTCACGACTTCTCGCTTACTAAGTATATTAGGCTCTTAAAGCTCACTCTATATATCTATATCTATACCAGTTTCGTAATATATTAATTTCTTTTATTTCATAATAAGGCGTAAATACTTATCTATTAACTATGTTCATATATATTCATGGTCAATTTGTAAAATATAAATCAAAATTGTAGCAAATCACCATTTCTTAATAATTTCATAATATTGAAAAATAAGACATAGTCAATATTATCTTTTAATTATAGAATTAAAAATAAAAAAACTTGCTAAAATTAAATGATAACACTATATTTAACATATTAATTACGATTTATGATTAGGAATTTTAAATTAGTATTATTTTTATGGATGTGGATAACACTTTAATCAAAATAATTATAATTTTACATCTTTGATAGAAAGATAGTGTTGACGCCAGAATTTCTCTTGTTTGTAATTGAAATATATTAATATTGTATTTTATTTATCAAGATGATGATCCTACAATTAGCACGGCTCTGGGTAAATCATAGGAAAAGCAATGAGAACATCATGCTTGCTCGATTCATTTCCTACATTTCCTTTTTTTCTTTCTGTACCACCCTCATTGTTTATTAATTCTTTGGAATTCTATCTTCTTTCAATTTTAGGAAGTGTCGTTATTTTTGGTTGTCCATACATTTACGTTAATTGATTATTGATACTTCTTCTAAGTATCTTTCGCTCCTAACCATCTTATTTTCAGCTTCATACAGGGTGAGTCATGAGGAACTCTACATACTCCTACCTCATATTGAGGCTCCTATATGGAATAACAAATTACCACTAAGACTTCTTTCAGACGTTAAGATATTTTGTCGTAGTCGTGTATGACAACGATATCGTCTATAGCAGTTAACTCATTAATTAAATGTAAGCTTTCACACTACACGATTTAAATCGAAGTCGTGAACACGATGCCGGGATCGCGATCGTGAATGACTGTAGATAAGCCAGTCTATTGCTAAAAGCAATATACTGTGTTCTAGTTTTCACACTTGTGCGCTGGTGAAAAAACTCGTGATTTATGCTTGGAAGTAAACAGAATAGAATGAAATAAAATAGAAATATGCTTTATTGTCACTGAAAATTGTACAATTTTATGGACAAAGCGTACAAAAAGTCAGAAAAACAATAATAACAGTTTAATATTTAAAAAGATAATAAAATAAACAATCCATTGCAAAATTTAAAAAGATTGCAAATTGCATAATAAAACCTTACGAACTAATCAGGAGAGAGATTGATCATCATTCTCTCTCCTGATGCTAACCACAATGTAGCTTTGCCTATTTTTAAAATTTTAAACTGTTTGTCCTTGTGTAGTGTAGTGTAATGTACAATTATTTTATTTTAAACTGTCCTCGATATCTCCCTTTTATTTGATCAAAGTTTTAATAATCGTTCTCCGGGATTAACAAATTGAATAACTTAATAAACTATTTCTTCATTTTAATTGATATTTAGCACATTTAAATAACTCATTAATTGCCATAATTTTAAGTAGCTATATTACAAGTCGTTATGCAAAAAACAAAGTTATTAACATTTATAGATTACTGTAAAAATAATGGTTTTTTGCAATTATCTCGGTCAATTGTTTAGGTATTTTAATTTGGATACTGTTAAAATTATATATATATATATATATATATATATATATATATATATATACAGTGTGACCCATTTAGATTGGAAACACTTCTATAAAATTTGAAGTTGTTAACCGATTTTAACCAATTTTTTTTTAATGCCATGTAATAAAAGGTCTATTGCAGGACAGAATATGAAATATTTAGTTAAATTTTCAGGTCATTCTACGATACTTTTTCTTCGTCGAAAATGGAGAATTTGTATTAGCGATTTTTTTATTAAAAAAATTTCTACGCCACTGGATTTAAAGGTGCTTCAAATAGCTATGACAAAAATTTCATCAAGATATATTTATTAATAACAAACTTATGACAACTTAAAATTTTAAAACTCACTAAGAAAAAAACACTCTTTATTAACGTTAAAAAAAACACTCTGTATTAACAGAAACATGGAAAAATAATTTTAGTTTAAATCCTAGTTGCCTATACCAATCCACCATCTAATTGGATACATTTGTCATAGCGTTTATGAATATTTCTAATTACATTTCTTAGTTGTTGGGCAGTAATTTCTGCACATGCCTGTCGAATTCTTGCACGAAGTTCGTTTAAGTCTCTTGCACGGGTTTGGTAAACTTCTTGTTTGATAACTCCCAGAGAAAGAAGTCTAAAATTGTGAGATCTACGGACTACCTCGGCCTATCCAACGGTTCGGAAAATGTTCATTTAGCCATTGCTTCACGGTTCTGGCATAATGAACAGAACACCCATCTAACTGGTATACAAATTTAATCGTTCATTAATTGGGAGCTCATGAATAGCATCCCACAAGTCGGTGTTTAAAAATTCTAAAAAGTTCTGTGAGTTCAAGTTTTCTTCAAAAAAGAAAGGACCAATAACTCGCTCGTTCAGTATACCACACCAGACATTGATTTTTTGAGAATACTGGCTTTTACAGTTTATTACCCAATGGGGATTATCTGCTGTCCAATAGCAACAATTCTGTGATGATACTACTCCATTTGTAGTGAAAGTGGCTTCGTCGGTAAACAACACGTTTTTAGAAAATTTATATTGTTTAAATATTCCCCTTGGGCCCATAAACAATATTCTAAACGTTTTGCTTCGTCGCCTTCTTAATGTGTGTAAGAATTTTGGTTTGAAAGGTTTAATATTATTTACCTTAAGACATTGCCGAATACTCTCTCGAGGCACATTCACATATAAACTGGCATTGTATTTTGTTTACCGTACCGCAGCTAATATTAGGACGATCCACATGTCTGTCATTAAATATTGTACAAACTTCCCTGGCACTTCTATCGTTATCTCCCAAAAGACGTATAATTTCAATTTTTTCTCTCAAACTTAATCTTGCAGCAATGACACAAAATATTATTAAAAGAATTTGAAGTAAATATTGTTGCAGATATTATGCATAAATTTATGCTAGCACTGAAATTTGTATGACACAAATAATGTCAAACAGTAATATCGTTGTCATGGCAACTGAGATTTAAGTTGTAGCATGTAAAGTTAATAATAATGTAAGTGCGTTACTTGCATTAAATTTTTATGCTATTTTAAAAACATTTTTTTTGTCTAGTAATGGTTTATTATTAAAATTATCTGAAAAATAATTAGTTTTATGGTTATCTGTTGATACAGAGTGTTCTTTTTTGACTTGTAGCGCGTAGTGGGTTTTAAAATTTTAAGTTGTCATAAGTTTGTTATTAATAACCTTTTTTTTAAGCTAATGTATTTTTTATTTGTCATCAATGTTTGTTTTGAAAGAAAAAAAAAACGGTTTTTTTATTGTTTTTATTAAAAAAGCAGAAAACAAACCAAATTGTTAATAAAACAGACATACGAAAAAAAATGAAAAATACAGAACGTGGTAAAACAGCGGAATTTCAATGACTAATATCGTGTATTGCCTCACCTGCTCTAATAACCTCTTGCAGACGACGGGGCATTCTCTCAATTTTTCTCCGGATTACATGTTGAGGTATGTTATTCCACTCTCTCACTAACAGATCCTTAAGCTCATGTGCGTTGTTAGGAGGACGTGTATGGGTTTGAATACGTTTTTTCAAATCGTCCCAGAGATGTTTGATGGGATTCTGGTCCGGAGACCTAGCTGGCCAGGGTAACCTCGTAATTCTAACCTCGTCCAAGTATTGCATACTGATCCTGGCAACGGGAGGTTGTGCGTTGTCCTGCATAAAAATGGCGTCTTCTCCAATCCCTGCCATGGTGGGCATAACATGTTCTTCCAGAATCTCCGTAATGTACCTTCGTGCAGTTAAGGACCCATTTTGGATGAAGGGTAATTCTGTGCGGAAGTTGGAAGATACACCTCCCCAAGCCATGACCGAGCCTCTACCAAATGGCATTCTTGGAGCAATGAAAGCTTATGAAAATCGTTCACCGGTTTTCCTCCAAACTCTTACACGTCCATTGGATCCAGTTAGGTAGAAACGGGATTCATCTGAGAATAATACTTTGCTCCAATCATTAATTCCTCAATGCGCGTATTGTCGAGCAAAAGCTAGTCGTGCAACTCGATGCGCCCGGCCAAGTGGCGATCCTGAAGCCATTACTCGAGAAGATAGTCCAAAAGAACGAAGTCTTCTCCTGACTGTTGCAATGCTAACATTGCAATTTCGTACTTCCTGTAGACAATTTCGATGCATACCCGCAGTTGAGGTCCGGTTTCGTAAAGCCTGACACACAAGAAAACGGTCATCTCGTGCCGTGTGATCGTTCTTTTTCGTCCAGAGCCAGGTTGTCTGGTTAGCAAACTCGTCTCCTGAAAGCGTTGAAGCACTCGTTGAACCGTAGAAAGGCTTACGCCAACAGTTCTTGCGACTTGCCGTTGAGTGTGATCGTCTTCCACAAACGCAACAATGCGTGCCGTTTTAACAACAGTCAAGGCATTTTTGGCAAAAAATAAACAATAATAAACACTAATAATGGCACTAATAAATACTAATGGCGGCAATAATAAACGTTTGTTTGTTGTGTTTGAACAGAAAGTCGAAACACAAATGAGACATTTAAAACAAGCGGCAGTTACAGGTACCGTTTATTTTGGGAAGTGTACAGTTTTCCGCGCAATCGACATTATTGGAATTCTTTGTTACAAAGGAAACCTCTAAACTGACAACAATTCTCAGAAACAGGCATTAGTTTGTATTTGTGTTTTTATTATTTACGATAAAGCTCGTTAAAAATGAAATAACGGCGATTTTCAAGGTGACCCGGATTTTATGATCGCGAGTGTATAAAGGTTCTTGAACTCCTAAGTGGAGCATAGAGCTTCAGTGAAAACGCGCCATCGGGTTTTATTTTGCGCTAAGGCCTTCACCTCATTCCAAGACTTTCCTTGGCCTCTTATCTGATCCATGATGGATCTTCTCCAAGTTTGTAGTGGGCGACCTCTTTTTCTTTTCCCTTTTCGATTCCACTCTAGGACAGTCTTTGCGATACTGGAACTATTTTTTCGGAGTGTGTGACCGATCCAACCCCACTTTCTGGACTTAATTTCATTTTGTACCCTCTTTTGTTCGGTCAGGTGTAGTAGATCTTCTTTTCTGATGGTGTTAGGTCAGAATATACGAACAATTCTTCGTAGACATTTGTTAACAAAGAGCTGCAGTTTGTCTGTGAGGATGTTTATCACTTTCCAGGTTTCACATCCGTAGAGTAGAACAGACATGACATTTGATCGGAATATTCGGATCTTTGTCCTTGTAGTATACTCGCCAGATCTCCAAACAGGGTTGAGCGTGCTGAAAGCTTGTTAGGCTTTTCGTATCCTCATACGAATATCGTCTTCTGTACCTCCGTTTTCTGTTATGATGCTTCCAAGATAAGTAAAGTTTTCCACATTTTCAATCTGCATATTGTCGATAGTGAATAGCGTGTTGTTCCTTGCATTTATTCTCATGAACTTGGTTTTATTAATATTGATTTTCAAACCTATTTCAAACTGTTAAAATTACATAACTTTTTATGTCCTACAACTTTTATTTGAACCATTTTATTCTAAAATGTATAATGAAAGTTTTATGGCAAAAATTTTTTTTAACTTAAAAAAAAAACAAAGCAAAACCAGCTGTTAAATTTAATGTTAATTTTAGGTTGAATTCAGCTGTTAAATTTAGGTTGAATAATAGTAAACAGAGGGAATCTCCCTATCTCATCCCATTGCCAGCTTCAATTGGGCCAGTTATTCTTCTTTTACTTTTATTGTGTTATTTTGGTAGATATTTTTGATAGTTATACATTTATTATGCGAAAAAGGAATATCACTGGATTTAGTAAAAACCATTGAGAATATATATATATATATATATATATATATATATATATATATATATATATATATATATATATATATATATATATATATATATATAAAGATAACATAGCTATGGTAAGATGTTAAGGAAAACTATCGCAACCTATCAAATATGAAACTGGCATTAGACAAGGAGATTCGCTGAGACCATTAATATTTAATTTGATAATGGATGAAATCATAAAGAAAGTTAAAAAAAGAAGAGGATATAGAATGGGAGAACAGGAAATAAGGATAATATGCTACGCCGGCGACGCCATAATAACAGCCGAAAATGAAGATGACCTACAAAGATTAATTAAAGAATTCGAAGATACGGCGCTCATATACAACATGGAGATCTCAACAGAGAAAACTAAAGCGATAGTGATATCAGCGGAACCGAGACGATGTAAACTAGTCGTAAATAACAAAATAATAGAACAAGTGATGGAAACTGAATACTTGGGAATAAAACTGTCAAGCTAGGGAAAAGTGGAAGAAGAAGTACAAAAACAAGTGAACATGGCAAACAGAGCAGTAGGATGTCTCAACAACACAATCTGGAGAAACAAATACCTCACAACGGAGACGAAAACCAGGATATATAAATCAAAAATAAGACCGATAAGGACGTACACAGCGGAAACAAGAGCAGATACGGCGAAAACACAAATACTACTGGAAACAACAGAAATGAAAGTCTTACGAAAAATAACAAACCAAACTCTAAGAGACAGAGTGAGGAAATACGAGCGAGATGTGGTATAGAGGAAATAAACGCGTGGACCAAAAGAAGAAAAGTGGAATGGAATCAACACATCGAAAGAATGACAGAAAATAGAATAGTACAAATAGCAAGAGACAAATCGACAAATGGAAGAAGATCATTGGGACGACCGAGGAAAAGATGGTCAGACAACGTCAATTGAGGCTAAAAACCAAAGTTAAAAAGGCATTTTGCCTATTTATAAAGTAGGAAGAAGAAGAAGAAAATTTTTGATAGTTTTGATTATTCCTAGAGATATCTCTGTTGCGTACAATAAGTGGATAATGTCATTTAATTTGACTCTGTCAAATGTCTTCTTAGGGTCCACGAAACATAAATATGCTGATTTGTTGTGTTCCATCTGTTTTGAGAATCTCTGCCAGTGTACCCTTTTTATATCTCTAACTTAAGTATTCGTTTTGTTTCTGATTCGTTTATAGTGGTGTCTGTTGTGTTTTGTATTGTAAAAGGCTTCCTTTAAACCATGAGGTTTTCTTTTTTGATATGTTAGTGTTCGTTACTTTTCTTCCTCCGAATGATTCTGTTACTGCGTTAATTATGTTATTTTTGAGTTTTTCCCAGCTTTCCTCGATGTTATCGTATTCTAATATTTTATTTCCAGCAATCTTCTCTGATAGTTTTTTCTGAATAAGTATTCCGTGGATTCTGTATTTAGTCCTTTGACTCTGATTTTTGTTTGTGTAAGTCGCTACCTACATCTACTAAGTTGAGGCATCTTACGTCAAATATTTTTGATGGATGTATACCTCTGTTGGTTATAACATATTCTATCAAAGATCTTTGTCTAAGGCTGTTATTGAATTATATTTGTGTTGAATCTACCACAAACCCTAAGGATAATTAAAAATCCTAAACGAAGTCAAATGATTTTAAATAAAGATCCCTAGCTAAATACTGATCGAAGATTGCTTTATATAGCTATTCATTCCTATATTCAAGGTTCCTACTTTTCGACACTAATACATTTCTGTTGTTCATGATCTTCGACTTTTCACCGTAGGTTTATCAACACATATTTTTCCAAAGTCATTTAAAATAAAAATAGTCAACAAAAATAGTTTAAAAATTTTATCTTTGACTTAAAACATATAAAAGTGGGTCATGTTTTATTTCAACTTTATCTGACAATTTAACTTACTACATAAAACGATTAAGTTATCAAGCAGACTTTTCCGTTGCAGAAATAGGAAATTTTTAGTCGTTTTAACAGAGTTAATTTTAAACCAGCTATTCTTTTAGAACGCAGTTGTATTTAGTAAAGAGATAACTTTAATTAATAATATATTCCTATGGATATAATTATATTGTTTTACATGTTTTGCGCACTGCACGCTCCGCAACATGTGTATGTAATAATTCATTGTAAACAATGCCAAGTTTTTGGCAAATGCGGGCCACTGTGGATGTGGACTAATCTTAGTGGATTTTATCATAACTCTTTCTGAACTGTATTTGAAACAGAGACTAACATATTTTGGCAATGAAAGTTATTCTAGTTCTCTCCTTAAAAAAAATGCTTCCATTTCCATAAAAGCAGGAATGACTTTTCTGTAGAGAAGCAATTTGATACACCAGGTGTATATAAAGTTTACAGGAAGAGCAAACGGTAGACAACATTAGAGGAGTATATGTACCTGTAGCCTGGACACTTCAGGAAAAATATGTTAACATTCATCTGCTGTAATATTCTCACTTAACAATAATATAAAAACTGCATACAATTTGGTGTGTATAAGTACCAAGAGGATACGCTTATAAGTACTAAGAGGATATAGCTAATGGTATGTGGTCACCAACAGAATGGTTTTGCTCATTGGAAAAGAGTTTTACAGTTATATTCAATTACTTTTAGAAAGATTTGGTACAAAAAATATAATGTATCACTTGCGGAAGACCATGGAAACATTTTCGGACATTTACCTTCTAGGAAAAGAAAGGCTCCTCATAATTGGAAAAGTTATGATCATTGGGTATGACAAAACAAGCATTTGACTATACCTAAATAAAAAGAATACTTAAATTGAGTTTTATTTTTTCGCTAGTTAGTATCAAAAAAATTCTTTATCCTTTACAATATATCTTAAATGGGGTGGTTAATTTTATTTCATTTGTAGTGTAGCACTATTAGTACTGTAGTCATTAGAGACTTGGGATTTGCGAAATTCTATGCTCCTTTTTTTTAATAAACGAATAAATAAAAGAATAAACATGGTATTCCCTTCAGATTGCTCCGTTTATCAAAAACTATTAACATGAAAAAAGGCAATGGCGAAGACTGTAAAGAGTCGTCTGTAAAGCCAATGTGGAATACTACAGCAAAAATGGTACAAGAAAAATATTTTACGAAGTACGGCATAAAAATTGTCCCTTTCACAGATATATTTTTCAAATGTGCAAGATTGCCCAGAGATACCAAGCGGAGGCAGCTTCAAAGTGTTCAAGAAAAAAGAAAACTCAGTTAAAAAGCATTATCCACCGAAGAACTACTAAAAATCATCCAAAACTACAACGAGGAAACCCCCGATGAAGCACAAAAAAGTTTTTTCACCTTTGCTCATTTGAACTTGCTTGGAGCGGCAATGAGAACGTAAACTGCAAGATTTACTTTTTCCAGAAGGAATTTGATGTTATGAGAGAATTTACGGGCCGAACTGAATACAACAGCATTTTTCCAAAACAAATCAAGGCGGTCCGAAAAGTTTGGCAAGCAGCAAATGGCTGATAAGAAATTCATCAAACGAAAATTTATGCCCAGTTAGACTATTTTTGAAATTCATGGAAAAAAGGGGACCAAAGATTTTATCACACAGACTCTTTCTTCCGTTCACCCCAAATGGAAGGATGAATCTTCTCCTCTCTTGCTATCACTTCTAGCAAGCTTGTTTCTTAACAGGAGTTAATTAAATTAACGGGTCACTCAAATACAAGCTCTCTAAAACCGTACCTGCAGCTGGATTCCAGTCACCATCAGAAGTTGATCGAAAATCTCAGAGCAACAAATGAAGCTGGACCTTCGAGTTCACAAATGCTTCTTCTTCCTATGCCGTCTCCATTAACGGAGGTTGGTGACTACATTTCTAAAAGTTTCTCTGTCTTTTGTAACGTGGAATAATTCGTCTACAGTCACGTTTGTCCAGTCTCGAATATTTCGCAGTCATAACTTCCCCTTTCTACCTATTCCCTTTTTGCCATCGACTCTACCATGCATGATGATCTGCAGAAGACTATATTTATCATTCCTCAGTATGTGTCCAAGGTATGCAGTCTTGCGTACTTTTATTGTTTTCAACAATTTTTTGTCCCGACCCATCCTTCTCAGCACTTTCTCATTGGTGACCCTGGCAGTCTATGGAATTCTCAACATTCTCTGGTATATCCAAAGTTTAAGTGCTTCAAGCTTCTTAACTATTTGCGCTTTTAACGTCCATATTTCTACCCCGTACAATAGTTGAGACCAGACTTAACATTCGACAAACCTCAGTCTCAGCGCAGTATTCAGATTTTTGTCACAGAACAATTGCTTGAATTTTAAGATTGCTACTCTTGCCATTTCTATTCGTACCGCGATCTCTTGGTCTGGATGTAATTCTGTGTTGATGTAAGCTCTCAGATATTTATATTTTGTCACTTTCTCTATTTGCCGTCCACCAAGGGTTAGTTGTTCATTATTTATTGGACCCCTTTATACTATCATAAATTTGGTCTTATCTGTGTTGATGTCAAGTTCGATTTGAATGCATTTACTATTTATTGCATCTAGTAAAGTTTGTAGTTCTTCTATACTCTCAGCCATAATTACCGTGTCATCTGCAAATCTCATAATGTTTACGATTTCTCCACCAATTCTTACTCCCTGTTTTTTTTTCCATAAGGTTTTTCTGAATATGACCTGTGAGTACACGTTGAAAAGCGTCGGAGATAAGACGCGTCCTTGCCTGATCCCTCTCGCAATCGGTATATTATTTGTTTCTATATCGTTCATCTTTACTACTGCTTTCTGGTTCCAGTATATAGCCTTAATAAACTCAATGTCTTTTTTGTCTAAATTGATGTTTTTTAATTCATCTATTAACTTCATTTGCTGCACTCAGTCAAAGGCCTTCCTAAGTCCTAAAGTCTATGAAGCATACATATGCACTCTTGTTATATTCCCGAAATTTTTGCAAGAGTACCGTCAACGCAAATAATGCCTCTCTTGTACCCATGCCTCCTCTGAAGCCAAACTGCGTTTAATCTATATACTCCTCACATTTCTTATAAATTCGGTTTTGAACAATTTTCAAGAGAATCTTTAAAGAGTGGCACATTAGGCTTATCAATCTATAGTCATTACATAATTTGGGATTGTTGTTTTTTGGTAGAGGTAAAAATATCGATTTAAGCCGTTCCTTCGGAATGTTGCCCTCTACATATATGTGGTTGAGAATTCGGGTGAGTCTCTTTATATTACTGTCAGCTAAGGCTTTTAACAGTTTAACTGGGATTTGATCAGGATCCGGTGCTTCTCCTTGTTTTGCATTATGTAGGGCATTCTTTACTTCTGAGGGTAAAATTTGTAGGTATTGTTCTTCTTCAGCTATATCTTGTCCATTTTCCCTCTCATCATGGAACAGATGGATTATATATTGTTTTTATACTTCCTTTATTTTGCTCTCTCCCGTAAGTATTCCTCCATTATTATCTCTTGTTATGGGTGTTCTTCTTTGTCTGGTATTGCCTGTAAGTTCTTTCATTGTTTTATGTAAGTTTGAGGTGTCATGTTTTTTGCCGACTTCTTTCAGTTCCTGGCATTCCTTATTCATCCATTCCTTCTTAGCCTTTCTGATTTCATATTTAATTTTATTCTTGATGGTTTTATATTTATTTTCATCTTTATTTTTGTATTTTATTTTTTTAGTTATTAGCTCAACTATTTCCGGTGTCATCCAGACTTTTTTAGTGGTTTTCTCTTCTTCGCCTAGGACCTCTTTTCTCGCTTTTAGTATGGCATTTTTCATATCTGCCCATTCCACGCTTCCTTCAGTTAATTTATTAATCTCTGCGTTTAGTTGCTGTTGGCAGTTGTCGTCTTTTAGTTATCTTTTGCTACTAGTAGATTATGGTCCCAAATACTACAGGTCAATAATATACAAAATCGTGCTTTAGAATGATTCATTAAGGTAGAAAAGAATGGGCAAACTACTATAGTTTATAATAATTGTACATTTAATATTGTTAACAAATAAATAGAGATCATTGATATGGTGCATTAATTGTCTCATGAAATAGTCTTGTCGAATATCATTCGAGAGAAAATTATTTACTGGCAAAATTTTCTTCTGGTTTTATTTAAGTTTGTTGCCTTTTGCAACAAACTGCAAAATTTTTAAATCTTTAAATTTTGACAAAATCATTCGACTGGCGTCTCGTGATTTAACTGTCAAAATTTAACTCCCGAAAATTGCCAAGCAACAAATCTTCATACAGTCGAAAATATTTCCGGCAAAATTTTCTCTCTTATGATATTATATATACAATTCAGTAAATATTGTTGTGTTCCGAAATAAATTTTACATATGTCTTACAGATAAGTAACCGCAACCTAATTTGACTTAAAAAGACGGGTCCATTTTATTCTATGAATAAATGCCTATTCTCCAGATACTTAACTATCTGCCAGATAGGACAATATTGATCTGGAGGTGAAATGACCGACACTTTCATATAAGAAGTTTATTGTTTTAAAAATTTAATTTTTAATTCTCTTATAAGTTTGCATATTCTAAAATATTGGCTGCGAATTTAGTGATTGATAAAAAATATAATACAAATCTCGAGCTTTCCCAACAAATGAATTGCCAAACTAGAATAACGCTGGTTTTATACGTAGGTCGATTTCATGAGACGACTTTAAGCAAAAAGTTCAGCGACTCTCCTAAAGTGACTTATTTTTATGAAAGTTGTAAAGTTTATTCGTTTACCAAATTCCCATCAGTAAACATGAGCACGTGTTGATATTCGCCGTCTCATTCGTCAAGAGGCTATTAAATACAATTTATTACCTTAAGCGAGACAGATTCTCATGTTACAGATCCCAACTTGCCAGCATTTTAAATTCAAATTGTATCGTGTTGATTTTTAAGTTAATATATTGTGTTATATTTATGTTATAGTTATTGTTAAGTTATTTAATGGTCGTGTTATTTTTTAGAGTTTAGTTTAATTGTGATATAATGATTCAATTTCAAGAAATTCTTACACTAACAGTTTCAAAAGTAAATATTTTTAAAAATCATATGATACATAGATCGTACATCAGTACGACCCTGTTTGGCTTACACGTGGTTCTATTGACGATTGGGAATTTGTAAAATGAATAGGGTTTAGTGTAGTATATTAAAAATTGAAACAGCAAAAAATGTGCTTTAAAACTGATATTACTTCTTTCTTAAAAAGTATGGAAATACGTGGACTAGTTATTCAACACTTCGACTGTTTGAACTTTTTATGATAGAGAATGTTTATCTTAAATATTTTCATAAAGGAAACATAGAATCACAGTAATTTTGATTACGTAAAAGCATATTAGGATTGAGTAACAATATGGAATTGCAGAAGACAAACAATAATACCTGGATCACTACCTAAAAGATTGAACTATCAAATTAAGCTTCTTGATTAGAACTCTCTTGGTTTTAACCTAAGACCCGATTATTATAAATATATCAATAAAAGTAAAATAATTTATATTACATATTATATTTTTAATTAGTAATCTTATACAACTTAGGCATGACACTTTTTGATAAATATTCTTTGGTCGTCAATGATTATTTACTGTTGTGAAAGAGTTCATCATTTCTAATTAACAACTTCTTGTTAAATTTAATAGAACGTTTAAAATGTCGCCCATAAATATACTTATTCAAAACCAGATCTCAATCAAAAATCAATAATAGACTTTGTAATTGTTAGACAAGAAGAGTCAATGATCAAGGTAAAAAAAAACGATAGTATATAGAGGAATCATATTATGTTATAGCCCATCTTGGCGGTATATTTTATTGCTAATTAATTGATGTTGATTGGTATATCCCCAATTGACCAATCCGCAAAAAACTATCCCATCATCCTCCTAGCGCAAAATGCATCCCCGGAAAAATCGAGATATCGGAAAAAAACATTAAAACCAAAAAAATGTACCACTAGGAGTTAATGGCTAATTTATTGCTAAAGTCTTACGTCAAGAGACAATTTATTGCTGCAATCGTTCCCGAGAAACAATGGTGTTATGCTGACTTTACGGTGAAGCTGGCATAGTCATAGCTATATCTGAGCAATGAAAAAGGCTACAGAGCCCATCTTGGCAGCATATTTTGATTGCTAATTAATTACTGTTATAGCAATTAAGCGAGATATCGGCCAAAAACGATGGAACCAGAAAAGTGAACCACAAGGAATTAATTGCTAATTTATTGTTGAAATTTTACTGCAAGAAACAATATATTTCTGTAACTGTTTCCGAGAAACAATGTATATGCCAATTTTACGGTCAAGCTAACATAGCCACATCTATATCTCGACAACGAAAAGGGTTAAAGTTTTTGAAAAAGCGTGAAATGTACTAGAATATATGTTAGTGGTCACGGATATTTATCCACACAAACTATAGGGAATACTCGGTACAAGTGTATACAAACTCAATCACTTTAAATAATTCTTACCTATGCTGAGGTTGAGACGCAACTGGTTATTAGATACTTAGGTATGAGCAATTTATGCTTTCAGGAAAAATGATGTATTTGGTAATCAAGACCACTTCATATATGATTTTTATTTAATATATTGATGCCAACAATCCATTTTATTGCTTCAACCTTTTCCAAAACACAAAAATTATTGTAGTTTCGTACTTAAACTACAACATCCATTATTTCTCGGAATCCACAGATGCTACAATTGCTTGTGGTTCGCTTTTTGGCCAATATCTCGGCTTTCCGGGGGTGTGTTGTAAGCTAGGGGATGATAAGGTAGATTTTAGGGATTGGTTAATATACCAATAGACAGCAATTAATTAGCAATAAAATATTTAGCCACGATGGGCCCTGTTCCCCTTTTCCTTGTCGAGTTATGGGTATGGCTATGCTAGCTTTACCATAAAGTTAGCATACCCACTGTTTCTCGAAAACGGCTACATCAATAAATTTTTTCATTCCGTAATAAATTAGCAATAAATTATAGTGTTGTTCTAAATTCGGTCTTATAAAATGGATATGCTAACTTTACAAACATATGATTTCTCAAAGTTAAAAAATAGTTTTTCTGGCAATAATAAGCCGTTTAAAAAATTTAGTTTTTTTGGAAGTGTTGTATAAATTTATTCACAAATGCCTAAATGATGGGCAAAAGACTACGATCAAAGGAAGAGTACTTTAACACGAGTTATTTCATGAAAAATATGCGACCGTATTTTTATCCAGAATCTACAGAACACTCCTTGTAGTGTAAACATACATACAGATTTTATAATATCAATGAAGAACTTAATTAATATGTATATTTACAGGACAACTCGTGTAGCACGAGATAAACGACAAGGTCATTGATAGCAATTTTTGATGTTGATTTGTCTATTAATTTAATACATGTATATAGCTAGGATTTAAAACAAAAATTTATAAATAATACTGGATCATTAAAATCATTTAATCTAGTTTATTAGTATAAACACAATGAGCAACGTTTAATAATAACATTGTCACGTAACTAATCTTCGAAGGCCGATCAAGTCACGTGTTGGAACAAACAAGAGTTTTTATAACATTATATATATTTTCAATATACATCAGTTTGAGATTTTTATGGACTCAAAATCGCTCTTCATCGCATTAACTCTATTATTAAGGCTATAAGTATTCTCACTGCTTTCTAAGGATCCTGATCCAACACCTCTTTCTCTTTCATCGTTATAATCGTCGTTCATCGTTTTTTTATAGAACTCGTTGGCAGGTTTCTTCAGTAGTAAGACTCAAGTAGGGTCACTATAGGTGTAATTCGACCAATTTGTGGCAATAATCTGAGGATTCCGGAGCAACAATCAACACACCCACAGAGGAAGCCAAATCTACCTAAGGAAAGGAATACCAAACGTTTAGAACGTTTCAAACAACAAGAAATGGTTAATGCCAGTTAATAGTAAATTAAAGTTAGTAGATATCGGCATAGCTTGCAACAAAGGAAAAAAATCTTATATACTAAAACGCTAAGCCCTTTTCTTGTCCACCACTTTACTCAAAAACCATATTAGATAATTAAAATATTTTTTCGGAATATTATTAGTATTACGTATGAGATTGTCAAGATATACTTTTGGTACAAAAATTCACTTCCGCTTTTGAGATGACCGAAAGTTAAAATTTACTTTAAGTTTTAGACCCCACAATGTATATATGGATCGAAAGGTCTCGTCGAGACGAATCTAAATATGTACTTCCGGTTGCGATCCGACACCGGAAGTGACCCGAAACGCGCATAAAACGTCAAGATAGAGCAAATCTGACACCGGATTCGTTATCAGCATGCAAAATTAACTGCTAAATGATATCCATGTCGACATTTGATAAACTAAAAATTGCATTCCGGTTTTGAGGTCGACTTCCGGTTTCGTTTTTATTAGTCAAATCAATAGAGAATTCAACGTAGAGTTCAAAAATGTAAGTTCACGAAATTATCATTTATAGTTTTTGAGTTATTGATAAAAATATTTTTACTTCCGGTCGATTTTTTTTAAATTATAAAACTTTTTTTTATTAAGACTTTTATTTTCTTATTAAGTTTATTAATTATTTCACTTAATTAGCTTGAAATTTTATTTTAAAAAAATTTGAATTACTCCTTTTCTCACAAATTTTGGGAAATTTTTGAGTTCTCGCCTCACATAGAGAACTGAATTTCCTGAAATTAAAAAGTGAGCTATATTGACGATAGAGAGTCGGGGAGTCGAAGGATCCATCCTTTCCCTGTACTAAGTGATAAAAAACCTCTTAAATCGTTTAATAATGACAAACTATATATATTCGGATTAAGCATCGTCTTCTGATGTTGAAACTGAAAAAAAAAAAAAATTGTAAAATTCACTTCCGGTTTTGAAATTTTTTGAAAAAACAAAAAATTTTTAAAATTGAAACTACTTTATATTTTTAATTAAATGTTACATTATGACTTTTACAAGGTTTTTTATCACTTAGGGCGACCCTTCAGTTTTTCCATGCAACGACTTCAGTTTCCAGTCCAATTAGCTTTTGCGATGACCATCAACAGAGCACAAGGACAAAGTCTGAAGAAGGTTGGGATTTATCTTCCAAATCCTGTTTTTTTCCATGGACAGCTATATGTGGCAATGTCTCGATCCCGCTCATTTGATGGCGTAAAAGTTTACATAACTCCCGGTGCCAAGCAAAAGTTTTCAGAAAATGGAGACATTGTAACAAAAAACATTGTTTTCGACGAAATATTTCGTGATATTTAATACACTTTTTACTTGCATTATTATTGATGAATGTTAGGTATATTCTTGCTTATATTGTTTGTATTGATCTCTTAATTTTTTTCGCAAAATAAAAATTTCATTTAAAAAACTCGATGTCGAGTTGGTCCGCTAGTATATAATAAAATATGTGTGTGCCAAGTTAGAAAAGGACCATGTTAACTTGGGAAAGGATCACGCGAATAATTTATGGCAATAATGTGGCAATAACACAGTGAGAAACTGGTGGGACCTATGGACAGATCGAAATGAGTGGAAGAAAATTGTCACGATAGTTAAGTTTGACAACAATCTGTGACAATGCAGAAAAATAATGGGGAGTGATTCCCCGCTATAAGCGAATCAAAGAGCTCTAAGTAAGAGCAACAAACATTCCATGAAGAATGAAAGAGCTAGATAATGATGATGATATAAGAAAAGAAGGCAAAAAAAATAGCAATTAAAATGTCGGAAAAGAAATAGCAAAACTAAAATTAAAATTGCACGACACAAGATTAGATATGAAACTGAAAGGTGGAATAATCTAATTCTAGATTGGAGATCTTTGGGAAACAGGAGATGGCAGGGAAAATCACAAATGTGATGTACAGAAGACCGTAAAAAAATTTGCTGGCCCGAGATAATAATAAAGTAAGAAACGCAGACGAAGAACGGAAGTAATTAGGAAATGCTTATACACTGAACGGCAAAAAAATGACCACCCTATAAATTTCCGAAAATAAAAATTCATTGGAAGTTTTATGCACTGTTTCATATTGTATACTCAACATCTTCCATTTTTAAAACAAGAAATGGGCATTACTGCTTCATTCCTTAGCATAATTTATTTAATTAAAAGGCTACAAAAGAAAATAGTGTAATATCGAAACGAATTACAAACAAAAATATGAAGAGTGAACTTAAACAAAATTGTCTAACATCGGGTATTATGCCCTAAAACATCAATAACCGTTTACATACGATTTGAAGAGGAAAGGAACAAATTTTACATAAAAACTTAAGGAATACGTTCATATTATTCACGAAGGATGTTATGAAACTATGCAAGACTTTCTGGCTAGCCTGGTTGACTTCTAACCCTACGATGAATTTCATCCCAAAGATGTTCGATGATATTCAGATCAGGGCTGCAGGCTGGCCATTTCTAGAAGTATTAATTCCTACTGCCACCAAGTAATTCTGCCAAATACATCTTCTATATACCGGCGAGCATTCAGGGGGCCATTAATGAAAATAAGTTCAGTTCGAGCTTCAAATGAGATTCCAGCCCAAACCATGGCATCACCACCGCCAAACTTTCTTCTCTGGGAGATACAAGCCTAGGCATATCTTTCATTTTTCCATCTCCAAACCGTCTACAGGCCAGACTACAAACAGAACCGCAATTCATCAGTAAAGAGAATTTGACTCCAATCCTGTATATCTCAGTATTGATGTCGAGCAAAATTAACCGATTCCTACAGTGTCTGGGTTGTAATTCGGGAACAATCGCCGGCTTTTTTGCCATTAGTCCTCTTTCATTGAGGCGTCTTCTAACCGGTCTCTCACTTACATTCACATTTCGAACCTCCTGCAGACGGTTTCTTGCAGCAATTGCAGTGGAATGGCGATTTCTTAAAAGTTCCATAACAATAAAACGATCATGATCATCTCTTTGCGAGGTAACTCTTCTACGACCGGAACAAGGTCGACGTGAGTATGTACCAGTCTCTATAAAGGGATGGAAAGCTCTTGTAGTTCTCGGAATACCTAAAGTTTCGTTCGTTAATAATTCGAGCAATATTTACTGTAGATAACACAATATCCTAGATAAACACAAGATCTGGTGACAGAAGCACACACATTCGAAGGGGTCTCGGAGTTTATATATCTTGGAACATAACTAAATAACAGCAACCTAGTAAGCGTAGAAATTAAGAGAAGAATATACCTGGCGAACAGAGCTTACTTTGGACTAAAGCAGCTCTAAACTTCAAATATAATTAGCAGAAAAACCAAGATACAAATATATGAATCCCTTAATAAACCTGTCCTGGCATACGCATCAGAGACATGGACTATGGTAAAAAGCGACGAAGAACTGTTAGGCCGCTTTAAAAGGAGAATACTTAGGCACATATACGGAGGAGTACAAGAAAGCGGGATATGGCACAGGTGCTACAATTTTGAGTTGTATCAATGCTATGAAAAATGCAACATCGTCTGGTCTATTAAAATTAATATACTAAGGTGAGTAGGACACCTTGAAAGAATGGATACTGGAGACCCCCAAAAACAGATATTGTATCAAGAGCCAGTAGGAACCAGGAAGAGAGGCAGGCCAAGATCTAGCCAAGATCAAGCACACAGGCTTGTAGAGCCAAAGATGATGATGAATACCATATCTTAATTATTCACTAAGCCGAAATCCGCGTTTGAAAAAGTAAATTACTGTTTAATTAAATGTTTTTAACTTAGAAGATAAACAACGACTACAGAAAACAATAACATTAAAATCAAAACTGCCAACTGTCAAAAACAAGCTTACATGATCGTAATATATATTTTAATTGAGACGCAATATGAAATGAATTTTTATTTTCGGAAATTTATAGGGTGGTCACTTTTTTTGCCGTTCAGTGTATTTAATATTGAGTGAATGAAGATCTTATAGATAGATAATCAATTTTACAGAGACAATTTTACAACCAGCTTTTTTTGTTGGCAGCAAAATTTAAAAAAATGGTTTCCCAGTGAAAGCACGATTGAACTGTTAAGTGCCGCTATAAATATACTGACAATTCCCAATTTGTTTGCTAAAATCCAGAACAGATAGTCATTATCAGAAGGATGGGTATTCGACAAATTTTTTATTATCTGATCTAGCCATGTCTGGCCATTTTTATCCAACGTATCACCTTGGCTAAGTCCCTTTTCATTTTTATTTTATTTATTAAAATAGATAGATTAAATGTATTTCAAGGTACCTATTATTACTTATATTTAAAAAGCATTCACAACAATATGGTATTATTGTTATTTATGATTCGCCTACTACCCTATTTTGTTTATCGTTAGTGTTAATGTTTAAATTGGCTGTGATGAATCACTTCGTTATTTATTAGATAAATTTCCGCCACTTACAAACAAACAAGAAATGAATTTGTATACTTCCTGGTATGTAACGAAATTGCAAAACCCACTGCGTAGGACCTATTAAAGAATTATACTACGTGACAGAAATCAGAACACCCATTATAAATTATTTTATTTTAATAAAATTTGGTTTATCAGGCAAAAACTTTAAATGCTTAGAATTTCAGCGATATTAGTTTAGGTTTCTGTTTTTTATTCCATTTTTTTCTAAATTTGCGGACTACTAAAAATTTTAACTTCTAAGTTTAATAAAATTGCCCCCATATTTCTGTCACCCATCGAAAAAAAAATAACATAGCATCTAGACTATATAACAAAAAATAAATCAACAAAATGCGCATAACTTTTAGCTGGATGTCTGGTAGGTTAGGCAGTATATAAAATGGCGTCATACGTAGAAGATGCTTTCACTTCTGTGGCTATTTCAGTCCATTCATCGTGTTTTTTATTTCGGTTTTTAAAATCTATAAATGTAGGATCCCATAATACTCGTTGTTCACGAAATAGCTCAATTAAATGAGTAGTCAGTTCTTTCGACCATTCCATCGCGTAAGTAACAAATAACCCCACGTGAACACACCAAAGAAAAATTTAGCAGAATCACTCAAGAAAGAACACGGCAATATGACTCCGAAGGTTTCTGCTCGCGTACTATGCCAGAGAAATGTTTCAATAACATGTTTTTAAGTGAAGATCAGTCGCGATGCGGTTTTACAACAATGTTTTATAACTTTCTTTGATGTTTACCGACAACTGTTGGATTGTGCTTTTTATTTGATGGTAGCTTCGATCTAAGAACCCTGTTAGTCACTAATTGGGCCGGTGTTTTATCTGTTCCATTTATTGGAGCAAAATTTAGACATACTTTTTAACAAATGTTCTAACAATGATGGCTCTCACAAGTAGTGACAACTGAGAGAGAGTCCCCATCCACTGTGCCTATAAATAGAAAATAAGATTTAAGAGGTTGTCCAGGCGAAAAAATTTTGTATTTGTAACAATCAATTTTTTCAGTCCAAATAATTTTTTTTTAATTTCTTGGTCTATTTTTGAACAAAATAGGTCTCTTGTAATTTTTCTGTAAACTTGATCGCTTTCGAGTTATAAATAATTTAAAACTGAAAAAAAAAACAAAATTACGATTTTCAGGACTAAAAAACACAACTAAAAATATTATTTTTAAATTCACCAATGACTTAAATTCAAGTTCAAACCTTGTTCTATCATTTCCCGATAAGTATTTTGAGCCTATTTCATTTTAAATATTGTTTTTTAATCGCTAATAAAGCGCTTATGACAGGACGAGCGCTCGGGCTGCGGCGTGTATTCGCAATCTGAAACGACTATAGGTGGCAGCACTTGTTTTGAAAGATGGCGTACGAAATGGGGATATTGTTTGTTGACATTGTAAATTTGATAGAGAATTTTAAAAGACCCCTAGTTAAAGGTCAAGCAATTTTAGATTCCAACCATATTATTTGTGGAATATTATCACGTAGTGGGAAAACCGCAGTGATACAAGCATTGTGCCTTTAAACGAGCAATTTGAGAGGAGTACACCACCAAATACAAGTGAAAATTGAAATTTTCAGTTAAGTGATCCCGCTGTAACTCTGGACTATTTCAGATGGCTTTTAAAACTGCACTGATCGCTGTATCTGTGGTAATTTTGATTTCATCTTCCGTACTTGTCGACGTTGTTGGCTCTGAGTCAATCATTACACCTCTTAAAATAGATACTGTACTAGATAGATGCCTTTGTTTTGATCGTTTTGATCTTTCTTCTCGAGATTATCTTTGTGAAGAGGACAACACTTTGTTCAAAGATCGAATAGGTAGATTCTCACATGGAATGGAACCTTTTTGTAAAAATCGTTTACCAGTCCTCACATCTAAAAAAACACTGTCTCAATTATTAAAAAAGAACCAGGCTGAGGCAATATTACCTAAATAAATTTCCTCTCAAATATGATTTACCTGGAAAAAAGTAAATCGATTTCTTAAAGTGTCGGCTGCATACATTTATGAATTTTGTCACAAGTTTTGCAATACGAAGAGCTACTTGCCAGTTTTTTCGTAATTTCTCGTCCTTTGGAAAGTAGTGGAGATGTATATCTTTCGTACATCGAGCAGAACATTGTGGCACTAAACAATATTTACTACTTTTCTTCTTATCGATCATTATTTTTAAAATTTGATAAAATTTATACCAGTTTTAAACTCTAATTTATTCAAATTTTTGACATTTATCCCTATTTTATTAGTTATCTATTTTGACAGCAGTTGGCAGCACGGTCGTTTGAAAAGGCGAATAAGAGAGAGAAATAAGATCTATGGCACAAATTTCTGCTGATTTGAATTATCATTGTAGAAATGAGCGCTGGCCCTGCCATACGTGCTTCACTAGGTTTATTTTTTTAGGTTTTTTAGGTCATTAAGAAAAAAATTTGAACCCACAAAAAAGATATGTTATAATTTTTTTTAAAGTTGATTGTTTTGGAATTATAAATAATATAAAACTGAAAGACATTCAGGTATGACAATATCAAACAGATGCAAATGGTCTTTTATTCTTTTATAGAAAGGTTTATTAGAATGGTGATTTGCATTAAGGTTTGGGTAATTATCAGTAAAAGTATTTCTATAGACAGGATTTTTTGCATTATCCTTAATTTTTGTTGCATATGTTAGATTAAAGTAAGCTCTTCTATCATTTAACGACAATTCATTTGCTTCGCAAAGTAAACTTTCAATCGGTGTTGTACAAAAGGCTCCCAGGCATATTCTGAGTGCTGTGTTATGAATAGTATCGAGCTTTTTAAGTACTGATTTTGATGCTGAGTCGTAAGCTATAGCCGCGTAGTCTAGCTGTGATCGTATAATAGTTCTGTATATAATTAGCAATGTACTTCTGTCTGAACCCCAATTCTTGTGTGCTAGAATTTTTAGTAAATTTAATCTTCTGTAACATTTACATGCTAGATTATTGATATGTTCTTTCCAATTCAACTTTCTGTCAAAAGTAACTCCTAGCAATTTTAGCGAATCTTTTTGTTGTAGTGATTGGTTGTATAGATATAATGAGATTGGTGTACTGACTTTGTTTTTAGAAAATACTATATATTTAGTTTTAGTTGTTGAAAAGATAAATCCAGTTTCCTCTAACCATTTGTCAATATCTAACAAGAAACTCTGTGCAAGTTGTGCGAGGTTGTTTAAGTTTTTTGCTTTGACCAAATATTATGAGATCGTCAGCATATAAGCGGCCTTTAAGTGGAAGTTTTAAATTTCGTAGAACATCATTTATGGCAATTATAAATAGCGTAGGACTTATAACAGATCCCTGAGGAATTCCATTTTCCAATTCCACTTTTGACGACAAATTACCATTTACTCTAACTTGCATATATATTTTATATAAGAAGTTTTTTTATAAATGCAAGGCAATGTCCTTTGATTTCTAAATCGTACAGTAATCTGATGACACGGTGGCGCCAAGCTGTATCAAAGGCTCTTTCAATCTCGTTGAGTTGATCTATTTTGTCGGAAAACACTTTGTTCTGGAATAATAATATTTCGATCATCAATTCCTTTGATTTTAATAAGTACATTCCTCAGTTTCGTTATCGGTGAAGATATAGATGAGTATCGATAGAAATAATTATTACAGATAGGCAAATAACAAGCAGCAGATGTGTGCGGAAAAGTGATTATTGATTGTAATAACTAGATTGTAATGTCTCAACCGAGATTACGCGGAGAAGTAAGTGTTGGGCTTAGAAGTCAATACAAATTCGTAACTTGTAACTAAGCAAAAGTTAGTTACAATGTTTATCATATCAGGAGCCGATATTTTATTATAAGTAATCTATACTTTATTCTACTATGCTCTAGGTAAAAGTACTTCAATAATAACGTACGTACTTCAAATGTACATTACCAAATGAGATTAACATGATAAAAGTATATAAAAACAATTAAATTTCTGATAAATCTAGAATATTAACGATACATAATTGGTAACTTCACAATTTTAGGAATTATAGGACAGAAACCAAAATGCTGTTTGTATGTTTATTATTTAGTGTAGTACTCAATATTTCTTTTGTGGTAAGTAGCTTTTTTAGTTCTTCTTTAGTTTTTTATCTATTAGGACTATGACATATTCATTTATCGTAGCATCGTAGCATACGCTTTCTTGTTACATCAATGGCGGATGGTTGATCTTCAACGTTTGGGGATATTTTTGGTTATGAATGTTTGTTGGAATCATGTCCTATTCCTACCTATACAAATTTTTCTAAATTACGAGTGGAATTCCTTTTACGATAGACTGGCAAGATAGGAAAGGAGTATGAACCGAGCATGACATGTTTGTTAATTCCTTTCCAATCCCAAACCGACCAGATTTTTGTAGCATAATCGGACATAAGTATGATCGGAAAGCTGCATACAAATAACAACAGTTCTGTTGGAGGTCCATTCTTCGTTCATCTGTAGCCTATTCTGATATAGTGTTCGAATACTAAATTGTTGTTAAAGTTCTACTTATTGCATCCTATTTGCGATTTTTTGTGTTCTTCATGTTGAGAATTTGTCTTTGTTGTACAGCCAGCAATTGACGAATTTGTAATAGACTCTTTTTATTTGCGAAAAACAACTCAAATTCCTACAATATATAAAATTAACAATATAAAAAACTAACACATAATGACGGTATTAGATTTTGTTTTGATACAGAACAGCGACAGCCGCTTATACGTATTTCCACCTCTTTAGGTCTCCTCAGAGCGGTATAGCCACTACTCTGAACCAAAACAAAAATCTTTCTCGTCCTAGGCAATAGTTATCAAAATAACTATATACGGACGTAATTACGCCATCTAAAAATAAAAAGAGAAATCAAACGATTTCTACCTGGAGAAACCGAATTCAAAGGGAAAGATTTTTGTTTTGGTTCAGAGTAGTGGCTATACCGCTCTGAGGAGACATAAAGAGGTCGAAATACGTATAAGCGGCTGTCGCTGCCCTGTATCAAAACAAAAATCTAATACCGTCATTATGTTTTATTACTTTACTTCGGTTGGAGTACTAGAAACTGAATTCACTACGAATTTTGACCATGATGAACGGCATGTGGAATGCAATTTTAGATTCCCTTGCCGAGTAATTTATCAAGCTGTTTGCTTCTTTTTTTATATAAAAAACTAACTAATTTTATTACTTACTGTTCTCTTGCTGTCTGCCTAATATTTAAATTTTTCCCTAATCCGTGACAGTTTGTTTTCTGTAGTTTTAATATTATATCTAACATAGTCTTTAGAACAGTAGCAACGGGAAATTTTGGGTAACATGATAAAACTAAAAAAAATTAACCAAATACAGGGTGTTTAAATAAATATTCCATACAAATAATAAATATTCTTAACACTCCCTACGGTACAGTTCTATGCGAATAAGAAACTGTATCACTTAATTTTCACCATCTTTCTCTCTATTTATTGATATTACTGCTAATTTTATAACAGGACGTTCATATATTCCAGTTTTTGTTTGAACTATTGCTCGTCGCACTTGCCCATCAGGTGATTTTTTAACTTCAATGACCTTACACATAGAATTACAATATCGCCTTGTTTAATTGGCACAACTTTTTTATGCCATTTTGCCCTAAGTAATAGTTCAGGTATGTATTCAGAAATAAAGTGTCGTCAAGTTTTATTTACAAATTGCTCTCTGTATAATTAAATTTAAATATGTTAACATCTTTGTTTAAAAATCCAATTGGTTTATTTCCGTTTTAAATTAGAGTTAAAGTTAAAAAAATATTTGGGGTTAGAGATTCAGATTCTTCAGATTCTATTGAAAGATAAGTAAGTGGTTTTGAGTTTACTATGTTTTCTGCAGCTATGAGACAACGATAAAGTAATTGGTCAGTAGGGTTTCTGGTTGGTAATAATTAATCATATAACGAAATTTTAACCGCTTTCGCTAGGCGCTCCCTGGCCCCGCAATATGTGAGGAAGGGGGTGCGTTGAAGTGAAATTTTAGCTCTGGGCTAATCAGTAAATTGACTATTAATTTACTGTCAACCTTTTGCAGCTCTTCTCTCAATACTCGTTCAGCCGCAATGAAATTCGTAACTCGACCACAATAAATATGCCTTGGTCGTACTCTTCTGTTACTAATATTAATATTAATAAAAATAATATTAAATTGACTGAATCTTTCAAAATCTATTAAAAGTGGACTATTAAATTTTACTTCATGAGTGGTTAAGATTTCATCAGGTTTTTCCTTTTTAAGGGTGGTGTCTGGAGGAAAACTGTATTATAATTGATACAGAAAATCAGGACCTTTAAACCAACACCTCGTGTTTTTCAAAATGGGACGTTTTGTTTCTTTAGTAGCTTCGTCGGCTAAGTTATTCTTAGTAGGTACATATCTCCAATGTGAAACCATTGAGTTTTGTTGAATTTCGGCCACCCTGTAAGCTACATATTTTGGTAATTTTCTTGGGTCTTCATTTCTTAACCAGCTTAGAACTGTTAAACCCATTACTGCATATTACTGCCATACTGCCACTACACCATAGTAGGTGTCTCTCTGAATATTATCTTTTGGTCGTCTTCTTTTGTATATGAATTTCCTTAGTACTAATCGGTGGTTACTTGCACATTCTTCTTGTCTGTGTACTCTTACATAACACACTACATACTCTTAAATCGTTTTTGAAATTTTGTTTTTTTAATTGCAGCTATCAGCAGATTTAACTGTAGCAACCACCTATGGAAATATTGAAGGTTACCTAAGAACAAGTCCAAATCATGTTACATTTAGAGCATTTCAAGGAATTCCCTACGCGAAACCACCACTGGGCAATCTACGATTTCAGGTAAATAAACAATTAACTACTTAGGCTATTAAATAGATAATAAAAACTTAAAAATATTTTCACAAATGCTTTACAGTCTTTCTGTTCAGTTTGGTTAGTTTTCATTTACCTAGATTTCTTACATTATATTCTTATTAAAGGCCCCCGTTCCTCCGGATAGTTGGTCTAGCGTAATAGAAACTAAGAAAGATGGATCTCGATGTTATTCAGTAGCTAAAGATACACCTGACGAAGATGAAAATTGCTTATTTATTAATGTTTATACGCCGATTTTAAATAAGGTAAGAATGTTTTTTAATAATTAAATAAAATGAACACTTTGATAGCTTGTATTGTTTTGCTCCAAATCAATATTAATATTTTTAAAAGTGTACAAAACAAAATTTCAGAGCAATGCAACCCTATTACCAGTCATGTTCTACTTATTCGGAGGCGGTTTTCGAGACGGTGCCTCCCAATATGGCGTCTATGGTCCAGATTATCTTATAGAACAAGAAGTCGTTATGGTATCCCTAAACTATAGAGTGGGCCCATTTGGATTTCTGTCTACTGCAGATACTGTCATACCTGGAAATGCTGGTTTAAAAGATCAAGTTTTAGGATTAAAATGGGTTCAACAAAATATTAAGTCTTTTGGTGGAGACCCTGACAAGGTTACAATTTTTGGACAAAGTGCTGGTGGTGCCTCCGTTGGATTACATGTCATGAGTAAAAGTTCATCAGGTACGTTTTTATTTTTAGTAGTACATAAATACGAAATAAACAAAATAAAAAAAGTTACACTTTTTTTCTTTGCAAAGCATTCTGAAACAGAAATTGGACAAATTGCAAGATTTGGTTACAAAAATTGATATAAGAAATTGTTAAAAGGTCAAATAAGGAATTTATTCTTATCTTTTCCTCGTTAGAGGTCACTAATTGCATGCTTTGGTATATTGTTTTACTAGAATTGTTAACTAGCCGGTTCGTTTCGATTCAGTTCAGACACAAGTCTCTCTGATGATAGATGGACCTTGAAACACATGTCATAAAGTGGTGCGATACTCGAATTGAATTGAAACGCAACCGTATATATACCGACATGCATGCTTCTTGAGACCATATTATACTACTGTTTGTCTGTGCCCATTAATAGTGGTACAAATGTTGAAATACTAAGTAGTGAACAACGCGTTGACATTGAAAAAACTGTCAGGCGTTTATTAATAAATTTCTAAAATTCATAACAAATTTCATTGAGTGTTGCTTGAATTTATTAATTAACCTTTTATTATCGAAGGTCTGTTTAGAGGAGGAATTGCTGAAAGCGGCTCTGGAATAAGTAACTGGGCATATATTGCAGATCCTAAACCGTACGGTTACGAATTAGCTTCCTTAATAAATAGCACAATCAATATCGATTCAAGTTCAGCTCTGCTTAGTTTCCTTCAAAGTGTACCAGCAAAGCAAATAGATATTGCTTCCACAAAAACTACAAAAATAGTAAGTAAATAAATAAAATCATTATTTCTTTATTTTTAATCGTTTGTATCATCATCATCATCATCATCATCATCATCATCAATCAGCCCTGAGTTGTCCATTGTCGAACATAGGCCTCCTATAGACTTTTCCACCTGCTTCTGTTCTGCGCCTCTGCTATCCAATTGGTCACGATTCTTTTGAGGTCGTCGGTCCATCGCGTTGGGGGTCTTCCTCGACTTCGCTTGTCAGCCCGTGGTCTCCACTCAAGCAATTTTTTTGTCCAACTGTCGTCTTTCATTCTTGCAACATGTCCTGCCCATCTCCATTTTTGCCTTGTAATATGTTCGATAATGTCTTCCACTCCGGTTCGTCTACGAACTTCCTCGTTTCTTATTCTATTTCTTAAGCTTATTCCAAGCATTGATCTCTCCATCTTTCGTTGTGTCCTTCTCAATTTTTCGGCTTTTGTGAGAGTTAAGGTTTCTGCTCCGTATGTGCCAACATGCGTTTGTATCGTTTGTATCAATCATGCCAAATTATTGGCGCGATAAATCTCCGATATATGTGTTAAGTAAGCTCCTTATTACTAAGTAAAGTAAGTTGATGAACCTTCGGTTGATGTATTAAGTAAGCGCCTTATTACTAAGTAAAGTAAGCTTCATTGCCTTTACACAGTCATTTACTACATCTAAACGTCTGCAACGTTTTAAAATAATTATTGGAATGTTGTTTTTCACGATTTAATGTAAAATATGTTTCTTTGCCTTTAACACTAAGCTTCCCTAATTGAAGGACTTAAAACGTGTCATTTAGTCATGCCTCAAAGTACGTAATAAAATAATAAATGCTACTATACTACCACTCTAATAATGCAGAAAATCAAAAATAAAATAAAAAAGGACAGTCTAAAACACTAATCAGAATCGTCATTTTTTTGGCAATCAGCATCTGCTCGTTTGATTGTATCATAAAATGTTTGGCAAAAGGGGGGAACATTTTTTCACCCATCATCTCGTAATTGGTACCATTAAAATCAAAATGGCGAAAAACAAAACCACGCGAAACACCAAGAGACCAACATACAATCTAGATAAACTAAAAACGGTCCCAGGAAGACATATGTTTAGAGAGGAACTTCAACTCAAAACAAGAGAACGTGAAATAAATAGCTGGGAAGATTTCGCAGATGTTTTGACAAAAATAGCTGAAGACAAACTGGGTAAAAAAGAGAAAGATAGAAAGGAATGGATATCAGATGAAAAATGGAATCTTATCGAGGAAAGAAAACAACGAAAAAAAGATATCCTCCAAGCAAGAACTGTAGAAAGAAGAGCACACCGACAACAGAAATATTAAAAAATAAACAAATCAGTTAAAAGAAAAGCAAGAAGAGACAAAAGAAGGTGATCCGAAGAACTGGCAAAACAAGCAGAAACAGCTGCACAACACAACAGAACTAGATAGCTTTACCAAATTACTAGACGACTAACACAAAAAAGGTCCAACTGTTCGAACATTGTAAGATTCAAGACAGGCGAATTACTTACTACAACAGATAACCAAGTAAAGAGATGGAAAGAGCATTTTCAGGAGGTGCTAGGTATTCCCAGAGATACCGCAGACGAAATGGTCGAAAACCCACAGAATATAGACTTGCATATTTCTTGCGAGGCCCCTTCCAAAACGGAGATAATAGCAGCTATCAAATCTCTGAGAAACAACAAGTCACCGGGAATCGATAACATTGCTGCTGAAATACTTAAAGCTGATCCGCATCTAACTGCTGAACTTTTGCTCCCCATAATCCAAGAGGTGTGGGAAACAAACCACATTCCAGCGGGCTGGAAAAAAGGTAACATTATCAAGCTTCCAAAAAAAGGCAACCTCACACTGTGCAAAAATTGGAGAGGAATAACCTTGCTTACTGTCATAAATAAAATTTTCACGACCATCATACTGAAAAGAATAACAAACAAGGTTGAGTTTCGAGCTAATCAAGCAGGCTTTAGACCAGAATCCTCCTGCATAGACCACATTAATAATGTGAGGGTAATAATGGAACAATCGGTTGAATGGAACACACCCCTATACATGGTTTTTGTTGACTTCGAGCGTGCTTTGACATCATATCTCAAGCTGCTTTATGGAAAGTTTTAGAGCTAAGAAACATCCCGCATAAAATAATTTTCATTATAAAGTAACTGTACACGAAGGTGAAATGTAGTGTGACACACAATGGAATCAACAGCGACGAATTCGACGTACTTACTGGAGTTAGACAGGGATGCGTGCTTTCTCCGTTTCTTTTTAACATAGCTATAGACTATGTTCTCTCCAAACTAGACTCCGACACAAGAGGGATACAATGGACGTTAACCACACGCCTAAGCGATCTAGAATACGCGGACGATATCTGCCTATTAGTTCAAAGGTTCCAACATCTGGCTTACCAATTGGAAACACTTTCCACTGAAGCCAATAAAATAGGTTTGAAAATCAATATTAGTAAAACCAAGTCCATGAGAATAAATGCAAGGAACAACACGCTATTTACTATCGACAATATGCAGATTGAAAATGTGGAAAACTTTACTTATCTTGGAAGTGTCATAACAGAAAACGGAAGTACAGAAGACGATATTCGTATGAGGATACGAAAAACCCAACAAGCTTTTAGCATGCTCAACCCTGTTTGGAGATCTGGCGAGTATACTACAAGCACAAAGATCCGAATATTCCGATCAAATGTCATGTCTGTTCTACTCTACGGATGTGAAACCTGGAAAGTGACAAACACCCTCACAGTCAAACTGCAGGTCTTTGTTAACAAATGTCTACGAAGAATTGTTCGTATATTCTGGCCACACCATCAGAAACGAAGATCTGCTACACTTGACAGAACAAAAGAGGGTACAAAATGAAATTAAGTCCAGAAAGTGGGGTTGGATCGGTCACACACTCCGAAAAAATAGTTCCAGTATCGCAAAGACTGCCCTAGAGTGGAATCCCCAAGAGAAAAGAAAAAGAGGTCGCCCAGTACAAACTTGGAGAAGATCCATCATGGACGAGATAAGAGGCCAAGGAAAGTCTTGGAATGAGGTGAAGGCCATAGCGCAAAATAGAACCCGATGGCGCGTTTTCCTGAAGCTCTATGCTCCACTTAGGAGTTCAAGAACCTTATATAATATAATATGCTATCATATTTTGCTGATTTCAGTGGTATCTTTTCCTTATAAGCCAAAGGAGCACCATTTAGGTCGATAATCGTTCCTAAACTTTTATTTAAAACATATAAATTTTAAGAGAAACGATTATGTGCTTCAGTTACCGAAATATTTTCAGGGGATATAGAATCATGTATAAATAATCTATATTTCGATAAAGTAAAAGGGAGCTTTTTAACCACAGCGGATTAAAAAAAAGGCTCGAGATGTGTTTTGAAATCAAACACCATGTTCCTGTGTTACACGTTCCACAGTGAACTTTTTACCACAGCTTTCAACTGATGAATACAAATACGAATTCTTCGAGTACATACAAAATCTCTTTCTTGCGCTTCTTTTTTTCAATTTGTGAATCACATGACCGATGATTGCTTTCATTACCATCGATCCTAAGGACTATGCTATTAACATTTTTGGTGCACTAACCGTCCACGTTATTCTAAGTTTCTTACACAATACGTGTACGGGTTTTGCTTCAAACTGTGCGAAGGTATTTTTGAAGGCATGCCATAATCTCAATGTCGACAAAAATGGTCTTTGACCAGTTTTTGCACCAAACCCTTCAATTACACTTTTCTAGGAGTTTTTATCTTAGGTCATTCCAATATTATTACGCAATAATGCAGTCTTTCTTAACAATATTTTTTCCTAAGATGCAATTGTGTTACTAGTTCTTCCTATATTAGAATCCTGTCGTGTTCTGGTCTTAATGCCCCTGACATTAGCAGTTGCTCTTATTGTATGATGATCATAGAAAAATTAATATTCCAGTGAATGAGCTTTATAAAATGCTATAGCGAACAAGCAAGACAAACTTTTATTAAATTTAAACCGCTACTATGTATTCGCAACCTTTCTTTCAATCTCGTCTACAAGATGGTTAAATGCTCTGTTTGGTCCATATTGTTACATCGTGTGGAGATATGGACGTTAAAAAAATCCTCTATTAACAAGTTGGAGGCCTTAGAAAAATGGACCTTGCGAATAATGTTCCGCACACCATGGACAAATAGGTTCAGAAACGAGGAAGTCTTAAAAAGGGCAACTATTGAGAGAGAATTACTAAACTTGACCAAGGTACGAAAAATTGGATATCTGGCCATATCCTGAGAGGAAAAGATACACAATTTCTTAACTAACTATCCAAGGAAAGATTGAGGTCCAGAGAGGAGTAGGTTGCAAACAAATGTCGTGGCTACGGAATATAAAGAACTGGACAGGCATAAATAACACTGGCGAGCTTTTGCGTGCCGCAAAAGACAGACGTCTGGCCTTAAGATATTTTGCCAATGCACTATAGATGCATGGCACTCTAAGAAAAAGATGAGCTTCTAAGGCGTAATTCGAGATGACTTCAGTGTTCAAATTGTGTATTAGCTTATTTTTTTTGGTAACACTGGGTTTGTTTATTTCATTAAATTCTTGTACCATTTCGCTTATATCGGTATTATTATTCTTAATCATATTTTTGCCTTTCTAAGAGGCTTGCCTAGTAACAGAAAACCCAGCGTGACCTGGTAATAACTTAACTTTCGACTAAATATTTATAAAGTAACATTATTCATTTTACTATGCTATTTTAAGAATTATATTTTAACACGATTACTAATAAAAATGATACTTCGTAGGACCATCCACTTCCAGTGATTGAGGTCGAACATGAGGGAGCATTTTTAACAAAAAATATGTATCAAGCTTTGAAAAGTGGTGATTTTAATCGAGTACCTCTTTTTATTGGAGTTAATTCGGAAGAATACATATCTTTAGCAACAGGTAAGTCACATAACATATACAGTGCGTCCATAAAGTAGCGCATACATTCATTATTAGCTAAATAAACAACAATATTAGAAATTCCCGAAAGAAGTCTATTTTTGATTTTAATTTACTACTTTTTCAAATTATAATTTAATATACAGGGGGAACCACCTTAGCATGATGACGTCATCAGCATTTTTTTAAGGAACCCCTTTTTTCAATTTATATTATTTCATTTGTTGAGCTGATTCCAAAAATGTATAAAACGTTGCTTCAAATTTTTAAAGGGTGGCAAAAATGCAAAAATTCCAAATTACCTTCAAAATAATAAATTAAGGATACACGTAATAAACACATTAGTAGTTATACAACTACTTTACTATTATGCAATTACTGTGATACATTAAAAATATACAAACGAAAATTCACAGTACATGTTCAAATTGTTCTCCATTGATCGTGAGACAATGACTGAACATGTCATTACTTCCGTCTTTAACGTTCTGTAGGATAACGGGTATTATGTTCTTTATTTCTTGTCTAATTAGGTTGACAGATGTTATCAGGTCTGTTTGTGTACACTTTAGATTTGAAATAACCCCATAAACGGATTTCTAATGGTTCCGAATCAAGTGATCTAGGGGGCCATTCCACAGGTCCCCTTCTTCTTATCCACCGTTGGAGAAAAGTTCTGTTTAAAAATTCGCGCAAAATTACTGCGAAATATGTCGATGCACCATCTTGTTGAAACCAGATTCTGCGGTCTAAATTAGTGGGTATTTGAATATCAGGAAAAAGCTGGATTAGATCAGGAATTAATGTATTTTGTAGGAAATCCAAATATAATGCTCCTGTTAAATTGTCATCAAAAAAATATAGACTAATAATTGTATTTCTCACAATACGAGCCCATACGTTCGTTTTTTGTGGCCTTTGCATATGGGACACTTGCATACAGTGTGGATTTTCATCAGACCAATAACGGGTGTTTTGTCGGTTAACATGACCGTTCAAATGAAATGTTGCCTCGTCACAAAATAAAACGTTATCAATTAAATTGTTAGATTGGTTCATCATATAGGTACTCGCAAAATTCAGTTCTTCAGTCCAAGTCGTCTTTAGCCAATTCATGATAAGACGTACTTTATAAGGATGGTATTTTACCTTTTTAAAAACATTTGATATTGAAGACTTTCCGACACCAAAATCCCTAGATAATTCTCGCACTCTACAGTGTGGATTTACTACTGCCGCCAAAATTCTTCTTATGGCGCTGTGTCCTTTCGAAGGTTGGCGATCCAAATGGCAATTGTAGTTTTGGAAACTGCTGCGCGAAAGATTTCTGCGAATGAACGGTCCAACCATCTCCTCAGGTCTTTCAGCCGCGAGTTCTGGCGTCTTCCCACTGATCTTTTGCCCTGTACTTTTTCTTCCAGTATAGCGCCAAAATGATGTCATGTTGAATATTTTCATTAATTTTTGGCCTATCATGCTTAGCTGCATCCCTCACAAGGCCTAAATCTTTGTATTTTCGCTTTATTCTGCTTACCGTAGATTGTGAAATAGATTCACGACCTGGGCACCTTTTATGAAAAAAATGGCATACTTCTTGTTGAATCCACATCTTATCGCCAATACCAATCATTATTAATATTTCAATTCTATCACTTTCAGTTAAATGCATTTTGTAAAAAAAGTTGCAAATGATAAATTGCTTGAATTGTTTTCACGTAAACGTACTTTTTGTAAAGCGTAAACAATACAAATTTGTACTTTATTATTTCTGACAGTTTTTAACGCCAAAAAAGAAAAAATTAAAAAATACTGTAAAACATTAAAAATATTTTTATGGTTCAGGGGCTTGAATTACTAATAAAAGTGAAAAAGACAGTCAAGATTTGATTTCACGTACAAAGCGTCTATGTATCTGTTTATACGTATTTCGCCTTAATAAGGCTCATCAGAACAACTATTCATAGGCGTTCTCAACGTGAAAAATAAATCTTTCCTGTCTTTAAGAAGCAACATTAAAATGGCTTCGAAACGGACGCAATAGCGACATCTGATAATAAATCCGTAAAATAGTTTAGAAACACAATTCAGATTTCTGCCTTAATCCAAGCCTTCTAAAAATTGCAAGGCAAAGCAGACGTTGATAAAGATGTTAATAGAGACATGGGGAATCTAAAATTTGCATTCCACGACATGTCTCCTCAACTAAGCAGAAATCATTAGCGAATTGCTTTCTTGTACTCATACAGAGTAGATCCGAATAAAATGAAAAAGACAGTCAAGATTTGATTTCACGTACAAAGCGTCTATGTATCTGTTTATACGTATTTTGCCTTAATAAGGCTCATCAGAACAGATATTCTATCAGAAGCTCGAGAATAAGAATAATCATACGAAGGTGGTTCACATCACACTGTGTTCGTAGTTCTCTGCTTCAACTCTCCTTTCGTTGGTAAAATTACCTGAGTAGGTTCATGGTCGATGGGAAAGGTTATTTTTCAACTTGCGTTGCTGTTATGATTCTTTGACAACTTATGTCAAGCTTATGTCTAGAACGTTCTTTTGAATACAAGCTATCGACGCCCGTACAGAATATTAAATGGTATAGTTTGTTTCACGAAAAATGGTTGAGTGCTTAATGGTTACCTGAGTTGATCCTATTGTGTATACAAGAGTCTCTCAATAAACTACCAAAGTACACAGGGTCGCACTTCAGAAAGTTTGTTATTTAATATATTTCATTGGTAGCTGTGTAATACACGATTATAAAAATTTATTAAATTATTTCATATGGTATTTTCAGGTTGTTCAAGTGAATATACTTAATAATTGAACAATTTTTAACACGAAGAAAGTAGTTTTTTTGTTCTACGTGAATAATTGGAGTATATGGATCTAAATTCAGGAAGGTACTTTCCTTCACACTTTTTACAGGCTTAGGACTGTCAGCCAAAAACTGGCACGTTTAAAAGTTTTTGCTCTTCCTAATCGGATATCGTTAAAAATGTACAGTAATAATAGTTCTATTTACGGTATATACATACAAACGAATACATAATGTACAAAAAATAGATGAATTGAAAAAAAATATAGAAAAATATATACAAGTTAATATTTACAAAAAAAATACCCAAAATAATCCAAATATATTTATGAATTCCTAAATACCTAATTTTGTTTCGCTGTCGCTATCCTCTTCAAGATTAATAACAATTGGTTTAATTATGTGATTCAAAGTAACATATGAATTTTCTACGTTCATTACATGGCGTACTGAATTTTTCCAACTTTTTGAAGAGATATCATCAACACATTTCCTTATTAATTCGACTATACTACCACTTAAAGTCGGAGAAACATTTTGTGACCTAACATTTGACTTTAGTTGGTGCCACATATGGTCTATGGGATTAAATAAACAATAGTAGGGCGGAAGCCGTAACACTGTATGTCCCATGTCCTCGGCCAATGCGTCACAAACATATACTTTTTTAATAGAAAATGATTTTAACACTTCTAACAGTTCATTTTTTAAATAAATTTCTTCAAAATATATATCGTTTTCAAACAGGTAGTTTTGAATTTCAATTTTCGTGTTATTTGCACTTGGAGACTTATGTAATTGACGACTGTGGTAACTTTCATTGTCCATTACTATCCACTATTTTGAGGAAGGTTAGGTATAACAATTCTTAAGCCATTGCTCAAAAAGCTCTGCCGTTGTATCCTCATGGTAGCCCACGCAGGACTCTTTAATGTTCTTTGCCATAAGGTATTTGGGACCCAACCATTTTCTGATCCTGCATGTAAAATTGTTATTCTTTTCCCTTTGTTTGATGGAGCTTTTGTTTGACACCTGTTGGAAGAATGGGACCATCCTTTGGATGGTGTTTCATGAGTGTCAAACCATGTCTCATCCAGATAAATTATTGGTCGATCTTCTGTACGGTACTTTCTTATGGAAGTTATATATTCAGTACGCCACTCTTGTAAACGATGGGACTCCATAAGCACTTGCCTTTTGTCAATTGTACGATATCTGAAGCCCATTTTAGACAAAATCCTCCAAAGACTAATGCGGCTACAGTTTATTTGTGTATCATCATTAGTAAGCCGTTGTTTTAAAGCATCTAGTGTAGGTATCCGTTGCTCTTCGTACATTGTGTAAATTTTTCGTCTTATTAAGTCCTTATCACTTTCGTCAATACATTTGGTAGAACCGGCATCCTTACGCTTCCTTCTTGACTTAATGGGATTTGATGTAATTCTTTTCACTGTGGTTAGAGGTATTTTCGTTAAATCAGATATTTCACTGGCAGCAGTATTAGCAGTAAGTCCTCTTGTAAGTAAAGAACTATATATTGTTTTTACGATTTCTCTAGCGTCAGCAGATAAATGCTTTTTCTTTGCTGGAATACTGGAAGAAGCACCATCAATGTTTTTCCACGGACGCCACATAATGCTGTTTTATAGGTATAAATAGTTATAACACTGGTAACACTTGTAACACTTTCAACTAAATGAAACAAAATGTATATTTAAAAATTTCTTATCGGTTTTATATACTTTTACAAATTATACAGAATAGAGGGAACCTGTATAATTATTTCAGGAAATACTTAACGATCAACAAATTTATTGTGGTCATTAAAAGATCAACCATTGATAGTGAAACTCACTGTTAAAATGTTTACAACTTTATGAAATAAAATGTATTCTAATCGTTTTTATAATTTTATACGATTTTTTAATCGTTTTTATATTACCAGGAATTTATTATGCAAACAAGATAACGACACTCCACAGTAGCTTCAATTTTACCTGAATACTTACCTGCTCAACTAATGTTGACTAAGCTGGGGTACTTGCGGTCGGGTTTTATTGCAATCATTAAGCACTCAACCATTTTTTGTGAAATAAACTATACAAAAAAATTTACAAATCTAAACCTTAAAACAATATACAGTGTGATATGATAATATGATACAAAATAGAATTAAAATATTAAATGTTGTTACGCAACAATATTCTCGGATTAGAACTTGTTAAAATTTACAAAATAATAGTTTCTTAACACAAAAATTACTCCTTATATAATCAAAAAATGTTACAGCTAAAAAACTTAATTTTTGGACTTTGTTTATAAACAAATAAGGCGGATCTGACAGTATCTCGATAACGTATTTTATTCAGATATTTACGTATGTTGCATTGACTATGTGCCCCTGTGGTGTTGGGAACTCACCCGGCTAGCCCGACGGATTATCCATATTTCACTTAAAGAAAATAAAAATTGTACTTTTTCTTTCTTTATTAATAAACTTAACAGTACATCGTAACTCGGGTTAATTCAGCGGCGTAAATAACAGGCGGCGTCTTAACTCCACTCATGTTTTAAAATACTAATAATAAGTCGTGATACCAAAAGTTGCTTTTAGATACGAACTCTATGACACATAATTTCTGCTGAACCTACAAGGTCGCACAAGAGGTTTTCTGAATGTTTATTCACGTTTTGATTATTTGACATTTAACTGAATCAAGCCATGTTTTGGTTATTACTGTACATTATTTATATTTTAATAATTAAATGTAATGCCCTATATATTCAAAAACACCCGTGTGGTATACTCCACACCCCTATGACATAAAACGATCAGATATTTGTAATATTTTTATCACTTAGTGCATTTTCTACACTGGGGTATAACAATTAAGAAGATTTCCCTTCGTGGAATTTTATTCTAACTGTTGTATCTCTTTTTATAAATTTACAGATATGGAGTCGTTGAGAAAACGAGCGGCGTCCTATGATAAAAGTTTGAAGAATTTAGTACCACATACCATGAACATAGTAAACAAGCAGAAGTTAAATGAACTTGGACACACAATTAAAGAAATCTATATAAGTGCCAATGAAACCTTCGAAGATAATTTAGGATTAGCCATTGCTGTACGTATTTATTCTTTTTCTTTATTGTTCATGTGACATGTTTCTTTGGGAAATAACATATGTTATTTCCCAAATACTAGTCATAGGTACTAGGCATAGTCAAAGATAGAATACAATAGGCTCTGTTGCATTCTATTATATGTTCTCAACGCGAATTAACAAAACATAGGTACATTAATTTAAAACAGAAACTGAAAAGAACTTTTTTACACTTCCATACCTCTTTTCTGTACTTTTGTTGTCTCATCAGTACGACCATAGAAATCCCACTTTCAGTGGTAGAAAAACTCACACATCAACACCTATGCCAGTACCAAAACAAGGTCTAGAGAGAGAGAGAGAGAGAGAGAGAGAGAGAGAGAGAGAGAGAGAGAGAGAGAGAGAGAGAGAGAGAGAGAGAGAGAGAGAGAGAGAGGGAGAGAGAGAGAGACAGAGAGAGAGAGAGAGAAGACTATATGCTATGCCTAAACGGGGTACCCTTAAATCCGAATATACATTCTCAAAAAAACAGATGAGAGCAAAAGCTGACAATTCATTCAGAAAAGCATTCTGAGTTAGATGGAGACAGCTCTACAAACGTCAGCGTGTTAAGTTTGGAAATGTATCTTGCAGTCACAGAGGAAACTTCAGATAGAAAAAATTACAAACCAGTGCCTATAAAGCCGGACAACAATATCTCATTACAAAATACCTGTCGTAAAAGCCTACGCCCTTTGATAACTTATTATGGATTTTTATAATTAGTTATTTATTATTTTTAATATAGTATTTAAACTAATAGCAAAAATATCTAATGTAATTTATAATTTTTAGTACAATTCAGAAAGCCACTTTTTGAATCCATGTGTAAGACACGCTGAAATCCAATCACAATATACAGATGTGTATTTTTATAAATTTTCATATGCAGGACCAATGGGAAGAAACACTAATATAACTTTACCAGGTATGAATAAAATAATTAATGAAGAGTTCATCGAATGCTAATTGCTTATTAATTTTTATTTTTGTACATTGTTCTCCTACAAAAATGATCGTCGTTAAGTTTTGATTGGCAAAGGCGATGTAAACATTTTGTTTTTGTAAGTATTTTTATATACGCGTAGTTTCCGTTCCATTTTATGCTCCCATGATTTTTTATAATTTAGTAAGTACAGCTCGTCAAGAATTGCAATGTCTCTGAGTTTTGACAAGAATATAAATTTGGAGGGGAGGATCCGGAGGATCCGTCAGTAGCCTGAATATACTCAGTTCCATTTTGTTAGCAGAAGCAAACAGATCAGACGCATATCAATTACACTGGTGTAGGACTTATTAATCCGGTTCCGTTACAATGGAATTTAAATCAAAAGTTCATCGTAAAGTTTTGAGTGGTCAATCTCGTGAAATTATAGCAAATGTGATATATTTTATGAAACGAGAAGCGGAGGCTAAACATCCGATAATAGAACTAACGAAAATTCAAGAACGTGTTTCGCGCGCAACGGGTGTTAGTGTTGGTTCTGTAAAGCAAATTTCAAAGGAAACGAGATCAGTTGAAGATGGTGAAAGTGATTCGTTTCATACACCTAATATTAAAAGACAAAAAAGTGCGACCAAAACTAAGTTGGATAATATGGATAAGGAAATTCTTCGGAGATTTGTAATAAATTTTCACGTCCACGAAAAAAAAGTTCCTACGTTGAGAGGCATACACAGGAAATTTGTCAATGAAATTAATTACACAGGATCGTATGAAAGTTTACGAAGAGTATTACATAAAATTGGTTTCCGTTGGCGAAAAACTCAGACAAAGAAAAATTGCTTATGGAAAAACCTGACATCCAACAAAAAAGGATAGCTTTTTTGCGAAGTATTAAGAGGTACAGAAACGAAAATCGTCCTATAGTATACATGGACGAAATATACATCCACTCTTGTCACACATTCACGATCGTTTGCGTAAGCCTATCTCTAAAGGACAGAGGTTAATAATAGTTCATGCAGGAGGAGAAATGGGGTTCATAAAAAATTCCTACTTAAAATTTAAATCAAATTTAAAAACTGGTGATTACCGTAGTCAGATGAACTTTAGTTTTCAGATGAAATTATGTTTATATATATATATATATATATATATATATATTATTTTGACTTGCTACAAACGTGTATTTTATATGTGTGTAACGTAATGAAATAAAATAAATTTAAATCTATTCTTCTGTACAAACAAACAAAATTTGAAATGATTTTATTAATAAAAATTTCTAAATATCAATCTTTTATAATATATTTCATCTTTAAAAACAATAAAAATCGATAATTTTCATTATCGCATAATATTACGTGGAATTATTACTCCTAATAATTTAAATTTCAATAACTATTGAGTTCAATTGACCCTCCCCCAATCGTAGTTCCATAATAAAATAATTTTAAAATCCGAACGCATTTGCTATCTTCTTTACTCCGAATGCGTTCTCTGTTTATTTTTCGCATCGCTAGAGTTTAAACTGAAAGACAGAGCTAACTTTGACGAACTGTATATAGAGAGTGTTTCATTAATAATTGGAAATATTTTAAATGCAGATTCTTGGGCTCAAAATATTAGGGTTTAACCCAAATCACTTAAATAAAATGTGGCTCCTTACCAAGTTACAAGGTCGTACGCCTCTGGTAGTAACCGAAACGTTTATTGCGCATAATTTAGTAGGGTGTACAGTACCTTCACTTCTTTCCAAATATGACAATGATATGTCAAATTGTTTTAAAGTACTGGGTACAAATAGTTTTTAAATTTTTAAATAAATCACCCTGTAACTCAGTAAGAAGCCACATTTTATTTAAATTATATCGGTTACATATTAATATTTTGAGCTCAGGAATCTACAGTTTATTTCCAATTATTTCCAGAATATTTCCAATTATTAATGAAACACCCTGTATATGTTTCAAATATTCACAAAAATGCTACAGGAAGAATGCTGTAACTATATGGGATTAAGTGTAAAAGACTTTATCCTTTTCGTTTTCATCCTGAAAAATCATGTCTCGAAAGAAAAAGAACAACTAAAAACGGAGTACACACACACACACATTAACACACGAGGTGATCAACCCTACCCCTAGGAACATGTGTATACCAATATAAGACAGGGATCCACATGTTCGAAGATCAAACCGGTCACACCTCGCTAGTCGAGTTGGTACCTATCTGACCCCCGGGCTTTTCCTCCACCCCTCCTCAGCGTGTTAATAACGTGAGGAGGCTTATGATCTTAGAATTTACTAAGGTACTTTGGGTAATGAAGTACCTTCCGTTTTTAATAGTTGTGGTTATGCCACCTAACTGTAGGGGTAGCCTAAATGTCGGCTTTTCTCCCTATTTACTTTACTGTTTCTTTTTATTTATCTTAACGTCGGGACTGGAGTCCCTAAAAATTTCGTGTGTTCTGGTCAGAGAGTCCCCAGTCGTGACTAGCGGCTCTCTGACCAGAAGTGTTTTGTGTGTGCTCGTTCGCTCAGCCGACGATTTGACAAAAATGAATTTTGTTCTCCTCGTCGGCTGGGCGCTCGATGGGATTGTCCGGCCATCAAGCTCATGTTTGCCGCACATGGTCTCAATGCTCGGAATTCGCGATTTTTTTTTATGCCTGAAGGGCCTTTGCCTGTTGGCTATGACTATATTTTATGTTGCTTATCATTTTTGAATTCGTAACTGTATGAAATCGACATACAGTTTTTTCCAAAAAAATTTTTTTTATTTTTAATCATTTTTTCATCGGTTTATTAATTATCTCCGTTCTATATGGCGGTTAGCCACAGAATCAGATGATAAAATTCCCGATTTTTAACGATGGTGTTAATAAGGTGCGTTTTTTAAAATTTTTTATTTTTTGTTGGCGTGTCTTTGTTAGCCAGTGAGCATTTTTTATTTTTATTATCTACCTATGCTAACCTAACTATGGAGTGTGCATTCCCGAGTGTATAGCGCTCTCACACACTCCGTGTATATACCTATAACTAACTTAGTTCTATTCTATCACTATGTGTAGGTGTGGTTGAGGTGTGCATTCCCGGGTGTATAGTGCCTGCACACACCTCGGTGTATATTGTACTTAAAAACTAAAGAAAATATTTTTTTTTGTTGCTCACTGTCTACCTTTTTCTTTCAGTTTACTCTGTGGCTATCTCTTTTCTTCCTGTTTATTAATTTCTATATCCTATGAGCTGTTGCATTGGCCGTTTATGTACCAGTCTGTGGTTTATATCGTAGTTTGTCAACTCTCTTAATTTTGTATTAGGATGGTTTCTGGCTTCGTTAAAGATCTTGTGGGCTCTTTCATCCATAATTCTTAATATTCTTTTTTCTCCTGAGTCCCTGTAGAGGTATCTTAGCGGTACGTAGCTTGGTAGGTTCAAAGCTTCTCTTATTATCCAATTTTGTGTTGTTTGGATTTTCTTTCTGTTGGATTTGCATGTGTGTCCCCAGGCGGCAGATGCATAAGTTAAGGAGGGTAGTATTATGCTGTTAGCTACTCTCATTTTTGTTTTAAATCGAAGTTTGCTCTTTCTGCCTATTAGCGGTGAGAGTTGACTTCTAAGTGCCTTTGCTTTGTAGACAGTTTGTTTGACGTGGTTTGTAAAATTGAGTTTGCTGTCTAGTGTGACTCCGAGGTATTTAGCCTCGTTCGTCCATTCTACAGGGGTATTTCCTACCGTGATCTCCCTGTCCGGTCTCTTTTTTCTGTGTTTGTACATAACGGCTTGTGTCTTGTCCGGGTTTAGTGCAATTTTCCACTTTATACACCATCTTTGGAATCTATTCAGAGCACTTTGCAGGTGGTTTGCAGCCAGGTTTGGGTCTCTGCTACTGGCTGCTATGGCTGTATCGTCCGCGTACAGACTAACCAGTGTTCTGGGGTCTGTCGGAGTGTCAGCAGTGTAGATAGTGTACAGGTAAGGCGACAGCACCGCCCCCTGGGGCACACCCGCCTCCAGAGTCCCGAGCTCAGATAGTGTTGGTCCTATCTTAACTCTGAACCTTCTGTTGGCCAGGTATGACGCAAGTAGACATGTCATCGCCTCACTGTAACCTAGGTTACTCATTTTATAAAGTAGACCCAGATGCCATACCCTATCGAACGCTTTACTCACGTCGAGGAACGCAGTTGCTGTGTACAACTTTTCGTTGAAGCCTTTAGTTATGTGTTCTGTTAGTCTCAGAAGTTCGCAAGAATGTTCAGATCTGAATCCAAACTGAGATTCTGGTATAGATCCCAAAGCTAGAGATTCATCATTGAGTCTTTTTAAAATGACTCTCTCTGCGATTTTACTTACTGATGAGAGTAAGCTTATCGGTCTGTAGTTTTGTGGAAAAGTGCCGTCTTTTCCCGGTTTAGCAATCATCATTACGTGGGCTTCCTTCCATCTATCCGGGAAGTATCGCAGTTTTAGTATGCCATTCACGATATTCGTGATGTATACTACTGCTTTCTTTGGTAGATTCTTGAGGGCCTTGTTGGTAATGTTATCCGGTCCTGGTGCTTTTTTCGCATTTGTCATTTTAATCAAATTTTTGATTTCTTCAGGGGACGTGTGGACTAGTCCTATTCTTCCCTTTCTCTTTTTTAGTCTCCTAGCGTAGTTTTCGACTTGGATGGTGAAGTCGATGTCTTCCTGCGGATGTTCGTTATTTTGACATGCCTTTTCTAATTCGTCCTTTAGTACTTCGGCTTTGTCATCTTCTGTGTAGACGATTCCATTTTCTCCGTGTAGCGGTGGAATCGGTTTTTTGTCTTTTCGTAGGACTTTTGACAGTTTCCAGAAACCGGATTTATTTGGATTTAGCTCTTGAATATAGTTATCCCAGCTTTCGTTTCTGTGATTTTGCAGTTGTCTCTTGACTTCTCTGTCCAGCTCGTTTGCAATCCTCTTGTCTTCTTGATTTCTTGTTCGGTAGGCTCTACGTCTTTTTCTATTTTTTTCTTTGATCAGGTCCTTTAGTTCAGTACTAATGTCCCTGAATCTTCCGCTTATCGTATTAACTACAATTTCTTTTGAGCTGGCATCGACGGCATTTTTAATTGTGTTTTCTAATTTAACCACACTATCTTCTAGTTCGACGATGTTATTTATAGTGGGTATCGCATTTCTTTTTTTTCACCGCCAAAACATGCAACGGAACACATCCAGTGATGGTCCAAAAGGCTGCCGTCCACAATTTATTATTTATGTATACCTAAAAAGGACAAAATATCTTTAATTGGGAAAAAGTATAGGGTAGTTCCTTGCTTTAAGCGGAGCGTCTCTTCAAGAAAAGGATTTTTTTTTCAAGAAGAGGATTATATTTGGTGTTTAAATGATTTCACACCGATTTGCATCGAAGAAACAATTTTTTTCAACTAATTACTACTCTTTTAAACTACTCTTAATAGATTAGTAACCTTTATAATTGCTAGATATAGAAAAGGAATTCTCCACTGGGGGATGCTCCGACACGCTATGTAAACAAACAAATTACTCATTATTCTTTATTTTTGGATAGATTGTAATTTTAATTTGAATTCATAAAAAAAATTTGAATGATATATGAGTAATCGTTTAATTTATTTAATTTTGTATTCTTTAATTGTAATCTAACTAAAACCGTTGCTAAAACTCAAACAATACGCTATTCTAGGTGCAGAAAAAGATACACATGGAGAAGAACTATTTTATATATTCAAAAGAGCATTGAATGGTTATGATAATAGCGATTTAAGCAAGTTCCCAAATGACGATGTTTTAACTCATAAAAGAATGATAAAGTTATGGACAAACTTCGCTAAATATTTGTAAGTATAGTGATTTATATCAAGAACTTTTTATAGTATATTTACATTTTATTGTGTTGCTTGTTAATTATTCTTCTTGTTATAGTCATCCGTTTAAGCATTTTCATTTTGACAATATGCATTCGTTGTTCTTTATTCTTAATAGACCGAACAGACAAACCCTATATCGGACAGACTAATCGAAGAATCCAACTAAGACGGAAAGATCTTCGAAAGGAAAGAACTTTTTAAAATTTATTAAAGGAACCATGTTATATTTAACAGCATGTTATATTTAACCTAATCTGCTACTTTACTGTCCTAGGTATTCCCATTGGTTCACCTTAGAATTTAATAATTATTGTTACACACTTCACCCTTGTGGCTAGGTTCTCTGTCCAAATTTAAACTGACATTTATACATTTATCACTATCACACAAAGGTTTGGTGCGTTTGAGCCCGTGGACTAGATCTTGATTATTTAATAGTTCTAACACTTACAGCCTCATAAACTGAATACCACATGACTATACTGGTTTGAGCACTTGTTTTTAAACTAATACCTTGTTTTTAATTGTAAGTTGTGAGCTTCTACCTAATAACCAATACAACTTCTTGTATTTCAGTAGCAGTTCTTCATTTTTTCATTCTAATAAGTTCTTGCCACTTTACTTTGCTACCCAAATGTAGCCTTAGGTATTTCACTGGTTTTTTTTTGTACAGGACGATTTAATTGTTTAGTATAACTGAGTGATTATTTATTTTCTTTGTAGGTAAGTGAAATGGATATAAGCAGATTTCCCTTCATTAATTTTTATATGCCATTTATTATTCCAAGTGTTTATTTTGTTTAGTGCATTTTGGACGTGTCTAGTTATTTCTTCGAATGTTTCACCGACTGTTAGTATTGCAGTGTCTTCTGAAAATGTGGTCAGTTTAATATTTTCCGTAATAAGGTTGTCACAGGTATACAATAAAAATAGTATGAGTCCCAGAACACTGCCCTGAGGGATTCTGTCTTCCAAATTTAACTGTATTAGCTAAACATAGTGGATGGGTAGATATTTTAAGTTTTAGTAATAAGCGATAATTTATCGAATGCTTTTGTCTAGACTTATTATTTTATTTTATATAATAATTATTAGAAAAATTATTATTTCTTTCAAATAGAAAGTATATTTTTGTCATAAAAAAAGACTTTCTCCTCTTTTTTATAAAGTGGTAATGGTTCCAATATTATCACCCAATTGTTCATATCTTCGTTGAAAATGTCGGTCAACTTTGACCGGTTGTATCTTAGGAACCACTGCTCGTAATTCAACCTTTTTTCTTTTAAAAAAAGCATCTTGCGAAGTCTTTTCTAATGCAGTTTTCTGAATTTAATTTAAACTAAGAAATACTGATGTAACGTAATATTTTGCCTACCGCATAGGGTATTGCTATAAGGGGTTGAAAATTGGGACAGAAGTTACTGGGGGTGGAGATAGGGCAAGCAAAATAAACGAAACTTATGCGAACGGCACTCAGGGTTTATTTGGAGTAGCTGGGTCGTGGATAAGTAAATGGCGAGGGAATTAGATTGGGGAAACTACAAAAAATGAAACAAAGGGGTACTTAAATGAATCTCCTGGGACAAATGAACAAACAAAACAACAAGAAAATACCTCTAGCAATTTAAAATGAACGCCGCTTCGAGGTGCCAAATTATAATGATTACAACAACTAATTGTAACTATTGAAATAATTATTAGAAATGAAAAATATCTTTTTAAATGAAACTCAAAAAAAGGGTTATAAACTTTTTTTTAAAGAAATAAAAAAATGGTTTAGAGAAATAAATCGAACATTTATTGTTGTGTCAGTGTCAGTGTGTAACAAACAGTTACAAGAAATAAACAATTGAATATTATTAAACTATTAACAATAGCTGTTCCGGTACCATTTCAAGCTTTGACGTAGCACTGTAGGGTAAGATGACATCTGGTCAGAATAGTCTACGCCTTTCTTTGCAGAGTTGTAATGAATTATACATTTCGGTTTTACAATATCCTCTTTTTGCCTATTCTGCTTTCCTGTTGGAATCAACTGTTTAGTATGAGCCGGGACACTTGAAATGATTAAGATAGGTCTCTTATCCATCCACTTAATAATTCTTAGTCCATCTATCTTTTTCCAATGACCTCTGTTCGCTTTATCTTCTTGGACTTGTTAAAAATAGGTGGTATTCCTTTTCTGTTTCCTCTTAGAGTCCCACAGTACATCATATGTTCTGCTAACAATATTTTAACGAGAGGTACTTATTCCTGAATAAAAGTTATCAGCAAATAATATTTTGCCAGCTTTATCTGTGATACACTGAAGTAATTTTAGAACAACTGCTTCAGAGTGTGCTATATTAACTGGTTGTTGTTCATTTTTTCCTGTGTAAGTACTTACATTGAAAGTATAGCCTTCAGGAGAACAGAGTTTATATAGTTTCACTCCATATTTATGAATCTTGTTGGGAATGTACTAACGAAAATGGAGTCTCCCTCTGAAAGATCGGTACCATAGATTCATCTATAAAGTCTCAATCTCTATTTAGTTCTCCGTAACTAAATTTTATATTTTGCATAATCTATTAGTGGTATCAGATGTCTCATTATTTTCAAAATGAAGAAGTTTCAATTAAAGTAAAGAGCTGTCTCGAGTTAAAACTTTTGCGATACATTTATTATAAAATATATCATCTTTAGACCAATATAAATTTAAATGTGGTACCTGAGTGAGACCCATTGCGATTATTACCCCTAGGAATGCTCTTATTTCAGTTTTGTTTGTGGCTGTCCATAAATTTAACCTGGATTTTCTTGAGTGTCGCATACTTAATTGTTGCAGCATAAATGTTGGTTTCATTACCGATAATATCCAATATTTCTTCAGTTACGAAATGACTAAAAACGTTTCTTGGTTTCTGTACCGCATGTGGTTTAATATCAACTAAGTATTCTTTCTTACCTACTACAAAATCGTCACCATCTACATCTTCTTCTAAATCACACCATTCATCACTATCACTATTCTCAGCACTCTGTTCATTATTATCTGATGGAACTTGCTCATATGGTGTAGTAATAATTTCGTCATCACTATCAATAGAATAATTTAAATCGGAGGATAAAGAAGATTTAGGAAAATAACTTTTATTTAGCAATGAATCGTCACTGTCAAAGGGATCTTCGATACTGTCGGCATCAGTTGCTGTCTGCTCATTCTCCATATCGAGTTCATCAGCCTGTTCGTTATCCATTTCGTGTTCTATTTCTGTTCGTATAAACTGTTATTCGTTTTCATTATTAAAATTTTCATGACTTTCAATCAACCCTGTATTATCATTTAATTCATTTAAAATATTTGTTTCAGAACTCGCTCCAAAATTTTTATGATCACTGATTGTTTGCTTATTTGCAACCTCTATCACCTTTTGTTTCACTATATCAACCCTTTTCGACATTTTAACAAGTACTGCTCACACTTTAATGAACTACAATAAACTGAAACTGAATATATACAGCGACAAGCACCAACAAGTTAAAACGAATGGCAATGACACATGCCTGCCGGGGTCTGTGACGCATAGTAACAATAAATTTTTGTTTATGTGCGCCACGTGTCTCCGGGGACATGTCTCATATTACCGACAGCAGCGAGAATTAAAAATTTCCTATCGATAGCTAACGCGACGTAGCCGACGTACACATACCATTTTTATCGCTACTGCAAGATGCGACGGTTTGACCAATTTTACTACAGCACAGTTGAAAAATCACGCACATGCCCCTAGGGATACGTGACGCAGTAAAGGTGTTAAATAAATTAAATTAAAAAAAAAATTTAGATTACAAAAATTATTATGCAAAATCCAAATGCGACTGTTTTATTAAATTATAAAAATTTTCTGGGCGAGTTAAACCCTATTCATTCTACAAATTCCCAATCGTCAATAGAACCACGTGTAAGCCAAACAGGGTCGTACTGATGTACGACCTATGTATCATATGATTTTTAAAAATATTTACTTTTGAAACTGTTAGTGTAAGAATTTCTTGAAATTTAATCATTATATCACAATTAAACTAAACTCTAAAAAATAACACGACCAGTAAATAACTTAACAATAACTATAACATAAATATAACACAATATATTAACTTAAAAATCAACACGATACAATTAGAATTTAAAATGATGGCGAGTTGGGATCTGTAACATGAGAATCTGTCTCGCTTACGGTAATAAATTATATTTTATAGCCTCTTGACGAATGAGACGGCGAATATCAACACGTGCTCATGTTTACTGATGGGAATTTGGTAAAGGAATACACTTTAGGAAAGTCCCGAGTGCAGTCTAAGTGGTTAAAAATATTGAATAATAAAAGGCTTGTTTCCCTTCTTTTTGTATTTATTGCTATTTTGCAGCAAGGATAATAAATTAAAACATTTTTAACCAGTTATATCTTATAGAAAATTCAATTATGGCTATTTTATTGTATTACAATTTTGCTCAAAAATGAATCGTTTTAAGCAAGGAAAGTAGAAAAAAAAACGATGTTTTTACAAATTTTTATATATATTAATTTTTTATTAGTATTCCCGAGCTATTTGAGAGGGAGGAGAAGCCAATTATTATTACTGAAGTTATCACACAATTTTTTTGTAAAAATTATAATGCCTCCTATCATATCCACCTCAAAACACATCCGCCCTGGTCTAAACCGTTTTTGAAACCAAGCTGAGTGTCTCCCGTTCTCTCTTCACATTTGTTATAAATCCACTTATAATTAAAGCTTTCAGTATGTGGCTAATTAAGCTGATGAATCGAAGATTGGATTCTTTGGAATTGCTATGAAGATTGACTTCAGCTAAAATACTGTAAAAAGGAAACCAAGCAACGTGCTGCGCACAAGCACTTTTAAAAGACAAATGACAAAGCTAAAACGTACTTATCTCTTATTACATTTTTTATTTTTTTTTTGAAAAAAACATACCTAAATTTTAGAAGTTTATGAGCTTTAACACACCTTAAGGAAATCATTTATGTATATTAAAATGTGCTAAAACTTTGATATTCATTCATAAACTTGTTCTGGTTCAGTCTCTTCGCTTGTTATAAATAAAAGATACTTTTTTCAAATAACGATTATGTTTTTTATAGAAATCCAACTCCAGAAACTGATCCCGTATTGCAGAATATAGTATGGCCCAAAATGGAACCAGGTCAGTTAAATTACGTGAACATCGACACTGATCTTTTGATTGAAAACAACATCAAGCATGGTAGATACATCAAATGGAGGGATTTATTTGAAGAAAATGCTATAGACCCCGTTATGTTTTAACTTGTGTAAGATTTAAAGACTGTTTTGTACAGTTACTAGAAATTCTTAAATAAAAAAATCTTAACATAATTTTTTTTAGTTATCAATTCTAAAATTAAGTTGATTTTCCAAACAGTTACCTTTGGCATTTAATATTGGTGGTTTCTTCAAATGGCTAGAAAAGGAATAGGTTAGAATAAATTAAAAATCTTGTACAAAAGATAATATATTAATTTAATGAGATATTACTAATTTTAAAAAGATAATAAAAAGAAAGAAAAATCCTTATAGAGTTCTACTGCTTTGGTGTTTCCTGAAAAACATGTTAATTTCAAGTTTAGACAAGCTATGCACACCTTGAACGTTGTTATGATCCATCTCTAATCGCCCGTTCAGTCTCACATGCTAAACTTGTGCTAAATTTCGTTAGGATCGGTTTAATAGTTTTTCCATAATAATCTTGCACTCCAGGGTCCGCAAAAAAAGTAGTTTTGCAAAATTTTGCTGGGCCCAAAATAAGTACTTTATAGTCGAAAATTTGTCTTTGTTGTTTAACAGCCAAAAAACTGTTTGTAACTTTGTTTCCTACTCCGATCGAGTATTGATGCTGTCTCTCAACTCCCATTTAAAACGTAAAATAAATATAATCCAATTATATGCACCCACTGCAGACAAGGATGAAGACACCATAGAGAACTTCTATGAACAAATTGGCAATGACTTAAAGCTGACTAAAAGACATGATATAAATATTATATTGGGAGATTTAAACGCTAAAGTGAGCCAAAGAGAAGTGGAGAATTGTGTGGGGCAATATGGACTCGGGGAGAGGAATGAACGTGGCGATCGACTGGTTGATTTCTGTATTAATGAGGGACTCATAATTGCAAATACCTTGTTCAAACTTCTTAAGGTAGATTATATACATAAAGGTCACCAGCTGACAATAACAACAAAATAGTTAGAAATCAAGTAGATTATAAAATATTATCATCAACAGAAGATAAGAGTGAAAGTAAAGAATGTAAAGCATCCTAGCTCCACGAAAATCATGGATACAAGGCTGCTCAAACATGACAACACACATGCGGAAACGAGAACTTAAGGAAAGTCAAAGAAGATAATGCAGAAACTCTAACTATTGACCAAAAATAGGAAAAAATTCAACATGCCCTTGTGTCAGTTGGAAAAGAAACCCTCAAACCACTTGGGGAAAAATCAAAACCTTGGATGAAAGTAGAAATTCTTGAACTTATGGAAGAACGAAGAAAACATAAAGCAAAATACTTGAATAAATACAAAGACATTCAGAAAAACACCAGAAAGAAAATTCGAGAGGCAAAAGAGAGGTGGTTCTCCGGCAGATGCAAGGAAATAGAAGATCTGGATAAAACGTATGATAGCTTTAACTTACACAAAAAATCAAAGAAATGACAGGTTCTGGACAAAGCACAAGAACGAATATCCTTAAAAATCCGCCAGGGTTGCGTGCTGTCACCACTACTCTTTAATGTCTATATTGAAGCGGTATTTAAAAAAGCGTTATCAGATTCAATAGAAGGTATATCTGATTATATGATGATTTCCAACCTTCGATATAAGATAGAACTTAAAGAAGAAGTCGAAAATTTGTTGCTGACGCCGAGACGTAGTCTCTATAAGGACATTAGGTAAAGGTCTTATAGAGACCTATATGCTACCTAAGGTCCTCCTAGAGACTAAGTATCCGGGCCAGCAACCCCAATTTGGTAGTTTTACATTATCATGACGTGAATTAGACCTTAGCCAGAAGGTTACACGAACTTTACTTTATGACGTGAATTTATTTAAAACTTTAACTTACTGTAAAATTACCAGCTGAAATAAAAATATAAAGAATAAGCTGGACCAGCAGAACTACGAATGAAGAAGTACTGAGAGCAATGAACACACGCCCTCATCTGGTCAATACTATGAAAATTAGAAAGACGTCATATCTAGGACACATAATGCGCCACAGGGAATTTGAGCAGCTCCAGGTAATATTAGAAGACAAGATTGAAGGTAAAAGGGGCATAGGACCAAAGAAAAAATCTTGGCTACGAAACATCAGAGATTGGACCCACACAAAAGGAAATGAATTAATTCATCAAGCCCAGAACAGAGAGAAATTTGCCATATTGATCGCCAACCTCAACAGAGAAGGCACTTAGGAGTAGGAAAATTATCAGCAACAACGTAATATAAATTTAAAGGTTCTTAATGGTTTGTTCTAAACAAAAGGTTTCGTAATGGAGTACAAAGTGCAAAAACCTATCCAAGCGCAGATGCAGATACGGATCATAATCTATTACTAGCAACGTCAACATTAAACTCAGGAAACCGGAGAAAAAAGTTAAACCACCAAAATTAACATCAAAAACCTAAACGGCGACAACTGCCAACAGCAACTAAACGCAGAGATAAATAAATTAACTGAAGGAAGCGGTGAATGGGCAGATATGAAAAAAGCCATACTAAAAGCGGGAAAGGAGGTCCTAGGCGAAGAAGAGAAAACCACTAAAAAAGACTGGATGACACCGGAAATAGTTGAGCTAATAACTGAAAAAAGAAAATACAAAAATAAAGATGAAAATAAATATAAAACCATCAAGACTAAAATCAAATATGAAATCAGAAAGGCTAAGGAGGAATGGATGAACAAAGAATGCCAGGAATTGGAAGAACTCAGCAACAAACATGACACCTCAAACTTACATAAAAAAATGAAAAAACTTACAGGCAACACCAGACAAAGAACACTCATAACAAGAGATAATAATGGAAAAATACTTACTGAAGAGAGCAAAATAAAGGAAGTATGGGAACAATATATAATCCATCTGTTCCATGACGAGAGAGAAAATGAACAAGATATAGGTGAAGAAAAACAATACTTACAAATTTTACCCTCAGAAGTAAAGAATGCCCTACAGAATGCAAGACAAGGAAAAGCAGCGGGTCCTGATCAAATTCCAGTTGAACTGTTAAAAGCCTTAGATCACGGTAATATAAAAAGACTCACCCGAATTCTCAACCACATATATGTAGAGGGCAACATCCCGGAAGAATGGCTTAAATCGATATTTTTACCTCTACCAAAAAACAACAATCCCAAATTATGTAATGACTATAGATTGATAATCCTAATGTGCCACTCTTAAAAGATTCTCTTGAAAATTGTTCAAAACCGAATTTATAAGAAATGTGAGGAGCAGATAGATGAAACTCAGTTTGGCTTCAGAGGAGGCATGGGTACAAGAGAGGCATTATTTGCGTTGACGGTACTCTTGCAGAAATGTCGGGAATATAAGAAGAGTGCATATGTATGCTTCATAGACTTTAGGAAGGCCTTTGACCGAGTGCAGCATATGAAGTTAATAGATGAATTAAAAAACATCAATTTAGACAAAAAAGACATTCGAGTTTATTAAGGCTATATACTGGAACCAAAAAGCAGTAGTAAAGGTGAACGATATAGAAACAAATCATATACCGATTGCGAGAGGGGTTAGGCAAGGATGCGTCTTGTCTCCGACGCTTTTCAACGTGTACTTACAGGTCATATTCAGAAAAGCCTTATGGGAAAGAAAAGAGGGAATAAGAATTGGTGGAGAAATCGTAAACACCATGAGATTTACAGATGACACGGTAATTATGGATGAGAGTATAGAAGAACTACAAACTTTACTAGATGCAATAAATAGTGAATGCATTCAAATGGGACTTGACATCAACACAGATAAGACCAAATTTATGATAGTACCAAGGAGTCCAATAAATAATAACCAACTAACTATTGGTGGACAGCAAATAGAGAGAATGACAAAATATAAATATCTGGGAGCTTACATCAACACAGAATTAGATCCAGACCAAGAGACCCGGGTACGAATAGAAATGGCAAGGGCAGCGTTCTTAAAATTCAAGCAATTGTTCTATGACAAAAATCTGAATACTGCGCTGAGACTGAGGTTTGTTGAATGTTACGTCTGGTCGCAACTATTGTACGGGGTAGAAACATGGACACTAAAAGCGCAAATAGTTAAGAAGATTGAAGCCTTTGAACTTTGGATATACCGGAAAATGTTGAGAATTCCATGGATTGCCAGGGTCACCAATGAGGAAGTGCTGAGAAGGATGGGTCAAGACAAAAAATTGTTGAGAACGATAAAAGTACGCAAGACTGCATACCTTGGACACATACTGAGAAATAATAAATATAGTCTTCTGCAGGTCATCATGCAGGGTAGAGTCGATGGCAAAAAGGGAATAGGTAGAAAGAGGAAGTCATGGCTGCGAAATATTCGAGACTGGACAAACATGACTGTAGACGAATTATTCCACGTTGCAAAAGACAGAGAAGCTTTTAAAAATGTGGTCGCCAACCTCCGTTAATGGGGACGGCATAGGAAGAAGAAGACCCATACATTTAGTGGTTTCACACATGCATAGCTAATAGCGGGACTGATGTTGAAATAGTCATTCGGAAAACGTTGTGATGTAGCCCAAAAAGGTTCTTTTAAATAAATATGCCATTTTTTAAAGGATTTTTAATTAAAATTTTTGTGTTTTTTGATATACAGGATATTCATTTTCCTTGTAGATAAGAGAGATCTTGTGACTAATTTCAGCTCAGCCAATGAATTAAATCAAATGTCAAAAAACCGACAGCACACACACACACACACACACACACACGCACATTTCGGGTCGCAGTGTAGAAAGGTCTCTCCTGATACCAAACGACCCATATATAATCTACAAAGACAAAAATAGAAAATATGAAAATGTTTGGTACAACTTTATTTTCATTATCTTATTTCACCACGTACATTAAATTTAAAATAAAACACGAGATGACCAAAATAGTTTATTTGTTTAAAAAACAACATTTTTATAAATATTTTAAATATAAAGTATATTTTTCCAATGGTTTAAAAAGAGCTGTAACCTGTGAATTATAAAGTTGGCACGTCGAGGAAACAATAAAAATAAACATGAATAACTCATTCATAAACCATGGTTGATTTTATCAAAAAAAGTAAAATTTAAGATTACAAATAAGTGATTTATTCCTAGCAAACAGATCTGAGACCAATTAAATGAATATTATGTAAAAATCGCGTGAAATTTTGATTATGCGTAAATGTACAACATATGTTTAACGTGAACTTTACGTAAAATTGTATATTTATTGTTCTTTTTAAGTATACATATTATATTAAGGTTAACAGAAGATGTCACCCCGAATGAAACACTTCAACGAAAAATTCACGTGAAAAACACGTCCGTTTGCTGGATTAGCATCTAAAGCTAGCTAAAAAATTTAGGAAAAAAACTAATACTGAATAATTACAATAATAAGCCCTCTTTTAAAATTATGTACTTATTTAAAAATGCGATAAATATAGTATTTTAAATATAATAACACTTAAGACATTTTATGTACCTGAGTTTTGCTAAAAAGAGTAGTCCTAGTTATATAAATATACAAATCAATATCTAAAATCTTACAATAAGCATTATCACGGTCAATAAAATAGTGGAAGGAATTATGCTATAAGCGCTACTGGGGTTTACTATGCAGTCTTCGGAACGTTTCAACAGTTCTTTATAATTTTCGACATATTTAGCCGTGGATCCACTACCGTCAACGTCAATTCCTGGAGTATTATCCTAAAGAAAAAAATGACCATTATATATGAGAAGCGGTAACAAAATCTTTTGATTAAACACAAGTTGTGCTAAAGGTACGATTCCGACAATGACTGCAGACGGCAAACAGCAACTGCGAACGGCAGTTGGACTTGCCGTGGGCAGCAGTTGCTATCGAATTGATTCAGAAGTCAGCAGCAGCTACTTCAGTTAAGTGGCGACATGAAACAGTTGAAGTTTTTTAGAGTTTTTTACATAAAAAATATGGATTACGAAATGTTTCAAGTTTCACTGCAAGAAGCAGATGATGACGACGATTTGCTATTCATGTTGATCTGTATATTGATTCATGTATCTATGTTGATGAGTTAGTCTTCGACCGTGGTTTTGTTCAGTTGTATTGTTTTGTTATTCCGGTCGGTTTACTCAATTGTGTTGTTTATTATTGTTATTGTTTTGGAGTGTTGTGCATACGACTAAACTGTTTGTAAGTTTATACCAGATTTGTTTTTTTTTTGTTTACTATCACCGACCCAGTTAAATATTATAAATTTAATCTTCGACCATGACCTACATTTACGAGAACTGCTTTACAGAATTCGCTGAAACCGACAATTATAATGGTTGCCGTGGGGATTGTTACAGAAATTTTTGTATGAAATGTTCTAACGACCACAAAAGCCCTATTGGACCAAACATTTTCCCATCTAAGATTTTTTTGTACATTATGTGACTCGCCAAGATTAAAATATTAAATGAAAAAATATCCAATTTATCAAAAAAACAGAGAACTTTGAAACCGTAATTCAAGTAGTAACTCAAAAATAACTGATAATTTGCCTGGTTTCATTGAGACATTGATTAACCAAAAATGAGGGCAAAATGGACTATCTTACAAAAACATTGACGAGATCCATAAAATAAATAACCTTCTCAATACTGACACTGACAATGTTTTAAAATCTATAAGGCAGACGCAACAAGATATTTTCAATATATCGTTATAATTTTTTTCGGCCGTTGTGATGACACTATCAAGGTTCAAATCCAAACTCAAGTTCAACTGAAATTAAGATGGGGTTAGAAAGGCTCTCTTCAGTCAAATATCTAATCAAATGAGTAATCTTATAGTTTATTTCACGAAAAATGATTGAGTGCTTAATGATTGCAATAAAACCCGACCGCAAGTACCCCAGCTTAGTCAACATTAGTTGAGCAGGTAAGTATTCAGGTAAAATTGAAGCTACTGTGGACTGTCGTTATCTTGTTTGTATAATAAATTCCTGGTAATATAAAAACGGTTAAAAAATCGTATAAAATTATAAAAACGATTAGAATACATTTTATTTCATAAAGTTGTAAACATTTTAACAGTGAGTTTCACTATCAATGGTTGATCTTTTAATGACCACAATAAATTTGTTGATCGTTAAGTATTTCCTGGAATAATTATACAGGTTCCCTCTATTCTGTATAATTTGTAAAAGTATATAAAACCGATGACAAATTTTTAAATATACATTTTGTTTCATTTAGTTGAAAGTGTTACAAGTGTTACCAGTGTTATACCTATTTATACCTATAAAACAGCATTATGTGGCGTCCGTGGAAAAACATTGATGGTGCTTCTTCCAGTGTTCCAGAAAAGAAAAAGCATTTATCTGCTGACGCTAGAGAAATCGTAAAAACAATTATAGTTCTTTACTTACAACAGGACTTACTGATAATACTGCTGCCAGTGAAATATCTGATTTACCGAAAATACCTCTAACCACAGTGAAAAAAATTACATCAAATCCCATTAAGTCAAGAAGGAAGCGTAAGGATGCCGGTTCTACCAAATCTATTGACGAAAGTGATAAGGACTTAATAAGACGAAAAATTTACACAATGTACGAAGAGCAACGGATACCTACATTAGATGCTTTAAAACAACGGCTTACTAATGATGATACACAAATAAACTGTAGCCGCATTAGTCTTTGGAGGATTTTGTCTAAAATGGGCTTCAGATATTGTACAATTGACAAAAGGCAAGTGCTTATGGAGTCCCATCGTTTACAAAAGTGGCGTACTGAATATATAACTTCCATAAGAAAGTACCGTACAGAAGATCGACCAATAATTTATCTGGACGAGACATGGTTTGACACTCATGAAACACCATCCAAAGGATGGTCCGATTCTTCCAACAGGTGTCAAACAAAAGCTCCATCAAACAAAGGGAAAAGAATAACAATTTTACATGCAGGATCAGAAAATTGTTGAGTCCGAAATGCCTTATGGCTTTCTGCAAAGAACATTAAAGACTCCTGCGTGGACTACCATGAGGATACAACGGCAGAGCTTTTTGAGTTCTGCCGCTTAAAATGGTTTAATAATTGTCTTATACCTAACCTTCCTCAAAATAGTGTGATAGTAATGGACAATGCAAGTTACCACAGTCGTCAATTACATAAGTCTCCAAGTGCAAATAACACGAAAATTGAAATTCAAAACTACCTGTTAGAAAACGATATATATTTTGAAGAAAGTTATTTAAAAATAGAACTGTTAGAAGTGTTAAAATCATTTTCTATTACAAAAGTATATGTTTGTGACGCATTGGCCGAGGACATGGGACATACAGTGTTACGGCTTCCGCCCTACTATTGTTTATTTAATCCCATAAAGCATATGTGGCACCAACTAAAGTCAAATGTTAGGTCACAAAATGTTTCTCCGACTTTAAGTGGTAGTGTAGTCGAATTAATAAGGAAATGTGTTGATGATATCTCCCCAGAAAGTTGGAAAAAATCAGTACGCCATGTAATGAACGTAGAAAATTCATATGTTACTTTGAATCACATAATTAAACCAATTGTTATTAATCTTGAAGAGGATATCGACAGCGAAACAGAATTAGGTATTTAGGAATTCATAGGAATATATTATGGTTATTTTGGGTATTTTTTTTTTGTAAATATTAACTTGTATATATTTTTCTATATTTTTTTTTCAATTCATCTATTTTTTGTACATTATGTATTCGTTTGTATGTATATACTGTAAATAGAACTATTATTACTGTACATTTTTAACGATATCCGATTAGGAAGAGCAAAAACTTTTAAACACGCCAGTTTTTTGCTGACAGTCTTAAGCCTGTAAAAAGTGTGAAGAAAAGTACCTTTCTGAATTTAGATCCATATACTACAATTATTCACGTAGAACAAAAAAACTACTTTCTTCATGTTAAAAATTGTTCAATTATCAAGTATATTCACTTGAACAACCTGAAAATACCATATGAAATAATTTAATAAATTTTTATAATCGTGTATTACACAGCTACCAATGAAATATAGTAAATAACAATGCCGAGGACATGGGACATACAGTGTTACGGCTTCCGCCCTACTATTGTTTATTTAATCCCATAGAGCATATGTGGCACCAACTAAAGTCAAATGTTAGGTCACAAAATGTTTCTCCGACTTAAAGTGGTAGCGTAGTCGAATTAATAAGGAAATGTGTTGATGATATCTCATCTCCCCAGAAAGTTGGAAACAGCTACAGTTACACAGCTACCAATGAAATATAGTAAATAACAAACTTTCTGAAGTGTGACCCTGTGTACTTCGGTAGTTTATTGAGAGAGTCTTGTATACACAATAGGATCAACTCAGGTAACCATTAAGCACTCAACCATTTTTCGTGAAACAAACTTTACCAACAAATTATCTACTATACCAACGAAAAAAGAAGTATTGAAGAAAAATACATTTTATGCCAGCTCAGGTACCCAAACTGAAGTCCCTCAACATATCGAATCAAGTGCGGAGAAAAAGCCAAAGATTACAGAAGATAAATGCCATTATTTAGTTATTACCAACTTAACACCAATTTACACTGCAGTTCTGACGTCTGCCGCATTGGCAACTGCAACTGCTGCCTGCAGTTTCTGTCTGCAGTCGTTGTCGGAAAAGACTATGATGAGCTAAATTTAACGTCAAATAATACCAAGTCCATGAAATGATATTTTATCGGACGAATCTAACATTATAAGCGAAGCGAAAAGTGGTCAAGGCGAATTATATAAGGAATATTAGGATGTTTTTCTGAAGATTAGTTTTATATATAAATATCAAAAAATACTTACCGGGAAAAGTAAATCTGATACGCCGTTAAACCTTTCGTACATTCTGAACGGACTTCTAAGATGTTGTGCGAATTCAACGTCAATTCCATTCAGTAAAAACCTAATATCCTCTTTTTTAGCAGAGTCCTTCTGAATAAGAACTTGACCTGAAGTAATCACTGCCAGTGCTATGTCATCCATGTTGGGATCGAACCAAAAGTCGGTTGTTACTAGAGAACCATTTTTAGCCAGAATTTCGAAATCTCTTGACGACTCCTTGAAATCTTTGATATCTGAAATATATTAAGTTTATTATGTTATGTACAGTTCATCTGCTGGATCTTTGGACAAATATGATATTATTTACGAATTATTGAAGTTATACTTCTATACGCGCGCTCCACGTTGGAAATTTGTTCGGGAGTGAATCGGTGAAATCATTACATATGTAAGATAATGAGTAAGAGAGAGACAGAAGATATATTTTCTCTCTCTTCCTCTCTCGAGCATAAAAATGTTCCTTTTGTATATATATTTAATATTATATTATATATATATATATATATATATATATATATATATATATATATATATATATATATATATATGTTTTGGATTATTTGTTAAATGTTCATAATTATTTTAGACTTTTGTATTTCAAAATAATAATCTCAATAAATCACTGTATGACCGAGAACTGTCAATTTTGAAATACGTTTGTGTCATGTCTAATTGGCAAATTTTTTACGTGTTTGGTTCATACGCTGGTGTATGTGAGTTCGAATCCCAATATGAATTTCCTTTTTTATTTTTGAACTATTTAAAAACCCCACGTTAATTTTATTAAATATATGTAAGATACGCAAAAATGCTAGATTTTAAAATAAAATGAAAATTTACAACATAATCCGAGTTGTTGGTTTTTGAAGTTATACTTCTAGACGCGCGTTCGTCTTTGGAAATTTGCACGGGAGTGAATCGGAAATTTGCACGGGAGTAACAAGCCTCGTTAGGCATGTTAAATTATAAATTAAAACTTGTAAATATCTCAAGAAAGTTCAAATGTGTACTTATATACACAACAAACAACAATTAAATATTGTATTTATCAATGTCAGATAAATTGACAGTTGTATCACAAAACAATATTTTTTTTTATTAATATTGTTATCATGGTAAATTAAACATATGCGTAAGTAAGTTACGTATATTGTCATTTTTAAATACTTATGAATATTTCATTTTAATTAAATTTGTATTAATATTATTATCATGGTAAATTAAACATATGGGTAAGTAAGTTATGTATACCTATTGTTATTTTTAAATACTGATGAATATTATTTATTTAATATCTTAGCATTTTTAGAATCGGAAACATTTATTCGTTATTATTTCTACTGATTAATTACTTTATTTTTAATTATTAGCGTACTTATTTATATAAAATGGTATATTAAGTTAATATTAAGTACATTGTTTCTTTTGTAAACAACTGACCTAAATTTGTTTTAATGGAATCTTAGGTTAGAGTTTTAAAATATTCGAATTATAATCGTAATACACATCGCCTCATTAGCCGTGATCGTCTAGTGGACTAGTTGTTCGGATCCCACGCTGTGGCCGTGGTAACCCAGGTTCGAATTCTGGTCACGGCAATGTGCTAACATGTCACGGTGAGGCAATTTTTTGTTTTATTTTTGTTAAAAAGTATTTAAAAATATTAATTTCTGTGTTTAAAACAATAAAATGTATTTTGAACAAATTTTTACAAACAGTTGTATATAAATAATACTCTAACCCGCTCAAAAAAAAAAATTTGTTTTGAAAAAATTATTGTTGGAAACGAAAAATTCGATAATAGGGTAGGATTAAAAATGATACTTTTGTTTATCTATATAAAAATAACAATTTTACAAATTTTTAATGGAGTTTAGAATAAAAATTTTACAACAGCGATTCATTGCTCAGTTTTTGAAGTTATATGCGTATATTAAACATATGCGTAAGTAAGTTATGTATATTGTCATTTTTAAATACTTATGACTATTGCATTTTAATTTGTATTGTATTATTATGTTGCAGTCTATTGTATTGTATTTTCATATTAATAACAAAATAAACAATGAATTTTACTGCAGAGTATATGTAAAAAAAATGTTTGCATTCAACTCCTTTCATACATATATGAAAATAAAAATATACATTTTCATCAAAATATTATTATATTTTATTGAAATCCTCCTATTACAAGTCAAATGTTGTTTATATACAGCAAACGATGCACCATATACCTATATACCTGATTCTGTTTCTCTTTCTGCTCTTTCTTACCTATAGCATTACATATGTAATGATTGTGCAGATTGACTCCCATATAAATTTGTAACGGCGAACGCGTGTATAGAAGTATAACTTCTACCGCCAGTCCCACTGGACTGCCACACCCGTTTTTTTTATATTACGTCTCTTTTCTACACACAGAAACTTGGTACTCTACTATGGCAAGAATTTATTTATTAGCTAATAAGTAGAATTTAGATATTATCTTATGAAGAGGAAAAGACAGTTAAGATTTGATTTCACGTACAGGGCGCCTGCGCATCCGCTTATACGTATTTCGGCCTAATAGGCCTAATCAGAACGGCTTTCGCTCTGAACGTGAAAATAAATCTTTTCTGTCTTAGGAAGCAACTCTAACATGGCTTCGTATAGACGCAAATAGCGACATCTGATAATAATTATTAACGCTATTTGCGTCTATACGAAGCCATGTTAGAGTTGCTTCCTAAGACAAAAAAGATTTATTTTCACGTTCAGAGCGACTGCGAAAGCCGTTCTGATGAGGCCTATTAGGCCGAAATACGTATAAGCGGATGCGCAAGGGCCCTGTACGTGAAATCAAATCTTAACTGTCTTTTCCTTTTTATTCCGATATACTCTGTACAAGTACTAGAAACCAATTCGCTAATGATTTTGCTTAGTTGAGGAGATATGTTGTGGAATGCAATTTTTAGATTCCCCATGTCTCTAATAACATCTTTATCAACATCTGTTTTGCCTTGCAATTCTTAGAAGGCACAGATTAAAGCGAAATTCTGAATTTGGTTTCGAAAATTAGTTTACGGATTTTATTATCTTATGAATTCATAACCATATGTTTGATGTCTTCTAGTCGTTTGCTCTGGTGGAAAGGCATTGAAGTATAAAAAGTGGAGGTATTAGAATTACTAGAAAAAGCAAATGGATAAAGTTTTAATTCTTTTTTTTTAATTAGCCTTGAGATGATCCTAGGATCATAGCCATTTTTGGTTGTTTGATTTTCCCAAAAACGATTTGTTGTTTCAACTAATTTTTTTGGATATATTTTTTTCAATTTAATATACCAAATACAAAAAAAACTCCTTTTTAAAATACTAATTTTTTACTCGGTGAGTTTGTATTCACATGAAGATTATTTATGGGTTTACATTAATGTTTTGGTGACGAAAGTAATTTCTTCTAACCCTTCTGAGTTTTTCTTAATGCAAGTATGAAGTTTGTATCATTTAATATGCCACCAGGCAATTAAGCACCAAAAAACTTAATGTTGCAAAAAAACATGGCATAGAGATGCTTTCAAAAATAACTTTTCAATTTTGAAGGTTTGAAGTTTTTCATGTATATCTCTCGCAATTACGTCCATTTTTTTTATCAGTGAACGTCTTTTGGTTGGTAAATTTTAACAGCAGTAGACATATTTAAGTTTAAAGCTGATACTACACATAAGATAACAAAATACTCTAAAGTTTATATTTACCTTTCAGAGTTATCACAGCGTATTCTCCAGCACCGCTTGATAGACATCTTAAGGCCCCATCGGTTCCGTAATATTTATTATCGTTATCTGCGTTACAATAAACCGCAGCTAAAAGAAAAACAAATTTTTATTAGTCTCAATCATTCCTGCTAAATTTTTAATAAATATGTCGAATATCTTTAAGAAATTAGAAGATATTAAAAAGGTATTATAATCAATGGACTGTATCTAAACTACTTGCGATATGTTGACTGCAGGTTGACAGATAGATACTTTGTAAATTTAGCTTTGTAAAAGAAAAGATATCTCTAATATCTTAAAACCGAATACATAACCGTAATATACTCCTCGAAGAGAGATCGAGGATTAACACCCCATAAAAATATCCAGGATTTATTTGTCCCGTGTATTAAGGTAATTCACCTTTACCTATTAAACAGAAAAAATCTTAAAATATAATAATGATAATATAATATTAATGTTTATTTTGAAGAACCTCCCAGAAAACATAAAAAAGCTAGGTCTGAATGAACATCTCTACAAGACCATGCAGAAAGCTGCACTGCTCTCAACGTCCAGATGTGTACGAAAATTTTTGGGAGATATTCCAGCATACCCAGTCACCTAGGGCTCGATAACACGGAAAGAGTCCTACCAGAGCTCAATCCTTTTGATACTGTAGGTATCTGGGATCAGTGAATTTTCCCCTTGGAGGGAGTGTGAGCCGTATGGCTAAATCTGGGATCTTTATTTAGGAAGCTTCCATAGATTACAAGAAACAAAAAGCATACCAAATACTAAATAAACAAAAAAACTCACTGAAGTAGAGCTACTATAAAAGTAGCAAACCTTATGCGTAAGACTTAAAAACATATATTCAAAACAAAGAAATGTTTAACAATTGTATAAATATAAATAGTAGGTTACACATGCGTACTGTAGCATTTCACATAATCTTGTATAAGTTAAAACACCGAAAAAGTATTTTCAATCTTTTTGCATCGCTGAAGTTGATAATAAACATATTTTAAAGTTTGTTTATATATCACAGATGGGTATTTCTTCGGTATTCTTTGATCGAGAGCCACTTTAGGATATTATGCGCGTCAAGTAAATAGGAATTTAACCGTATATGTTTTGTTTATACCGAGTTGGGCGAATGATTTTTAAGAATTACTCAAAAAATCCTCAAATTACGCAAAAAGAAACTTACACCTTTGATTATACATTTGATTAACAATATACTTACTATGTAAATTCGAAACAGGAATGCATTGTGCACACAACTTGTCACTGTCTCCGGTGCTAAATCCAAAATCATTGGATCGGGCGTCGGGAACGCAACTACTACCTACAAAATCGCTGAATATTGCACTGTAATCGCAAGACTTCTTTACTATGTTCTGCGTTCTCAATGTGTCAATAAACACCAGCCATTCTAAAAAAAAAACATATATTAAACTTAGAGCTAAGAATAATACTATTACAAGAATTAATATTAAACTCAACAGTGTTCTGGACTAAACCACGTCGATTATCATTGTGCCGAGCATTCGACAGCCTCTTCGATGTCTTCTTCAGGGCTTCCGAGGTCTCAGTCTCCCGAGCCCCCAGAGACTACTGCACTGATCACTAACCAATGTATTACTGCTACTGGGAACACAGGACACTTTATTTATATCGTCGATGGTGATGTGGTTTGGGTGGAGGTTGGCGTGGGGATTGGTGTTGGGGTCAGCGTGGAGATTTGCGAGTGGATTGGCGCCGAAGTTGGCACGAACATTTCTGACAGTAGAATTTTGAATGGCGGGTGAAGCAGACGATATTTTCTTTATGAGAGGTCTCCATGTCGAAGTCCATAAATCCTTTTTTGGATTCTACGATTTGTTTGGCCTATATAGGTTCTGAGGCGGTCTGCACAAGGAATTTCATAAACTCTGTGTTGTTCATTTGGAATGTTGTCTTTGATTGATCGGACAAGAGATGAAAGTTGTTGTTGGGGGGTAAACATTGTCTTTATTGCTCTTGATTTAAGCTTTCAGAATTTAAGGAAGAAAAGCTTTCGTATGATGAATGTATGAGTCTTTGGGTTGAGTTTGAGTGGGACATTGATGTCTGTGGATACTCCTATTGATGTGATTTTCACGATAACCGTTTTGGACAAGGGCTTGTTTTAAACCAGAGAGCTCAGCGTGTCTACTTGAATCATCGCAAAGGCGTATTGACCTGAAGACAAGGATATTAATGATTCAATTAATTTGTGAAGGTGGATGATGAGAGCTAGAATGCAAGTAACGATTGGTATGGGTGGGTTTTCGATAAACAGAGTAATGAAAACCTTGGGATTGGTTTTTCTTTATGATAACCTCGAGAAACGGTAGGGATTTAATCAGTTTCTACCTCCATCGTGAACTGGATTGAACTACCATTCAGATGGGTTTGAAAAGAAACCAAAGCATCCCTGTCATGGGACCAAATGACGAATGTATCGTCAACATATCGTAGCCGACATGTGGGTTTGAGCATTAATGTGGATAGTGCTCGGGTCTCAAGTCTTCCATAAAGTTATTGACAATTACTGGAGATAGTGGGGAGCCCATTGGCGCCCCGTTTATTTGTCTGTAAAATTGATTTTGGAAGATGAAATAAGTGCCTTCAAGATCTCTTGGACAGATCTTAAAAGTAAAATAGCCGATGAAATAAACGAAAGTTAATGTGGTTTGGCCATGTACAAAGAACGTTCGATACAAGACTATCAAATAAATTAAAGAATGGGAATCAGATGGAAAAAAAAGGACAAGTAAACGAACCATTTTTGCATTCTATGTTAAACTACCAAACATTGCAGACATAAAATAGAATTGTGTATTATGGAATGTTTAAATAATTAAAGTGTTGAAAATGGCAAATAGACAAAACGTTTAAGTAATAATTAAGTTCTTTATTTAGGAAAAACTTTATTTTGACAACCTCAGGAATTAAAAAAGTTTCTATTTAAACATTTACGGTCAGGAAATAACAAACAAACAAGTGAAGTATGGCATGAAATTTGAATTATATGAAATATGAGTTTATGCCCTTTTAATTAAATTGTCATATACATTACCTCTTCCACCATATCGAGGAAAACAAGATTGCTTTCCTTTGAGGTCATTTAAACTCTTAATGCTTGTGCCGTTCTTCACAGCAATTACTACATAAGAAATATTAGTCTTGAATGTTTCTGGGTACGCGATAGGTTGCAAGCCTTTCCTAAAAAAAAAAAAAATAATAACTATAGTTTAAAAGAATTTACTAGATTTATTACATCATTTTTATATACAAAAAATGAAAAAAAGTGCAAAAAAATAAAAGAACTTATATAGTACAAGAAATAATATCCATCCGTTTCTCCTATCTTTATTTTTTCCTTGCCATTCTCTGACTCCTCTCCTATGTAGATCTCGGTGTTCCCCTTTTCTTTCCCCCTTCTAGATTCCACTGTATTTGTGACTATTTTATTTCCTGCTAATCATACAATCCTATATTGCTTTATTTTGATCACAATATCGATGAGGTCTCGTTGAAACGGGGAGAGGGTAACTAGTAAAATCACGGAAATAACAAACACGGCGGCATTGCCAAAAGGGCATTACAGCATATCTCCGTTGTTATTGGTCCGATGGGAGGGGAGGATATAACGATTATATTAAGATACAAAAAACAAACAAGGCGACTACCAAAATGACACTACACATCATCTTAATAGATTTACTATAAGACATGTTTTGATTTATTGACTTGAAGAATGCCTCTGGCTGGGAACAAAACAAACAACTGATCAAATTCTAACATACGACATAGCAAATGAAAGGGGAGGGTATAACGAATATATTAAGATATAAAAAAACAAAGAAGGCGACTACCTAAAGGGCACTACACAATATCTTAAACGTTTGCGGTCGTTGTCATGAAATACTTGTCGCCATTACAACTCGTATAAACTTACTATAAACAAATGCTGTTTCCCGTTGTTCATTTGCTATAGGATCCTTAGTAACCAACATGTGCTTGGTTTTGTCTTCATTGATGACTAGACCGATCTGTTTCGCCACCGTTTCCAATTGTAGGAGATATTGCTCAACATCTCGCTTGCTACACCCTATTATGTCAATGTAATCAGCGTATGCTAAGATTTGTATCGATCTATTATGTATAGTACCGCCGTCTTTAATTGGTATATCTTGGACTGCCTTTTCCAAGGCAATATTAAATAGGAGGTAAGCCAGGGTAGGTAAGCCCTTGTCTGTGCCCATTCTTTATCTCAAAGGACTAGGATACTGTTCTCTTGACACTGTCAAATGCGGCCTTGAAGTCAACGAATAGGTGATGGATTTCATTTTTTTTCTTATTGGCTTTAGGGTAAATATCCACACAGCCAGACACAAATTTTTAAAAACAGATACAATACAAGGTTTACACATTGATTACACTCTTCTCAGGGCATTTTTATAAACGATAAAAGGTAGGCGTCGGACAGATATGTATACATACATTAAGGAAAGACATCAGGTATCAACAAAGGTGGTTATATTGAGACAGCAAACAATCGTAAATTTAAAATATTATATGGGCTTTCAATGTTTCATTTTAAAAGCTTTCTGAAAAGCTCATTAGATTGAGCTTTATATTTTAAACAATAAAAAAAAATTTGGTCCAGGTCACCGATTTTATTACAGGCTTCACAAAGATCACTCTCAAGTATTTTTATTTTATATAAATGTGCTGGATAACAAGCGTGACCAAACTTCATTCTGCTGATAGTAGTTATACTTTTTCGACTGTAATCGTACTCATTGTACCAAGGTTTTCTCCTTAATTTGGTTTCAAGTCTGGTGTAACGTGTTGGATTTGTAAAGCTGTAATCTTGACATAAATAGGACCATTTCTTCATCATTCACTGTTTTGCTATGATTATTATTTGTTCATCTGTGGTTAATTCGTAACTTATTTGTTCCCCCATTACTATGCTTTCTTTGGCAATTTTATCTGCAATTTCAATGTTTGTTATTCCTGCGTGTGCTTTGACCCAGAAGAATTTTATATATTTATTTTGATCTTCTAAATGTTTAAGTATTGCTTGGATGCTAAAAATAATGTCATTGGTTGTGTTTGAGTTTGATTTTATAATTTTAAGAACGGAAAGTGACTCGGAAAAGATTATAGCATTCTGATCCTCTTCCTGATGAACATATTCTAGTGCTTTTAGAATTGCTATTGCCTCAGCTGTGAAAATAGATGTGTTTTTGTATAACTTATATTTTTTCTGTACACGCTTAGGTATTACGAAAGCGCAACCTGTACCATCGGTGTTTTTTTATCCATCAGTGTATATAGTGACGTAGTTTGGATGTTCGGATTTAGTAGTAAGTCCGGCCTGGTATTTTCCAACCATGCCAACTGTGTACACTTGTAGCCTTTCGTAGAGAATATTTGCTAGTATTTTGCAAGTAGTCAGGCGTCGCTACCATTCTTGTAGAGCTCACTACAAATTTGATCAGTTTCTAGTGCTTTATTACTTTTAAGTTTTTTAATGGTTTGGGGCAACCTCTTCAGTAGTAGGTGGTCTTTCGTTTGGGTTGAATAGATTTCAATCATTACGATCTGCTACAATCGCCGTTAAATTTTGCGTCGAAAAATTCAACCCATCGGTTCAAGATTGAGGCCATATCACTTAGGATATTTCCTTCTCTAGCCTTACTGCTTCCTATTCTTGGCTTAAACTCTTTAGCTATTCTATGTTTTCTAACTGCTTTTCTTCAAATTGCCTTTTTTTCTTCCCTTCTTAGGGTCCGGTATTCCTCCTTTGCTCTTCTTGTGCATCTAGCTTAATTTGTCTTTAGGTATGCTCTATTTTTGTTATCTGTTGCTTCTTAGCACTCCTCGTCAAACCATTCGTTTTGTATAACTGGTTTGGTTTTCCCCAATATTTCCGATGCCTTCTCAGTTATGTTTCTACATTTTGTCCACAATTCCTCCACATTTTCCAACACTTCCAGGCTCTCTATTTCCTCATCCAGTTGTCTCCTATACTCTCTCGCAACGATTTCAATGCGCAGATTATCAACATTAATTCTGTCTTGTTTCACACGTTTATCCTTCTTAAGAGTTAGTCCAGGAAGTGAAGAAAACATTAAAATAAATGTTTGTAGACTAGTGAATCGATAGATCGAATATGTCTAACATAGCCAATCGCTAACAGATTAAAAACACAACTAAATGGATTGATGCATTCAGGAATTCCTCAAAAAATGGAACTAAAGCAGATAGAAAAAAAAGTAATTACACAATTTATTAGTTTACTTACTTGAGAGCAATATATCCATAAGTAATGTCCGAATACATCACATCAGATTTATTGTTTTGTAGATCAATTAAACACGACACCGTGTCGTTATCCGAACTTTGTACGCAATCTACGACTGGTTCCAGACCAACATTTAAGGCAGCTTGTGCGAACCATTTACATTTTTGCTGTTCCTTATCGTTCAATGTGCACCAGTTAACTACTTCTTTACAGCGAGTATTGTTCGAAAGTGATGGGATAGATCTGATACCTAAAAACAAAAATGTATAAAAAGTAAAAATATGTTAAACATTTTCGAAGAGAACAAATAAACGATGTAATGTGTTTCTTAACATCTGACGAGAAAAAAAAAGAGACTACAAAATACAGTACATTCAACCCACTTACACCTCTAAACGATTAACGGAATTCGCAGAAAACCTTTCATTGTAGTAAAAGGCACAGTAAACTGCACTGATGTTCTCCATAATGTTTAACACTTTGCTAAATTTTAGGTATAAAATAAATATATGTGTTATTAACCCGTTGTTCATAGTTTTCCATGTTTTGTCACATTTTTTTTTAAATGGTATTCTTGCACAATGTTATTCTTTCACCTACCTGTTTAATAATTTTCTTCTGAAACAAATACTACCCTGCTAAGGATAATTTCTATTCAAAGTAGATATACAAAGTACTAAAATATCACTTTTAATTTTTGTTAAAAAAAAACTTCCTAATAAACTAGAACATTTTGTCAATTTAAATAGTGGTGGTTAGATTGACCATATGTCTGTTAGATTGTACCGTTTTTGAGACGTCTGCGATTACGGGTTAAAGTTAGGGTTTTGGTAAATATATTTAACTTTTTATTTTCCATTCGATACAGCATACCATCCGATTGCGGATGATATGCCATAGTTCTTGTTTTCTTCATGCCTAGTCTATCAAATATTTCTTGGAATAGATTGCTTTCGAAGTTCCTTCCTTGGTCACTATGGATCTCCAAAGGCACTCCAAATCGGCTGATATATTCTTTGATCAACTTATCTGCAATGGTGGCGGCCTTCTAGTCTGGAAGTGCGTAAATCTCGACCCACTTAGTGAAGTAATCCATTACTACCAACATGCCTCCATTTTCACTTTCTGCAAATGGCCCAGCAATGTCCAAAGCTATTCTTTCAAACGGGCTTCCAACATTATATTGTCTCATATGAGCTCTCCTTTTTCGGTAAGGCCCGTTACTCGTAGCACAAATAGTAAATTTCTTACACCAGTCTTTTACGTCGTCGGAACTGTTCATCCAATAAAACCGTTCCCGAATTCGCTGAAGGGTTTTCTTTACACCGAAATGCCCTCCTGGGATCACCAACTGTCTTCTCATCTCTGAACCGTCATCATTTTCCAGTACTTGTTTGAGCAAGCTTATCTTAGTAGGCGTCCAATCGTCGTTGACCATCGTTGTTCTTAGCACTGCTGCTTCCTTGGATTCCGTTTTGTTGCAGTGGGAACAATCGAAGATGCCCCCAAATGGGGCACCTTCAGACGTTTTTGAAAAAGTGGTTTTGATTTTTTTTACAAGTATAGGGTTTAATATTAAAAGCATATATACAGTGAAAGTTGGGTGAACAATTTATTTTATGAATATGTTCTCTCCTTATTTGGTGAGGTATTTAGAGTGATATGACAGTTCAAATTTTTATGTCTGAAGGAGCCCCACTCTCCCCTACCTAAGCTCTGACGTTACAATGGGCGGGGGGTTTAAAAATCTTTCCAAACAAATCTGTTTTACGTGTATTTCTCCCATAAGAAGTTAAAAATATTAATTTTTTTAATTGGTTAAAGAATAAATAAGGACTTTTGGTTATGAAAATTCAATTTGTGCGATTGGTATTATCTGTTGTTCGTGAATTTGTGAAGTAAGAAATATTGAGATATTTATCACAGTATTTTTAATATAAATGCTTACCTGCTACATGTGTTTTAAGTGAAGTGGGTGAATTCAAGTACTTAATTTTATCAGTGCTCTTCATTTTAAGAAGTTCTAGTAGAGAGTCTTTTATACTGACCAGTCCCAAACTTTGAGATGCAAATGCCGTGTTATTTGGTAAGTTTTTCTTCAGGTAGTTTGAGGCCTCATCGACTATAGTCCTAAAATTGTAATACTTGGTTATCACAAGATATTTTTTAGAAATTTTAAAAGCACCCACTAATTTGATTGACTTTGGTACAGAAACAACAGATAGGGGAACGAAAAGTGCCAAGAAAAATATTTGGGGAAAAAATGGAGAACAGCATTAGGATCAAAAGGAAAATAAAGATCAAGTTTCGGTAAAAACTCCACCCAATACCGTCTCCGTGGAAGCATCTCCTGTGACGTAAGATCGTTTGTAGAAAGTTTTAATTTTTTTCTGAGAGAACGGTTTATTTTACAGAAAAATGCTAATTAACAATTTTGTTCAAAATGATCTCGGCTACATTTTTTGTTTGAATGCTTTACGGGGAAGCCTGGGGGTAGGACTTTTTTGCATGTTCTTTGGAGTCCTATAATTGACATTCTCCTTGTTCTTGTGTTCAAAATAGGTGCTAGCGTCTGTCATATTTAGTGCTGCTGCTAAGTTTATCAGTCGTAATCCATTATCGCTACTGATGTTGTGTAGGCTATGCTTTCCTATGGGCAAAAGCTGAGAGATGCGACAATTGCAGAACGGTACTCGGAAAACATTACCAGCAGATTAAGTAATCAAAATGTAAATGAAGAAAGCCAGACAGATATAGACTCCTACTGGACCAGAATAAAGGAAGACATTGAAGCAGCAGCAAAAGATGAAATAGGAACAGACATTTGTGCCTGTAAAAATTATTGGGAATATATAAGGGAAATATTCAAAGCAATGAAAGAGCTAGGAATATCAAATCAGTTGGTAAATTTAACAAAACGAACTCTTGGAAAAATTGAATGTAGAGTACGAATTCGGGGTGAACTGTTTAAATCTTAGAACAAATAACGGGCTGCGCCAGGGGGACCCTCTCTCCTGTATACGGTTTAATCTGGCTCTGAAAAAAGTAATACGTATGTCACAAATAACAACCATTTGTTCAATATATAATAAATTAGTGCAAATCCTTGACTATGATGATATCAATATTGTTGAGAGAATGAAAAACGCTGTAAGAGAGCATTAAAAGAATCAGTTACAAAAATGGGCTAAATAATAAACACCAACAAAACGAAGTATATGAAAATAAGCATGCAACCACAAATCGTACGACCACTTCTTATAGAAAACGACGTCATCGAAGCAGTGAACGAATTTGTATACCTGGGAGCGCTCCTTAATGCTGAAAATAATACTACCGCAGATATAAACCGCAGAATTTGCACGGCCAACAGATGCTATTTTGGGCTCAAAACTCTACAAAACAATAATGCGCCCAGTCCTAACATATAGTTCAAAGACCTGGACTCTAACAAAAAGTAATGAAAACATGTTACGATGTTTCGAAAAAAAAGTACTAAGGCGAATCTATGGAGCAGTGGATGACAATGGAGTGTGGAGAAGACCATACAACTTCGAACTTTATAGAATATACTAGGGACCTGGTATCGTGAAACATATTAAGATAGGACGTCTGAGGTTCTGTGTTCAAGAGTCATGACCTCACCCTAGAAACAAAAATAAGGCTCCCTAAATGTTATATGTACTCAGTGCTTCTGTACGGAAGTAGGAACAGGGATATTGAAGGCGGAAACTCTATCAAAACTTCAGGCTTTTGAGCTATGGTCATACAGAAGGATCCTGAAGATACCCTCTTCTTCTTCAGTTCCTTCTCCTATCGGAGCTTGGAAATCATCATCGCTATTTTAATTTTATTGGCCGCGCTTCTGAATAATTCTAATGAGCTACAACCGAACCACTCTCTCAAATTTCTTAGCCAGGATATTTTGGGTCGTCCTGGGTTTCTCTTCCCTTATATCTTCCCTTGCATAATTAAACTAAGTAATACGTACTTCTGAAGATACCATGGACAGACAAAGTCGCCAATGAAAAAGTACTGCGGAGGATGAACACAACTGCGGATTTGGTCAACATAGTGAAGAGCCGTAAGCTGCAGTACTTGGGACATGTAATGAAAAATCAAGGCAGATACGAGCTACTTCAATGCAGTTTGCAAGGTAAAATTGAAGAAAAAAGGGCCCCAGGACGAAGAAGAATATCCTGGCTTGCTAATCTGAGAGCATGGTATAGAAAGACCTCAATACAGCTATTTTGTATAACAACCAACAAAGTCACCATAGCCAGAATTTTCGCCAACGTTCGGGACGGACAGGCACCCTAAGAAGAAGTCTGAGGTGGATAGGGCATGTATTGCGGATGGAACAAAATAACCCAGCTAGAAAAACGCTCCTCGATAGACCCATTGGTCAGTAAAGAAGAGGAAGACCCAGAAGGTTCCTTGATAACATCGATGAAGGCATGAGAAATATGGGAATACGTGCTTGGCACGTATAATAAGAAAAAGTAGTGGAAACAGCGAAGTCACACCAGAAACTGTAAAACCAAACAATCCCCCACACAAAAAGGATCCTTAAGTGAAAACAGCTTCCGCTTCTTCGGGAGCATATAGTTTGTATATAAATGAAAGTAATGACCTAAGCCAAAGCAACGTTTTGAAACAGTAACTACTTATTCACAACGTAGCATGTATCTACACATGTTATATTTGGATATGGATACAAAACTTGAAGATATAACCACAGTAATAAATCCAAGAGAAATCAAGAGAAGAAAGTTGGAATATTTTGGTCATGTGAGAGGGAAAAAGTACCGATTGCTCCAGTTAGTTATCCAAGGAAAGATTCAGGGCAAACGAAGCGTTGGGAGATGACGTATATCTTGGCTGCGCAATTTAAGAGACTGGTTCCAGTGCACATCTAACCAATTATTTAGAGCAACAGCTTCAAAGATACGAATAGCAATGTTGAAGTAGAAGATTAAATCCAAATTACCAGGTAATGTCATATCGTTTTTAGCTGAGTGCACTCTAAAAACAGGAAGAACAATAACTCTCTGGCTCTGACACTTGGCTCTTAAAACCACTGTAACTCGATAGAATGACAAGTACTTTTTGATGATAAGTAACTACTACCATTGTTTAAATAGGACTAGTTAGACAATCCTTATGGAACAAACGTTTGACTATTATTCTGCCGTCACATGGCGGCCTCTAGTCATAAATTTAAAAAACTATTAACAGAAACTTAATTCTGTGCAGGATTCTATTCGAGTATATTTGTGCCTGTCTCCTAACTAAGGCAAACCTGTACACGGATGCCAGATTGTGAAGAAAATATAAAATTTTAATAAAATGCTTATTGTTATTATCGTTGTATGCGTCTAGTGAAAGATAACTTGACTATTTCGAGCGAATATTTCAAATTGTTTTTATACTTTGAGACTTGCTAAATCTAAATCGGTTAGTAATCTATTTATATGAAGTAGGTAAATGCTACCTTTTTTAAATTTTTATTAGTTTACCAGATATTTAATTTGGTTATATGATTTGCTAGAAAAGGATTAAATATTTAATTGAAATAGACTCGATTGCTATCGTCTTAAAACACTAATGCAGAGGTTTATTTTTTAGTCAAGACTTAAGTTTTATCATTGTTTAAAAAAGAAAATCTTTTTAAACAATGGTTTTATGTATGTTTTGAGAAAATTAAATTTTCAATCTTTTAATTTTTAAAATGACGTTTGAAAATATAGTAAATTTATAGGTATGGTTTTTTGATAATGCTTTTGAAACAAATAAACACATCGATATGCCACAACAAGAGGCAACACATATTTAGGGAAAAATTAATCTATGTGTTGGGATAAAAGGAATAATAAAACAACACTTTAATAAATAGTATCCTTTATTTTATTTATTTATGTATTTTATGATATAAACACCATTTTTGTATTTCTGTTTACATAAATGAGAATGTTTTTTTCAATCAACTCGCCCGATTTGAGCTGTTTATTAATGAAATAATTTTAAATTACAAAGTGATAGATATTGCAAAAATTAAATTCGCATTATTTTAATAGTTATATACCACTTATCAAAATTCTAATATCTACACATAGACAATATTAACGAAATAATAATTCAAGATAAAAAAAAAACAAAACAAAATTGTTTACATTAATAGTTATAGAAATTGATTGTAACATTGTTTTCATGAACTAAAATAAGCAATGTATGTATTGCGAAACACTATTGGCACTGGTTAAGGTTGTTTTGCTATCGAATACGTATAAAAAACGCGTGGTGTCGTTAACAAACCTCCCTCTTCTACCTCACTATATTTTTTTGGTTTGCATTTAGATATTTTTGGACAAAATGCTTACTGCAAAGAAATTTTTTTTTAAATCGGGTAGCTCCAGACTTTCCAATGCAGCATTACCTACAACAATATTATTATTAACACAACTGAAAAAAAGCAACTTTCTGCACAATAAAGTAAAAAAACAATTTAAGTTCTGTATTCAAAATATAAATAACTTCGCAGTTGTGCTAATATATGTTTATATATATATATATATATATATATATATATATATATATATATATATATATATATATATATATATATCTTGGGATATGGGATCTTTTTTTTTCCTATCTAAAAAATTTCTTTTTTCTTACTCTTATACACACATATATATATATATATATATATATATATATATATATATATATATATATATATATATATATATATATATATATATATATATATATGTATAAGAGTAAGAAAAAAGAAATTTTTTAGATAGGAAAAAAAAAGATCCCATAGGACTATCAGAAACTAGTCCTATGGGATCTAGTCTTTCACCCATTCTAAGTAGCTATGTCATGGATGATGTTATCAGTGATTGTGATTGTATCAACATTTGCACTTTTTTCATTCCTTTTTTTTAAAGATATGTAGATGATTTAGTTTTGGCACTTCCTAAACACAAAATTATTGAAATAGTCAACATTTTCAAGTATCATAATCAACATATACAATTTACAGTTGAGGAAGAGATAGACTCCTACTCTAGTTCCTTAGAGTAGGTTTCAAGTCCAGTGCTTTATACAGGTTGGCGAATTGTTTGCAGTTGGTAAGTTTGGTATGGTTGATTCGTAGTCTTGTAATAGTCGATGCTTCTCTTATAGTTATGAAGTCTAGGGAGAGATGACCAATAAAAGATTGAAGTTTATGAAAAGTTGTTTTACTCTTTTGTTCTAAGTTTTGTCAAGTATTCTCTATCGACTTTTTTAAAACGAATGTTTTATTACCAGTAATTCCGGTGTGAGAAGGCAGCCATATGAGAGAGACTGTTACATCGTAAGCAGAGAGATTTTGGTATTATGTCATGAATGTTTTGAACTAATAGGTGCTTAGTGAAAATTGTATTGACTAAATGGATATATGAAAGTTAATCTGAACAAATAGTTTAGAACAAAGGTTAGAAGATTCAAGTTTGTTAAAAATAGTGAGTGAGGTATATATTGAAGGGAGATCTTTAGCCCAGAGGGGAAGTAAAGGTAGAGGAAATGAACTAGTCAGAAAAAGGTCAATATTTTTAAGTAGTGGACAAATTAATTGAGGTATAGGTTTTATGATAAGGTGTTGGTTATTGTTAGTGGAAGAAGACGGCACTGTGGCAATTAGGGAATGAACGGGATTAAATGGATTTGCGAATGTTGATGCAGCATACGAAAGTAGAAGTGATTATCGTCTTGGGTAGGAGAAAGTTCATTAGATTCACGGTATACACTCTCAATAGGACTAAAGCGAAAAGCGCTCAGAAGTAGTTTTATTGGCACCCCATTGAAGATGACTGAGGGTTTTAAAAATGTTCAACCTTTTAAAACAATTGATTTTAAGTTCAGAAATTTGATTTTTTCAATTTAATCTGGAGTTAAACATAAAACCGAGAATTTTACAATAATTAACAACAGAAAGTAGAGAATTGGTAAATAAAATTTGGGGTAAGGGAGTGGAAATCCCTATGGAAAATTTTATTAATTTGGTTTTGCTCTCAGAGAGTGATAATCTTAGTTCGTTAGATTTACTACACTTTGTATAAGTTTATATGAGGTTGAGACAGATTTAACATGGCAGTAAATGATTAGGTCATCAGCGTATTGAACATATTTGATGGGAGGCAAATTTCGTTGATGGCAAGAATGAATAAAGTTAAACTTAATACAGATTCTAAAGGGACACCTTAATTTTGAGGAAGAGATTGAAAAAGTTTACCCTTGGCAAGAACTTTAAAGATTCTTTCAATTAGATATTTTTTTACAAATGAGAAAATATTACCATTTAAATTATAGTGGGAGATTTTGTCAATGATTGCTTTTCTGGAGATTAAATAAAATGCCCCTTCAATGTTAAGTACAGTTGCTACGACATCTTGTTGATTATAGATTACCTAAGAAATGTGTGTGTACAAAAAGGGTACATATGTGAAATTATGAATATAATTTCGGTGTATGAGGACTGTATTACATAGGGCTGGTTCAAATAAATTAGGATATGTGGCAAAAGGTTATACAGACTATATTAAATTAATTTTATATAAAGTCTTCTCAATTCTTCTGCTGCACATATACACACTCGCGGTATTTAGAGGCTTTCAGTCGCGGTTATTCTTCATACGGGGAAACTGTCCGGTTACCGGTTTCTGAAGACGTGTTTCGCGGTACTAACACTTAGATCACGATATAGAGCACATTTTTCGTCTGTACACGATTAAAATAGTATTTTCGGTATTTTTCGCGTAACTACATGCGAGAGAGTTAGAGTGGAGAAAAAGCGCGGTAAGTCTGTACCAAGCGATAGGTAGCGATAGAGAGATTATACGTCTGCCTAGTAGGACTCAGCAGACGAAAGAGAGGACGACTGTTTATAGCAACAGTCAGCAGTCAAGTGTACAACTGTCTGTATTTCTAATGGAGTGGGGTTAAAATGTGAGTAGGAACGGTTGGAGAACGGGAAATAATTGTAAAATTGTGGTAGAATGGTAGCTACTAATACAGCGAAAAAATGACATGTCATGAAGACAAAAACGATTTGTCTTCATGACATAACCCGTTTGTGTTCGTTTGTTCTTTGTAATGATCTTTCTTTTATCTTAGTATAGATTAGGGCAAGATCTTTCATTAACGATTGTCAGCGGTATGTCAGTGGTAAATTTACTGGCTTCATTTAGAGGGTCGTTGGTGCCTAAGGAATTTTCGAGAAATTTTTCAAGATTATTCTAGAAAACCCTAATTTTTGTGTTTTTATAGGATTTGAGTGCAGCTTTTAGTTCGAAATAGTTTATACGAGAGTTCGGATAATTGGTATCTTGTGAAACTAAGGATGAATAATGAAAGGGCGAAGGAAGAAAAGAGTATATATGGTTAGGTTCAGATTTGTTGCAAAACTTTTCTTTTAAATTTTTTGCCAGAATCTTGGCTGTCTCTTAATTGTCAAGGATAACCTTTCGATTAAAAAAGAGATTGGAGATTTTAAGGTTATTTTTTATTAACAATTTTTTTCCACACTGGGCTAGTATTTGAAGTACATAAAGTTTTCTTACTTAATTAAATATCGTGTCTAAATTTGGCAAAAGATGAAGTAAAAATATACAGAGAGCAGAAAAAATGAATAAATGCGAGAGAAATAGAGAAATTCTATTCATCATGTATGCTGTGGTTAGATTTGACATCAGATTTATCAGAGGATGCACTTATATATACTCTTGTAAGTCGGAGGTAGGCTGTTCTTTTAACTTTTTTAAGATTCTAGTAATACGGTTTTTAGTGATCTTTTCCTTGTACCTATGTAGAGCTGCAATAAGTCCTTTTGAATACCATCTATGTAGGAGGATTTTTAAGCTTCTTGTAGTGGGGTGATACATACAAAAGAGTTCTCAAGAAATGTAATAAGTTGCGTGGAATTGAGTGTAAAATTAGTCGGATTATCTTTGTAAATCATTTTTATAGCGGAAATATAATATCCGATTATATAATTTCAATACCACCACTTTGGGTGGTATCGAAAATGCCGAAGGAGGAAAAGAACTTAATAGAGCAAGAATACAGGATGAAGATAGAATGGTAGGAGTATCAGGAGGACTGTCATTAAAGTGTCCCCTTTTTTGTCCTACTGCCAACATGGGCTTTGAATTAGTACGACGAGGGATGGATAAATCCATAATGGCAGCCAGGATGGGTATGTAGTTAACGGAGATGGACTCAATTTCCGAAGATAGAAATTCTTTTGATGAAGTTAAGGATTTAGGATTAAGGACTCCTTAGAGTCAGCTGAAAATGAAAAAGAGGGAGGAGCATTAGCTGCAATGAGTGTGTGATCTGGTCAACTGGAGACTTTGCAATCATACCCCACGGTACGACCCGTAAGCTTACAAAGAAAACACTACAGTCTGTCAGAGAATAAAAATATTTTAAAGGATATATTTTCATGGTTAATTAACAGAGAAGATTGCACTTCGAAGTTCACCTTGTCAGGGATTACAAATGTTACCCTAGGAAAACTCCTGATAATATGCCTATTGATCATCTGATGTTCCGTATTTTTTAGGGACGTCTCGATTAGTGAATGCGGAATGGAAGGAGATACATTTGAAATAAGGATTCTTTTGGTCGCAGAAAGAAGCCTGCAGATAAAGATGACGGTGAAATTAATTATGACGTTCGGTGTATTAGTTGATCAACGATGTCGGTAGAAGTGAGGAAAATGCGGATTCGATTATTCGAAATGCGAGATGTAAAAGTAATATATTTTGGATAAACCATTTCACCAATTTCTATAATATATTTAAATAAAACAGTATTCAAAATGGAGTGCATGACAATAACTTGTTCCCTTTTAGGAAACGAACGGGGAGGAAGTCTAGAGACTGCGGCAACGACATATAATTTTGGGTTGGAATTGAAGCTGTTTTGTGTAAATGTAAATATTCAATTGCTGTTCATGATGTGTAGTCCTGGTTACCCAGACCGTAACACAATACCTAAATGTGAGTACCTAATGGACCCTCTCCCAAACTGGAAAGAAAGAAAAAAAGATCTCACCTATTTCTTGTGATTTTCACTGGTTTTCTTTAATTACACCAATATAGCCGCAATTAAATTCGACTATTGAAATATAAGACCAAATTTGATACTTGTTTTCTTATCACATTGTGATTAAAGAACTTCGCTACGTATTGTTAACTCGTTGATGAATTACTTTATCTGTTTAACACTGTTTAAATCTTTAAAATCCGTGAGGAACTTTAAAAAGGGTGTTTAACCTTTGACAGTTATTTGACGTTTTTTGAATCGATTATTTGAAGCTTTATTTGTAAACTTCAACATTTTATTAAAAAAACAGTTTGAAAAAGTGCTTTTTAGCTTCTAAACATTTATACTACTTTTGATATTTTTCATGTCATACGGCTGTACGTAGGCTCAATGAAAAGCTGGTGTAAAAGCACAATTAAAAAAAAAACAGAAATTTCCACAACCAATAACAAGAAACAAGCTGAGATATTGCAGCGGACAGATCTCCCTTGCATTTTTCGGTGGCGATATTTTACGATTACCATTATTTGAATGTTTCAAAACTAATTTACTTCTTCACTGTGTATGTCATTTATAAATCGAATTATAAAATTTCGATATTCTTTTACAATGTGTTCAATTTTCAGCCTTAATGTTAATAAACAATGAAAATATTTGCAATTTCTTAAACAAGAAAAAAAAATGCTATTTGATTTCCTCTGGGCAATAGAAGGTTTTGGTTTTTTTTAAGTGTTTAGCTTTATATTGAGCCTAGATACAAGTGTAACACATAAAAAAGTCCAAGTTATTAGAAATTTTTATATGCTAAAAATTTGTTATTCTTCAAACTGATATTTAAACAAATTTAATATAATCTTGATGTTTGTTTTTAATAATTTAAAACGAAGCCATAAAAATCGATTTCTATTTACAAAATAACCCTAGAGTGACTGTTTGGACAAGTACAGTTTCTTAAATAATCGGACTCCTGGATAAACAAATTGAATAACTCATAAACTGTATGGTCGTTCTGTATGATATTTAGCACCCTTTAAAAACTCATTAACTGCCATAATTTTAAATAGTTGTATTACATATCGTTATGCAAAAAAGAAAGTTATTTATATGTATATTATTTATATTTATATTAACATTTATAAATTTTACTTTAAAAATAAGGGTTTTTAAATTATCTCGGTCAATTCTTTATGTATTTTAATTATAAAAATCTCAATATTAGAGAACATTTTATGATCTATAACTTTTATTTTAATCATATATCTCTAACATGAATAAGAAACGTTTTATGCGCATAAACTTTTTTCACTTTTTACGATTGTTTAATAAAAAATCAAAGCAAAATTAGCTGTAGTCTTCACATAATTGTCATCAGCTACCCCTCATATACCTTTTAGAGACTTTAAATATCTCTTTAAGATTTTTTCACCTTTTATTAGAGTTGTAGATCATAAAAAGTTATGTAATTTTTGAGAGTATCCAAATTAAAATACATGAAATTATTAACCAAAATAGTTGCAAAAAAAACCTTATTTTTGCAGTTATTTATAAATTATAATAACTCTTTTTTTGCGCAAAGACATGTAACATAGCTCCTGGAAATTATGGAAATGAATAAGTTATTAAAGTGCGCTAAATATCAATCAGAGCAAATAATTTATAGGTTATTTATTCTGTTTATAAACATTTAAAATAACGTTGATATCGTTTATGCCACAAACTTATTTAGATGCTTATGAAAAACTGGTGAAAAACACACTTTCTAAAAAAAAATAGAATCTTCTATGACCATTACTAGGCAAGAGAGCATTTTATATTTAAAACCAAAGCATTTTATTCTTAAAATCATACTTCCATTGTCTATCAACAGTAAGAGCTGAAAATTGAAGGGGCACTAAATGAAGATCTGAATTGTGCGTTCCAACTTACATATGGCATATGCGGTAAAGAAGTAAAAATTTATAACCCGTTAAAATGATGGTATTCGTAAAATACCGCTTCGGAAAAGTAGAATGGAGAACCATTTGAGCTCGGTTTTTTTTAGATTTGAACTTTTTCAAAATGAAGGGCGATTGCAAAATTTGCAATATCTTGGCTTCTGTGACACGTAAAACATAATTTTTTTTCAAACTGGGATAGCTCAACAAAAAGTTGTTTACATAATCGCTTTCTACGATAAACAAATCGTCACTATTTTTATTAGTTACATTAGGTATATACCATTATGCAAAAACAAAGTTATTAAAATTTATAAATTTCTGCAAAATCAAGGGTTTTTTGCAACTATTTTGGTGAATTCTTTATATATTTTAATTTAGAAACTCACAAATGGAAGAACTTTTTGAATCTACAATTTTTATTTTAACTATTTTTCTCTAAACTGGATAAAAAACGTTTATAGCCAAAATCACCTGTATGTCTTTACAGATTTATTATTAACTAACCCTCATATATCTTTTAGAATCTTCAAATATCAGTATAAAATTTTTACGTGAAACCAATAATTTTTTCCCAGATGGACCTTTGTATAAATTAGTTCCCCGATAAAGATGAACTTATTTCTACTTTTCAATACAATAACTAAAAATAGCTACAGAAATACATATTTAAATATCTAATACTTTGTTTATGTTTATTAACTTGATTTATTCACTAATTTGTTTTTCCGAAGTTTATTATATCATAATTATAATACCAACGAAAACGTAAAATTCAAATTAATGCATCTCGAATATGACGCGTGCACCCTGGCGATAATAAAAAATGAATGAAAAAAAAATAAACATTTTTTCAAGTTAATTGCGTAACGGAAACGGTGTAAAATAAAAGAATATAAAAAAAGTTTCTATTTACTTACCAGAGTGTAATATCCATGTTTGACAAGCCGAAGGATTTTTTGTCGGAAATCTGAACATTCTTAATCCATGAATTTTGTATGGTGATAAACCACATTTGTAATAACAACAAATATTTCCAGCCATCTGTAAAAAACCATTTATTTATTATGGAAGTAACATTACTTTAATTTAAAATCACTTTTTTCAAATATTATCGAATGTATGTATTATCCGGTAAAATTTATTTCTAAATACCTAATTTGTTCATTTCTCATACAAATGTTTTTTGTTTTAAACACAGAATTAAAATGTTCTACTTACCTCGGACCAAATTTTTGTAATACACTTCCAAATAAAATAAAATATTTAAATTCTTTAAATTTATTTAGATATAGGAAAATTTAGAAGTCACAGCACGTTTATGTAGGTACAATTTTAGTTGACACGATATTTACTATGTAGTTGATAGCATGTTGATAGTAATAACTCTATTTTAAATGAATACCTGTGATTCGTGTTCTGTTTTTGTAACATTTTTATTGGTAAGTAAACCTGTCGCTACTATGTCAGTGAAATATTGCAACGCTGGTGAATTTAATTCAGTGGATCAAAAATGGACGTTTAGTTTATTCCTTAACTTTTTCACATAACACCATCTAGTATAATGTATATCAAACAAACAATGGTATATTAAAATCTATTGAGACAGAAAGAGTGGTGACATCTAGTGACTGTCTCAATTAGAATCAAACAAATTTATACATTGCGTTGGCTAACTAGTCCTATTTAAACAATGCTACTACTATAATAACAATCGTTTTTGGACTACTGATGTAAAAAATATTTTTAGATTTTTATGTTAAACAGCTTCGATATTTTGAGAGGAAAATCCTCAGAAGAATCTTTGGGCCTTATCACGACATTAATAGCAACCAATACCGAATGAGAACAAATGCTGAGGTCAAGCAGATGTATAGAGCGTGCGATATAGTCCAATAGATTAAATCCCAACGTCTTAGATGGGCTGGCCATGTCCATAGACTCCCTAATAACCACCTTGCCAAATTAATATGGGGGGAAGCCCCCACAGGAAGAAGACCCTTAGGATGTCCACGAATGCGATGGAGAGACAATATATGGTCAGATCTAAGAACAATGGGACTGCCCACTGACCCAACTATTATGGACGACCGTTCAAGATGGAAGCAAGTTGTGCAGTCAGCCAAAACCCACCCCTGGTTGTAGTACTACGAGAAGAAGAAGAAGCTTCGATATTTACAGCTGTAAGTTAAGAAGATTATTCATTTTTAGTTTCCCGATCTATTTTACAATTTCTCTAAAAAACTGCACAAAATTTGCACAATATTTATACACAAATAAATTACAACGTTACTGCATTCTAGAAATCAATATTATCATTCGCTTTTTACATTTATATCTATAAGGAAATACTTGACTTTTCAGATAAAATAATACGATTAACTAAATCCCTTCTGAATGAAACCTAAAGTTTGGTTATGATAGAAGGTCATGTCTTTGACAGCTTTAATATCACTAGAGGCCTGCGACAGGGTGACCCTCTGTCTGCTATATTTTTTAATCTAATACTGGAAATAATTCTAAGGGAAAGCCATATACATACTAAAGGCTCAATCTACTACCATAGACATCAATGCGTAGCATACAACTTTGCCCTAATAACAAGAAGACCCACAGAATTAAGAGAAATTTTAAAACATTCAAGAGAACAGCCAGGGAGTGTAGACTGAAAGTAAATCAAGAGAAAACAAATTATATGGAGATGGTGTTTGGCGGACGAAGGCAATAGATACGGACGACTGAAGAGAAATTCTTGAGGAGGCTACGACCCACATAGGGTTGTAAAGCCAGAATGATGATGAGGATAATTGACTTTCTCAGCAAATGTCAGCTTATTTGCCTCGTTTTCATAGATCAAATTTCTGATAACTGGACTAATAGCATAATATTTTAGCAACATTAACTCACCTTCCTGTAACAATCAGTCTATTCAATTGTTTGGTCCATACGCATGGAATTTTCGTGCTAATAGTGCCGTTAGGACAAAGAAATTGGTACCTATCGGCATTGTTACTTTTGTTTAGAAATAATGAGGCGTAGTAAAGGCTTGTGACGGCTACATCTCCACCGGATTCAAGGCAATTCAAAGAATCGTTGAATGGCGTCTCGTAGTCGACGTTACATTTTTCGGATCCACAAAGATCGCACAGGTTGGTATATTTAGATTCTAAAAATAAATGAATTGAGTTTTATGAATAATTTATAACAGTTAATAAAGTATAGATAATTGAAAAACAACTTATTTATTCACGCGGATGAACTTTTCTGAAAGCAGCTGTCAAAAACGCCTTTCTCGTTATACAAAAACATCTCAAAAAGTTCCTATTAAACACTTTAGGAATTGCGTTTTAGAATTTCGAACGAGAAAGCATAATAAATTCATAAAGTTAAAAGTACATGTATAGATACTTACTAAGATTTTTATCTAGGTCATCATTATCTTCAACCCAGGGACCTGGGCGACAGGCACTTCCAAAGAAATTTGATAAAACAGATAACTCTTTTTCGATGAGTGTTGGTGCCTGTTTATTGTCGCAGTACGTCTGATTGGCATCAATAATCTTCTTTTCGAATTCATTCAAGACGAATTTCGTTACAAGTTCGTCATGAACAAATCCAGGATGACAGAATCTCTTTCCCTTTAAGCTGTCAAAGTTGTTGTATTGGTTACGAACAACGACAACTGTCTGATACGGTTGGTTCTCTAAGAAAAAGAAATGTTTTATTAATCTAAACTAATCTAATTAATTAAGAATGAAAATAATACCAAAACATTTTCTACAGGAAATCACCGAGGAAAAATTCAATGTAGAATCACTGTGAAACGACTCTACAAGAGAAATGTACCAAAGGAAGCTAGCACAGAAGATACAGCTAGAACAAATAGACGACATCGAAGATATAAACGCGAGCTGGGAGAAAATAAAAAATAACATTGAAGAAGCAGCAACAGAAGCTGTAGGAAAAGGCAAAGTCATACTGAACAAAAGAAACAACAACAATGCATCATGGTTCAGAAAAGAAATAAAAGAGAAATGAAGAGAAACGAGAGGCCTACACGAAGTACAAAACAATTAATACTCCAGAATTCCGAGACACCTATAGAATAATACGAAATGAAACAAAGCAGTTGGTAAGAAGAACAAAAAATGAATACTGGAAACAGTTTACAAAAAGGACGGAAAGCGACTTCTACGGTACACAAAAACAAATATGGAAATTCATAAAAAACCAAAAGAAAGAAATGGCAGAATTGAAGGAATACAATAACAAACCAGACGGAACTATTTAAAGGAAAGGAAAATAATAATCAACGCAATAACGTACCTAAATTAAGACACGAAATAGAAATCAGTTTTCAGGAAGTAGATTAGCCATAAATTCACTCAAAAATAGAAAGTCGCCAGGACCAGACGGAATAACCAATGAGCTTCTAAAATACTAAGGAGAAAGTATAACCCTAGAGATGATAAAACTTTGTACTGGTATGATATATCAGCAGAAAAAACCAAATGTATGACAACATCTAAATACCCACTACAATGTAAAATCGAAATTGATGGGAAAATAATAAAGCACGAAGCAAGGTTTAGTATCTGGGAATAAATATAACTAGTTACGGAGATGTTGAAGAAGTACGACAACAAAGCTTAAAAGCAAGTAAAGCGGCGGGATATCTTATGACACAATCTGGAAGAACAAACACATAAGACAAGACACAAAAACAAGAATCTATAAAGCAGCAATCAGACCTATATATACACGGCGGAGACAAGGCCTGACACATCTAAAACGAGACAACTACTAGAAACAAGAGAGATGAAAATACTTCGACGAATATCAGGGAAAAGTCTGTTGGACAGGGAGAAAAGCGAAAACATAAGAAGAGCATGCAATATAGAAGACATAAATGGATGGGTGGCAAAACGGAAACAGGAGTGGAATGAACACATTCGTAGAATGGCAGAAGATAGAATAGTACGAATAGCACGAGATAAGTCACCAAATAGACCAATAAGTCATGAATGTGTTGCTTGTGTGAGTCCATTTCAAAAGGTAAAAGAAATAATAAATTAGACTTACTCACAATCAATTTAATTTAACTATCAGACGACCGGTTTCGCTTTCTACAATATGATATGCAAAGCATCTTCAGGTCACGATACAAAGTTAAATTAGTGCTGAAAATAATAAACCCATATTAGGGTGTTGTCTAATAAAGGTAAAACAAAGATAGGTGATATAAATTATATAAATTACAGTAATTATGCCAATATTACATGTCTGTGGTTTTTAAAAACGAATAAAATGTTTAAGCAGACAAGGTAAGACCCACAAATTGGTAAAATAGTCTATTAAACTGTAATGAAATAATAAATAAACAAATAAATAAAACATTACTTACATGCCGGTACTCTATTAATTGATGGTTGAAAGAACATGGTTCAAACTATCTTGTATTGTTGATTGGAGAACTTAAGTCAACTATTGTAATTGTTTAACAGTAAACAGTGTTTTGGATAAAATCTGTCTCCTCAAAAACTTCCCCGTTTACTGTTAAACAATTACAATAGTTGACTTGAGTTCTCCAATCAACAATACAAGATAGTTTGAACCATGTTCTTTCAACCATCAATTAATAGAGTACCGGCATGTAAGTAATGTTTTATTTATTTGTTTATTTATTATTTCATTACAGTTTAATAGACTATTTTACCAATTTGTGGGTCTTACCTTGTCTGCTTAAACATTTTATTCGTTTTTAAAAACCACAGACATGTAATATTGGCATAATTACTGTAATTTATATAATTTATATCACCTATCTTTGTTTTACCTTTATTAGACAACACCCTAATATGGGTTTATTATTTTCAGCATTAATTTAACTTTGTATCGTGACCTGAAGATGCTTTGCATATTGTAGAAAGCGAAACCGGTCGTCTGATAGTTAAATTAAATTGATTGTGAGTAAGTCTAATTTATTATTTCTTTTACCTTTAGACGAATAAGTATTGGCAGACCAAGGAAAAGATGTTGCGATAATTTAAACAATTTAGGAGGCTAATATTGAAGAAGAACCAGGCTTTAAAGCCTAAATACAGGAAGGAAGAAGAAGATCTAAATTAACGCATTGTAATAAAACGGACACCTCGGTATTGGGAAGCGAAGTAATCGCAGAACAAATATCATCATTTGTCAGTTGTTTCAGTCAGCTGTTTGGTAATTTGTCCATTGGTTATGGTGTAGATTTGCATATGCGTATATGTATTTCATGTTTGTGCGTGTGTACGTGTGCATGCATGTGCGCGCGTGTATGTATGCTTGTGTGTATGTGTGTGCGCGTCTATGTAGTGTCATGTTCAATCAAAAAACCTACAGGATTATTGTCATATCTTCTGTTCCTACATCATATTGTCAGTCGATCCGTAGGTGTTTATACCATATTCTTATTCAAAGTATTCTATTATAATATACAGTGATGAGTGTCTTACCACCCAGCTTTTTAACGTAAGAGATAGAAAACACAGTTACCTTGTGAAATAAAAAGAGATAAAACTCGTAGAGGTGGGAAATAATCGGTAGAAACCTATAATTTACACTAACTTACATTACCACCATCGATAGTCTCACACCCTTAGACGTTAGCTTCGAGCTAAATCACCTCGGTCATAATAATTATTATGTGTAACGTCGTTTGTGTGACGTATTTCCATTTTTAATTTGGCATAAAGTAAAAACTGATTGACCACAATAAAGTAAAAATGTGAATAAAATAATTTAATTAATAGTGTTTATTTAATCTAAAGTTTTAAATTATTAACCAAGAATAATTTCTACTATGATTTGAGGAGTTTTATACACTCTTGTCACAGAATAATTATGAATCCTTCGTGGCTTAGTGATAAAAATTCGGCACTGCGACACAGACGTCGCAGACGATTAGAGTTCAAAACCGACATTGTGGTTTTCTTTCTTTTTTTTTTAATAATTTGAAATTATGCAGAGATCGTTTTGCTTTGAATCACTAAACATTTATGTCATTCGTTACTAGTATTATAAGTGTTTAAAGTTAAACATAAATATCTTGAAAAAACAGTATCGTTGTACTTCGAAAATAAAGTAAAAATTCTTCAAAATTAAAAGAACGTTTAAAGAATGTTTAAATAAGTAAAAATTCTACAAAAATAAACTGTACAGAGGACAGAGAACTGTACAGAGGAATTGATATTAACACTGAGATTCACCGGATTATTTTGCATTCACAAGTTAAGACTATAAAACTGGAATTGAATTTGAATTATTTTGTATTTCTATTTTATAACATTGGAATAAGAATAAATTGTAAATAATGAGTTTTTCGAAAACTTGTTACCTAATATGTATCATATTTTTTGATTGAGTAAAACAAACATTTTATCCTTGATGTGAATTGAACCCCAATCTTCTTGTCAATAGACCACGTCTCTTACTATTACACCAATTCTACATACAATAATTGTTTTCTGACAGAACATACTTACCTTTAGTTTAGTCACATATTTCAGTTGAGTTATTTTTATTATTAAATAAACTTAAAGATTTATAATTTAAAATCGCTACTAATTAATGTTTTTTACTATATCTTAATTTATTCAATCATTTATTCTAACATCAAAAATTAATAAAATAAAATATTTTCGAGGTCATCCGTATAATTATGACTGAAGTAAAATAGCCACGTCTAAAAATTAGCTTTATCTCGTACTATCTCACAACTTAATCTGTCTTCTATCCTTTCCGCTATTTTGCCGGGTGGTAAGACACTCATCACTGTATATCTATAGAAAGTTCACCATTAGTTATTAGAACATAGCGAGTGGAGGGTGAGAACTTTCCCATCCAGTTTGTCCTGCGTGAAGTATTGGTTTTAGAGTAATTTTTTTTATTTTTAATTTTTAATGAGCACATTCGTTTGACTCCAAATATTACCAAATTCTGAACTCCGATTCACTACTATCACCTACTGACTTATCTCACTATCAGGTTTAGTTAAGTCTGATAAGACTTTTAATAGTCCAGTCGTCAGAGATTTGAAACCTAAAAAATTTACGAACAAGCTGAATTTTGCCGAGAATATTAATTTTGGGACCCCAAAAAAGATGCAAAAAAGTTTACCACTTTAACTCCTGGGCTTCCACCCAAAACCCCCTAGTAAGGGGGTAAAAACGCAAAAAAAATGCTGATCGATTTATCAAGAATCTGTACGTCGGAGAAAAAAATTGTTTAAATAAAAAATGTAGCTGAGATAATTTTGAACAAAAATGTTTATTAGTACTTTTTACGTAGAATGAACCGTTCTCTCAGAAACAATGTATGAAGCGACCGGCGATTTTGAATGCCAGTTCCGCGCGCGAAATCAATGTGATAAAATTTGTATCAACTCGACGGTAAAAAAATCGATATCTTTTTATCAGTGTGTCCTATCGACAAAAATCAAAATACACTTTAAAGGCGAAGAATGCAGCTTTTCTATGAAATTTTTGTATTTTACGGCAAATGAAGTTAGTTTCTATAAATTTTGCGCGATTTTTGCCATTTTTTACAATTCTCGTGAGATCAATAAACTTTATTACTTTCATTGACCGGTCGTAGTGAAATTTCCATTGTTGGAGACCAGTCTTTAAAACCTATAACATGAAAATTCGATTTTAATTTTTGGCAACAAATATGAGGCATTTGAAAATGACTAAAAACGCATAATTTGAACTTATACATTACAAATGATCCCACGTCACCGGAAATGCCTCCAAGAAGACAGTTTTGGGTATAATTTATAGCAGAAGTTAAGTACTTTTGAAAAACATACTAGTGTGATTACCATAGAGCAGTTTTAAATGTTTTAGATCGTTTTTAAAGTGAAAGTTTAAATTCAGCGTTTTTTAAGCATATTTCAAATGCCCCACACTTGTTGCTAAAACTTAAAACTATAATTTCATGCTATAGGTATTGAAGATTAGGTTCAGTGGCCTGAACATAATCTTCAGTGTGGTTCAGTGGCACTTTCGTCTCTGACGACTGGGGTATAATTGACTATTTTGAACCTAATCTTATAAATAACTAATTTCATAAACATATTCTTACCACCAACAATTTCTCCTATCACAACAACATTATCAGAAGCAAAGCTAGCACCCAAAAGTGCTTCTTCGGCGTCCAAAACAGCAAACTGATGTTCACCTCTATCAATATGTAAAAGGCAGCTAACCCTATAATAAATAAAAAAGTATTTATTAAAAAATTGAATAATACACTTTTAGGCGCAAAAAACCGATCTATTATGTACTTTCCATTTGTTGTGACTTTTAAAACTCGCTAAACTAAGGACTCGCTATATGGGATATATAAGTACAATTGAATGTCCGCCCCGAATAAGTTTGTAATCGTCATTTGTTATACTGGTAGGTATACAATTGGTTGCAGAAAATCACCTCATTTCATGTTTAAAGAGCATTCAAGTCGAGCCGCGGCGAATAAGGTTGTAAAATCATTAGAAATATTAGACATGGCGGATGAAGCATGTGTTAATGTGAGTGTGGCCACAGAAAAACAATTAAATAAGTCCCAAAAAAGAAAAATTAGGCTTAGTGAGTGGAAGGACAATAAAAGAAAAACCCTACGAGACACTGGGAAACAATATGTTTCCAGAAGAAGTACTGTTGTTTCTGAAAAAGTATGATTTACTATGAAAGAAATGTTTAAGTAACTAAATAGCTTTAGATATATAAATCAGGTTAACAAGGCTAATATAGGTCATTTTTTAAATATGTTTAACACTACTGGAGCGTGTCAAACTATACATTTTTAAAACGCTTGCACAAAAATGTGTGTAATAACTATAAAAAAATAAATTTTGATACAAAAATAAGTAAACTGAAATTTTGTTGGCAACTGTGTTTTGCTTCAACGCCTTTTTTTGTTGCAGGCTAGAACTTGTCGCTGTACACACACACAGTGATCAATCCTGCCCCTAGGAACATGTGTATACCATTGTAACGTGGGATCCACATGTCCGAAGATCAAACCGGTCACACTTCGCTATTGAAGTGGTATCTATCTGACCCCCAGGTTTTTCCTCTACCTCTCCTCATCGTGTGAGTTACGTGAGGAGGCTTATGATCTGAAAGTTACTTTGGGTGCCTTGGATAATGGGACACCCTCTGTTTTTATTGACTGTGGTTAAGCCACCTAACTTGGCTTTTCTCCCTATTTACTTTAGTGACTCTATAGACGTTAATCTTACTTGACATCGGGACTGGTGTCCCTAAAAAAAGAAAAAAGTGTGTGTTCCGAACAGAGAGCCACCAGCCTAGGCAGATGACTCTCTGTCCGAAAAAAAGTGTGTGCCCGTCCACTCGCCGGCTGTTCTCCTCGCCGGTTGGGTGTTCGAGTGGGGTCTGGCCACCGAGCCCATGTATGCCGCACATGACCTCGGTGCTTCAGAATTCGCGTCAAATTCTACATACGATCTGCCTGAAGGGCCTAAGCCTATGCGGCTGTTATAAAAGGTCTGACGGGCCTTTTACATTTATGCATTTATTAGTTATGTCATAGGATACAGTATTCGCTTGATGTTCTCGGTTCGATAAGGCTTTAGTTTTGCTTAGACAGTGAGCGGATTTTTTTCTACTTCTTCTTCTTTAAGTGCCATCTCCGCGGCGGAGGTCGGCAATCATCATAGCTATTCGGACTTTTGAGATGGCTGCTCTGAAAAGTTCATTTGATGTACATCCGTACCACTCTCTCAGGTTGCGCAGCCATGACATTCTACGCCTCCCTATGCTTCTCTTTCCTTGGATCTTTCCCTGCATAATCAGTTGGAGCAAGGTGTATTTCTCTCCACGTGTAATATGTCCGAGATATTCTAATTTTCTTGTTTTTATTGAATTTAAAATTTCCATTTCTTTGTTCATCCTTCCCAGAACCTCTTTGTTTGTGACGTGTTCTGTCCATGATATTTTCAGAATTTTTCTGTACACCCACAGCTCAAATGATTCCAGTTTTTTCATTGATGTCGCATTCAAGGTCCAAGATTCCATTCCATAAAATAAAGTCGAAAAAACATAGTACCTCGCCAACCTAACTCTTAGTTCCAGTTTTAAATCCCTGGTACATAGAACTCTTCTCATTTTGTTGAAATTTGCTCTAGCCTTTTCTATTCTTATTTTTATCTCCTGATTTTAATCATTTGTGGAGTTAATCATTGTTCCCAGGTATGCATATTTGTCCACTTGTTCGACGTTGGTTTCGTTTATTAGAAGATTCTCGTTATTTCTTTGAGTTTTCGATATTCTCATAAATTTCGTCTTCTTGACATTCATTGTTAGACCATACTCTTTTCCATACTCTGCTATTCTGGTCACCAGTCTCTGAAGATCTTCAATGTTTTCGGCTAAGATCACAGTGTCGTCCGCATATCTAATGTTGTTAATGGGAACTCCATTTACCTTTATTCCAGCTGTTTCACCCTCAAGAGCTTTTTTCAGGACCTCTTCGGAGTAGGCATTGAAAAGAATTGGCGACAATACGCATCCCGGTCTTACTCCACATCTAATCTCAATTTCTTCTGACAGCTGTTCGTTAATACGTACTTTTGCTCGCTGTTTATAGTATAAATTTGATATGATCCTGAGGTCGTTGTAGTCAATCTTCTTTGATTTCAGGACATTCATTAAATGTTTATGTCGTACTTTATCGAATGCTTTATTATAGTCAATAAAACATGCGTATATATCTTGATTGACGTCCAGGCATCTTTGTATTAGTATATTAAGTGAAAAAAGAGCTTCACATGTTCCTAGGCCTTTGTGAAAACCAAATTGTGTATTATTAACGTCTATGTCCAGTTTGTGATATATTCGGTTATGGATGACTTTAAGTAGTAAGTTTAGCGTATGAGACATTAAGCTAATGGTGCGGTAATCGCTGCATTCTCTTGCGTTTTTCTTTTTAGGGAGACAAATAAAAATAGATGTTAACCACTCTTTGGGTAATACGCCTGAACTATAAATTTGGTTCAAGAGTGTCACTAAAACATCAATGTGCTTCTCATCTAGAATTTTTAGGATTTCTATAGGAAGCATATCAGGTCCAGGGTTTTTCCCGCTCTTCATTGTTTTTAATGCGTGCAATATTTCTTCTTTTGTAATATATGGACCTATTTCTTCTGACGTAAGTTCTATGTGCTCCAGATCTCCTCTTTCATCATCGAACAATTCATCGATATATTCTGCCAATCTTTGTATTTTCTCGTCCGTATGTGTTATAGCAGTACCGTGTCTATCCAGAATTGCACAAGTGGGATTTTGTTTTCTTAGTCCTGCCAGTTCTTTGACTTTCTTGTGTAGGTTAAACAGATCATATTTATTTTGAAGGTCTTCGATCTCTTTGCATTGCTCTGCAAAGTATTTTTCTTTTGCCTGCTTTATCGTCTTTCTAATCCCGTGGTTTATCTCTCTGTATTTATTGTTATCCTTGTTTTTAAATTGTCTCCGTTGTTCCATCATATTGAGTATCTCGTCATTTATCCATTCCTCTTTTCTCCTTGAGGAAGTCTTTAGTATTTCTTTACAGGGTTCCAGTAGACAATCTTTTAGTCGATTCCAGTACTCGTCAATATCATTGGTGTTTGTGTTCAATTTGTTGCAGTTCACATGCAGTTCATGTTGGAGGCATTCTTTTACTTTAGGTTCTTTAAGTTTTCTTGTGTCTATTGTAGGGATTCTTTGATGTCTTTTAATATTTTTAAGGGTGAGTGTAATTTTGGCTATAAGTGGATTGTGATCTGATGCCACGTCTGATCCAGGATATGCTTTCACGGCTTTAACAGCATTACGGTATCTTTCATTGATCATAATGTAGTCTATCTGGTTCCTGACTACTTTCTCCGATGTATCTGCGGGCGATCGCCATGTATACAGTCGTCTGTTTGGTAACATAAAAAATGTGTTTGTAATAATAAAGTTCTGCTCTTGACAGAATTGTAACAGACGGTCTCCTCTCTCGTTTCGATTTCCCAGACCACAGTTTCCTATACACTTTCCGCTTTGACCTTTCCAATTTTTGCATTGAGATCACCTAGGACTATCGTGATTTCTCTTGTTTTCGTTATTCTAAGTGCCTCTTCGATATCTCGATAAAATAATTCTACTTCTTCTTCGTCGGCATTCGCCGTAGGAGCATAAACTTGTATCAAATTCAGTTTGGCATGAGATGTCACTAACTTCAGTACCATTACTCTTTCTGAAATAGGGAAATAGCATTCCACCGCTCTATTAGATTTTTTATTAACTATTACTGCCACGCCGTGTCTGTGTTGGTTATTCTCGCTACCGGAATAATATATTGTGGCTTCGTCTGTTGAAAAACAACCTGAGTTGGGCCACCTAGCTTCACTGATACCCAGTACATCGATATTCAACCTGTTCATTACTTGAATAACATTGTGCATTTTACCAGGCTGAAACATGCTCTGAACATTCCATGTTCCTATTCTAGTGTTGGACAGTCTTATTTTTTCATCTGCGTTCTTTTGATAAGGAATTCGCTGATTAACGACCTGAGAGTCCTTGTCTTCTTCTCCCCTGCCGGATCTTGGCTTTGGAGGGCCATGATCAGTAACGCCGTTATTAGTTTCTAAAACCATGATGATTTTACTAGGGATATCCATGGGGATCTTTAATGTAGTGGTTTCCCCTTGCCTTCTACATCCTTATGCTGTTGACCAGTATATTGGTTCCTCCATCTTCGAGATCGATTTCTCAACCCCAGGACAAAAGGGTGCCCTACCACCTACCAATTCTTCCGCCCAGAGCCGTTGATTAGTAAGTGTGAGATTGCTTATACCGGCAATCGGTCGGTGAAATTTTCACCATATCTGGCTACCCTCACTTAGTTTAGCCTACAGACCAATGCAGTTGTCCGGGGTGTGGCACTTGGAGCCATAAGTGAGAGTTAGGTGTCTTATGAGGACCAGTTACCAAGAACCATCTTCCATCTATGATGCTCGATGTGATCGTTCCGATAAAAGGTGCTACCTCTATAACACAACCCTACACCCCTTTTTCTACTTAACTACTACTAAATCCAACTTAACTATGGGGTGTACATTCCCAAGTGTATACTGCTCTCACACACAACCATCCAAACTCATCCAACCAACCATCTCTTGGCTGGTTGCAGCCCCATTTTTTTGGTTCTCACTGTCTAAACCCACTCTTTTAGCTACTCTGTGGCTATCTCATTTCTTCATTTATTCTTCTTCCCTATATCCAGTTAGTTGTTGTTTCGGCCGTCTGCGCACCGTTTTTGTGTTTACATCGTATTCCGTCAACTCTCTTAGTATTCTGTTGGGTTCCTGAGTCCATTAAAAATGTCGTATGCACCCTAATATATTTCAATTTTTAGACGTTTTAAAAGATATTCAAATTGACACTTATATAAAAACACGAAGTTCTGTGAAACCAAAAAAAGTGCACCGAAAAGTACTTCTAGAGCGCCAAAAATTTGTTGATCACAAAATAGCGGAATTAAAGCAAAATAAAATTAGTAGATTTGATTTTGTCAAATGTATTTCATTTGGATTTCTAGCGAAATAAATGCCTCGTTTTAATTTATATTTGTTTAATTTTGTAATGGTAGAGAATATTTTATTATGTTAGTTTTTACACTTGTATTGCCTTCTTATTATACCTATATTTTAGAATAGGCACAAAAATTATTTCAGTAATTTTTAAAAACAATTCAAAATTTCTAATATAATTTCTAAATCAATCACTAACATTTTTCAAAATACATAACAGTAATGAGCGCGTTAATAACCGACAAAATAACGCAAAAGATGGAAAACATATTAAGTTGTGAGATAAATAGAAATGAAACTAGTGGAGATGGGAAATTTAGCGATAGAAGCTATAAATTTACATTTCATTTATTGTTTCCCACCTTTAGACGTAAGAGTTTGGAAACTACCGCTGTGACAGTGACAGTTTTAGTTGACATCCTCCTCTGATACGTCTAAAGGTGGGAAACAGTGAATAGAATGTAAATTTATAGGTTTCTATGGCTAAATTTCTCATCTCTACTAGTTTCATCTCTTTTATCTTACAACTTCATATGTTTTCCATCGTTTGCGTTATTTTGCCGGTTATTAGCGCGCTTATCACCGTATTTATATAAATATGTAACTACCAATATTTGATATAATTTCTAATATAAAATACAAAAGCCGCAGTACCTATTTTCCTGGTGTAAATTTTCCTAGAACTTAATAGGTAAATACTTATCCGCTTGACCACGGGAGCGAACTAGGTTATGGTTTTCGGAGTGAACTATAAGTAATTAAGAGGGTTTTTTGACCTTGGGAGCGAACTAGTGTGCTCCAGCAAAGAAATTGCTCAATAAAAAACATAATTTCACAATATCAACGTGAAAGGAGGAATTATAAAAAAATGAAAGAATCTGGCGAAGGGCTGAATTTTACTGTTACGATAGATAATGACGCATCATATGACTTAAAACTGTAAAAATATTTATTACTAATATCCTTCTCATTCAAGTGTTATCTAGATTATACACCAGCCGGCAGAAACCCCAGGTAATAGCCAATGGGTCCCCTGCGCTAAAAAAAACCTGTTTACATTCGATGGAATTCCGTTCTAGTGGGGAAGGTCATAGATCCTTCTAGATAACGGATATTTAGTATATATGGGACATTTTATGTAAAGAGAGTTCAGTTTTTGAATAACAGTTAGTTTTTGAACATCGCGTCGAGTTTTTAAAATGTGACGCACGTATTGTAACAAATGTAGATAAACTATATAATTATTAGTGTAAAATAAATGAGTTATATTGTACAAATAATGACTTGAAATAAACTTGTAAGTGTTATAAGTGTAGAACCTTTGATAATAAATAAAAACGATAAATTAGATTAATAATAAAACAACATTACACCCAAGTCGTTTGGTTATAATGCAATGAGTTTTATGCATGGCAGAAATAAACCTTTTTTTTAAGGAATTCGTATCGACCAGACACAACTAAGAATCTAAATCTTCTTCTCCGAACATATGGCTTGGTTATTGAAGAAAAAACTGTACTTTGACTTCCTCGTGACAATAAGTGGAAAAGGATTGAAGACAAAAACAAAATGTAGTCCGTTTAATGGAAACAAGAGTTTTGGTTTTGTTTTTCGAGTTCCAGAAAAAACAAACAAAACAAAAACTTAACTAGCCGTTTGGTGGAAAACCGCCTTAAGACACGATACCAAAGTTCGTCAAATGCGAACAACAAAATAATTTATAGAAGCACTAAAAAATAATGTTTGTGACTGTAAAATGTTTATATTATAATTACACTTACTTTGATTTAACAATATCACATTCGTAGGTTCCATCACGCGCAATATTACCACAGGCAGAGTCTAAGCTGTTGACGTCTGTGCAAAGTTGTTCTGAAAATAAAAAAAAGCTTAATTTTTTATCCAAAATTTTCAAACTAACTGTCTAAGGATTCGTCTAATATTTGGTAAGTATTGAGTCTCAAATTTAACCAAGGCTTTTTTTATTGCATTGAAGAAAACTTACTAATGGTGTAAAATTTCGATGAATTGTATGTGCACCATCAGACCTTTCCAATTTACTATCTACAATATTTATATCACATTTTATTGAACACAATTCAGATGTTTGAATGAGATGAATTTATTGATAACCTTTTAGTTGTAGCTGTTATCTCTCTCCAATGGCGCTACAGCCCAAATCGGGCCTTGGCCTCCTCCAAACTATGCCTCCAACCTTGTCGGTCCCGCGCCGATCTTCTCCAGGTTCTCACGTCTAGCAAATTTTGCGCGTCCACTGCCACTTCATCCTCCCTCTTTTCCGTGGCCTTCCTTTTGGTCTTGCGCCCTGCATTTTACTGTAGCTGTTATACTGTAATGTAAAGGTACATTGGTATCAGGCTATATATGCCTTGGTCTGCAATTGTTTCTTCGTAATCGTCTGATAGTTTTGGCCACTTAAGTTTAGGCATTAACGGTAAAAAATCCTCATCCTGCACCTGCCATTGATCCCTCACCATCTTAAGCTCCAGGATTATTGGCTGATGATCTGAGTCTTCACAACCTACTGAGAAATTTCCTAATCTCTGGACTAAGCCTCTTGATATACATGCCAAATCTATGACAGAGCAACAAGAAGTCCCTATAAAAGTAAATTATCGCCAAGTTTTTCAAATTGATGGTTTGGCCCATTCAGATATTATGGATTATGAAAAAGAGACAAAAAAGATTGTTGGCACATTTTGAAGAAGTTTCGACGGGCGATGAGTATGATGATGAAGAGGAATCGGGAGAAGATCATGTAGAAGAAAACTTGAAGGGAAGCGATACGGAACAGGAAAATGAGGAATTAGATGATGAGACAGATTTTGCCATTGGTCCATATTTTTTGGGCAAAGATTATCTTCCTAATTAGTGAATCTTCTTCTCTTCATTGTATGTGCCCAAACCATCTCAGTCTTTGTGGATTACTAAATTTTAGTACAGTATCTACTATTCTGTAAGTTTCAGCATGCCAGTTAAAATTGATTCAAACCGATAATATTCTTATTAAATATTGTTGTAATCTGCCAAAGTGTTGTAAAAAATAATTGATATGGCAACCCTGTTAGTATGACGTTTCGTTTGAAGCGTTTGGGAGATGGAGCCATCTCTCTACAATACAATTTGATGGCGGCAGTTCAAGATATAATTCTTGTTTAACGAGATTTTTCATATGTTTAGGAAAAAATACTCAACATTTTATTACAAATATTTTCCACTTTTACAGTTTTATATATGTTGTTATTAAAATGTTTTCCGGTTTTTTACCGGTAGCTTTATTATAAGCCGGAACATATTATTTTTTCCTATTGTGAAAAAACTGTACATTCAAAAATTTTCAAAAAATTCATAAGTGTTTCTTAGGGTTATATCTTTATGCTGTAAGAAAATTAACCAAATTGTATGTCTGGTTTTCCCGCTTTATACTTGGAAAAAAGAAGTTTTTTTTGAGTTTTTCGAAAACAAAAACATGAAGTTTGTTCAAAATTTGTCAAAATACTTCTAGTTGTCACATATACCTTCTCAATTTTTTTCAAATTTTTTGAATGTGCAGTTTATCTTTTGGGGGGTGCAGATCAACCTTAAGAAATTTTCGCTATCGTAAAACCTTTTTAGATTTTAATTTAGTAATTAATTTTTTATTTTTTGATATGGCAAGTTGGCAGTACTTGACACTTGTCGAAAAATTGCTGATGTATCGGCAATTTACACTTTTTAATTCGACTGTCGGCTCAATCCTAAAAAACAAGGTCATTTTAAAAGCCTTTAATGAGGAGGGAGAAAATGTTAAAAATATTAGGAAGTGCATTCGAGGTGATGTAGATTCAGCTCTAGTCAAATGGTTCAAGCAGTGTCGCAGTTCTGATATTCCTGTGTCCGGGCCACTTTTAAAGGAGAAAGCTACAGAATTCGGAAAACTGTTTGGTGAAGATTTTATATGCTCTAACAGCTGGCTAGATCGGTTTAAAGCCCGGCACTCAATTTCCTTCGCGAAAATTGTTGGAAAGGCAAAATGTGTGGACGAGAACGTGGCTGGTGATTGGTTACAAAACACATGGCCACAACTAAGCCAACCATTCAATGATGAAGATATCTTCAATGGCGATGAAACTGGTGTCTTTTACAAATTAACGCCAGACAAAACTTTAAATTTGAGACCAAAAATGAGTCGGTGGAAAGCTTTCAAAACAAAGAGTCACGGCCTTTGTTTGTGCAAACATGACAGTTACAGAGAAAAGAATACTTTTGGTTATTGGAAAAAGTTTACATCCCAGATGTTTCAAAAACATAAAAACACTGCTTGTGAACTACACAGCCAACAAAAAAGCGGACATGACTTCTACTATTTTTGAAGAATAATTGAGAAAGTGGGACAAGGAACTCTCTTAAAAAAAAAGAAAAATTCTTCTCTTAGTTGACAACTGTGCAGCCCATCCCAAGGTTAATTTGACCAATATGTGAAACTGCACGAGTGTCTTGCAGCCTATGGACCAAGGAGTCATAAGAAGTTTAAGAACAGCTTTTGAAAAAGATGAGTTTTTGTATGGACAATGGGGAACCCGTGAACATTATCATCCTTGATGCAGTTCAGTTTTTAGACAACGAGTGGAGTGCGGTTACGTCAGTGACAATTTGTAAGTGCTTTCGTCAAGCTAAATTGACTGAAGTTTCTCCCAATGTTCAGGACGAGGATGTTTGATCAGTTGGAACTGATCTTGACTCCTAGATTTCAGTAGACGATCAGGTAGAAACATTTCAATTTTTAAGTGATAAAGAAATTGTCGAACAAGTGCAAAATGTGGAAATGGATGTTGATGAAGATACAGAAGAAGAAGACGGCGTTGATTGGCCTGCAATCCAAGAAGCAATGAGAGCTGCTGAGACCATATCTAGGTTTTATCAGTTCAGGGAGGCACCCACAACTACCAAAGAAGCAGCTCAGATTATTAAGGACACTACAGAAAAACTTTATTTTTCGGAAAGGGTTGTGCAGAAGAAAATAACTGACTTTTTCAGCATTAGAGCACTTTTTCATAAAAAATGTAAGTTATATATAATGTTTTATTTCGTAATTTTTTATCCTAAATGCAGCTGTAATGATAAATAATGCTGTAATAAAATTTTGCCTCGTTAAAACTAAATTTTTTTCTACCTCTTCTACCACACTGATAGAGCGTCATTTTTTTACTGGACCCTTCAATGACGCTATAACCAAGTTCCACTGTATAATACGTATACAAACATACTCTAACCACTTCCAGAGTGAGATTTATTAATAATTTTTATTTCACGACAAAAACCTTATTACGCTGGACTACTAGCGATGATCAGTAGGATCCAATGACGAGAATTACCATTTCAGAGAAACATGAGTTTTAACCCGGTATCTGGTTTTGATGCTCTCAGGCAACATCGTCGTTATAAGCTCTTAAATCAATTTCTACTTTATATAGCTGTTATGTGACAATGATAATTGTAAGCAACAAGTCGTGTTAGTTATATAAAACTGGTGGCGACATCTAACATTCAATAGAGATATTTGAAAAAAATAATTTTACTAGAGAGGATACCAGTAGAGACCTACGTGTAAGTGGGTGTGTCATAATTTTTATTATCAACCGTTTGTTAGGAGTACTATGAGGTTGAATTTTTATTTGGTATATAAACAAAGGTTGTTTTAGTGTAATTCTCTGCTATTTTTTGCTGTATACGGTAAGTAATGATATTATTTTGTTGAACAAACATCATGTGGCCCTGAAGCAACATTGTCAGTTTAGTAATTGACTTTTTTTTCAGTATAAGATTTCAATATGGAAAATTTAAATGAAATATCAACTACCTCCTTTTATGGAAAAAAGACCAAAATGTCGTGTATTGTTCCTGTTAACCCTGATCTCTCTGATTTGTCTGATATGGAGGAGTATGATGAAGAAACTGAAAACATCAATATAAATGAAATTGCCGCAGAATCAGATGAAAATGATGCACCTCATAATCATCAACTGCTAACTGAAGAGGAGGCTAATCAAACAAATGAAGAAGGCGATCATGAAGAACCACCAAGAAAACGTAAAAAATAGTGGAGTCAGTAAATTATAACTGGTCTGAAAGTGACATAGAAACCATTCCGTTCGAAAATCCAACTATAGGCAATAATGCAGTAGAGGTAGCCTTGCCTCTTGAGTATTTTACGAGGTTTTTTTCACTAAATCTAATAGAGAATATTGTATACCAGACGAATTTATACAGTACTCAAAAAACTGGGTTAAGTGCCAACACAAATACTTCCGAAATAACAGACTTTTTCTCCATTTTGATTTTTATGGGGGTAATACAGCTGCCAGCAATAGAAGATTATTGGTCTACTTCTTCAAGAATTCCTCTTGTTGCTGATGTTATGTCCCTAAAAAGATTTCAAAAACTGAGAACACTGGTCCATGTCAATGATAACTTAGAAGCAACTTCAGAAACGAAAGACCGCTATTTCAAAATTCGTCCCCTCTTAGATCATATTTCTACAAATTGTTATAAGTATCAGTTCGAAAACCAATATTCCATAGATGAGGCTATGGTTGCATACAAAGGTACATACAGTGGCAATTTACGACAATACATACAAAATAAGCCTCATAAATGGGGTTACAAGTTCTTTGTAAGGGCAGGTGTTTCAGGATATATTGCCGATTTCATTCCTTACCAAGGAGCTTCGACATTTTCACAACTACAGGGAACTATCAATCAGATTTCTGAAGAAGAACAATCCTTGGGTGTCGGTGCATCTTCAGTGATTGCACTATGTAAAACATTGGATGACCCCCAGAATTCAATGATTTTTTGTGACAATTGGTTTTCCAGTTTGAGACTATTTGATTACTTGAAGGAAAAGTATAATATCCTTAGCTTGGGCACTATTCGCTCAAATAGAATAGCAGGTTGCACCTTGGATACTGATAAGGTTTTGCTAAAACGTGGCAGGGGTTCCTATGTTTATAAATCCCATGAACAAAAGAATATTATAGTTGTCAAATGGGCAGATAACAAATGTGTACTTCTTGCTAGCACTGGTTGTGGGATTGAGCCAGTCAATCATGTACAAAGGTATTCTAAAGAACATAAAAGAAAAATAAACGTGCCATGCCCAAATCTAATCACTCAATACAATAAACACATGGGTGGAGTGGATAAAGCTAACTCTTTATTGGGTCTTTACAGAAGTCCAAGTCGTAGTAAAAGATGGTACTTTCCAATAGTTACCTGGCTCTTAGATGTCTGTATTATAAATGCTTGGATATTATATCAAAATGACAGTAAAGCCAATAATATAAATTTTATGCCTCTCAAGAAGTTTAGAATGGAACTAGCTAGGTCTTTGTCCAACACTGGAAAGAACAAAGTAAAGCGAGGCCGTCCATCAAGTATAGAAAATACAGTTAACATTACAATACAGTAACATTATTCGCCACCCTCTTGTTGTAAGACCTGATGATGCTACCAGAACAGATGCGTTAGGTCACTGGCCACTTTATACCGCTAAAGGAAGATGTAGATTTTGTAAAACTGGCTATACAACTGTGCAGTGTGAAAAATGTAACATGCGGCTTTGTTTTACACCGAACAAAAATTGCTTTTTATCATTCCACCGTTAGAATTAGGCCTATATTTATAATTTTTTAGTCTTAGGTACTTTTAATTTTTTTATTAAATCAATAAAATGCCCTTTAGTTAAACAGTTTTTTATTTATGATTAACAAAATTTTGAGATCTTCATTAGTGAAGTTATCAGTATCAAATAGTGTTTCTTGACTGGCAATGTTGCTTGTAGGCAACGGATTCAAAAACCACTTTCCCCTATCTCCTTCCGGTTTTTTTGTACCACAGTGTGTTTTTGAGAGTTGTATAAGATTATATACACAATAAAATAATTTTGCGACATCTATTTTTGGTGTTGCCAGATACCGGGTTAAGACAGTCTGTATAAACACATTATTGATAAGCTCGTTCACTAAAAATCGATTAAAAGAAACTAACGAAGTACCTGAGCTTATCTATTACTGTAAATATTTATCATTATTCAAATTCGCGACCCGGCATTGGATATCTGGCTTCATCACATAGTTTATCTGTCCTTGAGAAAATGAATTCGTTGCGTGAGGCTATAATATTTATATACCATATGTTTTTTCTAATGGTCCTCCCAATACACAAAAAATGTGGAAAAAATAATTACATTTAACTACAAAAATAACTTCTTACGAAACACATCACGAAATTATTCTAAATTCTATACTATTCCTAATACTTAATCCTGCAAAATACATTATATTGAGCTAATTTCTGTAAGATTATTCCAGTAAACTTTTGACTAACATAGGAGTAATATTCAAGTTAATTATCCAATCGGTAAAGTAATGGTGTTCTTTAATTACACTTTTTCGTAATAGGTGACTCAACTATGTAGTATTCGTATGACAATAACGTCTGATAAGGCTACGTTTTGTTCTCTTTTGCTTTATGTCGCAATAACAATTTCCGTGAGATTTGAAATATTCGAAGTGCTTTGAAATCTATATTTGTCAGCAATATTTTTACGCTATTTATAAGTATATTTCATATATGCGTCATATATATTTCATATAAGTATATTTTATTCATAAGTGATGGATTTTTATTCATAAGTGATGGATTCGAATGAAAAAACACTTCCACAAAATTTATTACTTTAATTAATTTATTTTCACTACAGCTGTTTCGGCAGTCTTTAACTGAATAAGTTGCGGAGGGAAGAGTTGTTTGTTCCGAAGTTGGTCATTCAGAATTATATCTGTATTGTTCAATTTAATTTATCAATTTTCCATATATTCTAATATAATAAAGATAGCTTAAGGCTTTTATTTTGAATATGGAGGACTTGAAATTGATCATTGAAAGAATTATTATGATTTAGAAGGTGAAATGCGTACTCAGGTGTCTCGTTGCATACGAGCCCTAACAACTATAAAATATGTTGGAACAAGCAGTTATTTTGCGAATAAAATACCAATTTACCAAAATTATTTTATTTAAATTATTTTTATTGTAAATATGAAATTAACAACATTTTTTATGATAAATGAAATTATTTTTACAGTTTAATTATACAGTGTGGCGCACCGAAAACGAAACAGAGGCATTTACTGGCAGATGATTCCTTTTTTGAAACAACGCTCGGACCCGTCGATTTTGTTTTCGAGGGGGACACAAAATTGACATAAAATCACTTTAACATTTGCAGCCCCTTAAGCGGGGGTGGCATCATCCCTAAAATCTTAAATGAAAAGGGGGGTCGAATGATCCATTATTTGAAAGGTCTTTCAACTCCCTTTATAATGATGTAAAATTCATGTATTCAATTCAGTAGTTTTGGAGATTTATTGATTTAAAGTTTAAAGTAGACTTTAATAGGTACATCAAATTAGTTTGTACTTCTTTCAGAAGAAATTTGAGTAAAAGCATTTTCTTGATAAGTAAATGCTTTTATTTACTACGCCTATGGTTTATTAATAATAAAAATAGCAATTGAAGTGTCCTTTGTGACAAAAAATGTTGTTTCTTGAAGAAAGATAAGTAGAGAATGCCACGTACTTATTTTAAATAGGAAATAGTACATTAGTTTGCGATTGATTTGACCACTCTTTGTTGTTAAAATATCATTTATTGCTTTATACATAAATTAACCATGGTATATTCCACGGCAGAAAGGGTTGAAATTATTGAAATATTTTTCGGAAAATAATTAGTGCGCTAATAGAACAGCACAAATTTTTAATGAGCGACATGAGAACAATAATGTGCACCGAAAATATGTTCTAGAACTTGTAGCTAAATTTCGGGAAACTGGATCAGTCGCCAATAAAAAACGTAATATTGAAAATCCTATAAGGAACGAAGCAACAGAAGTGGGGGTTTTAGGATAAGTTATTGTAGATCCTACATTGAGTACCCGCAAATTGCAAACTTCGTGTGGTGTTAGTCGACGTACTATCCAACGGATTCTAAAGGCCCATAATTTTCATCCGTATAAAATTCACCTTGTACAAGAACTTAATGAAGACGATTTTGATAAGCGATTAAAATTTTGTGAAGTTATGAGTGAACGAATTACAAACGATGAACAATTTTTATTTAACATTTGCTTTTCCGACGAATGTTCCTTTTTTTTAAATGGCGAAGTAAATCGTCATAATTGTCGATATCGGTCGGACTCTAATCCCAGAATTTACCATGAGGTACACACACAGCAGCCACAAAAATTAAATGTTTGGGCTGGCATTTTGGGCGATCATTTGGTTGGTCCTTTTTTCTTACCTGGAAATTGGACTGGTAAAATGTATTTGGAATTACTGCAAAATGCCATAGATCCTGCGCTAACAGATATAATTGAAAATCAGAATGATGGTCGATACGTTGAGAATATGTTGATGTTCCAACAGGATGGTGCCCCACCACATTACGCATTAAGAGTTCGGCATTATTTAGATCAGACCTTTCCAGGTCAATGGATTGGTAGAAGAGGTGCCGTTGAATGGCCCCCAAGATCGCAAGATTTATCACCTTTGGATTTCTTTTTGTGGGGTTACTTAAAAAGCAAAATCTATGCTACTCAGCCAACATCCTTAGAAGATTTACGACAAAGAATTGTGAATGAGTGCCATCAAATTACTCCTCAAATATTGCAAAATGTCCGGCAACGTTTTCAGCAAAATCTTTATTATTGCATGGAAAGTAATGGTGGTAATTTTCAACATTTACTCGGCTGACAGGTCAGTTCATTCTTTATTTTTTAACAACTTTGCTGCTATGTATTGATCTCCTCTTACGATGATGTATTTAAACTTTAAATCAATAAATCTCCAAAACTACTGAATTGAAGTACATGAATTTTACATCATTGTAAAGGGAGTTGAAAGACCTTTTAAATGATGGATCATTCGACCCCCCCTTTCCATTTAAGATTTTAGGGATGGTGCCACCCCCGCTTAGGGGGCTGCAAATGTTAATGTGATTTTATGCCAATTTTGTTTCCCCCTCGATAAAAAAATCGACGGGTCCAAGCGTTTTTTTTTAAAGGAATCATCTGCCAGTAAATCCATCTGTTTCGTTTTCGGTGCGCCACCCTGTATATTTTATGTTTATTACTATTGAATTAATTGTTTGATAATCAAAAATGCTGACAACTAAATTATGGAACAAGGAGTTTATAAAAAATTAAAATAAAAATTAATAAGGCGTAACGTCGCCCTTAGCTTGAATAACAGCCTGAACTCTATAAGGTATACCTTCACATAATTCAGGGGTGAAACTATCACATATTTCTTGCAATTTAGCACGTAGTTACGGCAAAGTACGCTGAGGGTTATTTCTTAGGTGTTGTTTCATTTTGTGCCAAAGTGTTTCTATTGTATTAAAATCCGGGCTGCTAAAAGGATGTGACAAAACTTTAATGTCATGTTCTCCTATCCGTTTTTTGGTAGATTTAGCCGTATGACATAAGGCTTCATCCTGTTGAAAGATAAAATCCCCGGATGGATATAACTTTGCCGCACTTTCAATATTATTCTTAAATTATATTAAACACAGTAGTTGTTGCTACAGTCAAGTCACTGGAAATTTCACGCATTATTTTCCCTTGATTGTACTGATGAATTTTTCGAACTTTATATCAGTATCAGTACGTTTTCCACGTGCGATGATTATATTTTCCTCGCAATAAAACTGACGGTTGTTAATGATACATACTCAAATGACGCATGACAATTATTGTTGACAACCCACTACCTACTCGTATGTTTGATTTCAAAGCCTTCTTTCCGTCAGGCTGATACAATTTGGGAAACGTAAAGAAAAGCAAAAAAAATTGTTAAACTGTTTGTTCGGTTGTCTTCTGAGATTAGTTCTCGATGTTTCGCCAACACTAGGGGTTGGCATCTGGGGATGTTACTGCTTCGCTTGTAAGCTGAAACTGACGCAGCGTTGTACTATCTAATCTATCTAATTAGCCTTCTTCGGTCCATCTTTGGATATCCCTCCCCAATCCTTTTCCATTCTTCTCGGTCTGTCGCTACAGTCATCCACCTAGAGCCCACGTGCTTCTTGATATCATCTGCCCATCTCATTTGGGGCCTTCCTCTGCTTCGTTTATATTTGCACGGTCTCCAACTTATAAGAATTTTATTCCATCGTTCTTCTTGTTGTCTTATATTGTGTCCGGCAAATCTCCATTTCAATTTTGCAACTTCTTGTCTAACATCCCTCACTTTTGTTTTCTCTCTTATCCACTTGTTTCTCTTTTTATCAATTAGTCTTATGTGAAACATTTGTCTTTCCATTGCTTTTTGGGTTTTTATGATTTTGTCCATGTTTGCTTTTGTAAATGTCCACGTTTGGAAACCATAAGTGAAAAAAAGGAGTACGCATTGATTGTATACTTTGGTCTTAAGATGCTGTGAAAGAATGCCGCCCATGCCAGTCTAACTCGTCTTTTTTATCTCTGCTGTTTGGTTTTCTTTGTTAAGTTTTATAGTTTGACCCACATATATATATATATATATATATATATATATATATATATATATATATATATATATATATATATATATATATATATAATCCTGAACTTGTTCTATTTCATTTTGTCCAATCCTCACTGTGATGTCTTCATCTGTATTTGTTATGATTTTGGTCTTGCTGTAATTCATATTAAGGCCTATCTTTCCAGCTTCTATGTCCAGTTTTTTCAACATTTCATATAATTCTTCTTTTTTATCGGTTATCAATGCGATGTTATCAGCGTACCTTAGATGGTTCAAGCGTTGTCCACAAATTTTTATAACTTTTTCTTCCCATTCTAATCTTTTAAAAATATCTTCAAGAGCCTGATTGAAAAGTTTCGGTGATATTGTGTCACCCTGTCTCACGCCTCTATTTATTTGTATTAATTTTGTTCCTTCGCATTGTAATACGGAGGCCATATTTATATTTTCTACTCGCCTCCGAGGCGAGTCTCTATGAAGTCTATTAGTGCTGAAGAGAATATTTTTATTTGTGATGGAAAAGTCCTCTTTTGTTAATGATGATTTTGTTAATGAATAACAAAAGATCTCTTTTGATTATTTACTTTGCCAGTGGATGTATTTGAGGCCTAAAATCTGTAGAAAACACTAGATATACATATACTTAGTTAAATTTATTTTTTCTTATTTTTTATATCAAAATGTATTTTACATGGGAAGGCTACATTATTTTATTAATTATTTTGGTTTAGATTTTTATTATTAAACAAGATTATTCAGTAAAATGTCGTTATTTATTTATGGCAATGACTGGGTGGCAACAATTGGTATTTTTTAAAATTTTGTGGCAATTATTGGTTTTCTGTCTTTATATGGTTTTTAGCTTTACCTTTTTAATAGTGGCAAAGACTGATCATTTACCTTAAATGTGATATTTTGCCTAATATCATGCAAAATTAAATTTTTTGTGCATTTCTAGAAAAGTTATTAATAATTATCAAAAAATCGAGTTTTGAAGCAATTTTTGTAATAAATAAGCAACAAATTAACAAAAATAGCTTTACAAACTCTTTTTAAAGGATTCTATATGCTTTATCAGTAAAATTGTGTCTTTTTTTCATATAATTTGCTCGTCTTCACATTTAGTATTTAAAATCATAGCGACCTTAGATTGTTTATACATTGTTTATAAGTAAAAAATGACGTTTAATCTTTTGCATGTTTTGTTTATCACATATTGTTGTCACCAAATTGATCAAAAGCAGTTATTAGATACCTGTATCAAAGAGTGTTAAGAAAAAGTTTTTTATTTGTTAAATTCTGTGGTCTACATAGTGAGTTCGACCTCTAGGTTATTTAATGAAACTCTGGCTTAAATATAAACGTTTATCGTATAAGATGCTTAATAAACCTTGTACAGTATTCCTGTACACTGCGATTACACCTTATTACGCACGCCATGAATTAAATCATATCGAGGATATTTCTGTGTATTTGTGGTTCATGATAAAGTACATTAACGTGGTAATAACGATGAAGTGCGCTGTATGAAGCGTTTAAAAAATGACCTAAATTATTTTGCGGTTAACCTATTAGAATATAATATGTAGATAACAGCAAGGAAGTGAGAAAATATTAGTCACTTTGGTCAGATTTCTCATATATCATTTGGCAGATTGACATGTTTATAAATGTATTAACTGTGGGAAACCCTGCAACTTACTAACGTTATTTAGATTTTGATTATTCTAATTAAGAAATTTAATTACATTTATTTTTCATAAATAAAGGCAGGAAATAACTCATCGAAGTTAATTACTGTTATAAAGAGGCAAGGATATTCCGTATCCACTTATTTATTCAAGATTATTCTGCATCAAAAAATTCTTATTTTAAATCAAAAATGGGTTGCTAAACTTCTACGTAATTCTATGTAATGGGCGGCTGAAACAAACACTCAAGACCACGTCTAGCCAACGTAGTGTTTAAAGGCTAAATACCCCTCACGAAAATGTCAGTTGAAAATACGCAAATACCCCAGGCAAGTAGGAAATTATTTCCAGAATCTTGCACTGATAAATTATCACGCTGTCCAATGGATTCTGGGGAGACAAAAAGTTGACAAAGACAGGAAAAAGTTAGACCCGAATAAGACGACACTTTATATAGGAACATAGTACACGTTCCCTACTATCCGATGAAAGACTTACTGAACTTTAGTGCGAACTAGAAAACATAAAGTGAAACATAGTCGGTCTCAACGAAGTCAGAAGACGTGGCGAACACTTAATTAAACTAAAATCAGGACATAGTTTTTACCACGTAGGTCTTCTTCTTCTTCTTCGTGCGACTAGGATTACTCCTGTTTGTCTGCCTCTTATTCTCTTTCAGTCGTTGTTGATTGTACATTGTATTTCCACCTTTTTGGCGGCCTTCCAACGGGTCTTCTGCTATACGGCTTGTTGTTTTTACAGATGTTCGCTAATCTATCTGGTCCCATTCGGTTTACATGTTTGTTCCAGTTTTTTTTCTTGCTTTTATCCACCTGTTAATATTTTGAATTTTGAATTGTTCGCGTATGCTTCTATTGGTTTGTCTGCCTCTTAATAATATGCCCGCTATTCATCTTAATACTTTCATTTCGATATTGTTTATTTGTTGTTTCATCTTTCTTGTATCGGTCCTTGTCTCCGCTGCATATGTTAGGATTGGTCTTACTGTTGTCTTTCATTTTGCTTTCCGTAGTCAGATATTTGTTTCTCCTTATGGTTCGTCGGAGGCAACCACTTACTCTTGCCGCTTTTGATGCTTGCCTTTTCTTATATCCCTGTCACTAGTGATCTCTACTACTAGGTAATTGAATTTCATTACTTGTTCTACAATTTTGCCGTCTATTTCTAGTTTGCATCTACGCTGCTCTTTACTGATCACTATACGTTTAGTTTTTTCTACTGATATTCTCATATAATGTTTGTTTGCTGTGATATTGAAGGTGTGGAGCTGCCTTTGTAGGTCATCTTCGTTATCAGCAATTAGTACTGCATCATCGGCATAGCATAGTATCGTGATTTTATGCGCTCCCATGTGGTATCCGTGTCGTTTTCTTACTTCGTGAATTATGTGATTCATCACCATATTGAATAACAAGGTGCTGAGCGAGTCTCCTTGGCGTATTCCTTCTTTTAGTTCTATGCATTCTGTTTCTCCTGTTGGCATTATAACTCTGGCCTTGTTGTTCTTGTTAATTTCATTAATTGTCCTTATTATCTGATGGTCTATTTGTTCAGCTTGTAATAAATTTAAGATGTCATTTCGCTTCACCCTGTCAAAAGCACTTTTTAAATCTACAAAGCACATGTATGCTGGTTTTCAATATTCAATAGACTTCTCTATTATTTGTCTGATAATAAAAATTGCGTCTATTGTGCTGCGGTTCTTCCGGAAGCCTTGTTGTTCATCTGCCATGTTCGCTTTTTCCTCGATTTTATCTTTTATGACTGTCGTTAACAATTTTAATGTACTATTCATCAGACTAATGCCTCTATAATTTTCAGGATTTCTCGAGTCTCCCTTTTTAATTATCGGTAGCAGGAGACTGGTACTACTCTGGTATTTATTATATCGACGAATAATTTTTAGGAACCATTTGCGTAGTGTTGTTTTAGCAGTTCATTGTTTATCTTATCAGAACCAGATGCTTTTCTGTTTTTTAATTTTTTTATTCGTTCTTGTAGCTCTTCTCCTGATATTTGCACTCTATCGTGAGTTTCGTTAATGATTCTTTCTCTGTTCTCTTCTCCTTCTCGATAAAATTTCGTGAAATGCTCAGTACATTGTTCCTCCGTAATGTTATTTAATTTAATAATTACTTGGGAGGAACCGGGTTTATTATACACAAGCGTCTCCAAATAAGTATAGTATCACTAAAGAAATTTTCCACGAGAGTGATTTGTCTTACTCTCAAATTGAATACAAGATATAAGATGAAAATAATACAGGTTTATGCACCAAGAACAGACTATGATGAAGAAGAAGTGGATCTATTCTATGATAATATCGAAGCTGCGCTTAAAGACCATCAAGAACATTTTACTTTTATATGTGGTGATTTTAACGCCAAAACAGGAATGAAATCCAGCCCTACAGAAACACCACTGGGAAACTTTGGCTTGGCTGGTAGAAATGAACGTGGCGAAATACTGTTAAGGTTCATGCTGCGACATGAACTATTCCAAATGAACAATTTTTTCAAAAAAAAAACCACAGAGATGACGTAGAGTCCTAATTGAAAAACTCAAAACGAAATAGATTTTAAAATCACACCGTTAAAGACATCACGGTTCTAAACAGATTTGTTACCAGTAGCGATCATAGAATGGCACGAGGTAAAATAGAAATAAGCTTAAAGAAGGAGGAAACAACTGGAAGCAAGTGGCGCAAAATAGAACACACTGGATTGATTTGGGGGAGGCCTATGTCCAAAGTTGGATTACTTAAGGCTGAAGAAGAAGAAGAAGTTAGATAAAAGTATGAAAGTATTAAGAAAAAGACTAAGAACGGGGACAAGGCAGATAATAAAGATTAAAGACAGAAATGGTCATCTTACAACCAACAGAGAGAAAACCCTTAAAATAGTTGAAGACTTCTACAAATTGCTGTACATAAGCCAACACAAACAAATAGCAGAAAAGATCAAGTACCAGAAATATTAACAAGAAAAAAGTGCATTGTCAACCAAGGATCAGAACTACTACCGGAAATCACAATAGACGAAATAAAACTAGCGAAGATTGTGTAGTTACTGATGCAATAAAAATCGGAGGCGCTTGCTTACTTAAGAAAATAAAAAACCTGTTTAACATGTGCCGTTTGGACAGTAATATACCCGACAAATGGCACAATGCTGAGGTAATTCTATTGCACAAAAAAGAAGATCCCATGAATTAGAAAACTACAGACCTATAAGTCTTCTTAGTCACCTAAACAAACTCCTTACAAGAATAGTAACGCCCAATTCGGTTTTAGATCAGAACACTCCAGTGAGCTACAAGTACTCATATTAACAGAGTACATAGCAGCTGGATTTAATAATAAACAATACACAGGAGCTGTCTTCCGAGATATAAGCAAAGCTTTCGACAGAGTCTGGCTAAAGGACTAATCTACAAAATAAAAAGATACGGCTACAGCGGAGCAATGACAAGACTAATCTCTTCGTACTTGAGCAATCGTAGTTTCAGAGTCCGAATAGAACAAGTCCTATCTGAACTCGGGAACCCGGAGGCTGGAGTGCCGCAGTGAGCGGTACTGTCACCTCTACTATACGCGATATACACAGCAGATATACCTAGAACACCAGATACATTACTAAGCCTCTATGCCGACGACACAGCGATAGCGGCCAAACACAGAAATGTAGACATAGCGGTAAACAACTTACAAACAGCGCTAGATGACATAGAAGAATGGAGTTTAAAATGGAAAATCGCTATAAACTCCGAAAAGACACAGGCTGTACTTTTCAAAAAGAGGCACCAACAACCAGAAGAACAGGTGACTGTGCAAGATAATCCCATCGAGTGGAAAAGCGAAGCAAAATACCTCGGAGTAATCATGGACAAAGGTTTAACGTTTAGGAAACACGTAGACGCTACAATACAAAAAGCCAACATGGCAAGAGCATCAATAAGAGGCCTAGCAGGAAGAAAAAGCAAACTCTTCTATTGGGTGAACTGTAAAGATGATGTAAGAAGATGGTGCCGGAAATCTGAACTGTGTGCATCCAGTAATGGTCCAGTTGGTAAAAAGAGGGCAACCATAAAACAGTACAATGTTGGTAGTCCTATAGAAAGAGTAGCAATCGACATTGCAGGTCCACTTCCAGAGACGAATGATGGAAATAAATATATCCTGGTAGCCATGGACTATTTTACGAAATGGACTGAGGCATATGCGATATCCCCGACACCCCTGCATCCTCAATCAGATAGAATGGTCGAGAGGATGAACCGAACGATGAGTAAACACCTGTCCAAAGTTGTATCAGAACATCAAAGAGATTGGGACCAGCACATTCATTTATTCTCAGGCCAGACTCCAACCTGCCTGATGTTAGGTCGTGAAGTTCGTTTGCCCTGCGCCCTAAAGCTTGGCTGCAGACCTTCCGAAGAATATGTTGCAAGCGAAGATCATGTCGACCGCCTAAAGTTAAGAATGAACAACATTCATAAACTTGCCCGACAACACATCCAGTTAGCCAGTGACAGAATGAAAGATAACTATGATTCTCGTTGGAAAAATGAAAGCCATAAAGTAGGTGATCTTGTTTGGCTTTATAATCCACAACGTCGTCGAGGCTTGTCTCCTAAACTGCAAAGACAATGGGAAGGTTCGTATGAAATAAAAAGAGAATAAATGACGTAATATACCGAATTAAGAAGTTGCCCAAAGGTAAACCAAAAGTAGTTTGCATAAATCGTCTTGCACCTTATGCTGGCTCAAATGAAACAGAAGAAGCACGAACCCTTTAACATAAGATCAAAGATGACCGGTGACCAAGCTTTAATGAATTTATGTCAAATTACGCAGAGAGAAAAAGTGCTAGATTCGGCGTGACCACAGAAGTTCAGCAGGATCTTTTTAGTGTTCCGCATAACGTCTCTCTGGCCCACTGTGTTGCCAAGATCTTGAGACGACTAAAGGAATCTCATCCGTATTTTATAAGAAGTTCGGTCGTTTGGACGAGTTAAAAAAAATCAGCAGCCTAAAATTTAAACAGTACTAAGATTAGAAGATGGTTCTCGATCTTTGCTGTATATGGTGACCATTAAGTCGTATACAGACAGGGCAAGCTACGAGAATATATGGCGTCCTTTAACTAATTTGACGAAAATCGTGTGCAATTATGACATCAAGAATTTGGCCTTACCCAAGATAGACCATGCACTAGAAAATCTAGATTGGAAGATTGTCAGAAGCATGCTTGAAGTGATCTTCCGAGAAACCGGCGTACGAACGTACTGTGTGTTGCATTAATCCGAGGAGATCGTGTCCTTCACAGACAGTAGACTGTTATTTCTTTCTGTAGTTCTTAGTTCTGTAAATTCCGCCATCCCGGGCCTACATCTAGAGTTGCTGATCGATGAGATTAAATCAGACGCTCAGATCTAAGAGGGGAGCAGTGTAACAAAATAGCCCATCTCGGATGCGTGGTACGTATCACAATTCTTAGAAGGATACATCTAGAATATTTTAGTACATAATAACTTGTATTATATATAAGTAGCTCCGATATTAGCTAAGTTTAGTTGATAAGATATTTTCGTGTTGTAAACTTATAAATAAATATATTTACATATATTAGAACCGCATGTTTTATTTAAAAACGGTACAATATATATATATATATATATATATATATATATATATATATATATATATATATATATATATATAATATTTTGTCAACAAACTTGAAATTGTTAAATATGTATATGGGTAAAAATACGGTATTTGATGATTTAATACAATAGCCAATTATTGTGAAGGTAAAATATGCGAATTTCATTTTAATTTGTTTGTCAACATCACCCACATAAATGTGCTGCTAGATTTCCTTGAGATATCTATAAAACAACCTGATAAACCAAAAATGTATGGAGGCGGAAAAACCGTCAAAATATTTTGTGATAAGTATAAAAATATTTACAAAATTGAACATAGACGAAGTGATACAGCAGACGAGAATTAATGACGGGAAGATAAGCGACAGATCATATTTTTGCTTTTTATTTGCAATAATAAATGAAATTTTATTTATTAAATTGATAGCTATACAAAGGACCCGGCATTTCTCTTATACCATTTTTCAAAGTAAAAGCTTTGCACGTCACAATTTATATAAAGTGACGTCACTTATATTTAAAATTTTCAGAACGTCAACCTTAGAGTTCAAATTTTCCTAACACAGCTAATAATACGAAATCCATACGGAACTGTACTAGTTTTCATAGGCGTCAACGTGGTATAATAATCAGAAAAATGCAATCATCATTATATCGGGAATTTTAGAATTATATTGATTAAATAACCAAAAAAATCGGTTGCCTGTAAAGTCGGTTTTACGGGCGAAGATTTTACGTGACAACGTCTTTTTCTCGGTAGAATATTTATTGATCTGAATATTATTAAATTGCACAATAGGAACAAGGAATTGAATGAAAATAAGAATTGCACAAATTTTAACTATAGAAATATATTTTGTTTACTAAAACATTGTACATGTAAACTTAAACTTAACTAATTTCTATTTGAGTGATTTTGTTGAGGATAGGACGATGATAGGAGAAATATGAAATGAAAGGAAGTGTTTCTGCTGTAATGTGTCTTGAACGCCAAGAACGCTCGAGAAAGACAGAGACCAGTGATGTTCCGTGGAGCTTATCCAATATCGGGAGATGCTTTCGGCAAAATTCGGTAATTCGGTAGATTTCGGTAGATCATATGCAATGACGTAAATTATATATATATATATATATATATATATATATATATATATATATATATATATATATATATATATATACATTATAATACAGTGCGTCCAATTAAGTGAACACCATAATGGATTTTTTTAGTTTTATGACCTAAAACCTAAAATCAATCATCAATTAAATTTTTTGAGCCTTATACACGAGGTTTGTCAAAAAATATGAACATAAAATTCATATTTTTTGATAAACTGCCTATATTACTAAAAAAATTTAATATCTGATGATTGTATTCTAAGTTTTAGATCATTCAGAACTTTTTAGAAAGAATAACTTTTTTCCATAAAACTAAAAATAGAAAAGTTTCCCATTATGGTGGCGACTTAATGGTCCAAAAGTTAAAGACCTTAAATAATTATGCTGAACTAATTATTAGAAATAACCATAATTCATAATCAAATTATTGGGACCAAATGCTCACATCAGCTATTATGATACAAATAAGGTTTAATAATATTTTGAGAAATAGTTATAGGTCATAATATTTACAGAAAGTTAAAACGTTCTGGTTCAAATAGATGTAACAACCATTATCTGCTAATGGATTAAGTCGGCAGTCAAAGAAAACCGACAGCACACACACCGTCATTTAGCTAATAATTTATCACTTGATACTTGAGATTCTTTGAGAATTGAAGAGACGTGTGTGAATGATTATGATTACGGAATTATGTTTATACAATATGTTATTATTAGGTATAAAATTATGAACTTGAATCTCGGGGTATTTCGCTTTCTTTGCATCTTTGCAAATATATTTTTAAACACTATAGGGAAGTATCAAATGAATTTTAATACAAACGTATTAAAAATACCAAGTATTAGGTTACACTGAAAAGTTTTTTGATGGTAACAGAAATAAAAAGATAAATTGTATTATCCGAATTTATTTTCAAGTCATTGTGATATTTGTTTTAAAATTAGGTAGATTCAAGGGGCAGTTCGGTAGATCGGTAGATAGGAATCAAATTCGGTAGATCTACCGAAAAATCGGTAGACGGAACAACACTGACAGAGACACAAGCACGGAAGCACGCACCGATTCAACGCGCCTAATTCTCTAGTGCTGCGCGCGTAGCGGACCGATCATGTTTGAGTGGGAGAGAGACGCAAGGCATTCGCCGGTCCGGCGGGCCTCTCTCTCGTTCGGTGACTCACTGTAACAGACGTGAGCGGGCGTTACACTTTTTCATGAATGACTCCGAGCCACAACCTAATTTAAGACGTTGTCACGTCAAAACATTTGTTATTATTATTAATATAAATTTTATGAAATAACTTATAAGTCTAATATTCCACAAAATATTAATTTTAATTAAATAGATTAGACAATTGTACGCAACTGATACGAGAATACCTCAAATTTTAATGACAGTTCAGCGTGTGGCAAAATTGTTTAAAGTGTTGCCGCTTTTTTTAGAGAAAGAAATTTGTTTATGTTTTGATTTCTTACACAATTTGATCATAATATATTATATATTAATAAATTATATTTATAAATACATATTAAATTTAGATTAATAGCTTTAAAACTAATTATTTTTGTGTATTGTGATTGTGCTATGCCAAAACAACTAAATAGTTTGTAGAAAGCTGATAAGCTTTCATATAAGATAGATTATTTTGAACAAGAAATAATGGTGGAACAAGACGTTTTTACTATTAATGCTCTAAAAGAGGTAAGTTTAAAATTTAGAATATATAATTTTGTATTAAAATGTTTTATTATGTATTTTAGTGTGTTGCAGTAGTCTTAAAACTAAGTGTATTTGAATCACGTATTTCAGAAACCACAAAAACGACAAATTTATGAAATTACAGTTTTCTGTAATTTTTGGTAGTATACATATAGGTATATGCACTTAACAGTAAACAGAGTCCCCAAAACTCACTAAATTTACATAAATTTGTTGTCAGTTGAACATTTCATGTATTGCAGAAACACCAAAACTCCAGGAATTTTGGTGTTTTTAAAATATAATATTTGAACACACTGATTTTTGACACGACAGGAGGTTTTGAGTTTTTTAGGTTATGTTTGTGATCTCTACATATTGTTAGTTGTTATTACAGTAAAAATTAATAATAATTTAAGTAATGGAAATTTAAAATGAGTCTTCAACGCGCAAAAAAAAGCGTGGAATACGTAATATCAGTAAATATAAAAGAGAAGTTATTAAAAATTCTAGAGTTAAATGGTCTGCCTAAAAACGCTGGAGTGGTGCCTTAGCGCCTGAAGTAAACCAAGGACCAGACTGCAAGTAAGCCTTAAAGCTTTAAAATATTACTAACTGGCTAAACAATATCTAATATTTTATTATCGTAATTTTAATGATACTTATTTTTAGATCTCGCCAAAAATGCTTTTTACGAATTTCTGAAGAAACACGCATTCAATTATTCCAAAACTTCAGGAGAATTTAACACCAAGAACAAACAAGATTGTTTGCTACAATCGCTCATTTCAGCCCATGAAGTTGTACGTCGAAGGCGCATAAAACCCGCTGATATTTCTTGCAAGCCTGATAGACTAGCTTCTTTTGAATATAAAATTCAGGGACCAACAGGTACAAATAAAACCTGTAGAAAAGCATTTATTGCCATTTTTGGCATTGCCAATGATCATACTTGGATCATACCAATTCTTGATAATACATTCTCAAGAACAATATCAGAAAGTACCACTAATATAATTTTAAATAGGCGCACAGTTGGGACAAAAAATGTTCAAAATTACCTCGTAAATAATGTATTAAAAATAAATTATTTACTAAGTTTATTGAAAAAGTATATATTAATCGTATATACCTATTTATGTTTTACAATAAAAAATACATCAAATATTACTAAAAAAATATAAAATTGAAAAAAAATTGTGTAAAAAATAGATGGTTTATTCAACAATTTATATTTTAAATAATGTATACTCGTAGTTTACGCAAAAATTATATAGGTAGAAATAAAATAAAAAACGTCATAATCCATAAACAAGAACCAGAGAACAGCATCTTCAATCGCTACCCCGAGTTTCAAAGTCGGCCGATTTTGAGGACTACATTTTGAAGCTTTGTGGACCATTACGTTGAGAGGCAATCTTTTTCGAATTTGTCACATTAAAACTATAAAATATGTTCTTTCAAATTACGCTAATTGGATTAGATTAGACTAAGACCATCACATGCGAAAAAAAGGGCGAATATTAAAAGTGATAGAAATAGATAGATAGATACAGCCTAATATTATTGTAACTTTCTTATTAAGGTTAAAATTACCACGGCTCTTCTGGACAATTACATTGACGACAATGGTTCGTTCACAAAACAACAGTTGATTATTCGAATATTCGTACGATTCGATTGGTTAGAAACTGGGTGTGGTTAAACACAATCCACTAAAATATCTGTGCATAAATATTCTACTTTCTGAACATAATGCAATACTTTGATTTTCTTTCAGAAAGAATCACAAAGATACAATTTTTGGTCCCTATCTAGTACACGTATTAGAAAGAAATGGAGAACTGAAAAAAAGCTGTGAATCATAGTTACATAAGACACGCCCATTGAACGCCATCCATTGCCCATAGCTCACGAGGAGATGGGAATTATTGGTTTATGTTTATTATACTGTAGACATTTCTGGAAGTTTCTGAGTCTCAGTCATAGCTTAGGCAACCATGTTAACTGTGACACCTAGACCAACCGTGTTTAGTTCCTCAATTTTAACATAATAGACAAGAAATCAAAATACTAGCACTAAAGAAGTCGATGGTTGTAAAAAACACTATACGATCGTGAATCACACAGCATGTAATTGCGTTAGACAATATGAGAAGAAAAATTTTCAACCATATAAAAATGGAAGAAGCTACATCAAATGGCAGAAAAATTAAATAATCAGGAAGTTTTAGTGGTAAAAAAACAAGTCGGGCAGAAGGATAAGCTGAATCGCATGGATTCACCGAAAAAAAAAATCAAGCAAAAACAATTGGACTATATACATATGTTAATTTTTGCTTAATTTTGCTTAAGATAGATTATAAAATATAAATGTGCAATAAACAAACAAATTGGAAGTTTCGGATACCTATATCAAAAATCTGTTGAATTAACATTTTGGTTGGACGAGCAGTAGGCACTACCAAATCATCTATTATTAGGTTTTAATTGATTTTACAATAAAAAATTACAAAACAAGCAAAGGCTTGTTTTGGTGATTGTATATTATAATTTTCTTATATCTCATTCTTTCATTTTATTTATTTTTTTAAACATTATGGCAAAAAGGCACTAAAAATATTCTCTCCAATAACTTTTGTGTGGATATTTTATTTCGATTCCTACCAATCGTAGGACGTAGGACATAACCTAACACAATATTAAGCTTAGTTAAAAATGTTAATTTATTTGGTGACACCTGCTGTAATTCACTAACAGCTTATGTTTTAATTCCTAACACAAACACCTGATAATGTAACAATCATAAAGTGATTCATGCTTTGGTTTTTAATGAAAATAAGGTCGATGTTATTTTGTTACCCTAGCTTTTTTATTTAGAAAGTGGGGAAATATATTTTGTTATAACACGTAAATGTCTTATTTTGTGTAAACAAAATTTCTTAAAGTTAAAATTAAGATATAATTCTTTTCTATTTAATAAAAATTTAAAACTGAATCCCATGAAATAGTTGTTAAAACTTAAAACTCACCTTGCAAACTAGCACCTATCATTAACATAAGAAAACTTAAAATTTTCATTTTATCAACGTTATCACTTCAAATTCGATTTTCCACCTGTTGTAACCGCAACGCGCGGGACAAAAAATAAAAATAACTAAATAACTAACGCCTGGTGCCTGGACTGATGCCCAGGGTTGCCAGGTGAAAATTTTTGTTCTCCCTAGATTGAACATTAAAATATCCCTAGAAATCCCTAGATTGGAATAAATGTATATATGGTTGCCTAATTCTGAATAAAATGATGGGATGTATTGATGGTTGCCTAATATATTAACATGGATATAAAAAAAATAATTGTTGTTTTATACCTTTATTTCAAAAACATTAAATTTTTATAGGGTACAATAGCGATGATTTGAATAAATTTAACAAAAACAGAATAACGTACTTATTTTTGGCTTTGAATATTCTATTTATTATATTCTTATGTATTATTCACTTAATCTAATTAATACAAAATACAACTTCGAAGAGAAATGAGAAGGTGAAGCATAGAATTTTATTTATATATTTCAACGAATCCTGTAATTCACCCGATTCCTACTGTAAATCCCCTAATTATTTATTTTATAAAACTTAAGATTTTTGTAAATCCCCTAATTCCTGCTCCAGAATTTGCTTCTCCTTTCTGAAAATATATAGGAATCTATTTTTAGCAGAAATCTATTTGGTAGCATAAAATGAAGATTCCCAGAACGTGGACAGTTAGCGACATCTGATAATAAAATCCTCAATACAAGTAGTTTACTGGTAGCTTAATTATTTGTAATGAAAGATCGTTTATTTAATACTGGTAATACGCAGTGGTTTTATACATGAATTAAAGAAAATGTTATTACAATAGGCCTATGTAGGTAAATATTTGAGCCGGTCAAAAATCCCTAGATTATACACTAAATATCAAAAAAATCCCTTTGTCCCTTTTATACTGAAATATCCCTAGATTCGGGATAAATCCCTAGACCTGGCAGCCCTGCTGATGCCTGATGTATTTTAGAAGGTGGGGTGTATCGCATGATCCCCACTCCAATTGTCACGTGTAAAATGATAGAAAACAAACTTAGAATGTCTAAAGATCCGTGGATGAGGATATTATTTATTTTATTATTCTTTCCGAACAAAATATTTTAATCCCAATGCTGATTTGTTTGAATTTGATTCAATTTCATTAAATAAAACAGTTGTCTACATGATATAACGTAAAGTCAATAGAACCTTTGGTGTATTAATTGTTCTGATGTAATCTTTATTGTCGGGTACCTAACAAAAATAATTAAATTTTAGACAAACAATAGGTAAGATATCATTTACAAAAATAAATCATCTTTGCTACAATTACTAACAAATAGATTGGGAAGGAAATTAGTTACAGGTGAACAGGAATCTCGTGAAACGGGCGGAGCTTCTAGTGCGCAGAGAGAGAAAGCATTCGGCCAGAAAAGGATGGAATTTACCCGAACCCTAGAATAACAGAGACACAACATGTGTGTTGGGTTTTTCTCTGCCCGAACATTACAATCATTGTCATGGTTGCGATTTAGCAGAAAATATTACTAACCGACACTATTTCATAAACTATTAAAAAAATACATAGTCTCCAAATGACAGTTTATAAAGTATCTAAACTGCATTTAAAGTTAGTTCAAATTATGACAATAAAACCACTAAATCATGTTTTATGAATTGTTTTTCAAAATTTCAAAATCGCTCTAGTCTAAAGTTAGCCAAATGGCGCTTGGTAATTTTTGCCTTTCAGCCGTCGATATGTTATATAAAATAAATTGGATTTTTTTTACCCATGGGGGGTTAGAGAGCCTCGGTATCTGATTTGTTAAAATTTCTTAAAGTTATGACAAAATTTTCCATATTATTTTGCCACTCAGTAGAAGGAAAAGTGGCAACGAATTGTTCGCATACGTCTTTTACATTAATGATATTAAATGCAATATTTTTTGATGCTACATAGATTTTAAGCTGGCCCAGACCAGCTCAATTGGATTAAGATCTGGGTGATATGGAGTATGGAGGTAATCTTAAAATTGTATATCCTTGTTTTATTGCGATCTCATCTATTGCATAACGAACATATGCTGGTTTATGCATTTTTACTAAATCGTACAGTTCCGTCTTTAGCATACTATTGTTTATTGGAATATTTCTGGCCTCTAACCATTTCTTGATTAATTCTTTTGTTGATGTTGATGTTGGTGCCTTGTCAATTTGTTTATTGTGATAAGGTGCATTATCTATTACTACAACACTTTGTGGATGAAGATTGGGTATTAATTTGTTTTCGAACCACTTACAATAATCTTCAAAAGACATATCGTCGTGATAATCGCCTGTTCTCGTACCAGAATTGGAAATTAAGGAAGCTCCTTGAATAAAACCACACTCACCACCAGCATGTACAATAATCAAACGATGTGATGACTCAGAAAGTGAATTCATCGACCAGTACATCATTGATATGGTTCTTGTGGTAAGAATTTTATACAGTAGGCCTAATTAGTTAGGGACACGACTAGGTTCTTAATTTTTGTTGTCATTGCATAAAGTTGTGTCCTTTTCAGATTGCTTTACGTTTCGTCGAACAATCGAATGAGGCAAACTCATGACGTTCTGCAAATGAACGATGGAGAGATATAGCTGCAAAACATCGTTGTCAAACGAAAACGCAAAAGAAAATAAAAAAACTCTTTAAAGAAGCATGTTAAACTTGTTCATTTTCCATAATTTTATTACTTTATTCTGTATTTACTTATCAGAAAACATTACGAAATCACCTCATAGTATTTTTTAATACCAATACTTTAACCAAGAATACTGTAAAACACAATGTTATTTTTAACCGAAATTCTTGTTATCCGAAACGGCCTCCCCCCCAATTATTTCGGTTAACAGAGGTTTTACTGTATATGTATATATATTTATATTAAGCCTAGAGCTAAGATTAATACTATTACAGCAATTAACCTGTAACATATATATTTATGTTTACAGATTGAGTTTACTTCTAGAATACTAAGAGGATATCCGGTAATTTTGCTGCGCATCAAGTGAGCGTGCCGATGGTTGGATTGTTAAAGTTATTTCTAGGTTTGACAAAATGTAGGTACCTGTTTCTTCAATTTTTTTCTTGACAATCTTATGATGCCGTCTCTTGCTTTTATGTGTTTGTGTACGTCTACTCTGTGTTAGTTATGTCCCCATGTTATGTTTTTTCTTAATAATTCCCATTTTTACTTCTCCCTCTTCTTTAAAATAACGCCCCAAAAAACAAATAATTAGATCAGGCGAAGAAAATTACAAATTAATCAACAAATCATCGAGAATACGTTCAACCTAAGAAAAGAAAGCGACCCAACATTGGAACTCACAATAATTCAGAACAGTACCAATAGCTTACTTTGCATACAGTAAAGACAAGAAGTTTTGAAAAAAAACTAATATTTTTTTATTTACAGTTTTAGCAGATTATTCTCAAAACCTTTAAATTTTCACGCAGACAACCGACAAAAAGTGTAGACGAAAGTTTATCAGTACATACGCGTAATTTTATAAAATAAATACATATTGATAATTTTATAAGGTACATATTTGTTCATTCTCTAACCAAGTTAGTATTAGATAAGTCATATCTAAAATATACTTATAAGGTTTAAATTATTAAAACATCCGTTTTCAGCTATTACATTATTTACTTTTAAAATCTCATGATTCATATGAATTATTGAAACAGATCGAATTAGATATACAAGCTAGATATAAAATACGCATATGTATGTAATAATATATTTCCGATCATTTTTTGGTGAGTATGGAACTAAAAAATGCAATGAAAGATCGTTTGATCGAATTTGTACAAGAAAAGGAAATCGTATCAATAAATACTATACACTTGGAAGTCACTCTAAGACAGAGAAGAAAAAATAGAGGAACCAAATAGACTATATTATGGCCAGAAAAAGATTTAGAAACTGTAAGATTCGCCACGACATCTTAAAGCGCTGACAAGGCTTCTGATACAACCAAGTTTAAAAAATCCAAGAAGATCCAAACGAAATATAGACATTCCAAAATTAAGAAATAAAGAAACTAAACTAAACATAGACAAAACATAAACGAAACTTTATGAACAACTATACTTCAGCAAAGAAATAATGAAATGAGTCACACGCGTGATATCATAAGTTATCGTATAATTTAGCTGTTCTTATGAGTTTTACTTCTAATAAACGAAACCAACGTCGAACAAGTGGACAAATATGCATACCTGGGAACAATGATTAACTCCACAAATGATTACAATCAGGAGATAAAAATAAGAATAGAAAAGGCTAGAGCAAATTTCAACAAAATGAGAAGAGTTCTATGTACCAGGGATTTAAAACTGGAACTAAGAGTTAGGTTAGCGAGGTGCTGTTTTTTTCGACTTTATTTTATGGAATGGAATCTTGGACCTTGAATGCGACATCAATGAAAAAACTGGAATCATTTGAGCTGTGGGCGTACAGAAGAATTCTGAAAATATCATGGACAGAACACGTCACAAACAAAGAGATTCTGGGAAGGATGAACAAAGAAATGAAAATTTTAAATTCAATAAAAACAAGAAAATTAGAATATCTCGGACATATTACACGTGGAGAGAAATACATCTTGCTCCAACTGATTATGCAGGGAAAGATCCAAGGAAAGAGAAGCATAGGGAGGCGTAGAATGTCATGGCTGCGCAACCTGAGAGAGTGGTACGGATGTACATCAAATGAACTTTTCAGAGCAGCCGTCTCAAAAGTCCGAATAGCTATGATGATTGCCGACCTCCGCCGCGGAGATGGCACTTGAAGAAGAAGAAGAAGATGAGTTTTACCAAGAAGCGTATCAGTAGCGGAGAATTTATTTTTTATTTAGCGTATGGCATAAGGTAAAGGCACCAGTACCTGACACTCTAAGGCCAGAAAGATACATTTTCTAATATTAAAACGTTAATTTTACTCAGATTTTTTTGTTCTCTTAAGCAAAACGTATGATTAGGTTTATTACTAATTGTACATGTGAAAGGAGATTTGATTTAAATAAAATTTGCCAAAAAAATTTATTTTTAAATACATGTTTTGTCCCCAATACCTGGCATTGCAAATTTTAATAAAAAAAAAATACCCAATACCTGACATATCAAAAAAGGTATAATATAATATATATAATAAAAATAATTGGATAAACAGGATGCTAATTTAAGAACTTATTTTCAGGTGCAGGCTGAGACATCTACCTTACATCGAGCAATTTGCGCAGTAGATGATACAACGCCGCTAAAACTGAGGGGACAAGAAATGCGCATAAACCATCTGACTAAGCAAGAAAAAATGCGCACCTGGATGAGTAAACCTCTGCATGGGCGACATCTCAGTGAGATCAGCCAAGAATATGTCGACAATACAGCGTCGAACTATTAGTTGACATCAGGAAAGATGTTTCCCGAGACTGAGGGCTTTCTACTTGCCATTCAGGATCAGGTTATTCCAACTAAAAATTACCTGAAATATATTGTTAAAGATCCTCAAGTCCAAAATGACAAATGCCGATATGGATGCCAAGCCCAAGAAACCATCCAACATCTTACCGGGAGCTGCCAGGCGTTTGTAGGAACTGATTATAAAGAACGCCAGTAGGAAAGATTATCCACCAAGAACTAGCTGACAAACTGGGACTTCTGCAAACCGACCATCTTCCTTATTATCAATATGTCCCTGACAGAATGCTTGAAAATGACAACTACAAGCTATACTGGGACCGCACTGTGCTCACAGACCAACCAGTGGCACATAATAGACCGGATCTCATACTAGTTAATAAACTTACCAGGCAAACAACACTTATTGATGTGGCGATACATAACACCAATAATTTGCGTGTTAAATACAAGGAAAAGATCGCCAAGTATAGAGATCTAGAAATACAAATCAGGAGACAATGGAGAATGGAAAGTACCCAGACAGTACCTATAATTCTATCTACTACTGGTGTTATTCCCAAAAACCTCCTAGCGAACATAAAACAGCTGGGTCTAAATGAACATCTTTATAAGGCCATGCAGAAAGCTGTACTCCTCGCGACGTCCAGATGTGTACGAAAATTTTTGGGAGATACTCCAGCAAACCAAGTCACCTAGGGCTCGATAACACGGAAAGAGTCTCACCAGAGCTCAATCCTTTTGATACCGTAGGTATCTGGGATGAGTGAATTTTCCCCTCAGAGGGAGTGTGAGCTAAATCTGGATAAAAATAAAAAAAATTACTTATTTATTCAAATATCTAATTAAAACAGGAACACTTTATTATTTCTGGAACTCTGTACATTCCACGATTATTTAAACTTGCTACTTTGTTGATCGTCTCCACAATATCAGTATGATCATATCATATTGTATCCTCTTTATTTGGCCATTTCCACGAATTTAAGTTGCTGTTGCAAAAAAACTACTATGAAAAAAGTATTTTTCAAGCACCAAATTTTTACTTTGTTTACTTTGACTCGTGTAAAATGAAAGTATTTGCTTCGCTGTGTAGTTGCGGCAATCTGCTGATTCGGCTGTTGATTCATCTGTTGTGTCTTTATTTTGCTGTGTAAACACATTTCTCGGTTATTTTGACACTCAAGAGAATTAAATTTTTCTCAGACATAATCTTCGAATCTCGATAATTGCGTTTTGTTCTGTTTACTGACGTAAACGCAATACGTAGAATTAATTGCAGGGAGTATTGTATTTGTCCAGGACCTGGACATTCACAAAAAAGAACATGGACAAGATTCGAAAAACTCAGCGAGCCATGGAACGACAGATGCTTGGTATCTCACTAATAGATCGACAAACGAACGAAGCAATCAGGAACAAAACAAAAATAAAGGACGCCGCGAAACAAGCAGCTAAATTAAAATGGAAATGGGCTGGACACAACGAACGTCTCGAAGATGGTAGATGGAAC